>NC_138191.1:112777421-113377421 GCF_964194105.1 Spermophilus citellus | reverse complement strand
AGCGGGTAATGGGAATTGAAATCACATTCTATGCATGCATGATTTTGCCAAGATGAGCCCAACTACCAGGTATAACTATAATGCTCTAATAAAAGTTTAAAAATAAAAAATAAACATAACATATCATTCTCTTAAAGGAAAGACACCGCTTGGCCTGACTGCTTATAACATAGACTACAGCCCTCAGAAGTCCTACCAAAGGCTAAGTCAAAGGAGGAAAGTGAAGTCAGGGCCCATGAGTGCCTTCTGGGTGCCAGGTACATTTACCTGTGCTCATGGACACAAGTAGGAATAAAAACAAAAGAAAACGGCAACTAGAAGGGAAAAGATTTCTTGCTTAACCAGGAACTATCTTTGTCCCATCTTCAGTCTGTGACCGGGAGGGGGCTGAGGATGATAATTAATCCTTGCCACCCAAAGTTTGAGACTAATTAAAATATAAAACATGGCAGTTAGGGAAAATGAAGACCAAACTTTTTTTTTTTTAGTAAGTGATAGGGTGACTGGAGAACATGGCAGAGATGCGTAATCACTTGGCCTTTGCTAATACTGTCCAATATAGAATTAAACTTACTCAGTTGGGAAAATGTAGGCTGTCCTACCATGGGCAGGGTAGCACACTACAGGGTGAGAACATTGCAGACCCTGAAAACTGGCCACTCGCTCCACACAAGAGGATTCTTTTCTAACCTCATCAACCAAAAAAATCACTCTGCTTGTCTGTGGAGTGAGTCAGAGAAAAGGTGAAGAAAACAGCAAAAGTTAACTTCCAGGGCTGGGGTTGTGGCTCAGCAGTAGAGCGCTCGCCTAGCATTTTCAAGGCACTGGGTTAGATCCTCAGCACCACATAAAAATAAATAAATAAAATAAAGGTATTGTGTCCAACTACAACTAAAAAAAATATTAAAAAAAAAAAGGTACCTTCCAAATGTTGTTCCCTCCTGGAGAGAAAGCACCTACTTAATGGGCTGAGACTAAAAGGAGAGAGGAAAGAAGGATGCTCCCTAACACACACATTCCAATGTAGTGCTCTTTCCAGCATTGTCTTTAGGTTACTCCAAACCTAACCTAGGTTGCTAGATACTAGGGATATAATTCTGAATAAGACAGTTTTTTATGGAGCAGACAGACATATAAACAAGTAATCACAGTAGATTTCTGCTCCCAGCCATGATGGAAGAACTGGCACCACTCACCATCATGCTATAAACAACTACAAAGCTTGATAGAATACACAAAACAACTGATTTTAGTCAGAAGAAGAAAACAGAAAATAGAGACTACAAGGCTACAATCTTTTTTTTTAGAGAGAGAGAGAGAATCTTTTTTGTAGATGGACACAACACAATGCCTTTATTTTTTTAATGTGGTGCTGAGAATCAAACCCAGGTCCCGCCGGTGTTAGGCGAGCGCTCTACCGCTGAGCCACAATCCCAGCCCAACAAGGCTACAATCTTGAGAAAAGGAAAACTTGAAGTGAACCTCACAACTGCCCAATCGTCTATTAAAGAACAATTTCCCAACTGTAGCAGAGTAATCCATAACCTAAACAGAAGGATCTCACTGAGCCTCAGAGGCAGAGATATGTGTTTGGCTAGAATTTGAGAGTTGATAAACTAGAGAGTAAGGAGCTATAAAGAGGGGGTCCCAGAATCCAGTGGGAAGGTCTCCGACCAGTCTGAGACCAAATAAAGGCACTGGGCAAGACTGCTTGAGGTTCATTAGATAGCAAATGCTACAGAGCTGAGAGAGACACAGAATCACTAGAAGACAAGCAGTGCTGGAGATAGAAAACAAAGAGCATGTTAGAACTCTCACTCTGCCAGAGTGAAGAAACCACATGAACACCACACCAGTGGAGACACCAGAAAAGACTCACCTTATGAATACAGGCTATACTCTAGAGCAAGCTCTCTCTGAACCTCTCCTCATAAAGCCTAAAATCACACACAGTTTAATATGGTGTAACAATAGACAAATGTATAAACATGTGAGAGCTTAATAAGGGGTTCAGGCCAGAGATTTCAGGGCAATCTGAAAGGAGCTTATGTTTACCTGAATCAGAAAATATCAGGCAGGTTGGAGTTATGGCTCAGCGGTAGAGTGCTCCCCTACCTAGCACATGCAAGGCACTGGGCTCAATCCTCAGCACCACATAAAATAAATAAAATAAAGGTATTGTATAAAAAAAAAAGAAAGAAAAGAAAATATCAGGCAAAATCCAGGTGTGGTGGTGCATGCCTGTAATCCCTATGGCTCAGGAGGGTAAGGAAGGAGAATCCTGAGTTCAAAGCCAGCCTCCGTAACTTAGTGAGGCCCTAAGTAACTCAATGAGACCTTGTCTCTAAATAAAATACAAAAAAAGGGCTGGGGATGTGGCTCAGTCGTTAAGTGCCCCTGGGTTCAATAACTAGTACCAAAAAAAAAAGAAAAAGAAAATATCAGGCAGAATGGAATGGCATATGCAGTGGAATGGAGCAAGAAACATAAGATGAACAGTGATTTTTGGATGTGAAGGAAAAAAAAGGAATAAAGAATGGCTCAGGAAGCTCTGACTGTAGCTCAGCGGTAGAGGGCTTGTCTAGCATGTGAGGCACTGGGTTGGATCCTCAGAACCACATAAAAATAAATAAATAAAATAAAAGTACTGTGTCCTTCTACAACTGGAAAAAAAAAAGAATGGCTCAGGAATTTCTACCTCAAAATAAAGTAGAGACGATCTTTCTTTATGTTTATAGAGAATAATAGAGGAGAAAGGAGCAAAAATTCAAGAGTTCAGTTTTGATATGCTAACACAAGGGTAGTTGTGAGACATATAGTTAGAGATATGTCACATGCAGGTGGCTAGGTGATTTGGTGCTCAGGAGCAGCTGCAGATCCGGGAGTAGTGAGCAGGAATGAGACTGTAAAGAGAGCACAAAAGAGCAGGTCGAGACAGGTTCTGAAACAGAACCCTGAAGAAGGAAACACTGATGGGACACACTGAGAAAGGAGGGAAGGAAAAATAACTAGAAAGGACAGTGCATCAGCTAAAAGGAGAAAAAACAAAAGCATGGAATATCTAAGGCAAGTGAGGAAAGGGTCCCAAGAAAATAGGCAAAGGTGTCCAGTGCAGCATAGATGTTAGGAAAGGTAAAATATGAAAGTGTCCAACCAGGAAGGTCATGATCCCTTGGCAAAATCCAAGGTTTGGGCAGAAGCCAGATCTCACTGGACTCAGAAGAGGAAAGAGACAGGAGAACAGAGAAAGCAAATATGATCTGCTCTCTCATAAAGTTTCATTGACTAGGAAGACCAAGTCAGAGAATTAGACAGAGATCTCACAAAGAACAGTGCCTACAGAAAATATTTGTTGAGCAAGTAATAAAAAATGAACAAACGAATAAACTAAGAAACCTCTACCTACCTGGTTGGTTCCCTAGTCCTTATCTCACTGTGTTAATATGTCAGCAAACTGATATATATTAGTCCCAAGCCAATCTCTGCTTCCTCCATGAAGCTTTCTCTGATTTTCTAACCTTTTAACTTTTTCCACTATAATAAAAATGATAGAAATAATAAGTATTGATGAAGATACAAAGAAAATTGGAACTCTCAATGTAAAACAGAGCATAGAAAACAATTTAAACAAAGTGTTACTACATGATCCAGCAATTCCACTCCTAGGTATATGCTCAGGACGATGAAAAACATGTTCACACAAAAACTTATACAAAAATGTTCTGAGTACCATTATCCATAATAGCCAAAAAGTAGCAATACCCCAATATCTGCCAAATGGTGAAAGAACAAATAAATTTGGCATATCCAGACAATAGGATAAATTAGATGTTAAAGGAATGAAGTACTGATACCTTCCATAACACAGATGAACCCTGAAAACATAAACAAAAGAAGCCAGAAACAAAAGGTTAGTTATGATTTCATTTATATGAAATATCCACAACAAGCAAAACCGCAGTTATAAAGCAGTAATTTCCAGGAGCTGGAGTTGGGGGAATAGGAAGCAACTGGTAATAGGTTCAGGGTTTTTATTTTGGAAATAAGGATGTTGTTCTACAATTAATGGCATATCTCATAAAAATAAATAAATAACTCTGATCTCTAATTATAAAACACCTAAAGTCTACCCATTTATTTAGAACTACATTTACTGGTTTGTATTGAGTAAAACTATTCTCTTCAGTGAGAGACTCCTTGAAGCCAGAGAACCTCATCAATTTTCTCCTGGGATATTTCATTAACTTCCTAATGAATACTCTATCTCCAGCCCTAACCTCCCATCTTTCTCCCATCTCCACCATTATAATTCTCCTATACACTAGCAAAACTGACCTAAATATTGACAGGTATAATTAACACACATTAATATAGTTAATAGCAATATTAAAGTACTGTAGAGTATTTGCCTCTAAGAAATAAACAGACAAATCACTAGAGTATAAAAAGAAAGGGCTGGGCATGCGCAGGGTGCTGGGTTCGATCCTCAGCACCACATAAAAAAAATAAATATGTTGTGTCCACCGAAAACTGAAAAATAAATATTAAAAAATTCTCTCTTAAAAAAAATACAACTTCATATTTGTTTTTAGTTGATCCTTTTAAAATTTTTAGTTTGGCTGGGCATGGTGGCACATACCTATAATCCCAGCTATTGATAAGCTGAGGCCAGAGGATGACAAGTTCAAAGCCAGCTGCAGCAATTTCGTGAGACACTGTCTCAAAATGAAAAGGGATGGGGATATAACCCAATGGTAGAATGCCCATGGGTTCAAACCCCAGTATGTATGTATGTATGTATAAATAAAATTTTGTTTTTGGCATTTGATTTATATATAAACACATACATATATATAAGCAAATACATGAAAAAAATTAGTTCTGTGTTACTTGATATAATGTATAAGTAAGAACATACTGCAGTGTATTTTTTACAAATTATAGTACATAATCAAGATAATTTAAAGACCACTTGCATAAAAAATTAAAACTGAGGCTTCCTTGATATGCAGATGCTAACACAACAAGGAGGGAAGGGAAGAAAAGAAGTTCAGCAGATTAGACAAAAAGGAATGAAGGGAAGGGAGGGGAATAGGAATAGGAAAGATAATAGAATGAATCGGACATGACATTCCTATGTTCATATAGGAATACAAAACAGTGAGTCTCCACATCATGTATAACCATAAGAATGAGATACTAATTGTTATAAGTTATACATATATATATATATACACACACACACACACACACACATATATATACATATGAAATATGTCAAAACATTCTACTGTCGTGTATATCTAAAAAGAAAAAAAAAAAAAGAGGCTTCTTAGCATGGCAAATAAGATCCTTTGTGACCTGACCACCACCTACTTCTTTCAGGCAGCTTTGCTTCTTATACTCCAGCATCACTCAACAGCTGGTCATGGTTCTTTTCTATACCAGGCTGCTCCATACTTTATGCCTCTGTTCTCACATACCCATTGCTTGGGAACATTTCTTGAATTCTTCTAATTAAACCTTCAAAACTGCTAAGGCATCGGCCTCTCTAGAAAGGATTCCTCAGATCTTCCCTTCATCTCTAAGCTAAATGCCTTCTCTCTGGTTCCAATAGGACTCTGCAAAGCATCTCTCCATCTTTTCACCCCAGTGACTAGCCTAGGACCAGATTTCAAGTAAGTTCTCAAATAATGTTTCTGAATTGAGTATTTTTTTCCCTCTGTACCCTAAATACACTAACTGTGTAATCTCCTTCCCAAAAGCAGGTCAGGAAAAGTTTTCATAGCCACTTGTTAGTTTTAGGTCTACATTAGTGTCCCTATTTTAGGTTTCCATGACCTAGCATCTCCCACAAACCTACATGTATACCTCTTCACCTTTCATATATACATATTCTTTCTTTACATATGTTAATCTATTTGTTAAGATTCCACACACCCCCCTTTTTTTTGGTACTGGGGATTGAATCCAGAGGCACTTAACTACTAAGCCACATCCCCAGTCCTTTTTATATTTTATTTAGAGACAGGGTCTCCTGAGTAACTTAGGGCTTTAATAAGTTGCTGAGGCTGGGTTTGAACTCATAATCCTCTTGCCTCAGTCTCCGAGACACTGGAATTACAGCTGTGTGCCACCTCACCTGGCTTTAGTCGAATCTTGTTGGACTCTAAGGTATTGTGTCTCCTTAAAGGGCCTTTGTATACCTCTGCTCTGATAGTGTTGATCTTGCAGTTTAATTCTCAAAGGAGAATTCCCCTATTGCTAATTTATTAATTTATTCAATGAGTAAATATCTTTATGATGCATCTACTGTGTGCCAAGCACTTGTAATTGCTAGGAATACCTAGCATAAGTAAAAAAGGAAAGAACCCTGTTCTCAAGAAATTGACAGATTACTACAGGAATCCCTAAATTCTTAGGACCACCTCACATTTGTTTCCAAATGATAATCACCAGGTCCAAAATGCTATTTTCAAGCCATTTAATAGTAAAATTAAACAAAAAAATAGCAATTCAGAGGCCTACAAGGAAAACAGAGTTCTTTTATCAAATAAACTGTAACCACTTCTTTCTTGCAGTGAGCTTCATCACTGAACCCAAAAAAAGAAATGAAAAAGAAGCCCTTAAAGTATAAGTCAGTGGGTACCGGGGCTCTACCAAGGAAGACGTAAACTATTAAGTGGTAAACAGGAATGAGGGATAATTGAAGAGCTCCTTATTTTGGTTATTTTTTTCAGGAATAATCCCTACAATCCATGAGCTTAATAACAACAGCAAACAATTAAGAATATATTTGAATGCTGGATGCAGTGGTACACACCTGTCCCAGAACGCTGAGGCAGGAGGATGGAAAGTTTAAGGTCAGCTTCAGCACCTTAGTAAGACCTTGTCTCTAAATAAAAAATTAAATGTGCTGGGGATGTAGCTCAATGGTAAAATGCTGATGGGCCTGGGTTCAATCCTAAGTACTAGGGGGAAAAATGTAGCTGATCAAGAAAAAACATAAGAGTTCAGGTAAAAGCTGAGTATATTCACAGTATATAAACACTGACTCAGGCTGACTCAGGTTATTGCCAATTGCTTTTTTTTTTTTTTTTGGGGGGGGGGGGGTGCTGGGGATTGAACCCAGGGCCTTGTACATGTGAAGCAAGCACTCTACCAACTGAGCCATATCCCCAACCCTTCTCCAATTGCTTTTTGCTGCTATTTTTTGAGATAGATTTTTTTCCCTTATAAAAAAGGTTATACAAATACACTGAAAAAGAATCTGAGGGCTGGGGATGTGGCTCAAGCGGTAGCATGCTCGCCTGGCATGCGTGAGGCACTGGGTTCAATCCTCAGCACCACATAAAAATAAAATAAAGATGTTGTATCCACCAAAAACTAAAAAATAAATATTAAAAAATTCTCTCTCTCTCTAAAAAAAAAAAATCTGAAAAACATAGACTATAAAGTGAAAATAATTCCACTACTCAAAAAAATATACACTTTTAGTTATATATCTTATTTCAGACTGTTTTCTATCATATATAATTTTTCTTTTCACATAATTAGTAGTACAGTAAAAATGCAGTTCCATATCTTGCTTTTGTCATTTAACATTAGGAGCATTTCTCCATGTTCTTGTTCTTCTAAATTATTTAGGGGTTAGAAAATATGTTCTGCAAATTTGTGAATACGCAAAAATTCCACCACTGTCCTAATGTTGAGCAGGTTACAGCAATGTTTCGCAGCATAGAAAAAATAAGTGTTCATGCATACTCTCAGGAAAAACTACCTGAATATATCCTTGAGATAAATTCTTGAAAGGGGAATTAAGTCAAAGGATATAAACCTTTTAGGTCTTGAATACTTATGCCAAGGAGTTCTCTGTTAAAATTCTCCAGCAGTATATGAGGGAAACCACATCATCCTTTAGCAACACTAGATGTTTTTATTTTTGTTTTGGATTTGGTTTGGTTTTTTGAGGAGCTGGGAATTGAACCCATGGCCTTGCACAGGTTAGACAAGGTCTATACCACTGGGCTTCACCACAACCTCTTATATATTTTTACTTTAACATGACAGAATAAAAAGGGCTTCTTATTTTAATCTGCAGTTCTTTGGTTACTAATGAGAATGAACAACCTAAATACATTCACTCTAATTTCTTCTTTTTTTTTTTTTAATAGTCTGTGCTACCCAGGATAGCCTCAAACCCCTGGGTTCAAGCAATTCTCCCACTTCACTTCAGCCTCCCAAGTAGCTGGAATTACAGGCACTCACCACCGTAACCAGCTTTAATTTCACTCTCAGTTTATATCACTGTTGATACCACTGGGCTTCACCCTCTTTATCTATTTATTAGGAGATTGTGGTTTTTTGGGGGGGCCTACCAGGGATTGAACTCAGGGGCACTCGACCTATTTTGTATTTTATTAGAGACAGGGTCTCACTGAGTTGCTTAGCACCTCGCTAAATTGCTGAGGCTGGCTTTGAACTTGAGATCCTCCTGCCTCCCCGCCTCCCGAACTGCTGGGATTACAGGTGTGCGCCACGGCCAGGAGATTGTTTTCTAAAAAAAAAAAAAAAACAGTGTGAAAGAACTCCAACAAATTAAAACACATAACAACTATGCCTGTCATGTGTTGCCTGCACATTCCCACAGCTTTCATTGTGGAAGCTCCACATTTTTCTAAAGTTTAACTGGTATAACCTAACTCCTACCACAAGCACTCCTAGTTACACCACCTTTGCATCTTTACACTCACTGGGGTTCTGTTTTTAATCACCAAGCTAACAGGGTACTGAAGACTTGCCCAAGGAATCCACAAAACTATGTATGCTTAACCAAGTGCAACTAAAATATACAGAAAGACTCAGAATTGTTTTTTCCTCCCCTGTTTTTTGAATCCCTCAAATAGTAAGCAGCTTATCATTGTTCAGGGTAAAAAGAAAGTTTTTAGTTCTCAAAAAGATTACCTGTGGTTGGAAGGCAGCACAACAGAAGAAAAAAAGCATGCTGTAGAAGGTACAAACCTGCCATGTTCTTGCTATGTGACCTTGGTCAGGTCATTTTGCCTCTCTGGGCCTCAATTTCCTAATTTGAGAATAAAACTATCTGTTTTAGGGTTATTATGAGAATTAAATGGGAAAATATATGCAATGTTTATAACCAGGAGTCTGGTATGTGATTGATACACTTCAAAAATTTTGTTTTTCTGGGCTGGGGCTGGAACTCAGCGGTAGTACACTTGCCTGGCATGTGTGAGGCACTGGGTTCAAATCTCAGCACCACATATAAAGAAAGAAAGAAAGATCTATTAACAACTTAAAAAATATTTTTTTAAAAATGTTATTTTTCTAATTTGATAGTGCTAAATCAGTTACTTATTTAATTTAAATGGTCTTAAATAAAATGCTACCTAGAAATATTCAACAAAAACCATCAGGGTAAAAAAAACATTTAGGTCACCAGGCATAGTGGCACATACCTATTATCCCAGCTTGGGAGGCTGAGGCAGGAGTTCAAGGCCAGCCCCAGCAACTAAGCAAGTTGCTAAGCAATCCAGCAAGACCCTGTCTCTTATTTTATTTATTCTAAAAAGGGCTGGGAATGTGGCTCAGTAGTAAAGTGCCCCTGGATTCAATCCCTGGTACCAAAAAAAAAAAAAAAATTAGGTCACTTTTTTGCAATTAATCATCAACCACCACTATAAGACAACAAAAACCCCAAAGCTGATGTTACTAAAATTGCTAAATACAGTAATTACTTAGCCCTTAAGATCATGACCACTAATTGCTTTAGGAAAGCAACATAAATCTTTGTAATTATAAGAGCAAAAGTCTGATTAGTTATCCCCAAGGGTGACCTCTATAGCAGAAGGCTTTTGGTCATTGCCTAGAATGGCAGTACACTCAGAAGTCTTTCTCGAATTGCTGTTTTCTCACACTCCATACTCTGAAAGGAACCATATCAACAAAAGAACTGAAAGAGAAAAAAAAATGACAGAAATGGAATTCTCCTTTGATATTCAGCTTTCTTGGCACTGACTCCTGGCAAGAGGCTCTAGTGGGGTGAAATAATCTTGAGGAAGAAAGCCTACTCTATGAAACACAGCATTTTCTATGGAAAAAGCAAGAAATACATTCTATTCTCTCTGTAAGTTTAGATTCCTCTAGGAAAGGAAGCAAAGTATCATTTACTAAGCATGTCCATTCAGTGTGCTACACCACATGCTTTAATTAAAATATCTTCAAATCAAACTATGAGGTAGATCTTATCCTTCCTCAAACACATTAGATAACTTGCCTAAGGTCTTAGTCATTAAGTAGAAACATCCAGCTCCAGGCCCCAAATCTGTCCAACTTTGAAAGCTTTTTCTTTTCAAAGCATCTTTTTCAAATCTCAAAATGATCATGCCAGTTCTTTATTTAAATTTTGGTTCCAAAACAAAACAACCTAACCCAACAAGTTAAATATCCACCAAAATGATGACATTTTCTTTCAATCAGTAGACTGTTTTTCTACCTCTTCGTAGTGTTTAAGATGAACTGAGGGACACACACAGAGTGCCCTTTTTTAATCTTAAATCTATAAAGAAAACAATACCTGTTAACAACCACAGAGCACTGAAGCAGAAGCAAGTATAAAACAGGTACTGGCTTCTCAACCACTTCATGGATGTCTGCCAACAATATCCTGATAAAATCCAGGAAGCGAGACTTGGCTTGACTCCCAGCCTCCTCTCCATGGCCTTCCAGACTGGCAGAACCAGTACACTAGAAAGACAGAAAGAGAAGAAATTAAATGCCAAGTAATTAATAATTGATTCCTAGAAATGTGGAATAATGGAGAATGTGTCAGATTAGGAGAAAGAAGAATTTCAAGTTTGTCTTTCAGTGCACATCCCTGCCTGTAAATTTTAAACCTGAGCTTTGACACAGCCTATAATTATCAGAATAACAGAGCAAGGGATATAAAATGAATTCACTGTAAAACTGAAACATTTATATTCCATTATTGTCTAACTAACAGTAAACCATCTATATAACAGAATAGAAAGAGTATCAGTCTAAAAAAAAAAAAGCTTTGATTTTTCAGTTCCAGTTCTGCTAATAGCTTTGGGTCTTTGACCAAACACATTTTCTTATCTATGAAAAGATGTTGGACTTCTAACTAAACTTGAGGGACTTGTAAAAATATTTTAATGTGATTATATTTAGGGCATGCACTGTCACTTTCCAGTTTGTTACAATTCCCACCACTAGTATCTTTAAAATCTACCCAATTTATACTTCATGTTACCCCCTCCCAATTTATACTTCATGTTACCACCCTCAAGAGTCATCTGCAATTCCTGGCTTAAATCCATACATACATTCAGCAAATATTTATGTCAGGCACTTTTTTGGCTACTCCAAAATTCAAGGGCTAGATGATTTAGGTCCCTTCTAGCAGGAAAATTAAAAAAAAAAAAAAAAAAAGTTTCTTCCTTCTTACATAACTTTGCTATATTCTATAAATTGTTATGTAAATCTTGAAATATTATGAGTTGATATAGTTCTGAAGAAGTAATTCAATAATCTATTGGCTAGGCAAAGCGGCTTGCACCAACTTCTCAGGAGGCTGAGGAAACAGGATATGTGAGCCTAGGAACTCAAGGCCAGCCTGAGCAACACCATAGATCCCCATCTCAAAAAACAAAAACTTCTAAATATGTACCCATCGGCCAGGTATCCTCATACACACCTGTAATCCCAGGTACATAGGAGGCTGAGGCAGGAAGATAACAAGTTCAAGGAGAGTCTATGCAAATTTAGCAAGACCCTTTCAAAATAAAATTTTTTAAATGGGCTGCAGGTATAGCTCAATGGTGGAACTCTCATGAGTAAGGCCCTGGATTCAATCCTCAGTACCTCCCCACCAAAAAAAATTTTTAAATATATATGTATGCCTGTCATCCACATCTGGCAAACAACACTGACTGACAACCCCTAACTTTCACTCCCAGCTAGCATACAGGGATCCAGATCAGCATTACCTGAGTTGGATTTCAAAGCTAATGCCAGGAAACAAACATAAACACACCACTGCAAAACTGAGGTGTAGCACATCTAAGAAAAGGTTTTCACTGAGCCTTAACTATATGAAGGACTTCATCTTTCGTGTCCAGTTTCCAACAATTCCTATATCAAGGGGCTGGGATGTAGCTCAGTGTTAAAGCACTTGCCTAGCAAGCATGAGGCACTGGGCTCCACTCCCGGAACCAAAAAAAAAAAAAAAAAATGAGAAGACAATTCCTATTTCTAGTTTGTTTCATAGTTTTCTGTTAGGGAAGGGAAGGGGCAGGGGCAGACAGATGTGTGGGCCAGAGATACACTCAAGAGATTATGAAATGGAGCTGAAGTTAGAAAGTATATCCAGCAACTTCTGTAGCCTCCCAAGCTGGAATAGGTGTGTGCGAGAGAGAGATCTTACCCAACACTACCACAAAAGGATTTAAAACTTAAGGTGACTCAACACCTGTCATCAATAGCCTGGCAAGTGGGTGGGAAAAGCAGAAAAAGAAATGAATAGGCTTTGAAAACAGGAGTAATAAACACCATCGGACTAGCAAGCTGATTAGAAGTGCAATATCTTACAAACTGTGCATAACAGAGGTACATCTATTTCTATTTGAACACCTAACCAGTCCTTCTACTGAAACCTACAATTGCCTATGGGCACAAATCACTGCTAGGGTCCAGTTAAAGGCTTGCTGACCACAGGCAGGAAGAACACATTACCAAGATCCAAATGGTTTGTTATGGAATCAAAGGATAACAACCCAGGGAGAGAACACACACCCCCACAATACTTGACAAATGAAAATCTAGAAAAGCTCCCAATAGTTCTGGCATTTAGGGCGTTACAAGAACAACCGAAATAAAAGCACTCTCTGTTGCAGCAGCTGTTCAGACAGAGCAGGGGGTAATGTTTACTTAATACTTCAGGTTGATGGGGGATGTATCATAGTTCAGTCTGTCAGCTACATACGTGGAACTCCATTTATGTACACAGCGATAAGATATGTTTGAACAACGACAGAGCACGTCTGAAAAAGCCTATTCAACGCGTGTGAGTAATCAAAAATAAAACTTTAAAGAAAAAAAAAAGACTCAGATATTTGGGAAAGTTACAGAACAGACTGCCATGAATAGCTTTGCTTATATTTGCAGACACTGTTTTCCAAATAGCTGGAAAAATGAACAGATTGTTCTGGGAGGTCGTCTTTCTAAATTGTTCCTAGTTTCCAGTCTGTGAATCATAAGAAAGCACAAGGAGAGTCGACTAATGCTCTTTACTAACAGCATCCAAAGTCGATGAGCCCAACTATCACGAGGTGAGAGAAGACAAAGCATTTCTGGAACCCCGCTGAGAGTTTCTATTCTGACTTCCTTGTCTTCACCTCTGTACTCACTTGCAGCCACCACAGGACCCTCTGCGGGACATAATTGTCAAAACCCTGACCGAGGCTGGTTTCGCATTGTAATTTACACATCATGCTCAACCCCGCCCCCCTTTTTCTGCATCAACTTTCAGTCTCGGTGGGATGATCAATACAGCAGCTAAAGGAGAGGCTGCAGATGTCGAGGTGTTAGAAGGACGGCAGCGACCTAAGCCCAGTATGTCAGTATTGACTGTCAGGGAATGGAGGGAGCTGCAGGACCAGACCTGGGCCCAGAAGAAGCGGGATTCAGTCTGGGACTCGAGCTCCGCAACTGCAAGGCCAGAAGCAGCTGACTGCCCTGTCCCAGCCAGGAGCTCCACCTCCGGGTCCCAACTGCGGGTCAGTGCACCCCCAGGCATCGTCTGTACCACCTGCCCCTCCCCTGAGCTCATGGTCCTCGGCCTGGTAGCCAGCCGCCCCGGCCACCTACCGGGGCTCAGGGGCACATAGCGGGGCCCCGGCTCTCGGCGGCCTCCGCCTCCTCCCAGTCCATGGGCTCGGGGCCCCAACCTTCTCTCCCCTCACCGGGGGAGGAGGAAAAGGAAGAAGGTAGTGCTGGCTCCCCACCCGGACAGCTCCCTCTCGTCTCAGCCTCCCTGGACAGCGACGACGGCCGGAAACGCCGCCTCCTCCCACCTCCCCGGGCTCAACCCGGAAACACACTCTTCATGCTAATCAAGCCCTCCCGCCCCCACCCTCCGGAAGCGCAATTCCAGCCGCGAGCCCGAGGGGGAGGAGGGGCAGCGCTGGAAGTAGAACTACGCACAAGCGAAGGAGTCTGGACACCCCGCCAGCCTCTCGCCTCCCGCTCTCCTGGGGCAGTCTGCACCTTGCCTTCTTTGCACGTGCCCCAAGGCCCAGACTCAGGCAATACCCACAAGGAAGATGGCGGCAATGGCAGCACCCCCTACGGCGTAGCGCCCTGCCGTGCCATTGGCCAGAGCCCCAAGTGAAGCCGCCGCGGATTGGCCGAGGGCGATGCGGGGGTGGGGGTGGAGCTGCAGCAGCCCGGAGCCCGGAGTGGGCAACACGGCGTGAGCAGCGGCCCCAAGCTCCGGCAGCATCGCGCCCGCAGAAGACTTCAACGCTCGGGGCCGCAGCCTGGTGAGCTCAGCCCCCTTCAGGCCCTCCCCTGCATCCCAGCCGGGGCCTCTCCGAACCGGCGCTCATCAATGCCGACGCACCCCGGGGACCCTATCGCGATCCATCGCACTATATCGCGACACCATCGTGCCCTGTCGAGACTCCATTTTGTCACAGCCCTTTTCAATACATATCTTGTTTTAATTTGCCCCGTCATCTTTGAGGGCTGTCCCCATGTCGTGATTTTGCTGTGATCTCCGTGACATCATCGCGCCATCGTGAGGTGTGATCTCATCGCCGCTCTGTCGTGACTTCATCAATGTCGTGTTGTGACCTGGCTGCGGCGGGACAGGTGGTGACCGCCAAGAACCCTCCTCCCCTTCTCATCTCCCCATCTCAGCAGCCCCGCTTCGATTATCCGGCTTTTGGATTCTCTGTTGTCCCGGGAGCTACCCGACCCTTCTTGCTTCTCCAGCCCTACGCATCATCCTCAGGCTGGTAGCGAGACAGGGAGGGTGAGGACAGGGAGTGTAAAGGGTTAATGCTGCTGGTGCTGCTGCTGCTGCTGCTACTCCTGCAGCCTCTGCCCGAGGGAGGGAAAGGAGAGAAGGCCAGGAGCCTGCGGGGGCGACTGAGAGCCTTGGCTGAAGGGGTGGGGTCCCCAGAGGGGCCTCCAAACCTTGCCTGGTGAGCTCGAGCTCGAATTCTCACTTCTGCTGAAGCTTATCTCCTGCCTCGTCTGAAGAAGGGAGGGAAAAAGGAAGCCTAGGATGCCCTTTTCCCCCATGTCAGTCCGGATAATCGAACTTCACCATGTGTGTCTCCATTCCTCCCTGTCTGTCCTCACCACTTACTCCCTGTGCGCCTTGGGAGGGAGATAAATTCCGACTTTATGTGTCAGGGGGCCACTAAGCAGTGGGACCAGCCCCCTCCCACTCCCAGGAGATTGCTGAAGAAAGCTGTCCAGCTAAGCAGCCGGATGCACAGTCCTCCTTTCCCACTTTCTGGAGGTGACCTTGGACCAGGGTCCCTTCTTTACCCCAAAGGATTTGCAGGTCCAGCCTTTTCAAGTCCCCCCCTCCAAGGGAGGTCAGTCCTGAGGAAGCCACTTCTCCAAATCCTCTCTCCTCTCCCTCTGTGCTAATCCCTCCCTCCATCCTCCACTCCCACCCCTGCCCCCGCCCCCGCCCCTCCTCTGCAGAGGGATGCTCAGTCCCTCTTGTGTTCACAGTTGGGCAAGGCGGGCATCATGGCCTCGGATTGTGAGCCAGCTCTGAACCAGGCAGAGAGCCGAAACCCCACCCTGGAGCGCTACCTGGGAGCTCTCCGTGAGGCCAAGAATGACAGCGAACAGTTTGCAGCCCTGCTGCTAGTAAGGAGTTGGAAAATTGGGAGATGGGAAGGACTGGGTGGTCGGGGGCCCCCAAGGAATGGAATCAGCCAGTCCCCAAAGATACATAGTGGTGCTAACGACTTTGGAAACACCAAAGGAGTTCCAAGATCCCTACCTTTGTATTGATTTTGCTCCCCTAGACTCGGGGCAAAGGGGAGAATGCAGATGAATAAGGCTGTGGCACTGGGGTCCTTGGAGGAGGCTGCCTGAGTTTGCTTTCTGGGGTGTCCCAGAGCAGATGGGAGCTGACTCATAGGGTAACAGCAGCAGGTAGTAACTAGTGCAAAGTATTTGAGGGCTGGGGATGATTTTTCTGAGACCTGAAAGAGTAGCGGGACGGGAAGAGATTAAAGAAGGGTCCTAAGGGATGGCCAGGACTGCAGTAGGTAGCTTGAAGGTAAGGGAGCTGGTTTGGGTCTTAGCCCTTTTGGAGGAACCCAAGCTGGGGACAGTGGAACAGGAGCTGCAGTGCTAGAAAGGGGGGGGCTAGTGTGTGGGGGGTAAAGGGAGGAGGGAGTACAGCCGCTGCTTGTTTGCCATGGCAACAGGGAGAAGGCTCTGGAGTCAAGGGCTCACACTGCAGCAGAGGAGGTGTTTAGGTGAAATGTAAGGGGAAATGTTTTGACATGCAGAGCAGGGAGACACAGGAGCCATTTCCCCTGAGAAGGTGGCGGAAATGGATCAGAGACTTATCTGGAGACAGCATTTAGGGAAGGACCCTAAATCCTTGGGGGATTTTAAACACTGAGTTCTAAGCTCCTTCCAACACAGGTTGTGGGCATCTAGATTAGACATCAGGAAGAACTTCTCAACTGGCCAGGTAACGAAGTGCCCAAATGAGTGGTAGAGAAGGACAAGACCTCCCTGCCATGGGATGATCATAGGTGAGAGGGATCCCAGAAGTCACATTAGCCTGAAAAAGAAGGAGCTAGATGAGATGATCCCAGAGTGAGTTCTGTTGCGTAACCTAATCCTGTTAGTCTTCAGTGCCCCAGGGTTCAGGGAAGGGATGGTCCTTGCCACCTCTTTCATTCTGCTGATAGCATGTACTACTTGCCCCATACCCCTGTAGGTGACCAAGGCAGTAAAAGCAGGTGACATCGACGCCAAAACCCGACGGCGGATCTTTGACGCTGTTGGTTTCACTTTCCCCAACCGTCTCCTAACCACCAAGGAGGCACCGGATGGCTGCCCTGACCACGTTCTCCGTGCCCTTGGTGTGGCCCTGCTGGCCTGTTTCTGCAGTGACCCTGAACTGGCCACCCATCCCCAGGTCCTGAACAAGATCCCCATCCTTAGCACCTTCCTCATAGCCCGGGGGGACCCTGATGATGCTGCCCGCCGCTCCATGATTGATGACACCTACCAGTGCCTGACAGCTGTAGCAGGCACACCCCGAGGGCCCCGGCACCTCATTGCTGGTGGCACCGTGTCTGCCCTATGTCAGGCATACCTGGGTCATGGCTATGGCTTTGACCAGGCCCTGGCACTCCTGGTGGGGTTGCTGGCTGCTGCAGAGACACAGTGCTGGAAGGAGGCGGAGCCCGACCTGCTGGCAGTATTGCGGGGCCTCAGTGAGGATTTCCAGAAAGCCGAGGATGCCAGCAAGTTTGAGCTCTGCCAGCTGCTGCCCCTCTTCCTGCCCCCAACAACCGTGCCCCCTGAATGCCTCCGGGATCTGCAGGCTGGATTGGCGCGCATCCTGGGAAGCAAGCTGAGCTCCTGGCAACGCAACCCTGCCCTGAAGCTGGCAGCCCGCCTGGCACACGCCTGCGGCTCCGACTGGATCCCAGCGGGCAGCTCTGGGAGCAAATTCCTGGCCCTCCTGGTGAATCTGGCATGCGTGGAGGTACGGCTAGGCCTGGAGGAGACAGGCACAGAGGTGAAGGAGGATGTGGTGACTGCTTGCTATGCCCTTATGGAGTTGGGGATCCAGGAGTGTACCCGCTGCGAGCAGTCACTGCTTAAGGAGCCACAGAAGGTGCAGCTTGTAAGCATCATGAAGGAGGCCATTGGAGCTGTCATCCTCTACTTGCAGCAGGTAAGGGGGTAGTGACCTACAGAGGGAGCCCAGTGTCCGGGAGTCAGGGCAGGAGCCAGAAGGCAAAGAAAAGGGGTATAATGAGGAGACAGTCAAGCTGCATGTCGGGCGGGCTGGTACTGCAGCAGCACTCAGGAGTAGTGTGTGGCCGAGCCTCGCTCCCTCTCCCTCCCTCCAAAAGCCTCCACAAAGCACCATACCACACACCATATGTGCACTCACATCCCAGCACACACACACACAACACAGTAACCTCCCACTCACACAGTGCTCCCCAGTACACACACTACACACCACACACAAAATTGAAGCAGTCTGTTCTGCTTGCTCCGGGGCGTTGTTTTACATATGCACACATACAAACGTCCAGCGGTGCAGGAAAAAGGAGCAAGGCTGCCTGGTTCCTGGCCTTTCTAGGAGTTCAGCTAGATCTATACCCACCCATTCGCAACCCCTTCCTCCCTCCCTCTGAGAAACCCACTCTCCTGTCCCACAGGGATTCAGTCATGACTCTCTTCTCTTTAATGGTCTGCTCCAACCGCTGAATTCACCAGCCACTGAATTCACCAGCCACACATCCAACAGACTATGCTAAGCTCTGGTCTCATTTTGTAATTTAGCCCAAAAGGGCATCCCCCCTCCCACTGTTGGTTGTATGTTCATGGCATCACCTATCCTCCCATCCCAGGTAAGAGTCTCTGTAGAATGTGACTTAGCTGTAGTCCCGAGTTTCCCCCTAGCCTTGAGCTCCCTTGGCGGTGCAGAGATGGGGATGCACTTTGAGTGTCAGCAAGGTGGGCCTCCTTTGTTGGGTTTGTCCCTCCCATTTGCTGGGTACTGGGTACATGGGGTAGGATGAGGCTTGGTCCCCACCTCTGAGGGGCTCACAAGCCAGAATTCCCTTCCAGTTGTAGGCTGGCCAGCAGACTGGTAAAACAGGGGAGGCTCTGTAGTCCTGCTTTATCTCAGAGGGGTCCTGTGGCAACAGGTGGGGCCAGAGAAACAGAAGGAACCCTTCGTGTTTGCCTCGGTTCGGATCCTGGGTGCCTGGCTGGCCGAGGAAACCTCATCCCTGCGTAAGGAGGTGTGCCAGCTGCTGCCCTTCCTCGTCCGTTATGCCAAGACCCTCTATGAGGAGGCGGAGGAGGCCAATGACCTCTCACAGCAGGTGGCCAACTTGGCCATTTCCCCCACCACCCCAGGGCCCACCTGGCCAGGGGACGCTCTCCGGTGAGTTTGTTGTTACACTATGTCCAGCCAGACCATTCTAAAGAAAACTATGACACACTGGCCCCCGCAAACTGGGCTGTGCCAGGCTTCTAGATTGGCCATGAGAGTTCTCTTAAGATCATTTCTATTTGTTTTGGGAGGCTTGTTCCTACAGGAATTCTGAGCTGCCAATCCCAGGTTTCTCAAAAAGAGAACTTAGGTTTACTGACCATCTCTTACAAGCCAGATATTTTGCTATACCTTTTACTAGAACTATATCTTGTTGTTTGTTTGTGTTTGTTTTGTTTTGGTACTGGGGATTGAACCCAGGGATGCTTTACCAATGAGCTATACCCTAAGCCCTTTTTATTCTTATTTTTTGATTTATTTGTTTTTTAGCTGTAGATGGACACAACACCTTTATTTTATTTATGTATTTTTATGGGATACTAAGGATCAAACCCAATGCCTCACTTTTGCTAGGTGAGCACTCTTCTACTGAGCCATAACTTCAGACCCACCCCTTTTTAAGACAGGATCTCACTCAATTGCTTAGGACCTCTCTAAGTTGGTAAGACTGGTCTCAAACCTGCAGTCCTCCTGCCTCAGCTTCCCACGTTGCTGGATTACGGGCATGTGCCACTATACCAGGCTCAGATCTATCTCATTTGGTCCACAAGGCAAATCTGACAGAAGTTTCATCCACATTTTAAAGATGAGGAAATTGAGGCTCAAAAAGTTTAAAGTAATTGACTGTGGTCAAGCTGTACAACAGAGCACCAATTTGATCCTAGGCCTGTGTAACTCTGAATCTTGTGCTTTTTCTGTGATACCTACCAGGACATGTCCTTCTTCTCCCCTACTTTTACTTCTCTTAGGCAGGGTACTTTGAAAAAGGACATCTTTGTACCTTCCTCTCTCCCAACCCCACACACGTCTGCCCTTCCACACCCCCCAGGCTCCTTCTACCCGGATGGTGCCACTTGACTGTCGAAGATGGACCCCGGGAGATCCTGATCAAGGAGGGGGCCCCTTCACTTCTTTGCAAATACTTCCTGCAGCAGTGGGAGCTCACATCCCCTGGCCATGACACCTCAGTGCTGCCTGATAGTGTGGAGATCGGCCTGCAGACCTGCTGCCACATCTTCCTCAACCTCGTGGTCACTGCACCAGGGCTGATCAAGTGAGGGGTTTGGGAGAGGCTGGGAGGAGATTCAATCAAGTGTGGGGTGGTGGGGGGGCTGCCCAATTGCCTTAATTTTTGACCTCTACTTTGCTTCCCTGTGCGTTTGGATTTCTCATGGTGTTAAAATGAAAGGGTCTCAGAATAGACAAAGCCAGTCCCGCTCAAGGATTTGGGTCCCTAGGTATTTTCCTGGAGCACATCTCAGTGCCAGCCATAACCCCAGATGCTATGGTTGGGGCTCAGGGTTAACTCTTCACGCTGCTACCTGATTTCTTACAAACTCTGGCCCAGAGAAGTCAGGAGTCCCAGATCCAGATTCTCCAAAGGGTTTCATCTGGTCTCATAACCTTCTGCCTGCCCCCATCCTTGCCTCCCTTTCTTCCCCAGGCGTGATGCCTGCTTCACATCTCTTATGAATACTCTGATGACGTCTCTGCCCGCGTTGGTGCAACAACAAGGGAGGCTGCTTCTGGCTGCCAATGTGGCCACCCTGGGCCTCCTTATGGCCCGACTCCTTAGCACATCTCCAGGTAAGCCCTGGGGACCCAGGCCTGGTGGGTGAGGGCAGAAAACCTGGGTGGACCTGCTGTGCTCTGGGCATAAGTCCTTTTACAGAAAATGATATTGCAGATTTTTTTCTGAGAAGAGGAAATCTCTACAATATATCTCCATCCGCCACCCCCACCCTTCTTCCCAAAATGATAACATGCTCTTCCTTCTGAAGACTTTTAAGGCAAGGTCTGGTGGGTGTTAAGTACAGGCCTGCTCAGAGGCACAGGCACAGGCACCTGGAATCCCTAGCAGCCCAAGGACTCCAAATCCAGTGTTTTCAAGGTGGAGCCGCCCCCACCCAGGGCCTGAGTCAGAAACCTGACTTCCCTCCATTGAGGTTTCTCATTGCTCAACAGTTCACCCACCTCAGTGACAGGTGTCAGCACTCTGCCCCTCTGCATGGCTTCTCCTCCACCCTCCTCCCTCTGACTCTGTGCAGGGGGAATGGTGTCCCCTCCAGCCCCTGACAGCCCTCAGTGTCTCCCACTTTGGCTGTGGGTGTCTGCTTGGGTCCCTCTGTCCCCGCCTGTTCCCTGTGCCCCATCTGTCAGGTTGGAGGAGCTGAGCAGATGCCCAGGAACAGGGTGTAACATGCCCATACCCTCAGCTGCCTCTGTGTTTTCTGTGTGGGGATCCCAGCAGGGTACCCAGTAGTGGGAAGGGGAACATATCCCTTTGGACCAGAAATTAGGAGGTCGTTTCCCCCCCCAACTCTCAGTCACTCCCCAGGTAGAGCCACCATGGCACTGACTCACGAAGTTAGAGGCAAAGCTTCCTGGAGAGCACTTGCAGAGGAGGTAAATCCCAACATGACAGGTTCACAAAAAACTGGTCACTTCCCCTCTTGGAGCCCTCTTCTGGCCTAGGAATCAAGCAGGTGCCTTATCACATCTAATTCTCACAACAGATTGGTAAGATTAGCAGTACTGGCCCCATTTTACAAGACCCAGAAAAGTTAACTACCCAAGGTCATACAGCAAGTGTGAAAGGTAGGGTTTAAACCCAGACAGTCTGATTCTAGGTGATGCTTGAGCTCCGCGTGTGTCCACACAGGAGGGAAAGTGAGGGGCTGGCCCAGCACTGGCCCATCTAGTTCATGTACCATTTTTTCCATGCCTTCCAGCTCTTCAGGGGACCCCAGCATCCAGAGGTTTCTTCGGAGCCGCCATCCTCTTCCTATCGCAGTCTCATGTGGCACGGGCCACACCTGGCTCTGACCAGGCAGTACTGGCCCTGTCTCCTGACTACGAGGGCATCTGGGCTGACCTGCAGGAGCTGTGGTTTCTGGGCATGCAAGCTTTCACAGGCTGTGTGCCGCTGCTGCCCTGGCTGGCCCCTGCCGCATTGCGTTCCCGCTGGCCACAGGAGCTGCTCCAGCTGCTAGGCAGTGTCAGCCCCAACTCCGTCAAGCCTGAGATGGTGGCCGCCTATCAGGGTGTCCTGGTGGAGCTGGCACGGGCCAATCGGCTGTGCCGGGAGGCCATGAGGCTGCAGGCAGGTGAGGAAACGGCCAGCCACTACCGCATGGCCGCCTTGGAGCAGTGCCTGTCAGAGCCCTGAGGGGTGTCCACTGGGGACAGACCCGGGGGCGGGCAGCGAGGGAAGGAGGGAGGAGGCATCTTCCCTGAAGCCCCCAAACAAGAACCCCCTCCCCAGACTCCTTCCCCCCAAAACACCCCAGCTTTCTGGCTTTTCTGAGGGCAAGGGCATGGTGCCCACTCCTCAAGTGTAAGGAACTGCGTCCCGCCCCCCAGGCCCCCATGGGGGCAGGGATCGGCTTGGAAATCAACGTGGTTGTCCCCGCCAGGCCGGGGAAGGTTGGAGAAGCCCCCAGGGAGGGGGGCAGTAGGTGTCATTGTGCCCAATGTCTGGCTCCCCTGCAGGAGGGAGGCCCCAGGGTAGGTCAGGGCTGGCAGGAGCTGATTGCCTCAGCCCAAGTGCCCTGCCGGCCAGGGCGTGGCCTCCCCTAGGCTGTGGTGCCCCTTCTGGCTCCCCAGGTCCACGTCCTTTAAATCGGCCATATGGCTCTTGCCCTTGGCCTCCTTGGGCAGAGAGCAGGCTCAGGCCATTGAAATCACAGTTCTTCCTTTCAACCTCAGTGACCCAGGGTCTAAACTGCCCCTATCCTTTCAGGGCAACCTGGGGCAGACAGGCTAGTGTCGGGGGTGGGGAACCTCCTTCCACCCAGGCTTCCTTAAGAGAACCCAGGAGTCCTTGGGCCCGGGTCTCTAAGCGTATGTGTCATGTTGCAGCAGAGTGCCAATGGGGGTTGAGGGTTATTTATTTTGCTTGTATTTATCCCTGCTTGGACACCCGAGCATCTGATTTCCGTCCTCTGTGCCATCTGGCCTGGCCAGAGCCAGGAACAGGAGGAACACCTCCCCAGAATCCGCATGTTTCCCCAGTGATCGCACCCCATTGCCACCATGGTGCCTGGCTTCAGCTCCCACCCCGTTATTACTCCTCTGCAGAGACACGCGACTGGCGGCTCCAGCAGGGACTACTTTATGAACCTGGGGAGGGATCCCCCACATCTGATCCCTTGCTTCCCCCCGCCCTCCCCCAGTGTGTTCTGTGGTCATCACATTCAAAGCTGTGCACATGTGGACACTCAATAAATGTTCATTGGTGACAAGAAGCCTGTTGTGTGGTCTGCCCTACATCTGCTCTCCCTTGCAGGCTCCATCAGTTCACAGTTATCGTTTGCTGAACACAAGTCCTGCTAAGTAACTTCACAAAGTGTTATTCAGCCTTCCCAGGAATCCTGGGAAGAAGAGATCATAACTCCACTTTTACAGATGGAGAAACATAGGCATGGATAAGTAATTTGATCAAAGTATTGCAGCTAGAGCCAAGACCTCCATGCAGACCCCTGTCTCCCCAACCCACACCCTTCATTGACACAGCAGTCACAAGCCCAGCTGTTGATGTGGCCAGACTTGGTGGGGACAAGTGAAGCACTGTCGCTTCTCTTGTCAGCAGGTTGTTGCCAAGAGAAACTGCCATACCCTCCAATTTTTTTTTTTTTTTTTTTTTTTTGGTGGTGGTACTGAAGATTGAACCCAGAAGTGTTCTACCACTGAGCTGTATCCCCAGTCTTTTTAATTTTATTTTGAGGTAGGGGCTTGCACAGTTGCCCGAGCTGGCCCTAACATGCAGGCCAAATATGGATGTCAGGCTACCAGCTGTTGACCCCTGTTCTATGCCAAGTAAAAGGCGAACTGTCTGAGCACTTCAACTGGAGACAAGCACTGTCTGCCTCAGCTGGCCTGAGCCAAAATTAGCCCTGGCCCACACCGTCTAGACTCTTTCACCTAAGCCCTCAAACCCACAAGTGTTCACTGAATACATCTTGTTGCCCACCTGGCTATGCATAACAAGAATATTCTACTTATTGGATGTGTGAAAGCCATCATAGCATGGATTCTCTGGGGTAATTTATGAAAAGACCTAATCTCTGCACTCAGGTAGCTTAAAATCTAGAGAGGAAACAGATAAGGCAACATAGAGGTATAATCAGTGGGTTTTTGTTTGGTTGGTTTTTTAAGAAAGAACTTTTTTAATATTTATTTTTCAGTTTTCGGTGGACACAACATTTATTTTATTTTTATGTGGTGCTGAGGATCGAACCCAGCGCCCCAAGCATGCCAGGCGAGCACGTTACCGCTTGAGCCACATCCCCAGCCCTAATCAGTGGTTTTTATGGAGGTTGAAATAGTGTGGCTGGGTCATGAAGCCTCTCAGTTTTCCTGAACAAGTCCAGGAAAACTCAGCAAGTATTTGCTCTGAGACCAAAGGGGTAGGAGGGGTTTGCCAGCTAGACAGAGAAACAGTAGGTATAAAGGCTGGCAAACTTATTATTGCCTCAGTGGAGTGTGAAGTGGGGAGAGGCGAAAGGTGTGGTTGGAGCAGATCCTAAGAGTCCTAGTGTGCTAAACTCAGAAGTTCAGATATCTTAGGTATGGGGTCATAATGAGGGAACAAACTATAGGTCTTTGAGTAGATTAAGTGGGATTCATTTTGCTTTTTTTTTTTTTTTTTTTGTACAGGGGATTGAATTCAGGGGTACTTTACCTCTGAGCTACATCCCCATCCCTTTTTACTTTTTAATTTTGAAACAGGGTGTTGCTAAGTTGCTGAGGCTAGCCTTGATCTTGGAATTCTCCTGCCTCAGCCTCCCCAGTCACTGCAATTATAGGTGTGTACCACTTTGCCTGCAAAATCCAGTTTGCATTTCAGAAAGATGATTAGCTGCCAGAAATGACTGAGGCAGGAAGCTCAGAGAGGAGGTGATATGTCTGAACTAAACCCATGGCAGTGAGGATAGAGACAGTACAGGTAGAAGTCAAGTAATAGAACTTGGCAATTGATTGGATGTGAAGAGAACAAAGAAGGGAAGGAGATCCAAGGATAATTCCAGATTTCTAATCTGGGCCACTGAGTGAATAGTGGGGCGATCATGGGGGAACACTGAGAGAGAAACTGATCTGTGGAAAATTATAAACTGGTCAAAGGAGAATTTGTACAGCTTGTGAAATATCCAAGGGGCATTACAGTGGGACATCATGCCCAGAAAAGATTGATAACCCAAGGCAGACTGAGTTCTGATTGGGTCAGAGAGTTTTGGGCTTAGGAGTGAGGACCAGGCTAGGGTGCACTTGGGAGAGACTAAGCTTACTTCCTGGTGATTCCGCGATGGAAAAAGGGAGGTCTGAGCCGCAGTTGTAAGATCTGACCACCAGGTGGAGCCTCTGCATCTTCTTGTGATAGTTCTCTCCTTTCTGGAACTACTACCATCCAGACCCAGAGATGAAGGTTGTCAGAGACTGGGAGGAGGAGGGGGCTGTGTCAACACTAATGGAGGCAGACATAAGTTTTTTCTTACCATAAAGTCAAAACAAAAGCTCACTTTTTGGAAACAGCAGAGGAAAGCTGAGCTTAGGGAGAGAGTAATATACCAAGTAGGCCACCTGGGAGTACATGTATGTTGGACCATGAACACCTATGGTCAATACATGTCCTGTATTTCCATGTGTATGTATGTTTCCCGTGATTGTCTCTGTCCATTTTGTATACTCCATTTTTCCAGTATGTCTGCATGTGTATCCTCTGCACATCCCAGGCCCCAGGTGTGTGCATGTGTCTCAGAAAATGAACAAACAGGCTGGGGATATAGCTCGGTTGGTACAGTTCTTGCCTCTTATGCACAAGGCCCTGGGTTCAATCCCCAGCACCACCAAAAAGAAAAGAAAAGAAAGAATATGGACAACCATAAATCCCAGCCTCCATACCTCAGAAAGTGAAGTCCCTTGGCCCTAAAACAGAAGGGGCCCAGAGTCTGAAACCATAGGATTCTGCAGTTCAGGGGAGCCCCAAAGCAGCATCAGACCATGAAAAATATCCCTTTCCCCAGTAGACATAAGCAAAACTACTTATTTATCAGATGATCTCCTTAGATTATACCTGGGTCCCATGTCTAGCTCCCCAGGGTCATGCTCGCATACAGCCTTCCCAAAGGATCCCTTAATTGGCTGAGGAATTCATAAAATCATCCATTCGTTCATTTATCATTTATTTAATATTTATTCATTGACCACCTGCCATGCTCCATGCACAGCACTAGACATATTTTGTTTCTCCTTTAAACTTCTATATTTATTTATTGTTTTATGCCATGGATTGAACCCAGGGGCACATAACCACTGAACCACATCCTCAGCCCTTTTTATTTTTTATTTTTTTTATTTTGAGACAGTGTCTCACTAAGTTCTGAGACTAGCTTTAAATCTGCAATCCTCCTGCCTCAGCCTCCTGAGCCACTAGGATTATAGATATGCACCACCACACCTAGCTTAATTTTTAAATTTTTACATTGCTAAGGAATGAACCCAGAGATTCTCTACTAATGAGTTACATCCCTAGCACTTTTGTATTTTTAATTAATTTGTTCATTTTTAATTAATTAATTTATTTATTTATTTTGTGGTGCTGGGGATTGAACCCAGGGCCTTGTGCATGTGAGGTAGGCACTCTACCAACTGAGCTACATCCCCAGCCCTTATTTTTAAATTTTGAGATGGGTCTCACTAAGTTGTTCAGGCTGGCCTCAGAGTGTAGATCCTCCTGTCTCAGCCTCCCTAGTCAGTGAGAATACAGGCATGTGAAACCATGCCCAGCTCTCCTTTAAACTTCTTATGAAGTAGTTCATGAAAAGGGAAAGTTAATAATAACTGCAAAGAGTCTGGAAAGCTGGTTAGAGTGTTTTAAGTTTTTATCCTAAAGATGGGCCATGGTAGCCTCAGGAGACATTTCAGTAGGGAGGTGACATGGTCCAGTCACTCTTGTTGCTGAAAGGAGTTGAAATTGCATCAGAATAAATATGAATAAAGTCAGGACATCAAGGGCTGTTGCAATGGCCTATGCATTGACCCTCAAACTTTAGTGAGCTCTGAATTACTCTTAAGAATTGATTAAAACAGATTGCTGGGCTCTACCCCCAGAATTGCTGATTCAATAGATCTGGGGTGGAGTCCAAGAGCCGGCACTTTCAACAAGTTCTCAAATGTTGTTGGTGATGCCAGTCCAGGGACCACACTTTGAGAACTAGAGGTCTATGAGGAAAAGTTAAGTAGCCTCAGGAGCTGCGAGAATGATGCCATAGACCTTCTAGGAAATCCACCTCAAGTCTCCTCCACAAACATCCACGGGTAGATATTTAAGGGTTAGAAATGGTGACACTCCTTGAGGATTGGCTTGTGGAGTTTCCCAGATTCTTCTGAGATGACTGGCAAGTTTTAAAGTTGAAGGACGATTGTGTCATTTATGGAACTTAGAAATCAGGAAAAGCAGGTTGGGGTTGGTGGTGGGGGTGGAGGAGATATCTGTCTTGGAAACTCAAATGGATGCAAGGAAATGTCTGAGGGGACCTCCAGCTGGCACTTGAATGTGTAGTTCTGGATCTCTAGTGAGATCTACAGACTGGAAATAACATGGTCCAGGAAATAACAGCAGACACAGAGTCATTAGAGACTTGAGCGGGTGAACTCACTCATGAAGATAAGAAAAGGCAGCAACTGCTCTGAGAATGGAAAGCTGACATTAAAGTTGAGGGTGAAAAGGGAGGAGACACAAGGACAGAAATGGTCAGAGTAGGAGAATGAGGTAAGAAGTGGGGCGGGGGGTGAAACTGCAGGTAATTAGGGTGAAGAAACCCAGGGAAGCCACCAAGAGGCAGCTAATCCTGTCCGTCTGGCCTTCTCAAGCCTGTTGGAGAGAGCAATGGGATCTCCAGAGCTGGGCATGGACATTGACCCCCTTGCTGCTCCTGGACTTCTGAAGGCGTCCACCAAGGTACTTGCCCCACACTAGTGTCTCTCCTGGATTTGACTTCTGAGGTCCTTGTGGTAAGGTTTAGGGTAGGAGAGGGGGGTTCCCTCAGACTCACATACCCACAGGTATAAATGTACACACAACTCACTCCTCACCTCTCATGTGTCCTGAGCAGGAAGCCTGCAGAGCTGCCCATTTCTGTTTCATCCACCTAGCTGCTGGCTCCAGACTCTGGGAAGTTCTTAGTGATGAATCCTTGGTTGCTAGACTCCTTTCCCTAAAATCCCTCAAACTGAGATGACCCAGTCTAAGCTCTGCACCTGTCATGTGTCTTCTGAAATACTCACCTAGTACCATACATTCCATGAGTTAATGATGTCACCTTTCTGTCCCCTTTTCCTCTACTTCCTCTCAATTTTGTTACCTTTATGTTCTTATCTACTACTTCACTAAACAGAGATCGAAGAAAACAACTAGTCCTTTCCACCCAACCCTATTTTATTGTTGTTGTTGCAGAAACTGAGATCAAAGAGGAGAGAGACTTGCCTGGAATCACACAGTCACTTAGAGGCAGGATTAAATTGTAAGCTCCTGAGTCTAAGGAAGTACAAAACAGTGATCCTGGGCACCCAGAGAGGCCAGAGGGGGATGACCCCAGCACTGCCACTTAACTAGCTGCTTGACCTGGGGCATGTCATTTCAACTCTTATTGCCTTACCTCATTCTTCACCAGCATATGGATCTCAAAAGGCTATGGTGAGGGCTGGGGCTGTAGCTCAGAGGCAGAGCGCTTGCCTAGCATGTGTGAGGCACTGGGTTCAATCCTCAGCATCACATAAAAAATAAATAAAATAAAAGTATGCTGTCCATCTACAACACACACACACACACACACACACACACACAGACCACGGTGAGGGTTAAATAACTTAATATTCATAAAATACTTAGCACAGAGGCTGGCATACGCTGTAATAAATCTTTGCTGTTATTATTTCTACTATGCCCTGTGCATCTTCTTGCTTTTTAAAATATATACCTTCTTAGGAGGTTTTTCAAAAAATTAGGAATGGAAGCCTGGCACAGTGGCACACACCTATGATCCCAGCAGCTCAGGAGGCTGAGGCAGGAGGATTGCAAGTTCAAAGCCAGCCTCAGCAATTTAACAAGACCCTAAGTAACTAAAAGAGACCCTGTCTTAAATCAAAAAATAAAAAAAGGGCTGGGGATGTAGCTCAGTAGTTAAGCACCCCTGGGTTCAATCCCTGATTTAAAAAAAAAAAAAAACCTAGGAATGGAACCACCATATGACTCAGTTATACCATTCCTCAGTGTTTATCCTAAAGAATTTAAGTCATCAAACTGGACATGGTGGAGCATGCCTGTAATCCCAACAACTCAGGAGGCTGAGGCAAGAGGAGTGCAAGTTTGAGGTCAGCTTTAGCAACTTAGCAAGGCCTCACACACTTAGTGAAACCCTGTCTCAAAATAAAAAATAAAAAGGATTTGGGAAGTAGCTCAGTGGTAAAGTGCTCCTGAGTTCAATTCCCAGTACAAAAAAATAAGTCATCAACAGGCTGGGGTTGTGTAGCTCAGTGGTAAAGCACTTGCCTAGCATGTGTGAGGCACTGAGTTCAATCCTCAGCACCACATAAAAAGAAATAAAATAAAGGTATTGTGTCCATGTACAACCAAAAAAAAAATTTAAAAATAAGTCATCATACTATAACAATACATGCATACCCATATTTGTAGCAGCGCAATTCACAATAGCCAAACTATGGAACCAACCTAGGTGTCCATCAAAGGATAAATGGATAAAGAAAATATGGCATATATACACCATAGAGTTTTATTCAACTATGTAAAGAAAAATGAAATTATGTTATTTGCAGGAAAATGGATGGACTTAAGAACCTTATGTTAAGCGAAATAAGCCAAACTCAGAAGATCAATGATCATATGTTCTCTCTTTTTTTTTAAAAAAGAGAGAGTGAGAGAGAGAATTTTTAATATTTATTTATTTTTTTAGTTCTCAGCGGACACAACATCTTTGTTGGTATGTGGTGCTGAGGATCGAACCCAGGCCGCACGCATGCCAGGCGAGCGCGCTACCGCTTGAGCCACATCCCCAGCCCATATGTTCTCTCTTATATGTAGAAGTTAGAGGGGAGAGCTGGGGTCGTGGCTCACTGGTAAAGCACTTGCGTAACACAGGCACTGGGTTCGATCCTTAGCTCTATATAAAAAATAAAAATAAAAAAAGGGAGAGAGGAAAAAGGAAAAGAAAGGTAGGGGGGGATCTCAAGAAAATCTAAAGGAGATCAGTAGAGTAACAGGACCAGGGGAAGGAAGGAGGGAAGGGAAAAGGGAAATATTATAGAATGATATTGGCCAAATTATAGTGTTATATGGTGAGCATGTACAAATATGTAACAACAAATCCCACCATTATGTGCAACAATAAAGCACCAATAAAAATATGGAAAAATAAAAATATCTTCCTTCTTTTTTCTTAATTCCCATTATTCTTAGCATTCCTCTTATTTGCCTTAATTTAACCCCTGTCTGTGCTTCTCAAGAGGGGAAGTTTGAGTTTTAGAAGGGAAAAGGAGGGATTGACTATAGAGATTGAAACATGCTTGACAGCCAGCCAGTGCCTGCCACGATAACACACAAACACACAGCCTATGCATGTTAGTATTGCACCCTGTCCACGTGAGTCAGTTACACACAGATTCACTCTATAGCATTTAGATGTCACAGGCCCATACTCAGCCCAGTTTCCTATGGCTTCAGAAACATCTTGGTTCCTTCTCATGTGCAGTTAACACCAAAACCCAACACAAGCAACTCTCTCTGGCCAGTTTGTGTCTTCAAATTCCTCGGACCCTAGTTTGGCATTAGGGATACTAATGCAGGAAGCCTGAGTGAAGTGGTCACCTTCAGAGGAGTATTGATCCAGAGTCACTCAAGACAGAGGGACTCCCCATATAGATGCACATAGACACATGTGTACATGAGCTTAAGTTTGCAGCTCACAAACTTCTTCCACATTCACAGTCATCCACCTCATCCAAAGTTGGGTGAAGTGGTTAAAGATTAAATCAATCCTGCTCTGATGCTGAATGCCCTTAACTGTCCACTCCCCACCTGATAGAGAACAAGGACTTTGGGTTACTTTCCCCAACTTCACCCCTTTTCAGCAGGAAGCCGTTTGGAGATGTCGTCCCCCATATTTCCATGGAAATGGAATGTAGAAATTGACAATTTGGGGAAGTGTAACAGTAGTCCACCTTAAATATAACACTTGCTTTGAATATAATGCTGCTCTGCCACTGCAACTTATTTTTTTAAATGGACATGTTTCTTTCTCTTCCTCTCTCCCTGCTCCTCCCTAATCTCTCCCCCTCCCTAATCTCAGGGAAAATAGTATTACCACATGAATAAAGTAATCCAGACTTTAGGAATGGTACCAGAAGATCTCAGAAATGACAACCTCCCAAATTGAGGAACTCTAGGTAGGCCAGAGGGGTGGGAGGCAAAGGGAGGAGGTAGGGGGTTAGCAATGATGGAGGAATGTGATGACATCTTTAGCCAAAGTACATGTATGAAGACATGAATTGGTGTGAACATACTTTATATACAAACAGAGACATGGAAATTTGTTCTATATGCCGTAATAAGAATTGTGATGCATTCCGCTGTCAGGTATTTAAAAAATAAAACCAATTAAAAAAAAACATGACAGGGCTGGGATTGTGGCTCAGTGGCAGAGCACTTGCCTAGCATGTGTGAGGCACCAGGTTCGATCCTCAGCACCACATAAAAATAAGCAAAAAATAAAGGTACATCAACAACTAAAAAAAAAAAAATGACAACCTCCCAAATTAGCAAGTGAATTACAACTCCAGACAGAGAACACGTGGAATGTAGCCTTTGAATCACCTATTTAAAAGCCCCCTGTTTCTGCTGGTGGGCAGAGTCACAGCCTTTAGGACAGGAGTCCCCTCTGTTTCTCCTTGGCTAGCAAAGCAATAAATCTTTTCCTTTTTCTCAAAAAAAAAAAATTAAATCAATCGCTCATTTTTCCCCCCTAAAACTCAACCTTCTCTTGCTGAGAAATGATGCGCACTTTACAGAGGAGGAAGCTGAGACCAGTAAAGAGTTGTGCTTTGGGCAAAGGTGAAGATGCCAGAGAGCTAAGCAAATTCAGGGCCTCTTTGTCCCAGCCTAGAACCCTCTATTTCACTGCTTCGAACCCAGAATGCAGCTTAGATCAGCAGGGGTCGAATCCACTCGCTGCTACCCACCCAGCCGGATCCCACCAAAGCCACGCCCTCCTTTTGGCGACCGCTAGGGAAAAAGGAGAGAAAGGCCATAGCTTGTCTCTTTAATGCGCGCCCCCGAGGCCTGGCGCGCCCCCGCCACTATAACTGGAGTGCATGGAGCAGGCTGCTCTCAGAGGGAGTGGGGCAGGCGCTGGGTACCCGTTGACTGACTTTTCCAAGTGCCATCAGAGGCCAGTCCTTTCCGCTTCCTTGGACCAGCCTCAGGGTGCTCACAGCTGAGGACTTTACACCGGCTGGGCTCTGGGCTGGGTGGTACCCAGGTACCGCGCCGTGACCCTAGCCGGCTGTGCCCGCTTCCCGCCCCTCTTCCCGCAGCGCTCGCCGTCGGGCGAGAGTTCTGCCGCCGCCACGTCTCACACCCCGCACTACCCGCCTCATGCTGGTGCATACTTACTCCGCCATGGTGAGTAGTCTCAGGTCCCGCCGCACCGGGCACCCTTGGCCGGAGAATCGAGGAGCCCGCGCGCTGCATCTTCCAAACCTCCTGCCCTAGCGCCAACGAAATCTCGGAGGGAGGGAGCAGTAAGGACTCCGCCAGCCTAGAGGGAGGTGGGTAGGAGACCACGGTCCTCAGCCTGAGGCTCCTGCGCCGGCGGGTCATTCGGTGATAGACACTGGGCCCGAGGAAGAGGATCGGACGGCAGCTGGATCCTTCAGAGCCAAGAAGGATCCTTTCTGGTTGGGGTCCTTTCAGCTGCCGGTGGGTCACCTAGCTCTCCCTTTCCTTCCCAGGAGCGCCCCGACGGGCTCGGCGCAGCGGCTGGCGGGGCCCGTCTGTCGTCTCTGCCCCAGGCAGCCTACGGACCGGCGCCGCCGCTCTGCCACACGCCGGCGGCCGCAGCTGCCGCCGACTTCCAGCCGCCCTACTTCCCGCCGCCCTACCCGCAGCCTCCACTGCCCTACGGCCAGGCGCCCGACGCCGCCGCCGCCTTTCCCCACCTGGCCGGGGACCCATACGGCGGCCTGACGCCCCTGGCGCAGCCACAACCTCCGCAGGCTGCCTGGGCCGCGCCCCGCACTGCTGCCCGCGCCCACGACGAGCCGCCCGGCTTGCTGGCGCCGCCCGCCCGCGCTCTGAGTCTCGACCCGCGCCGTGACTACGCCGCCGCAGTGCCCCGGCTACTGCACAGCCTGGCCGACGGTGCGCACGGCCTAGCTGAGGCGCCCCTGGGCCTTCCCGGGCTGGCGGCGCCACCTGGCCTGGAAGATCTGCAGGTAAGACTCGAGGGGTCTGGGATGGCTGCCCACCTCCCCTCGCTCCCTCTGGCTGCGGCGATTTAGCAACCTGGCTGGAGGTAAAAAGTGACAAATGCAGGGACATAACTTTTCTCCCAGTTCTCCCACTCCAAGATACTTCCCACGTCCTGGTTTAGACACTGCCCGCAGTTTAAAGGTAGCCTGGCACTTTGTCAATGCGTGGTGCCTGCGCAACTCTGAGCAGGGAGGGATCAAATCTCTTCTCTTTCTTCCGGTGTGCCATTGAGCCACTTTGGGCATCCATTCCCTTCTGATGGGCAGTCTTCTGGGGCATCCTGCTCCTGGAGCGAAGGGAGGCGCAGTAGTTGCTTGTCTAAGCCACGGTGAGTACCCAGGATTCCAGTTTGGCGCCAGATAGATAGTGCGAGCTACCGCTATCCCGGTCCCACCCGTCGCCGCCTCGGGGGGCTGTGCAGCACGCAGGGCTGAGCGGACAGAGATAGGGGCAGCAGGGGCTTGGGAAGCAACAGAAGACTAGATTTACTCACGCCCTCACTGCCACCTTCACCTACTTGCAGGCCATGGATGAGCCGGGAATGAACCTCCTGGACCAGTCTGTGATAAAGAAAGGTAAGGAATGGCGTGTAACTTCCAGGGCAGAGCCAGGCGAGATAGTGCAGGCCCGGGGAGCACAGACCCATTTTCTTCACTGCCGCCAGTGCGTCACCAGGCTCGGTGGCCTCTGAACATTCTTCACGAACCCTTAGAGGGACAGCGAAGGCTGCAGGCCTGGCTAGATATTGGGCAGTAGAGCGGGGTCTGTGATTTTGTCCTGAAGCCTGCCGCCTGCGGTGGCCTGAGCTGGGTCGGCTCCCTTGGCTGCGACTCCTGGGCCTGGCCTTCCCTCGCCAAGGGGAGGGCGCTCTTGTGGATCTGGAGTTAATTTGCAGAACGAGTTAAACCACTTCCCTATTTCCTAAGAGGTGGGAATGGGAGTGTTGTTCCACAGATTTTTGTAGATGATTTCCACTTTACAGAGCGTTAGCATTTTGGAGCTTAGCAGTGGCTCTCCTACCCTTCCTTCCCTGAAGAGCCTTGAGGCCCTTTCAGTTTTCTGCTAGGGAATTTTCTTTCAGCAGGAGCTTCCTGCGGCTAGTAGGCTTAGAAGAACTGAATATTGTTGTATTAGGCTGTATGTTTGTGGGTCAGGGCCTGCGTACTCCTGGATGTCCCTGTCTCTGTTAGAGTTCAAAGTCCTGTACATGTCCACCTGTTCCTTTCCCAGGATATTTCTTGGTATGTCTTTGTTAGTGTGAGTGTATTTGTAATTTGCATCTTTGTACTTTGGGGTACATTTCTGTTTGGAGTTCTCAGTGTATGTGTCAGGATCTCTGTTGTGTCTTGGAATTTGTCCTTTGGTATCTGATAATTTCTAGACATGTGAGATTCCCTTCCTGTAAATTTTCCAGGTGTCCTTTTGCATTAGTAAAATCAAGGGTATGAGACACAACCTTGAGTGGCTTTGGGGGCCTGAGGACCAAGTGAGTGAGTGAACCTAGGTTACCTGTCCTTGAACCTGGGTGGGGGCCAGGAACTGGGGAATTTCAAGGATGATCCTATCTTCTGGGAACAGTGGACCAAGTATAATGGAAGACTTTTGGAGATACTACCTTCTATCAGGACAGGAGCTGTCCACTAAGCCAACAAAGCCCTGCTAGTTGAGCTGGGTGGGGTGCACAGTGTAGTTGCTGGGGTCTCCTCACAACCTCAGCTATTGGTGACATCCCAATTCCTGGAGGTCCCCACCGGCAAGTTCTGGGAAGCCTGTCTTGAGGAAGGGTAAAACAATCTGCTGTTGCTCAGAGTACCTTAATCCTGAATTATGGCTAGGAACCAGAGCTGGTTTCTTTCAAAGGACATCAGGTTCCAAAACTCTTGAATCTTAGATGAGCCCCGAAATCCCCGAAAGCAGTCCCAGGGACAGAGTGAGTGTCTGGGCGCTGCGCGCTGGCTTGATGGAGCCAGCAGGAGGCACGGATGTGGGTTCGCACACCTGCTGGATGGCAATGCCAGATCTCAGGTGGCCTAGCGGAGCGAGGTGGAAAGCTGGTAACCTAAGCGGGGAACCTGAGTTACAGCCCAAGGCGCTGCAGCAAAACGGGAATAAAGGGGCCAGGGCCCCGAGCGCTCGGCAGGAGGAAGTGCTTCGTTCTTGTGCGGAGAATTAGCCAATCGGCCTCCAGGCAGACGTTTGGGGAGTGGAGAGTCGGTGCCTGAGCTTGCGGTCCTAGCAAAAGCCAAAGTACTGCTGGCTCCCGCGGTGTCCACCTAAAGGAGCCGCTGCAGCGACGAAGGCGGCCCACTTTCAGTCCTGCACCCAGGAGCCTCGTCACCCCCCCCCCCCCCCGCGCAGCGGGCAGTTTGCCCTGGTCCTCTGCGGTCGCTGCGGGACCCGGCCTCATCGCTAGCCCCGCGGGTCTCCAACTGGGCAATGGGTTAGCGCCTTTCTTCGTCTTCGGACCCTTCGGAGAGCACTGGAAGTCCCTGTTGTTTCCTGGGGAGCTCCAGCGCCCGCCGGGTGTGATGTGGGACCCCACTCCGCCAGGGGCCTTAATTATAGAAAGTTACTCTTGGCCAGCTGAAGCGTCCCACTCTTCCAGGTCCTCCAACCTTGGCTGGAGGGGCGGCTGCGTTACAAAGGGTTAGGGTCCTGCGTGAGAAACCCGGGCCACCCCACCCCGCAGCAGACAGATCCTTGGACCTCCATCTCGCCTGTGCCACCCGGATGCGAGCCTGGAAGCCCTAGGGGCCCAGCCCGGGATTATGCAATCTTGGCAGATTCCAGGCACTTGCCCTGGAGAGGAGGGCCCGCGACGCGCAGACCCACCACACACTTCCATGTCTGCCCCTTGCAGCCACAACTTGGGTTTGGGGGTGGCAAACTAGATTAAGGCCTAACAGAGGGGAAATTGGGAACCCTCCATTTTCTGCGCATAGTTGTCACCTCCAGTTTTGCAACCCGTCCTAGAGAAACAGAAAGCAGGCGGTAATGGTAGGGGAAAGAGCTGCGCAGAAATATTTTCCAGCCGAGGAAGGCGGGGTGGGTGGGTGAGGGTGTCTGTGCAAGACACCATAGGAACTCACAGGACAATGAGCCAAGCCAGCCGCAAGCGCCTGAGGTCAGGAGGCTTCCTAGAAGAGAGATTTTAGCCAGGTGCAGTGGGTGGGTGCTCAGTGGGTACTAGGTGATGGGATTTTATGTCTGAGTAAATTGGGAGAGGGAGTATGGAAAGGGCCGATCTACTTTTACCCCGTACTGGGTAAAAAGCATGTGCAAATGCCCTTCCTGTGGGAAAACCAGATAGGATAAAAAGAGTCAAAAGTTTGTGTAGGTTTCATGTTATACAGTCACAGCTGGAGGGGCGTGGTTTAGAGTTGAGAATTGAATTGCATCCCTCCTTCTCTCCCAGAAGAGAGTGGGTGATTGCCCTCTTCGAAAGCAAGAAAATCAATTGTTCAATCTCATGGGGTCTCCCGGACAGTGGCTGATGTCACTAGCTCCTCTGCCTTCTTGGGCTCTGGGAAGGTTCCGAAAGTTAAGGAGTGAGGTACTCACCATATGAATCAAGATAAGTAATATCTTAATGCAATATTTAAAATTTTTTAAAAATGCAAAAATCTATAACAAACATAATATCAAAATCTTACACAAAGACAGAATCTAACCCTGCACTTCCATAACCCTTCCTTACTTGCCTCCCAGGCTGCTGTCTGCTCTAGAAAAAAACAGTGGCAATGCAGATAGTTTGGACTTAACCTGAGGACAGCGGGAGCCATGGAAGAGTGTGAAGAAGGGGGGAGAAGGGATGAGAGTATGTTTAAAAGAAATCCTCTTGCAGTTGTTGAGAAGGAAACTTAACCAGCAGGTCCTACTGGGGTAGAAGATGCAAGAAGGCTGAGGGGAAGAGTCACTGCCCCTCCTGTTTGCCTTTCTCCTGCTGCAGCCACACACTCAAGGCTTTGGACTCCTGGGACCCTAAGTGTGAACTACAGAAGCAAAGGCATCAAGATCCCCTGGTGGTGCTGGCTAAAAATGTAGTTCTGGCTAGGCCCTGTACACTCCCTATAATCCCAGCACTCCAGAGGCTGAGGCAGGAGGATCTCAGGTTCAAAGCCCAGCCTCAGCAATTTATTGAGACCCTTAGCAACTTAGCAAGTCTCCGTCTCAAAATAAAAAATAAAAAGGGCCTGAGATGTGACTCAGTGGTTAAGCAATCCGTGGTTCCAAAAAAAAAAAAAAAAAAAACTGTTTCGGGGGGCCTGGGGTTGTGGCTCAGTGATAGAGCACTTGCCTAGCATGCGTGAGGCACTGGGTTCAATCCCTGGCACCACATAAAAATAAAATAAAGGTATTGCATCCATCTGCAACTAAAAAAAAAAAAAAAAGGCTGTTTCTAGGCACCTCCCCACATCTGAATGAGAATCCCTAAAGTATGGTCCTAGAACTTGCACTTTAACTGATTGATTGAGGAAACATTTACATAGCTAAAATTCATTTGTTGTATGAATATTATTTACTTTTAGTAAATTGTAAAGAGTTGTATAACCATTAGCACAATTTATTTTGAGACATTTGTCACCCCTCAAAATTTCTTTATTGCCATTTGTAGTTAATCTTCTTCATTCTCCCGCCAAGCCTTAGGCAATCACTGATCTGTCTGTAAATTTGCATATCCTGAACATGTTGTATAAATACAATAGATTATATGCAGACTTTTTCAGTTCTAGCTTCTTTTACTTAGCATTACGGTTTTGAGGCTCATTCTTGTAACATATATTAGTAACTTTTCGTCTTTTCATTGCTGAGTAGTATTCTACTATATGTAACACACTTTTGGGGGGTCAGAGACTGGGGAATTGAACCCAGAGTGCTGCTGTAACACTGAGTTACATTCCCAGCCCTTTTAATGTTTCATTAAGTAATTTCAGTTACTTAAGACCTCATTAAGTTGCTCAGGCTGACTTGAATTTGCAATCCTCTTGCCTCAGCCTCCTGAGTCCCTGGGATTTTAGGTGTGCACCACCAACCACATCCAGCAACACATTTTATTTAACCATTGGTCACTTGATGAGAGCACTTGAGTTGTTTCCACTTTTTGGCAATTGGGAATTGCTGTAGACATTCATATACTTGACTTTGGGTAGACCTGTGTTCATTGCTGTTAGGAAAATTCCTGGATATGAAATCTTTGGACTATATGGTATATATATGTTTAATTTTAAAGAAACTGCCAAGCTGTTTTCTATTTTATTTTGATTTCTTTCTTTCTTTATTTTTTATGCTGGGATTGAACCCAGGGGCACTTTAGCACTGAGCTATGTCCCAGCCCTTTTTTTGTGTGTGTGGTTCTGGGGACTGAATCCAGAGCCTTGTGCATGTGAGACAAGCACTCTACCAACTGAGCTATATTCCCAGCCCTGTCCCAACCCTTTTAAAGTTCTCACTAAGTTGCTTAGGGCCTCATTGAGTTGCTGAGGCAGGCTTTGAACTTTCATTCCTCCTGCCTCAGCCTCCCAAGTCACTAGGATTACAGGTGTGTGCCACCATACCTGGCCCAAGCTATTTTCTTTTTTTAATTTATTTTTTAGTTTTAGGTGGGCACGATATCTTTATTTTATTTTTATGTGGGGCTGAGAATCAAACCCAGTGCCTCACGCATGCTAGGCGAGAGCGCCACAACTTGAGCCTCATCCCCAGCCCCCCAAGCTGTTTTCTAAAACAGCTTTACTGACTTTGTGGCTTTACTAGCTGGGTAAGGTGGCGCTTGCCTGTAATCCCAGTGACTGGGGAGGCTGAGGCAGGAGGATCACAAGTTCAAAGCCAGCTTCAGCAACTTAGCACGACCCTGTCTCTAAATAAAATATAAAAAGGACTGGGGATGTGGCTCAGTGTTTAAGTGCCCCTGGTTCAATCCTGGGTACCAAAAAATAAAAAATAAAAATAAATGAAGTAACTTTATTAAGTTTTTATATTCCTACGAGCAATACAAGAGCGTTCTAGTTTCTCTACACCCTCAAATGCATTTGATATTGTGTGTCTTTTGTTATAACCATCTAGTGGTATCTTAATATAGTCCTAATTTCTCTCTCTTGAGGACTGTACCACCCAGGGGCACTCTACCATTGAGCACATTATGTCCCCAGTCTTTTATATATATATATATATATAGATATACAGATATATATATATATATATTTTTTTTTTTAATTTTGAGACAGGGTCTCACTAAATTGCTAAGGCTGGCCTCAAACTTGTGATCTTTTGTCTCAGCCTCCCAGGTAGTTGGGATTACAGACTTTCACCACCATGCCTAATTTGCATTTCTCTAATGACTAATTTTGTTGAGCACTTTTTCTTGTGTTTATTAGTCATTCATCTATCATATTTGGTGAAATGTCTTCACATATTTTGTTGTTTTCTAACTAGGTTGTTATCTTGTTGAGATAAGAGGGTTTTTTTTTAATATGTTCTGAACACACATCCTTTATCAGATTTATATGATTTGCAGGCATTTTTTTTCTAGCCTGATACCTCATCTATTTATTTTCCTTTTTTAAAAAAAATATTTTTTAGTTACACTTGGACACAATATCTTTGTTTTGTTTATTTATTTTTATGTAGTGCTGAGGATCGAATCCAGTGTATCACACATGAGAGCAAGCATTCCACCACTGTGCTACAGTGGTTTATTTTCTTAATAAAATCCTTTGAGGGACAAAAATTTTGAATTTTTTTAAAAAATATTTTTAGTTGTGATGAACACTATATCTTTATTTTCTTTATTTATTTCTATGTGGTGTTGAGGATTGAACCCAATGCCTCACGTGTGCTAGGCAAGAAGTGCTCTACCACTGAGCTACCACCCAGCCCCCCAAATTTTGAATTTGGACAAAATCCAATTTATAGTTATTTGCTTTTATGGGTCATGCTTTTGGTGTTATAACTATGTGCCCAACCCAAGGTCATGAAGATTTTTCTCCTCTGCTTTGTTCTAGAAGGAATTGCAATTTTAACAAGCTTTCTGAGAGTCTGTTGCACACCCCCAGATTCAGTAGCCAGACTGTATCTACCACCTGTGGATAGAGTGTGACTTGGGTATGTGAGTTGAATAACTGAGAGCTCTTGCATCAGCTCTGAGCCTTGGGAGTACATGAATGGCTTCTGCCTGTGTGACCAGGGGCACACCACAGGCAGACCATCTCAGCTTCAGGAGTCATTGTGGTGGGAACTGTCCTGTGGGTGTGGGAGACCACCAATGTCCCTGCTCTGCAGTCTGGGCTAGTTTAATTCCCCGCTACATGACGGCCCCCTCCCCAGCACACCAGATTCCCTAATCTTGGACTCCATCCCTCTTGCTGTTTTTGAGGAAAGAGGTTCTGAAGGAAAAGGGACAGGTAGGGGAAACAGCAAGGTCTGTTATTTGTAGACACATATGTCCCTTGCCATTTCACACACATGGCTGCACCTAGTTTGCATAAATATATCATTGACAGGATAAGGCACTTCTGTGTGTCCATATGCATGTGGTCACCCTCAAGGAGGGCAGAGACTGTGTCTGTATACAGAGCTGTGGTTGAGTATTGAGTGTGTGTACACATGGACAGTCTCATCCTCATTGCTTTATGACAAGGGCAAATAATTTTGTGTATGGTCACTTCTGGGACACATATCCATATTTGCACATGCACAAACAGCTTCACAAAGCCTTGGTCTCTCTCCCCTGTCACTGGCCTGGCCTCAGGGGATTCCAGTTTTAATAACAATTGGATGGAAGAGAGAAAAAAGTTTGTTTCTCTGATCCCTCCCTCTGACTAGGAGAGATGGGAGGAATCTCTTTTTATTGCTAATTGATCAATTTGTAGGTTTATTTTTTAAAATACAGTGCAGTTGGCCCTTTCTAAATGTCTATTTCTGTGAGTTTTGACAAATATATATATGTAGTCATGAAACCACTAAAACAATCCAGCTATAGAATAGTTCTATCATCCCAAGTCCCCTCAAGGCAGAGGAGCACAGGTGAAGAGAGACCTAGGGATAAGCATTCTCAGGCACACATGAGCAGGTCTGGGAGTTTACATATGTGGCTCATATTATATTTCTACTGGTCAATGTGAATCTAGGGCCTGGAGGACAAATGGGGACCAGGCAAGACCAGTAGGCAGGAGCCAAAACACCAAGAAGGGTGAAGGAGGCCACTGTAGCATCGTGGTCAAGGACATGAGCTTTGGAGTTAGGAGACAGAGTGAGTTCTGCTCCTTCCTTGCTGTGCCATTTTAACCTCTTTGAACTTTCCATTTCTTCCTTTTGACATGGGATATGGACATCAGCTCTTCTCCTCAGAGCTGTTCATGTACAGCATATGGTATATAGTTGGTCCTCCTTGACAGCAGGTGACATCATTCTGCATAGCTGTGGAGTTGGGGATTGATCCTCAGGGAACTGTCCAGCCATTGATGGGCTTAAGGCTGTGAAGTGATGCATGACTTAGAAAGATCCCTCTGCAACAGAGCAGGGGCACCCCAGCAAGGCCTGTGACGAAATTCAGGTGGGAAGTGAGCAAGTGTCTGTCTGTGCATAAAAGAGGCAGCGTCCCAGGCAAGTTAGGATGCGAACACCGTAGGACATGGTGTAGATGGGCACGTGAGCCAGAGAAGTGCGGAGGGTGTTGGCTGGGAAGCTGGGTGGAAGATGGAGATATCATCCAGGGAGGGTGGAGGGTGAGGGGCTCTGCCACGCTAGGCAGAATTAGCTAATTCTAAGCTAACTGGGTTAGCCTTGTTTACCTCTGTATTCCCAAGATATAGCATGGTCATCAGCCATGGTGGAAAGGCTCAGGGCACTGCTTTTCAGACCATGGTGGGTTGGCTTTTGCTTCTCATTTTACCAGCTAAGTGATCTGTGGCTCACTGACTTCACCTTTCTGGGCTTTAGCCTCCTCCTCTGTAGAATGGGAATAAGGGTAGCTCCCTTGTGGGTTGTTCTAAGGACTCAGGGGGGTTATCAGGGTGAACATACAGCATAGTGTGTGCTCAGTAATTGTTAACCTCAGAGTCTTTACTTGATTCCTATTATACACACACACACACACACACACACACACACACACACACACACACACACAGTCTTGTCTTTTGAGGCTCTCAGTTCCTTGAAAGAACAGAAACCTAAGGGGTTCTTCTGAAGAAGCAAGTGCCTCAGTATTCTCCCTTCTCTCTGCAGTTAAGCAGGAAGATGGAGGTTACACTTTGGGAAGAACTTTCTTTTAGAGCCAAGAGTATCTGAGTTTTAGGAAATTAATCCATTAATCTCTAAGTTTTAAATTCTGTTAATATTTCAACAAAATTGACACAGGTACATTAAAATATGTTGGGAGTCATGATTTAGATCTTATACCTTATTAATATTATTAATAATCTTAATAATCTTATACCGTATTAATATTAATTAGTATTATTATAATTATTAAATTACATGTAATTATATTCATACTATTACATAACTAATATTATGCCGTGTGATTGTATTACATATTACATTTAATTTTTATTTATTTATTTTTTTGTTTTGGTAGTGGGGATGTAACTCAGAGGAGCTTTACCACAGAGCCACATCCCCAGACCTTTTTATTTTTTCTTTTGAGTCTCACCAAGTTGTTTTGGGTTTTTGCTGAGGCTGGCTTTGAACTTGCAATCCTCCTGCCTCATCCTCCTGAGTTGCTGGGATTACAGGTGTGCAACACCACTCCTTGGCTATTTTTAACTTTTTGTAGGTGTTCCACATCTGGTACAATCGGGCAAAATGGATTAACTTTTGTTTCCCTTCCCTGCCTTTCATAAATAATTAAGAAGTATCCAGGCAAGGGCACTTTTGGGTTTATTTTTTAATTCATTTCCTACAGCATCCCAGAGTGACCTAACAGGAAGGGGAACAGGACTGGAAGCTTAATAGGTCTATAATCTCCTGGTCCCCAGGATGGGGGCAGTCTGAAGCTCCCAACCCCCTCATTGATCTCAGGAGGTGGGAATGTATTGAAGACTCTCTGTGATTGCTCAGACAGGATGACCCTGTTGTGGTGACCCAGGAATCCTACCTCCAGCTCAGACTCCATTTCCTCACATCCAGCTCCTTCTCTGATGGCACCCACCAAAACACTAGCAATCTGCTGAAGCTGAGTTTAAAGAGGGAACCATGCTAGGGACTTTAGAGGACATGGGTTCAACAGCCAGACAGCTGTGGGTCCAGGTACACACCTGTTAGCTGAGTGGACTTGATGTATCACTTTAACCTCAGCGTGCCTCAGTTTCTCCCTTTGTAAAGCAGGGATACTGGGGTCTCTCAAGGTGCATGGTTGGTGAGTCAGGAATGTGCCTGCTCCCCAGCTAGCTGGTGGCTGACCTGTGGCTGCTGCTCAGTGTCCCCCACTCTCTTTTCCCTTGCTTCCACTCCACAGTCCCCATCCCCTCCAAAGCCAGCAGCCTTTCGGCCCTCTCATTGGCCAAAGACAGCCTGGTTGGCAGCATCACCAACCCCAGTGAGGTCTTCTGCTCCGTGCCTGGACGGCTTTCATTGCTCAGCTCAACATCCAAGTACAAGGTGACCGTGGGGGAAGTACAGCGGCGACTCTCACCTCCTGAGTGCCTCAACGCCTCCCTCCTGGGGGGCGTCCTCCGCAGGTAGGAAGGCCAACCCACAACCACTGCACAGCCCACAATCCCTGGTTTCTTCAGACCTTCTAAGGGCATCCGAAAGGGGGCCAGCCTCACTCCTACCCAAAACATCATCCCCACTCAGTCTCCTGGGAGGAGGAAGGCCCAGGGACTCCAGATTACACGTGTGCTGGGAGGCAGACCCAGGTCCCCAGCAGTTCCCACAGGCCTCTGGGAATGTGGTGGTGGGTAGAAAAAGAAGCCCAGCCACAGAGAAAGCATGAAGGACTTATCCATGTTGGAAAGAATGGACGAGGCTGGGTCTGGGGAAGAGAGAGTGTCATCTACACCCCCCCTCCCCCAAAAGGTACCCCAGCACCTAAGGCCCTGTAGCATAGACCTCACTGGTGTATGTGTGCCGGGGATGGGAGCATGGTAGTTATCAGTTTGTCTTCATTGCTGTGTATTTCTCTGCATGTCCTTGTGCCTGGGAAGGGTATTTCTGCTTCAGGGCTATAAGTTTTGATGAGTCTCAGGATGTGTGTGTTTGTGAGTTAGGAGGTGGCTAGAAGTATATGTTTCCATTAATGTGAGCATCCTGTTACTAAGTGGCAATGTGTGGCCTAGAGTGTGTCCTATTCTGTGTGTGTGTGATTGCATGTGCATGTGCAGGTAGTTTTATGTATGTTTGCTTGCCTGTACTTCTGTGTGGGCACCACATTTGTAGAGGTGTCTCTATATTCCTGGATAATTTGAGCTTCCTGGAGGGAATGAGTATCTGTACATATGTCTCTGGGATCCTGATTTGATGTTATCATGGGTCTGTCTTGGGTCTCTGCATGTGTATCTCTTGGTGTCTCTGTATTCTTGGCCCTCTATGTGCCTCATCTATGTGTTTGTGGGTCTGAGTCCTGAGTGACTGTGTGTGTGTGTACCTGTGTCTCCCTGTCTATGTCCCTGTGTCTCTTGTGGATCTGTGCATCCCCAACAAATGTGCTAAGGTGGGGAAAAGGATCCTGTGATGCTGCCCTGTATTACCCTTCCCCACCCTGGGCTCTTGAGGACTGGGAAGAAGTGAGGGAATCTTGGAGCCAGGTTCTGGGCCCCCCTAAGCCAATCTTGACTGCAAAACCAGTAAAGTTAGAAAGAGTTTGGGATCTTGCTAAGAGACCCTAGAGAATCTCCAAAGTCAAACCTAAGTCTCAACAGGGGTTGGTGCAGGCAACAAGGCCCTGTAAGGATCACTTAGCCCACAGGCTTCTCTCTTGTCTTCATAGTTGTGTGTCTGTCTCTCTCTCTCTCTGCATATCAAGAGCCAAGTCCAAGAATGGGGGTCGATGTCTACGGGAAAGGCTAGAGAAGATTGGGCTCAACCTGCCAGCTGGCCGTCGGAAGGCTGCCAATGTGACACTGCTGACCTCACTGGTGGAGGGTGAGTGAGAACTGAAGGTGGGCTTGAGCATGAGTGTGAGGAGGTCTGTGTCACCTGGCATGACTTGTCTCTAATGCAGGAGGGTGTGTTTAGTCATGTGTGTATTCACGTAAGCACTGCAGTATCTCTGTGTCATGTGTAAGACGGTGTGTATGTGATATGTGTGCACAGTTGGCCCTCTGTATCTGTGGGTTCCATCTGAGAATTTAACCAACCATGGTTTGACAATGTTTGGAAAATATTCTACCTCTAATGAACATGAACAGACCTTTTGCTTGTCATTTATTCCTTAAACAATACAGTACAACTATTTACTTTGTATTAGCCATCATAAGCAATCTAGAGATAATTTCAAGTATACAGGAGGATATGCATAGATTAGAGGCAGATACTGTGTGCCGTTGTATGTAAGGGACTTGAGCACCCATGGATTTGGGCATTTTCAGGGAATCCTAGAACCAGTCCCTTGAGGATACTATATCACCTTGCACATCTATGCATATGTGTGCACATGCAGTGGAGAGCTACTTGTGGGGGTGTGTGTGTAGGGAAAGGCACGGCCAGTGTTTGGATGTGGTATGTAGATGGGAGGGGGACAGCCCTCTTCCCTGGAGGTCAATGACTCTGGGCTCTGCCTCTGGAAGTTCCAGGCCCAACCCTGGTAGTCCCAAGAGAGGGTAATGGAATTGAGGCTAAGTCTGGGCAGATGCAGGAAATCAGAGGCAGGTATCTTCAGAAGTTGGTATCTTCAGAAGCGGGATGGGGCAGGTTGCCCCCTGGCCAGGGGGTCAGAGGTTCAAGGCTGGGTTCCAGGCTCAGAGGCACACCTGGTAGTAGTGACAGCTCTGATCTCCACAGGAGAGGCTGTGCACCTGGCTCGAGACTTTGGCTACGTCTGTGAGACTGAGTTCCCAGCCAAAGCAGCCGCTGAGTACCTATGCCGACAGCACGCTGACCCCGGGGAACTGCACAGCCGCAAGAGCATGCTGCTGGCCGCCAAGTGAGTGAGGGCACTGTACACAGGCTGTCAGGAGTGCAATGCACAGACACAGACCTCAGATCTGGGCACAGTGGGCCCAACTGTGAGCACATGTACACATACGTGGCACACTGCACCACACACAGGCACATCTGGACTCCCTGCTTAGGGTCACATGGGCACACTCCTGCATGCTGCACAGGAATACCTGGCACCACAGGTGGGTATATTTGGGCACCATGTTCATTACTTTCAGACCTAGTTAGAAGAGAAACCAGACTCATGGGATTACCAAATGGAGAGACCTGGGAGGCTGCTTATATTGTACTGGAAAAAAAGCCCATCTATGGTGGATTCCACCTCATTCATGAATCAGTTCACATACCAAGTGCTTCCTGAGTCCCAGTAATGTCTAAGATGCTGGCTGGGTTCCATGGTGACAAAGAAGAGTGATGACTGATCCTCTTGCCTGAGCCACATATGGGGTGCACAGAGAAATGGATAATGTCTGCAGACTGGAGTTGGACTCATATCCCAGCTCAGTCCCCATGACAGGTCGTCTAACCTGTCTGAAATCAGTTTCCTCATCCATATGACAGGTATAGATTTGTTTTAAAAATCATTAGATGATGTATATAGTGTACTTGGCATAGCATCTGACCTCAATCTCTGCTGCTAGATAATATTTCAATTGTGTAAGGCAAATTTTGTGGTCCCCTAATAATTTCAAAAGACAAGGTTCCGTGAAGCACTGGGTTTTTGGGGTAGTTGAGAGGATCAAGGCAAGTTTTCTGAATAAGGCAGAAAGAAGTTGAGCTGAGCTCTGAATGTGGTCAGGACATCCACAGGGAGAGCACAGCCCAGTACGTGGAGCACGTGCTGTTTACTGGCTGTATGATATTGGGCTACTTGGTTAACTTCTCTGAACCTTGGTTTTCTTTTCTGTGAAATGAGTATAATCATCATTTGTAGACTGTTGGGAGAGGCAAGCAATTGTGTAATCTAAGAACCCAGAACACAGATTCTTCTCTGGGCCCAGAGCCTTGTCCTTTAACTTCTGACCTTCCTTCCCCCACCAGGCAGATCTGCAAGGAGTTTGCCGACTTGATGGCTCAGGATCGTTCCCCATTGGGCAACAGCCGCCCAGCACTCATCCTGGAGCCTGGAGTGCAGAGTTGCCTGACACACTTTAGCCTCATCACCCACGGCTTTGGAGGGCCTGCCATCTGTGCTGCCCTCACCGCCTTCCAGAACTACCTTCTGGAGTCACTCAAGGGACTGGACAAGATGTTTCTAACCAGTGCAGGCAGTGGGCATGGTGAAACCAAGGCTTCAGAGAAGGATGCCAAACATCGGAAATAACCGAATCTCTCATTCGTCCTAAGGGGCTCCCAAGCCCTGAGTTGAGACTTAGTTCCTAAGGTGGCCCTGAAAGGACTAAAAGGTGGGATTAGAGTCAGGCCAGAAAAAGAACATTCATCCAGAAACCCCAGTTAGGGCTCTGGATAGGAGCAAGGGAGGTGGTCTGTTGGTAAGAGCCCAGGTATCTGTCTCACGTGTGCAATTGTCTGACCTTTGCTAAAAAGGGCTTGGACAGGAAACTGGTATGAAAAAGTCTGGCTTGAGGAGCAGAGCCCTACCCTTTAGGGAGTCTGGGCAGCAGTGGGCTCCTAGGGGCCCAGGTTTTCTGCTTTTTACTAATAGCTGGAGGACACTGTTAACAAATCAGAGGTGCTACTGAAGAGCTAGTAAGCCTCATCCCAGAATCTCCTACCCCAGAAAAGAGGTGCTGGAAGGAGGTCCCAGTGGGCTTTGTGAACCCTTTCCATTCTTTTTTTTTTTTTTATTGGTTGTTCACAACATTACAAAGCTCTTGACATATCATATTTCATACATTAGATTGAAGTGGGTTATGAACTCCGAATTTTACCCCAAATGCAGATTACAGAATCACGTCGGTTACACATCCACAATTTTACATAATGCCCTATTAGTAATTGTTGTATTCTGCTACCTTTCAAGCAAAGGGCAGGAGAAGGCCTTGTGGAACAAAGACAAAGCACAACTTGCAGAACTTGAATCCAGGCTGCGCGTCACAGCCCTGTTGCTATTTGTCCTATTTATTTATGTATGATGTAATTAAATTTGAAAGTTTAAAAATGTCGAGCACAACTTACTTATCCCAGTGAGTTGGGGATTTATTTCACTGTTTTCTGCTCATTCTCTGAGAGGACCACCAGGACCAGGACAGAGAGGGTGTTTTGCTCACAGAGAGCTGTGCATGGGCTGGGAGGGAAGAAAGGTATGTCAGGCACCCTGATGTCATCACAGGGTTTTGTGTTTGCTGTTTCTCTCCACCCTACAGTTGATTGCTTCCTCAGTCTCTTAATAAAACCTGACCTTGGCTATGACGCCTTTCCTGTCCTTCTTCAGTCCTGGGGCCTTTCCCTCCTTTGAGATCACTGAGTAGAGGCAGAACCTGGGATTTAGGAAGGACTTGGGGCAAGAAAGGGTCCTTAATGGGGAACACATTAGGAGTGGTGTGGATACCTCTGAGAGGGAGTCCAGATGTGGATCTATCTGGCTATCTGTGTCAAGTGAATACTGTTTGTGACTTGCTGGCCTGTAGGTGAATGGGTCATCTTGGCTATTAGCTGTCTGTACTGTGTTGCCATGACTGTTGGTGGTAGGTTTCTATGTGTCCGTGTGAATGCTGGTGACTGTGTGTATGAGAGAGAGAGAGAGAGAGAGATATTATAGGCCAATACTAATTCAACTCTTTTCTTGAGGATTTCACTTTTTTTTTTAAATGTCCAAATCCTCTCCAAGTTCTTTTTTTTTTTAATATTTTTTTAGTTATATATGGGCACAATATCTTTATTTTGTTTATTTATTTTTATGTGGTGCCGAGGATCGAACCCAGGGTCTCACACATAAGAGGCAAGTGCTCTACCGCTGAGCCATAACCCCAGCCCCGGATTTCACTCTTTGGGCATCTTTTTTTTTTGTCCTGCATTTTCAATCTCTCCCTCCCTATTGAATTGTCTATAGATTGTTCCTCAAGCACACATTTCTTCTTCTTCTTCCTTTTTTTTTTTTTTTTTTTTGTGTGTGTGTGTGTGTGGTGCTGGGGATTGAATCCAGGACCTGGTGCAAGCTCTCTACCAACTGAGCTATATCCCTAGCCCCTTGTAGGATCTCTTATAAAACATAAATCCTTTCCCCATCTATTTATTTCCTTTGTATTTGAAATTTGTTTTGCTATTTACAGTGCTGAGGATTGAGCCTGAGGACTCACCAATATTAGGCAGGTACTATACCACTGAGCAACACCCCCAGCCAAGTGAGTTTCTAAAAGGTTGCTACACCCCTACCTCCATTTTCTTTATTGCCAATTCTCCTCAAACCACTTCAGTTCCTAATAGTCCGTTGAAATCCACTTAGCATGGTCATCGATGATCACAATGTCAAATCCAAAGGATTTTTTTCTGGATTTAACAGTGGCATTTGCCACGGCTTACCACTTGTTCTTTTCTAAAACACTCCATGGTTCCCAACTTCTCCTGATTTCCCCTGACATCACTGGTTCCAATTCTGTCTACTTTGCTGGCAGCTGCTTTTTTTCTTTTTAATTTATTTTTTAGTTTTCTTTTTTTTATTAAAGAGAGAGTGATAGAGGGAGAGAGAGAATTTTTAATATTTATTTTTTTTTAGTTCTCGGCGGACACAACATCTTTGTTGGTATGTGGTGCTGAGGATCGAACCCGGGCCGCACGCATGCCAGGCGAGCGCGCTACCGCTTGAGCCACATCCCCAGCCCCTGCTTTTTTTCTTTTGGTCCCAAGAATTGAACCCAGAGACACTTAACTACTGAGCTACATCCCCAGCCCCTTTTTGTATTTTATTGGAGATAGGGTCTCACTGAATTGCTTAGGGCTTTGCTAAGTTGCTGAGGTTGGCTTTGAACTCATGATTCTCCTGCCTCAGTCTCCCAAGCCACTGGGATTACAGGCATGCACCATCATGCTTAGCAGCTAACTTCTTCTCTACTAGAATCTCATTCAATCCCATGATTTTACACATCATTTGTAGGATGCTAATCCCTGAATTTGCATCTTTGGCCCCAACTGGTCCCTGAACTCCAGGGACCACTATGGAGGACTTGACTCTACAAAAATCATGACCTCCTCAAAACTGTCCCATCTTTGCAAATGGTCTCACCTTCTAACCTGCTGCTCAGGCCAGGAACTGGGGAGTCATATTTGATTCTTCCTCTACATTCAATTCCCCACTCAGTCTTACTGATTCAGAATCCATTTTTCCATCTCCACTGCCACCACCCTCAATATCTGTCTACAAGAGCCTCCCTACTGGTTTGATTTCACTGGTATACCTTCCTGCTAAGGCCCTGAAATGACCTGAACTTTGCCAACCTTACCTTAAACTATTCTCTTCAATACCCACTTTACTCTAGCCATATGGATTTTTTTTCTTTTTTTTTTCTTTTTTTCCAGTGTTGGGGATTAAACTCAGGGCCTTTGCATGTCAGAAAAGCACTCTACCAACTGAGCTATAGCCCCAGCCCTACATGGATTTCTAGTCCTCAGACTTTCTCTGAGGGCCACTGCAGTCACTGTTGCCTCTGCCTGAATGACTCTTCCTCCATGTCTTTACAAGTATGCTGTCAGGCCCAAAAGTTGAGGATGCTTTGCAGAGATGAAGGTATGCAAGGCACATGAGGTTTAGACATTATCTTTCAGGATAAGGGTCCAAAGATGTGACTTCTTTTCCCAAGAAGTTTCAAAGCCTTAACCCACCCTTAGAAAAGGATAAATGGGGGAAGGTGGAAGTATGCTCTGCTGTAATCAAGGCCCAGGACCTGGCAAGAGACATTCTTCTACTAAAATTATCTCAGATTACAGGAATTTGGGGGGTTAATCTGACACAAAAGGAATTTAACACTTATAAAATACCTAGCATAAACAAATCAATAAAAGCTTGGTAAACAAGGAAGAAGCTAGAATTTAAGAACTGTTCAGTACTAGACAACTTTCCCTAAGGAAAGAACAAGGTAGTTCTCATGAAGATCCAGGTAGTCCTCACCAAGACCAATTTTTATCTCTATATTTTTTTGTACCAGGTATTGAACCCAGGGGCACTTAACCACTGAGCCACATCCCCAGCCCATTTTTAAATTTTGAGACAAGTTCTTCTAAGTTATTGAGGCTGGCCTCAAATTTGCAATCCTCCTGCCTCAGCCTCCTGAACAGCTGATTATAGGCGTGCACCACTGAACCCAGCAAGACCTATTTTAGAATTTAAAAAATTGTAGCTGCGTAACTTGTCTAGGGTCTCTCATGTCACAGAGTGGGTCTCATAGATCAGTTTGATAAAACCCTCTCTTCATTTCCACTGCAACACATGGACTCTATGCAGAGACTCACAGGCCTGAGCCCTACAAGGGAAAGCAGGTCTTCCTAGCCCCTCATGCCCCAAGGCTCTGCTATACCAGCATATGGTCAGGATCATTAACAGTGCAGAGGAAGCAAGTGTGGAGACTGTGTAAGTAGCATAAGCAGAGCCTAATGAGGTCTCAGCATTTGATTCTTTCCATTTTCCCCCCATAGCAAAAGTGTATGTTAGCCTCCGACTAGCTGAGTATAGCCCTGAGGAAAAGGAGATAGTGATTAAAGAAATGGTATTCACTCCGGTTTACATAGCTTCTTTTTTGCAAAGTAAGAAGCTGTGAATTAAATGGAGTGTATTTAGACTGGGTAAGCAACATGATTTTCAAATTGTGCATTTGAGTTTATACTCACTTAAAGAAAATGCCTTTCTGTTTTCTTTGAAAAGATCAAGAGTATTTTAGGAGAAATAAGGGCAGTGTTTGAAAGCCTTCCTTCCCTCAGGCCTTATGAGGCAGTGAATGAGGATGAGGTACAGGCTTTCTCCTCACACACTGGCTCCTGACAGATTTCTAGAATCTGGAGAATGTCCCTCCTGTCCCTCCTCTCCCTTGAGCACTGCTGCAGTTTCCTTGCCAAAGGACTAAGGTAAGGATAGCAATAGTGACAGGACTCTGGGTTTTTGTTTTTTTTTTTTATATATTTTTTTTAGTTTTTGATAATCTTTATTTTTATTTATTTATATGCGGTGCTGAGAATCAAACCCAGTGCCTCACACATGCCAGGCAAGTGCATTACCACTGAGCCCCAGCCCCAGCCCCGGACTCTGGGTTCTACACAGAGAAGACTTAGCCTCCATTGCTCAGCTGGGAACACCATGATCTTCTCAAGCCATTTCAGTGCCTTCCTCCTACTCCTCTCAGGTTCCTTCAGTCTTCCCAGCCCTTCACCAGTCAAGGCTGAGCTTCCCTGGCCTCAGGCAAAACAGCTGCTCCCTTCTCCAACCTGACCCCTCCCACCCTAAGCCTGGGAAGGAATAAATTGTTTTCTGTGTATTAATCACCTGCAAGCAGATGGAAACCAATTGGAAGACCATTCTGGGCAATGTTTGGCCAGGAGTGTTAAAGAGTCATTTCATTCCTAGGGTTTTTCAAACTTCAAGAAATCAATTTAGGACACAGCTGGCATTTTTAGAAATAAAATCTAGAAAAAAACAGAATGAGTGTAGAGCATCTTGATTCAAAACACATACACACCTACAACTGTAAGAAAAGTTCCACAAGGTAGTGCTTACCCTTCTTACAGCAGGTACTTGTATATGGTTGTCAAATCCTAAGTCAATGCTGAGGCCATGGAAACTGAGCTGGGCCTTGGGCTTTATGGGGTGTGGAAGGGAAAGGAAATCGAGGAGCTAGTTAGGAGTATGAGATGCCTGTTGTCAAACCAAACAACTGGGCTTTATTCTATAAGCAGTGGAAAAACAAAAGAAAGTTTTAAGAGAACTGAAGGAATGGATGGTCAACTATTTTATTGAACTGAGAAACTGGAGGAAGAAGAGATTAAATGATTAAATGTAGAGCAAAAGTAGGTTGTTAGAATTGATGGGGGGATGAACCAGGATAGTAGGGATGCAGACTTGCAATATGAACAAAGGCTGGTGTTTTGTACTGATGTTGGTTTCTCAGTTTTAACAATATACCATGGTTATGTAAATACTAACATTAAACAGAAACCGGATGGGAGGGGGTGTAAGGAAACTATATTATCTTTACAACTTTTCTGTAAAACCAAAGTCATTCCCAAATAAACATTTATTAAACATAAATGATGCCTACACTTCTGGTTTGGGCACCTAAAAGATAGGTAACTAATTCTCTAAGATGGGCCAAAATTGTAGAGAGGGACATTTGGATGGGGCCAGATAGTAAGGCTCAGCTTTAGATATGTTGAGTTTGATACGGTTAGAAGGGGCTGGTTAAGAATAAGTTGATTTGGAGCTCAGGAGGGAGAACAGGAACAGAGATCACAATGATCAGAGATCAAAATTAGGTGGGTTTGCTGGCTTGCCTGAGATTGCCCTGAGGACATTAACATTCAAAGGAAGAGAAAGTGTCATTCCTGGTGAGCTCTGGATGTCCACTCACAGTGATGTTTGAGGTGAAACCAGTTGTGGTGATGTGAATCATCTTTCCTCCTGCTTGACTGGATGATTAGTTTTCTTATGGTATAAGGCACTACTACTGGTATATTAAAAAGCATATTAAGACAGCCAAACCTGATGTTAATTCAATACTGTTCATATGAATGCTATGATTTACTATGGATACCTGTGATAAAGTAAGATTTAGACTAAATGGTGCTCAATGGTGGATAGGCACCATCAGTGACTAGAAATGTTAGAAATTCAAAATCTTGCCAGGTGCGGTGGTGTACACCTGTAATCCTAGTGGCTCAGGAGGCTGAGACAGGAGGATCTCGAGTTCAAAGCCAGCCTTAGCAATGGCAAGGTACTAAGCAACTCAGTGAGACCCTGTCTCTAAATAAAATACAAAATAGGGCTGGGGATGTGGCTCAGTGGGCAAGTGCCCCTGAGTTCATTCCTAGTACCCCCCCCCAAAATCTCAGGTTCTACCCAAACAGAAATAAACTGTGGCGGTAGGACCCAGTGATCTATTTCACTAAGCCCTAAAGTGGGTTAGGATGCACACTAAAAGTCTGAGAGCCACAGCTCCAAAGAATTCAACCCAGTGGTTTTCTATCACGATAGAAGATAAGAATAAATTGGAAAAATTTTTTTAAATTCTTATGTCTAAGCCCCAGAGTTACTTAGAATCTAGAGGTGCAGCCTAATCTGTACACTAAGAAAGGAAATGCCCTAAGTGATTCTGAAACAAGCATCTGGTTAGGAAGGAACCACTGATTAGGGGATAGGGGTATAACTCAGTGGTAGAGTGTTGCTTAGCAAGTACAAGGTGTTAGATTTGATCCCCAGCACCACACACAGAGAGAAACCACTGTTTTAGTGGCCCTGATCAGAATATTCATGTTATTCCCAAAAAGCTAGACTGAGGTAAAGTACCTATCTGGTTAACTGCCACAGTATACCAATTTAAAGGGATATTATATAACTCTCTAATATAGTGTTAAATGTAATAAGCAATACATAGAACATTTAAAAGACTTTTTAAAGGGGATGTGGTCTATATGTATGTGTGTATGCATAGTTTACACAGGAATAGAAGCTCTTTTTTTTGGTACTTAGAATTGCTCTTAAAAAAACAAACAATTGTAACTGAAGTTTTCTCTGGGAAGATAAGCAGGGGATCAGATTGTAAGGAACGAGAGGAGACATTTCTTACTATGTGTTTTGTATTATTTGCACAATTTGCTGAATGTATGTAATACCCCCCTAAATTAATTTAAATAGTGTAAGCTTACTGGCAAAAAGAACCACTGCTCTAGAGGGAATGGGATATTAGTAAGCAAATATAAATGAAAGAGCTAGTTAGAAAAGAAGCTGGGCAGTGAAGCAGAATGTAGGGCTGTCAGCTGCTAAAGGCAGTTAAGCATTAACACAGGGAAAGGGGTATGAGGAAGGAGAGTCCTGGTAAAAACACAATCCTCTGTCTAGTTCTTTTCTGAAGTGATGTTAGCTACACTAAAAGCCAAGTCAGGAAAGTTAATTTACCCATATTTAATTTTATTCAGAATTAACCATCTTTCACGAGAACACATCCAAAGAGTAGAAAAAAATTAAAGATTCCTGTCAAAAACAGTTTCCTGGCAAGTGGGAAGGAGGGTACGATGTTAGGGTTCACGTTTAGGGAAGGAAATGTTATCTAGGTCATGGATGCCATTTTTGTCAATGATTCGAACACTGAAGGTTGGCAGATTCAAGATGAAGCGCTTCTGGAGCTGTAGAGAGATGTAAAGGAAACCAATTAACAAACATTTATTAAAACTGTGTGGAAGGCTCTGTTTTAGGCATGGTGAATATAAGCAGATAAAAATTCCTGCTTTTGTAGGAATATCCCTCCAGATATTCTACTGGGGCAGCTGGCACTAGGGCACACAAGAATGCCCATACATCAGCTGGAGGCTGACTGAAGTGTGATCTGGGAGATACAGCTGGAGATCTATCTCTGGTTAGTCAGCTGAAAGAAAGAGACAATCCAATGTTCTTATCCCTGCTGTCCTAGGACTCAACAGTTTGCTCCAGTCATCTACCCACATCAGAAGGACTAGGCAAGTGTGAGTAAACTTTAGTGTGCAATTGCCAGAGTGGTGAGAAGGATATCAACAGAACAGTTCTTGGAACAAGTCCCACTTCTGTCTCCTCCAGTTCAGGCTGAGGCTGTTCCAAAGGGGCTGTGGAGTATGTGCATGGAAGGAGATAATCAGCACACAAATCCAGCTGGGAGATTACTGGGAAATACAGCTTTGAAATCTTTTCTTTCTGGACACCTCACTTGGAGCCTCCAGGCTTTTCAGCTGCTCCCTTAGAAGCCTATCCTGAAAATGTTCACCTCCTCAGGTTTAACTCTCCTTTCCTTCATGTTTCCATTTCCTTTGCAGCTGAGGACTAGGCAGCAACAGCTCGTTCCATTTCCAGAGTCCTCTAAAGCTCCAAGATCAGGAAAAGGTGATAATAAATAAGGAACTAAGGGTTTCTAAATGGATTCTTTTTAGAATACACAGGAAATAAAATCTCAAGAGCATTTGATATTCCAGTAGCTTCTTCCCAGTAGCCCCCTGCAACATTTGGGACTAATATGGTCTCTTAGCTGGATGGTTAATAAAAGTACATGGGGGGAAAAAAAAAGGACGTGAGTTTAAATTTTCAGTGTCTGCTTTGGAAAGGGGATTTACAACCAAGAGGAAGAAGGGAGAGGGCACTGTGGACAGGATGGTGTAACAGGAAAACTGACATTACTGCTAAGCCTCCTACCTGCTCCCATCCTGCCACTCTCTCACTAAATTCACCCTTAGGCCACAAGAAGAGTAAAAGAACGAAGAAACCTAATGGAGCTGCTTTTGCCATCTCATCCTACATTCACTCCTAAAGCCTGAGACTCTCAGGAGTAGTACTAGAATGAGGAGGGTACAGGTACTTATCTCACCAACCAAATGCTACTCTTTCCTCTGCCTCCTCAATGCCCAGGGAAGGGTTTTTCTCCATATTACAAGGGCTCATGCACAGTTAAGGGAGTAGACAGTAGGGCAATATCAGGTGGCACAAGAATAGAGCAAGTATTAAGTCCAGGGCAATGATTTTTATCGTAGGTATGGATAGAATGGCACCAAATATCACCTATAGCAAAATTACCTGGGACTGCCCATTAAAAAGTAGATTCTCAGTCTCAGGACAGTAGAATCAGAATCAGGGGCTGGGGCATGAACAGTAACCTACTTACCTACCTACTTCATTCCTTTCTTCTTGTGGTACAGGGGATTGAACCCAGGGATGCTCTGAACTACATGTCCAGCCCATTTTATGGTCTTGCTACGTTACCACACCTGGCCTAGAACTTGTGCTCTTTCTGCCTCAGTCTCGTCAGGTTGCAGAAGCTGAAGCAGGAGGATCACAAGGTATATACTCTATGCCCAGCAGTAACCTGCTTTTTTTTTTTTTTGTACTAGGGATTGAACTCAGAGGCACTCAACCATTAAGCCACATCCCTAGCCCCATTTTGTATTTTACTTAGCGATAGGGCCTCACTGAGTTGTTTAGCACCTTGATTTTTGCTGAGGCTGCCTCCTAACTTGCGATCCTCCTGTTTCAGCCTCCTGAGCCTCTAGGATTACAGGTGTGTGCCACCAAGCCTGGAAGTAACTTGCTTTTTAAACAAGTTCCCAGATGATTCTTATACCATAAAGAGAACCAATGAATAGTCTGTATGAACCAGAAATAAAGTAATTACATTGTAAAATTGACATTGATGAGGAGGTGACCCATGAAAGAAAAATAAGCCTGTTACTTACACCAAACTGGCAGCAACTTCACATCTGGTCAGTGGGTATTTATTACACCTTCTGGCAAGGCCCAGAACAAAAGCAACCAAGGATTGGGTACAATATTGGCAAGGAGAGACACAAAACATTCCTTTCAGGATCCCATGGGAGCGACTCACCTCCTCCAGACATTTTCTAAGAAGCTCCACTGCCCTCTCACGTGAGATAGCTGAAAGAGAACAGACAGGCCAAATACTCAAGGTACTGTCATTATGTCCAACTCTCAGAGGCTTTTGATGAAGTTTCATACTTCTTTATGTGTAAATGCCACACAAACAGAAAAGGCAAAAAATGCTTAGCCTTCTAGCCTGAAACAAACTTATTCCATATGCAATCGAGGGTGCCCCAGACCTAGTGCTTCAGCAGCCGCAAGCCATTGCAAATTGATTTGCTACAGAGAAGAGTAAGCATGACGGAATTCTGCCTCCCCTGGCCAGGACCCGCCTCTGAAGAAGTCCAGCAGCCTGCCTCTCTTTATCATAACTCACCCCCTCCACCCTCCTTTAGTCCAGGGCTTAAATCAATTCCATCTGCCCCAGCCAGCTGCAAATCAGGGAAAGAGAGGACAGGGCCAGAGTTTTAGCCCCACTTTCTCAGTGGGGTCTCAGTTTAACAATGAGATGAGAATTCGTAGGATGGGACTGGGATGCTCCTAAAACAGGATGCAAAGGAACTGTCTATGGGCATGGCAAACTGGGTTGACATATTACACAGTTAGAATTCAGGGGTGGTTGTTGGTTATTTTGGTGGGCAAATCAGCTGTATTACTGACATATGCCAAATCAAGAGACAGTCACTAGGAGGCCAGGCTAATTCTTTTCAAGATGTGGCCTGGAGCTCCAGTAGGGCTGAGGTTGAGCAAGAGGGCAGCACAAAAAGGAATGAACATGCCAGATTTTTATGACACAGAGAGGGAAGAATGGAATGTAAGGAGAGAAGAGATTATCTGTGCTATATCTATAGTCTGTAAAAACTAAGAATTCCAAGTGTCAATTGCCCACAGTGGCTGAAGTTGAGGTTGAGATTGAGGTCAGATGATAGAACTTAGCAGAAAAGCATCCCTGGGTCTGAAGTTCTGGAAAGCTGACAGTGTACTGACAAGTAAACGAACAGCTTTTTCTTGCAGAAGAGAGCTGTAATCAGGGGCTAAGAACCAAATGAAGGGCCCATCTTCAACTTTAAAAAGCTTTGATGTTTAAACAAAGAAACCCTCAGTTGTCATGTTGGGAACCTGTTCATTTTCACAAGTTCAAAATGATGCACAAACTACTTGATTTACTCGCTCTTTCTCTATAGCTGAAATGTCAATGGGCATCTACGAAGAGCAAAATGAGTGAAATATCTTAATTCTTGTAACTTAAGAATTATAGAACCTAATAAAAATGTTTTACTCACCACAACATATACTCCAAACCCCCTTTAAAACAAACCAAAACCCAGTTCTAGAGATATGCAATATCTCATTTTGGCTGACAAAAGTCTTTTATTAACAAGTTTGTGAAGATCCTACTGACCCACAGCTTCAAGAGGGGATCAATCTTTTATTCAGGACCCAGCCACCCAACTCCAAGGTGAGCAAATTGGTAAGTGGTGAGTGAAGGGCTCTGCTACTGCTCCTTCCCTGCAGTGCTGGTACCTACTTGGTGTATAGTATCGGTCCAGGATACTGAGAGTCAGGAAGGCACCATAACCATGGGCTGCAAAAGGGGCCTTTGCCAAGGCAGCCAGGTAGTCCATGTAGTAGAGTGCTGGCCCCTCATGTTCATCATAGCCAGCCAGGAGGAGGTTCACATGATATGGGGTCTGCAAAGGAAAGAAATGGCAAGGTGATGATTAAAACAACAGCAACATCCCTTCCCATGGCAAATGGGAATATTGTGACTCTTGATGAGTAAGAAATTTAGCAGCAACTAAGTAAATCACAATGAAAGTAAAAATGCAGAGAAATCTAGAAGATTAAAGTGTGGTCAGAGGTGAAGGGGAGGTCAACTTGGTTTCTTTGAACATTTGGAGAAATATAAAAAGGCTGCTTTGTTCTTAAAGCCTATGGATAAGAACCTGACACAAAAGCACTTCAAAAGCAAAGCATGGGTGGCCTTGTGTCACTCCTAACTGCTGAAACCAACAAACACAATTCTGAGTGTCAGGCCACAGACTAAAGAAAGTAGCTCCAATCACATCATCCAAAACAAACAAGCTCATGAGCCCAGGAGTTCAAGGCCCGCCTGGCAACATGAAATTGCTTCTCAAAATAAAATCTAAGCTCAGTCTGGGCATCTGGGACCAAAAACTGAAGTGATACACTGTGTCCTACAATTCTTGAGGTAGGGAGTACATCTCAAATATATAAATCAAATCACCAGACTTTTTTTAAAAAATATTTTTAGTTTGTGACCATCCCTATACTTAATGTATGTATTCTATCAACTGTGCATATACTCTATTGTGGATCATGAAGTAATTATAGCTAATGATTCTAAAAGTGACAATTCGTATTCGGTCAACACTGATTAACATGGGCACTTGGTAGCCTGAAGAAACTCATATTAGAAGAACACATGAAAGTATTATTGTTTACTTAGAATCTTTCTCCCAAACCAGCGGTACTATCTAGGATGAGTTCCTAAAGATCTCTTGAGGATTACAGAGGAGCCTTAACCTACAAACAACTTTCTGCTTTGAGGATAAGATGGTGAACGGTCTCAGAGGAAAAAGAACTGACCAGTCGTGGTCAAGACTTCTGAGGAATTATTACCTGCCTATCACACTTCCCAATGAGTAATGTGCTGCATTCTGCCAAGCTCTGGAATTCTGTCAGCCCGGGACTAACTTCTCAGTAAGTCTCACCTTAGGCAAGATGCTTAACCCCTATGAGCTTCTGTTTTCTTATGTGTAAAAGTGAGCTAATTAATCCTCCCCTTTCCATCTTCTAGGGAATATTTTGAGAAAAAACAATACAGGTGAAACATCTCAAACTCTAGAAGAATCAACATACTAACCTAAATTCCCAGTGTATTAGTTACATCCTAGCCACCTTTTTTGATAACTTGCCACTGTAAACAACCAACTGTTTAAATTAGCTAAAAATAAAAATATATTTAACTAATAGCAATTTTATTTTTATTTTTTGGTGACTGGGATTGAACTCTGGGGCACTAAACCACTCAGCCACATCCCCAGCTCTATTTTGTATTTTATTTAGAGACAGGATCTCACTGAGTTGCTTAGCGCCTCACTTTTGCTGAGGCTGGCTTTGATCTTGCAATCCTCCTGCCTCAGCCTCCCATGACGCTGGGATTACAGACACGTGCAACCATACCTGATAGCAATTTTTTAAAAGTGTGAAGATAGCATTTCAAAATCTCAATACACTGCTGTTCTTACAGTTAAAACTAGAATGGAAAAGAAAGGTAGGGGACAAGGAGTGGGGAGGGGGAGAGAGAGAGTGAGAACAGCAAATGATTCTGATTTCTCTTCCCCAAGAAAATTAATACAGTTTATTACTCATCACAAAATAAGTTAATCTTTTCTTCTAAGAGGATAACTCTACCCTTCTCCACTCTGGTCAGAACACCCACTGCATGATTAACCAAAACAATCTTACTCAATTGCAATGGTATATTAGGGATCTGCTCAGATTCCCACAGAGTCCTTAACCAGCAGAACCCAGATGTTTCTGTTTCTAATGAGGCCCTTGCCTATCTTCTAATATTAAATAGTGTTTAGAACAATTAATGTTACTTAAAAGCCATTGCCAGAAGATTTTACATAAAAACCTATGGCAGCTGGGTGCAGTGGCGCACACTTAAAATTCCAGTGGCTCCAGAGGCTGAGGTATGAGGATTATGAGTTCAAAGCCAGCCGCAGCAACTAGATGAGGCCCTAAGCAACTCAGCAAAACACTTTCTCTAAATAAAAATATAAAAAGGGCGGGGCTGGGGTTATGGCTCAGTGGTGGAGCACTAGCCTAGCATGTGTGAGACACTGGGTTTGATTCTCAACACCACATAAAAATAAATAAAACAAAGCTACCATGTCCACCTACAACTAAAAAAGTACACACACACACAACACACACACATAAACTATACAGGACTGGGGATGTGGCTTAGTGGTAAGTGTCCCTGGGTTTAATCCCTGGTACCAAACCAACCAACCAACCAACGAACCAACAAAAAACCCTATGACAAAAAGAATTCCATAAGCAAACTATGTTGCTTCATTGGTCTATATAATATCATTTATTTATGCTTAAGCATCTGATACACGCACTCACCAAAGTTGGTATTCAAAAGCTACAACTTTGGTATAAAAGATAACTCACAAATACTGTGCGACTCCGAATTACCAACTTTTGCATGTGTGAGATGCTTAAGCATAAATAAATGGTGTTATCCAGACTAATTAAATCAATACATCTGTGTAACAACTTGCAGTTTCTGAAATTCTCTGACAATGCTCTATCAAAGATCTCTGGCTCACACTAGTTTTTTAAAACTTCAAATAAAATTTTACATACTATCATTCTCTCACTCTAAGAATCACAGCATTCAAAGTGACAAAGCCATAGTTATACATTTCATAACTGTTATATGTCTTCTTCTGGATTTATTAGTGTTTTCCTAGAACAAGGTAAATTCTGAGGAGTTCAATTTTGTGCTAGCTTACAGCATACACATATGTGACTGTTTGTAGTGTGCTCAAGAAAAAAACAAAATATAAATACAACAATCCACCTATTCAAATATTTATGCCAAATTATAAACCTTAAGAAGGCAAGACTATTTCTGGCTTGTTCAATGATATTTAAGTATATAATACATGCTCAATAAGTATTTGTTGAATGGATAATAACCATGCCAGAAAGCATTACACATGTGGCTAATGCCTAATACAACATACACACACACACACACACACACACACACACACACACACACACACAACCACTAAACCAATGTAAGAAAGTGAAAGGTCTGTATCTGAGAACTGACCCAAGTTCAAGTCAACTGCTAGCATTTCTTTTTTTTTTTTTTTTAGTTGTAGTTGGACACAAGGCCTCTATTTTATTTATTTATTTTTATGTGGTACTGAAGATCAAACCAACTGCCTCGCACATGCTAGGTGAGTGCTCCACTACTGAGCCACAACCCCAGCCCCAAATGCTAGTATTTCTACAAATTCACATATCTGTTGCTTTTAGCTTAGCTCTGGATCTTTCTCTTTCTACCTCTCTTTAGACCCAAGATGCTACACAGAGAAAGAATAAAATTGTCCAGCTTTCTATAGTTGTAAATGGAATAAAATTTAAGTCAAGGGTATTAGCTAATAAGCACATCTTCTATGTACTTCTTCCTGAAGTACATGGAACTGAAAAGAACTTAAGTATCTAACAGCATAGAGAAAGTATTCCTGGTTCTTCTTTTAGCAAAGTGGGTAACTACAGGGCAAACAATGTATAATAATATTCAAAATGTCAAGAAGAATATAAGGGCTGGGGATGTGGCTCAAGCGGTAGTGCGCTCGCCTGGCATGCGTGCAGCCTGGGTTCGATCCTCAGCACCACATACAAACAAAGATGTTGTGTCCGCCGAAAACTAAAAAATAAATATTAAAAAATTCTCTCTCCTCTCTCACTCTCTCTTAAAAAAAAAAAACAAAGAAGAAGAATATAAAATTCCCAACTCAAAATAATTAATGGTTAAAGACATGGAAACACTTATTACCCTGATTTGATAAACATTCACTGTATACATATGTGTTAAATTATTGCAATATACCCAATAATATGTACAAATTAAAAATGATAATAAAAATTTAAATTACAACCATTAAAGTATCTCTAGGCCTCTGAGTCCTACTGAAATAAGCACAGTTCCACTTTGGACTCTTATATATTTGGGGGGTGGGAGTCCACATGTCACACACAAAAACTTTCCTTAAGTTAGATGGAGCATTTCCCTCCCTCTCACTCTTGTGCATACAACTCCTTGTACAGTCCCTCTATCAAGAAAAAGAAACACCATGGTGATTAAGAAGAGCGTGAAGTTCCATAAATTTTACAGCTAAAGAGAACAGTTGTGACAAATACACTGAAACAACAAAATCAGCGACTAGAGGCTAGGCGGTGACACGCAGCGGTGTGACATCTGGCGGAAGCCAAAGTCACAGCAAGGGGGAGAGAGGTGGGCGTGAGGAAGCATCCTGCAGAGCGTGGACACAGAAAAGGAGAGGAATTGACAGTCTTCCTTTGGAGCCAGGCCAGCCTTTGCCACCTCTAATTGAATAGGACGACACAGCTATGAATGAGGGGTGCAGTTTCTTTTGAAGAGGGGTGCAGTTTCTTTTGTGGTGTGCTGCACCTTAGTGGTGCAGCAGTATGGGAAGCATACATTTCTGGTGGGTCAATAACATGGAAGGAGATACAGACCACCAATGGGACAAACGAGTTTGTCTGGAGCTGAGTATTTTTTAATAAATAGACTCCTAAATACCCTAAGAAGAAAAGGAACTTTGAAAGGAACAGTGTGTACTCTATTTCTTTTATATTTCTTCAGTGCTAGGGATTGAACTTGGGCCTCTTATAGAGTAAGCAAACACCACCACTGAGCTATACCTCCAGCCCTATGCCTGCTATTTCTTTAGTCCCCTGATTGTCAAAGCTGCTTAATATTCCAGCTTTGGCATTGAAAGTATTTCATGAAAATACAGCTTACAGAGTTATAAGGGATCTATGAGTTCAACCATAGTGTCCCTTTTACACATGTGAGGACTAATGTTCAAAGAGGAGACAGTGATTTGCCCTAAATCACACAGGTAATTAGCATTCTTAAAGACCAGAATTCCCAACTGCAAGTCTTTTCCAGGAAACCATGCTGCCTACACAAAATGGAAATTAGTATAAAAATATGATTCAATATGTAAATGTCAGTTGCACACTCAAATATTTCAGAATGTACTATTTTACATACAGTCCATTGTTCTCTATTTCACTTGTCACACTGTATACAATCAATAATATTTAAAATTTTAAAAAGGCAGGCTTAAATCACAATTATGATTACTAAAACTATGCTACATGTAAGTTACTAGTCAATAGATACCTGTCATAATAGGTAATCAACATCTTAACTGCTTTATCCCCAGCCACCACCGCCGCCCCCCCACTCGCCTTTTAAATATTTTTATTTGTAGATGGACACAATACCTTTATTTTGCTTCGTTTTTTTATGCGGTGTTGGGGATTGAACCCAGTGACTCACATGTCCTAGGCAAGTGCTCTATCATTGAACAACAATCCCAGCCCCACCAACCCACTTTAATTTTTTTTTTAGTTGTAGATGAACATAATTTTATTCATTTATTTATTTATTTTGATATGGTGCTGAGGATGGAACCCAGTGCCTCACATGTGCTAGGAGGCACTATATCACTGAGCTATAACTGTAGTCCCCCAGCCCATTACTGTAATTTGAGACAAGACCTCGCTAAATTGATGAGGCTAACTTTGAACTCATGATCCTCATGCCTCATCCTCTCAAGCCACTGGGATTACAGACATGCACCACCATGCCTGGCCAGGAATTTGTTTTTAATAACCAACAGAATTTACTACCTTTGTTAGGTTTGGGGGTATAACTTTAAAATTCCAAATTTCCCATTGTAACTAAAAAAAAAGGTTTTATACCTGAAACAAAATTCACTATTTCAAACACTTTTAAAAATTCAGCAACTTCTAATTATCATGACCTAAATACCTTTCTAGCTCTAAAAGATTATGGTTATTTGGTTGGGAAAGACGATGGGAAGAATCATTCATAGCCTGACTTTAATCCACTGGAGTATTTTTTTTTTTTTTTTTTACTGAGGATTGAACCCAGGGGTATTTTACCATTGAGCTACATCCCCAGTCCTTTTTACTTATATTTTGAGATGGGGTCTTACCAAGTTGCCCAGGTTGGCCTCAAACTTGCAATCCTCTGCCCTCAGTCCCCTAAATACTTAGGTTTACAGATCTGTGCTACCACACTCAGTTTATACATTATTTTTTTTAAAGGAAACCCATGTGTAGATTCAAGCTCTTTTAGCATTATATAATAAAAAGTACAGTTTATAAAAGGTTTCAATCAAACCCTATTAAGAGTTTTCTGGGACTATAAAGACAGAATAATTACAAAATGGGCAAAAGCTCCAACCAATTTCACTTCTGCATTTGGAATGTGAATAAACTCCATAATTGTCTATTTAGCATTTACTTTTATGAGAAACATAGTATTTATTATGCCAGGTGATAAAAATGGAAGCCTAAATCTGGAAGAAGCTCCCAAGGTAGATGTGGGTACCAGACAAAGGAAATAGCATGTATAAAAGTAAAGAAAAGGAAGAGCATGGATTGTTGTGTACTGGTGAATATGGGACATATATACTTGGAGGATTAGGTGAATTCTGCAGGAAGCAGAGTTATTTACCTAATGAACTAAAGACAATGAACTTCAATATGTAAACCACAGAGTCAGTGGAAATTTATCACTCCCATCCCCCTGCTTTTTTTCATGTCAGGACATAGGTTAACTGGTGCCAAGAAACCCTGATGAATCCTGATGTCTCGAACAGATACTCCATTGGTTTCAGTATTTGTCTTCCACTCCTTCCCCCCCCCCATACTGAAGATTGAACTGAGGGGTGCTCTACCACAGAGCTGTATCCCCAACCCTTTTTATTTTTGTGAGAGTCTCACTAAGTTGCCCAGGCTGGCTTCAAACTTTCAGTCTTCCTGTCTCAGTCTCCCAACAGCTGGGATTACAGGCATGTATCACAGCACCCAACTCCTCTTCTCCTAAAATAGAGGATTTTTAGATAGAAAAGTAATACAAAGGATTCCACTTTAGGACTGTAACTGCATGGAAGATTGACTGGGATGAGAAAAACAGAAAGGGAGAACAGAGGATACTTTAATAGTATAGATGGAAGATGAAGACCAAAGGCAGAAGCAGAAAGGAATGAGGGGGAGACATGGCATATATATATATATAGATATAGATATATCTTTCTTATATATTTCTAAATACACATTTACAAAGTGAACTAACTAATAGGACTGAATAATTAGTGGAACAGAAAAGGTAAGGAAGAAAGAGAAGAAGACTCTCAAGGGGAAAAGTGGTCATGCAAATGCTAAAAGCTCAGCTTAGACTCAATAGCTTAAATAGAGCCATTCAGAAGCAGCTGAAAAGAGAAAACAGCGTACTGCCAAAGTCAATGAGAACAAATAAAGAGACAGTCAGTTAAGCGGTTTTATTGTCATGAATATATATGCTCTCACACTCATATTTGTAAGACAGCAAAGGAAATAATTCCAACAGGATAAAATGAGAGACGTATTCCTCTAGGTTGCCATGACAGCACAAAGAATTTGAGGATTATATATATATATATATATATATATATATATATATATATATATATATATAGAGAGAGAGAGAGAGAGAGAGAGAGGGGGGGGGGAGAAAGTAAGTGTGGTGGGGTTAAGTTCAGAGAAAAGTTTCCCTGATAAATGCTGAACTAGCAATTAAAAGCCATGTGAGGACATAGGTATAGAGAAGAACACTGGCAAAGGAGCAGATACAAGAAAGAACTTGAGGTAGGTCAGTGTCCTGTTTCTACAGGTACCACTGGAGCAAAGAAAAGGTAGAGATTTGGAACTTGAAAGCTGTTTCCTCTTAATCTTATGACTGGGGAAAAAAAAGTATAAATTTAAACTGATCAGAATCAGAATATTATACTGAGCTTCACAGAGAAGTCAAATTGATTGCCTGACTTTCCTTGTTCTCTCCTTATTTCAGACACACTTTTATCTTTTGTATCACTAAAACAACAAACCAACTCATGTTTATAAATTCTCATACTAGACTGAGAAATAAGGAAGCAAGAATGCTTTAAACAAAACAAACCTTAGACTTCCAGAAGCCCAAAATGAAATAAAAGAAACATTGCTCTGAAAACGAGATAGTCTAACCAAGTTTTTTCTGTTTCTTTTCTTTCTGTAGTATTGGGGATTAAACTCAGGGGGTGTTCTACCACTGAGCTACAATCCCAGCCCTTTGTTACTATTAATATTTTTTTGGTACTGGAGAATTGAACTTGGGGCACTAGACTGCTGAGCCACATCCCCAGCCCTGTTTTGTATTTTATATAGAGACAGGGTCTCACTGAGTTGCTTAGCACCTTGCTTTTGCCGAGGCTGGCTTGGACTCGTGATCCTCCTACCTCAGCCTCCTGAGCTGCTGGAATTACACACGTGTGCTATCACACACCGGGCTCTAGCCCTTTATTTTTTTATTCTTAAGACTGGGTCTCAATAAATTGCCCAGGCTGGCCTTGAATTTGTAATCCCAAGTAGCTAGGATTACCGGAATGTGCCACTCCTGTTTCTTTTCTATCTTAAATCATTCTCTGAAAGTGTATTTGGTATACCTTAGATACTTGGAGCCTCCAGTGCCCCCATCTGTAATGTGGGGGATAACACTGCTTATCTGACAGAGTTGTGAAGAATTAAAGTGCTTAATTATATTAAAGTTTCTGGAAGACAGCCTGGTAAGCAGTAGGTGCTCAATAAATCTTTAGATTTAATTTGTGCCATGACAGCACAAAGAACTTTAGAAGAAAAAAACATAATATTGTATATATTTCAATCTTTAACAAACCTCATTTTAAAGTTCCCCCTCAATAATTCCAAATTTTCTAAAAACCTTAGTTTTCTAAAGCCATCACTAACCACAAGTTTGACTGGTTCCCCAAATCAAAGTTGAAAGCTTATTGTAATTAGAAGTTTAGAAATTTAATGAGTTGAAATGCAACATGGCACAGATGCCTTATTATACCAACTAGTTAACACAGTATTTGTTTTCTACATTAATTTTACTTGCTAATCAAAAATACCGCTTTCATCCCCAAATAACATCAAAATAAAATTGCTGATTGTGCAATGGCAAAACCAACACCATGTTTGCAACAAGGCCACTTGAAATCCGCCCCTCACCCCGACCTCCCCCTCCATGAGCTGGCAGTTCCCAGGGAAAATTTACGAATCCATATATCTTTAACTTAGTTTTTTTAAAACTCAAATGCAGAAGCCATGCTTTGCTATAGAACTACATACCACAAGACGTATATATAAGTTTTCCACACTAAGCATACCTATGAACGTTTATGAATGCTGAACATCAGGATGACATGTAATTGTACATGTTTTCAGATGTCTATAACATCTATAAAAAGTATCAAGGGATTCTTGGGGAAAAGATCACTTAGGAGCTCTTCCTTACAGTGTTACCCAATGATATAACCAAATCTCATCTACTTACATTAACTTTTTCTTAGCCAACAATCTTCTAAAGAGGCCTACTGCTTTCAGGATAAAGCTTTTTCAGTCTTCATAATGTGGACTACCTCTCTAGTTTCAATTTCTTAACAAGTTCCCCAAAACTCTATCTAACAAACTCAAATATGGGATTTTACATACACAGTATATTCCATAATTTTATTTGTTTTTTAAAAAGTGGAGTTTTAAACAGTAGAGTTTATAAACAATGCCCCTTTAGTTAAATGAGGAGTAGGAAGCTCAAAGAACTATTTGCCCCTGCCCTGAACATCGTTAACAAACACTATGCCTAACCTAACACATTCTCACTCACCATGGGTCTATGTTTCTAGCTTTCCCCTTTGTTTCATATTTCTCTTAGATTAAGCTCTGTATCCCCACAGCACCCTGCATATATGGGTATCCTAGCACTTGTCACTCTAAGTGCAACCAACTGTTTTCTTCTCCATTTCCCCATCCGAAGGCACACTCTGAGCTTTGCACCTCTTTCCTCAGCCTCAAAGACAATGCAGGCTGGAGGTTTACTCTGAGCGAATAACTATTAGCAGTTAAAGAATATCTTGGCTATAAAAGTCACAACTATTCAGAGGCATCAGAAAGGGAAGCAAGGAATGGTTAAAATACTTCCGTTTACAAATATTCAGAGATTATTATTTCCTTTCCCTACCTTTTTTCTTTCCAATCTGGCTAATTCTATTTGCTTTCTTGTCCACACTCAAATGTAAGAGTAAATCTATACTTTTTTTCATTTTTAACTTAAAAATTATGTTTTCTTACCCTATTAGCCTTTGTTTTATTTACTTAAGCCTTTTAGTAACACATATAAAAGTACATAAAATATACATGTATTGCTTAATGAATATAATAAACACACATGTAACTATTTCCTAGGTCAAGAAACAGAAGTTCTTCACTGCCCTTTATTTTAGATGTTATTTTTGGGGGAGAGTATAAAGAAAACCTCATGGTAATCAGTTCCTAAATTCATCTCTGCTTGATCCTAGGCCAGAGCAGGTTAAAAAGAGGCATAAAGATACCAAGGTACATGTGTGTTCTTATCTGTGAGCGTGTGTGAGGACATGTTTACACCTATGCCTACCCAGACCAAGGTACTGATTTAATGTAATCTTAGAAGGTGGGCTACAAAATGTTTTGGTTTAGTTTGTTTGCAGTACTGGGGATTGAACCCAAGGGTACTCTACCACTAAGCTATCTCCCCAGACCTTTTTTTTAATACCAGGATTGAACTTGGGGGCACTCAACCATTGAGCCACATCCCCAGCCCTATGTTGCTTTAGCAAGTCGCTTTTACTGAGGCTGGCTTTGAACTCACAATCTCCTGCCTCAGCCTCTGGAGCCGCTGGGATTATAGGTGTTTGCAACCATGCCAGTTTCTCAGCCCTTTTTATTATTTGAGACAGGATTTCACTAGTTGCCAAGGCTGGCCTCAAACATATGATCCACCTGCCTCTGCCTCCTAAGTAGCTAGGATTATAGGCATGTGCCACCACATCCAACCTAAATCTTTATTTCTAATGGTAAACTCTATACAAATAAATGTTCTTACTACGCAGACATAATACTCTGCTGCTCTAGGCTTAAACCAAACCTTAACAGAAAACTACATAATGTTTAAGACACAAATTTCAGTACAATATAAATCTACATCAATTACCTATATGGTCCCCCACCCCCCAATTGTGGATAGGAAAGATGTTTTAAGTGAAAAGTTGGCATTATAAGATTGCACAATTCCAGTCATCCAATAGACTTATTCCATTCAACCCGAATAGGGGTTCTCTCTGCTCACAGCAGGCATCCAACAGGGTAGCACATATATGCTCTCTGAGTGAGAAAGCAACACCTTCTCACATACAACCCCCTGGAGAGATGGGGAAGGGGAGGGGGAGGACTTTACACCTGCAGATTCCTAACTCTATCAGCACTGGGGCTGGGAAAAACAGCACATTTTTTTTTTTAAGGGGGGGAAAAAGGTTTCCTAATAAAGCCAGTAGCTTCAAAGAAGAATCTTCTCAAGACATTCTTAGAAGACTGGTAAGTATAATGACTCAACAGCCATTCTTTGTCTTCCTAATAGACTTACTCAAACCTTAATGACTGCATAAGCAAACTACTTAAAAGGGCAGCTGTCAGAATTTTTATTTCTCTTGGTAGAAAAACACTGTAAGTACAAAAGTGTCATCTTATTAATTAAGGAGCCTCAACTTCAAGGCACATCTGTCCCTGGGCCTCTGGATAATCAAAATGACCACTAAAAATAGAACAACAGTATCTCCAATGGGGCAGACATGAGCCACCCCTAAGAGACCTCTGTGAAATGTGACCTGGGATACACATGTTTTTGCAATACCATTGAATATTCATCTGAATGTAATTATGTGTTTCCAGCTTTTACTTTGTGTTCTACTGAGGCTAGGAGGCAAAAGTTATAAACAGACATAACTCTGGGCCCATAGATAAAACCTATACTTAGCTGAAAAGTTGATTGAGATCAGAGGGAAAAAACTGCTCTCCGGGTCTAAAAGGGCTCTGCTGGCACCAAAATGTCCAGGCAATTCATGATCTCGATTTCCCCCCCCAACTTCCCTATTACTATAAGTAAGCTAGCACTGTCTGTCAAGATGCCCAGGCTATGTGGCAGCAGTGTCAAAGGCTGCCATTTGCTCCAAGGCACTGCCATCTGCGGCAGCACAACATTTTGTCTCCGGAAAATAAACACATCTGCCTTTGCCAGTGTCCTCCCACTGTGCCGCCCATCTGGAGCAGGTGAGCTAGAAGGCAAGCCTGGGCATGGGAAAATGGGGGCAAGTAAGAGAGATGAGGCCTCAAGGGAGATGGCACATGGAGGAAGAAGGCAGTGCTGCGTCATGTCACATCCTGCTAACCACATTTGCCAAAAAGCATGTGAAATTACCCTTGTTAGTGATATTTTAATCACATGTAACAAATGGTTGGTAGTGTTTAAGGTATAAGACCTGCAATGTCAAGATTCCACCTGAGCCATCTGTTCACAAGGTCACATGACCTGACTGATATCAATAAACAGATGATGTCTTTGTGTCAGCCACTTAAGGCATGAAGAGAGTAACTCCATTGCAAAAGCAACAGGATTCTTCTAGGATAGGAGCCCACTATACATGCCTACTATTTTTTTTATTATTATTAGTTGTTCAAAACATTACAAAGCTCTTGACATATCATATTTCATACATTTGATTCAAGTGGATTATGAACTCCCACTTTTACTCCGTATACAGATTGCAGAATCACATCGGTTACACATCCACGTTTTTACCATGCCTACTATTAACCGGACCAAAAATACTCAAATTCAGAGCAGACTGCTAGGACAAGTCATGGTTACTTCTAGAAATGATGAATGCCCGAAGTTCTTTCTAAAATTCCTCTCTCTTTCACTGAAAAAGTAAACTATGGTCTTGACTTTGGGTCTTTATTTATTTTCTTAATGCCAGGGATTGAACCTAGGGCCTTAAGCACACTAAGCACATGCTCTACCACTGAGTATAGCCTCCTCTGACATCACACTTTTAAATCATGCTATTTGGGGACTAAAAGAAACCATAAATATCATCCATTCAATTGTTCTCTTTCTCCAAAGGTTTTCAACTCACTCACAGCAGGGCTAGTGCTAAACCTCTCGGAGCAGGGCTCTTTCCATTATATTATTAGTTTTTACATGCAATTTCTATATGTAAAAGAGATCAAAGCAGAGTTGATCTATATGAAACAAAGCTAAAGTTTGGTCTTTCTTGGTGTGGAATAAGGTCTTAAAACCACTTAACCAGGCTAGATATCTTTCCAATTCATTATTTCTATTGTTTCTTTGCTAAGCATTTACAAGTGCAGCCCTATGAAAACATAAGGTATCAAAGGCTCAGGAAGCACTTCAGAAAAAGTTCTACAAGAACAATTTGGCCAATGAGTGGCAGTAGTAAAACCCTGAAGATTACACACCATGGATCTACTTAAGACTTGCCACAAAACTCCACATTCCCCGTGGACAATAGATTTGACTGGTTCGTACCCAGTCTCCACATCTGTAAAATAGAGATGGTGAATGCTAATAGATAATTTTAGGGCATCCCAGTAAGGGAGTGAGGAGTGGACCTATGGTAGAAGCACAAGGCAGAATAATCAATATTTACTAGAACTGTATACCAAATATGCCACATAATTCATTGTAAGAAAGAAATAGCCCCATTACTTATCATCCTTCCTAGCTGATTAACCAAACATAAGGAGAAGTTAAGCAAGGAGAATTTAAGAAAGCAAGCCTTGCTCAAATTCCAAACTATGTCTAAAAGTCATCATAATTTTCAAAATAATCTTGTCAAAAATCCAAACAGTTCTTTAATGATGGGGTCATTTAATAAATACTCTTTTCTAAGATGGTATCATTCATTCATACAAAATATATTTTATTGAACCACTCACTGGTTTTCAATTCTTGTAACTGGGTACTTTCAAAAATTTTTTGACACAATTGATCACTCACTTCTTAATAAATGAGGAAAGTGAAGCTCAGCAAACAAAAGTATTTTATTCAAGATTATAAATAAAAACTAGTAAGTACAAAGAAGGGGTTAGATTTTTGATATGTCTAATTCCAAATCCTATGCTTAAGGAAGCCCCACAAACCTATAGCCAAAGAGTCTAACCAAGAATAGATCAACTTAAATGGACACATGCATTTAAATTAAAAACTACACTGAATGCTTTTGAACTTTTCCCCACCTGTATTCATTAAAAATACTTGTGGAAATGCATGATAGTATTTCAGCAATATATGTAGACCTAACTGGATGACATTTATTCAGTAAATACTTATTGAATACCTACAATGGAAACACATTCATACCTTATTTACATAATTCTATATGAGGATCTTGACATTTAATAGAAATGAAAGCTTCAGGATTTCCTAAATGCACAGACATACTCAGACATGAATAATTAAAAAAAAAGAAAAACAGAGAGGGCTGGGGTTGTGGCTCAGTGGTAGAGCGCTTACCTAGCATATGTGACGCCCTAGGTTTGATTCTCAGCACCACATACAAATAAATAAAAAAAATTCATCAACAACTAATAAAAATGGCAAAAAAAAAGAAAGAAACAACAACAACAAAAAAAAAAAACCAGAATGAAAGTGTATGATATCTGAAGTTAGAATCTTAACTCAATTTACAGTCCATACACATACAGACAAACACACCCCATTTGGACACATAAACTTGGAGAAATACTTAACCTCACTGTAAACCAGCCTTGGTATCTTTTTAGTAAAATGGGTATGACACACATCTCAGAGTATGATAATAAAAATACTTATAAATTATCGTTAATTTAAAGAGCCCTATATGGCTAGTGGTTACCATACTAGACTGTATAGATCTAGAACAAATCCTAGCACATAATATTTAATCCTCAACTTTACTAGCAGATCAACTTAACTAAAATAGCATAACAAAGAATCCCCTACAGGAAGCTAACTTGTACCAATTACAATGAAACAGCAATAGCAGCATGAAAACAAAAATCATTTATTAATCAATTTTATGTGCTATACATTATGTAAAAAGCTTTACATGACTACCTCATTTTAATCTGTATAATAAATAATTATATGGAGTACTACTATCTTGTGAATATGGAAATCAGGCTTAGAATTTGTCCAAAGACCTATAGTTAGCAAGTCAGTAAGCAAATATTCAACCCTGGCAGCCTAATTCCAGAGATTGTGCTCTTAACCACAATGCTAAATTGTCTTCCACTTTACAGAACCAGTTTACTTAAGATTCATTACATAATCTAGTAAATGTCCTCCCCATCAAACATCACTCTCACATACACACACAATGATTAGACCTCAAATAATTTAAACTGTAGACACATAGTTATGCATGATAACTGGCTAACTCAAAATAAGTCTCATACACCAACTGATATGACCATGTAAATGTACTAAACTTAGTGACGTTTTACTTATTTGGAAGACTGACAAAACTATCACCTCTCTCCTAGAATAAAATGACTACGGTATAAATTCATATTTAAAAACTAAAAATCTATTTTGATAAAACAATAGGGGAGCAAGGATTGGACCTATGGTAGAAGCACAAGGCAGAAGTTATCAATATTTACTAGAACTCCACAACAGTTTATAAGGGATATTTATTTGTTAAGACATCAAACATGTCTGCTAGGAGAAGATTAATAGGATTCACTGCATTTGCATGAAGCATACAGTCCCTCTTATCTCAATTCTAAAAGGAGCTTAATTCACTTAATGTCTGCAGCATTTAATGACAAAGTGTTTATTGTGCCCAAAGCTGGAATTCTTATTTCAGTTCTGACTGATAAGTTGGAGGAACATTTCAACAGGGAGCCACAGCATACTCCTTGCTGAACACCAAGGGAAATTCTGGGTGGCAGGAAAACTAATATCTAACCAATTTCCCTCTCTCAAGAAGGAATAAACAAGAAATGACCACTGACTTTTCACCACATCAAAACAATGTATGTGGGCTGTGGTTGTGGCTCAGCAGTAGAGCGCTTGCCTAGCATATGCAAGGTCCCGGGTTTGATACTCAGCACCACATAAAAATAAATAAATAAATAAAAGGTACTGTGTCCAACTACAACTAAAAAATAAATGTTTAAAAAATGCATGTAAACTTGTTTCTTCCTCTCAATCCATCATGTCTCTAGCTTCTCTTCAAACTTCATTATCATTTAGATTGCAAGCCCTTGGTCAAAACTAGCACTGGGGATGCTGGGATTGTGGCTCAACGTTAGGGTGCTTGCCTAGCACGTGCAAGGCCCTGGGTTTGATCCTCAGCACCATATAAAAATAAATAAATAAAATAAAGAGATTGTGTTCAACTATAATAAAAAAAAAACTAGCACTGGGAGAGATTCTATGTACTGAAAAGTTCTTCAGTATTATTAGGCGTGGAGAATAAACTGCTTGAAACATGTGGAGTAAGTAACTTTATAAAAAACATAACATGCATATTGTTTGGATTCTACATAACTCAGTTTACATGATCGTGTATGAAAACCAAAACCATAAACAGCACTAGTGTTCTAGAAACTACTGAGAAACAAAAAAGGCAATCTTAAGGCAAGAGTCAAATAATTTAGTTATTAGTCATTAATGTAAATGTAGTTCAGTCTGACCTGCTGTGTGACCTGAACCAGTCTCTTTGCCACTTTATGCTTTTCACTTCATATCAGCAATAGAGAATTAACTACTATCTATCTCAGAAGAATTGTTGATTAAATTATTAAGCAAAATGCTGTGGGCAAAAGTCATATGAATGTTAAATATTATGATTTACAAGCATTCATCTTCCTAGCACTCCTGTGGGGCTGGGAAGTTATCTTGATATCATAGATGAGTAAACAGGCGGGGGTGTGGGGGGGTAAGGTCATATGATAAGCCTCTATTTACTTATTCCCTATGGGAGGGGAACAACACACACCTTTAGTAATAATATGAACTTTCTTGGCACATCCTACACAACCTTTTAATGCATTTAATCCTTAATGTTGCATCTTTTTAACACGATATCAACAGAACTGATAAAGCACTAAGAGAGAACAAGGCTAAAATAAGTGAGGGAACAATTCCCTATGCTTTGGCAAAAACAATCATAAAAAGACACAGATAAATAATCTTAAAATGAAAAAATGCACTATTTACCTCCATTGCCATTTAAGAAATTAAGAAAAATGACTTGCTACAGAAACACTTTCAAAGAATTTTGGCAATTTTTTAGAAAATTAAACATATTCAATTTATGAACTAGCAATCACACTTTTTGGTATAAATTTATCCAAAGGCATTGAAAATTTACATCCAAGCAAAACCTAAACATGGATGTTCACAATAGCGTTAATCGTAATTGCCAAAACTTGGAAGCAACCAAGATGTCCTTCAGCAGTCAGTGGATAAATAAACTGTATTACATCTAGACAATGGAATATTATTAGGTGCTAAAAAGAAATGAGCTATTAAGGGCTGGGGTTTTGGCTCAGAGGTAGAGCGCTTGCCTAGCATGTGCGAGGCCCTGGGTTCGATCCTCAGCAACACAAAAAATAAATAAATAAAATAAAGATATTAAAAAAAAATGAGTTATTGAGCCATAAAAAAGAGGAACTTTAACTGCACATTACTAAGTGAAATAAGCTTATCTGAAAGGTTACTTAAGGTATGATTTCAACTACATGACATTCAGGAAAAGGCACAACTACAGAAAGACTAAAAAGATCAGTGGTTGTCAGAGGTTGAGCGGGTAGAGAGGGATGAATAGGTAGAGCATGGAGGATTCTCAGGGCATTGAAAACAATGCTGGGTTGTGGCTCAGCGGTAGAGCACTTGGCTAGCACCTGCGAGGCCCTGGGTTCGATTCTCAGCACCACATAAAAATAAATAAAGGTATTGTATCCAACTACAATTAAAAAAAAAAAAGAAAAAAGAAAACACTCGGTATGAAACTATAATGATGGGTACAGGTCATTACACATTTGTCCAAACCCACAGAATGTACAACACCAAGAGTGAAGCCTAATCTAAACTATGATTCTTGGGTGTCAATATAGGTTCATAAACTATAACAAATGTACCATTCTGATAAATGCTAACAATGCTGGATGCTATAAATATGTGTATGAGTGGAGTTTATATGGGAAATCTTTGTATTTTTCTCTTAATTTTGTTGTGACCCTACAACTGTTCAAAAAATAAATAAAACAAAATCTTTAGGAAGGAAAAAAGTTGTCCTTCATGTTAAAACAGACTGTTATATTAATGTGCTCCAACCAAATTCTTTGTGAATGTACATTTGCCTTCTAGGCATTAATTAGCAACTGCAAAAAAAAGAAAAAGAAAAAAATTCAAAGGGCCAAACATGAGTGACTAGCAGTAGAAAGGTTCAGGAGGGTTGAAAAGGGCAAAAAGACTGCTCATATCTAATAGGACTATAAGAAAAGTACAGACGGCTGGCACAGTAGCACATGCCTGTAATCTCAGTGACCTGGAAAGCTGAGGCAGGAAGATCACAAGTTTGAGGCCAGACTCGGCAACTTAGTAAGACCCTGCCTCAAAATAAAAAATAAAAAGGGCTAAGAATGTAGCTCAGTGGTAAAGTGCCCCTGAGTTCAATTCCCAGTATCTAAAAGAAAAAAGACAAAGGAAGTACAGATGATTTTTCTGCTCTCATCTAAGACTGACAGCTATATTGCTTACCCGACTCCGAAGACAGTCAGCCAGGTTTCGGCGTGTGAAATTAGCTGCTGCTGTCGGAGACAACTCATATCCTGGTACAGAGATAAAGATTCATACTTAAAGTGAAGCAAAGAATAACAGTGCCTATTCTTAAAGTCCACTATCTTTTTTTTATAAATTTAGAGTATATAATGTACATAGACTGGGGTTCGGGCACAATCCTACTTTCTAGTCCCTATTTTCATGTAACAGCTATGAAATAGTTGGTTAGTACTGACAGCTATTTCCTGGTCCCAAATAGGATCAGAGTTGACTGTTCAAACTGATCAAATTCATAGTCTGGCTTAAGATATTAATTCATCAACAGACTGTAGTTTTCTATTCAGAAAGAAAGGGAAACAAACACATAGATATTGGAAAAGAAAGAAAAGTGGGTGGGAAGTGAGAGAAAAAGGGAAAGAAAGTCAGTCTTGAGATGCTAATTTTTTCAGTAATTTAAAAAAGAATACTGGGAGAAAAGAAGTTGAAAGTTAGGGCAGTCTCAGAGTCATACTTTATAAAAAAGATACCATTGTTATTATTTGCAATATTATTATTATCAAGCCCAAGGGCACTCTACCATTGAACTACATCCCCAGTCATTCTTAAATTTTTTTAAATTTTGAGACAGAGTCTCACTAAGTTGCCCAGGCTGGCCTCAAGCTAATGATCTTCTTGCCTCAGCCTTCTGAGTGTGCCACCACACCTGGCTTAAAAAATATATAACTTTATTAAGAGTATAATATGATTTTCAAAAAAGTATAAGTCATAGAAAAAGAATGTTTCCATCACTCTACAATATTTTTAAAAATAGAGTATCTCAAATGTAAAACCTCTTAAAAAAAAAAGTTGTAATGCCAACAAGCACACAATCTGAGGAATAATATCAACTGTGCATTTAATAATGCATTCACTTTGGAACTTAACTCCCCAGTAAAATCAGACACGTGCCAAAAGGTACAAGAAAAATCCACAAGTCAGTGGCCCTGCATGTAAAATATCAGTTCAGTTCTAGAAAGTCAAGAGTCATATGTTTTCTCTCATGTGTGGAAGCTAGAGAGAAATAAAGGAAAAAAAAAGGGTAGAGGTGTCTCATAAAAACAGAATGGTATGTGCACACAGTATAACAATATAATTTGGTTAATTGTGTTCCCTAGTAATTCCCTTTCTCTCTCCTCCTCCCTGTCCTCCTTCTTCTCCCAGCACAGCCTGTAAAATACTGCTATTCTTACTATACTTCATAACCATTATCAGACTCCTTCAGCTTAAACATGCTTAAACCTAAGTACCAACAAGGCACAATCGAACACACCTGTAATCCTAGCTACTTAAGAGGCTGAGGTAGGAGAATTGAAAAATAAAGGCCAGCCTTTGCATTTTAATAAAATCTGCCTCAAAATAGGGATGTAACTCAGTACATAAAGGATCCCTGGGTTCAACCCCTAGTAACACAAAAACAAACAAAACATTTAAAAACTTAAGTATTATGTGCTTTTGGTTTCCAAATGGCAGGGACTGAGCTTTGTTCATCTTTGAATTCTGTGCAGTACTAAGCACAGTACTTAACATGGATGAGACCCTTAAAAATATTTATGGAATTGGATGTATAATGCTAAATATGCTGCCCAAAAAACTATGTGAATGAATCTTTTTTATTCATTTTACATATGTAAAATAAGCTCTTAATTTGAATATAATTACATATGCAAAATGTAATTTTACAGTGTAGAAAATAACAATGTTATTGAACTGTAAAGTGGATAACTGGAAATAAGGTTTTCTCTACCAGAGCACCACTACAAGCTTTCCTGAACTAGAGGACTAGTAGCTAGTGTTGTTAGTGCTTGTTAACTCCAGAGAAAGCTTACAAAATATCTCATAATGTCCTAATTATCTCTGTAGACAGAAACCTAACAGAAATATAAGGTAGAACCTTTAAAGTACAGTAAATGCCTTATAATCACACAGAACTTTAAGTTAACAACACATTTCATATGTATTATTCCTTAATATAATGGGATAAGGAAAATAAAGGCCTATAGAAGATAAATGACTTGTCACATAGACAATAGTAAGGCCAAAAATATTGGGGCGGGGGGGGGGGGGGAGAGAAAATAGTAAAGCCAAGTTTTATTTAGATCTTTTAGCTCTGAGATTAATATATACTTCAGCTCAAATCACATTCTTCAAAATATCTGACACTAAAAAAATTTGATATTAGCTGGATGTGGGAGGCACACACCTATAAACCTAGTGACTGGAAAGGCCAAGGCAGGAACATAGCAAGTCTAAGGCCAACCTTGGCCTCTTAGCAAGACCCTGTCTTAAAATAAAAAGGGTTGGAGAGGTAGCTCAGTGGTAGAATGTCTATGTGTCTGATGCCCAGTTATCACACAAAAAAGTTAAAATGAGGTTATTAGGGTGGGCCTTAATCCAATATGACTGGTGTCCTTTTTATAAGAAGAGAACATTTGGACAATTAACACAGAGGGAATATCATGTGAGGTACAGGGAGAAGATGGCCATCTGTAGGCCAAGAATAAAGACCTCAGTAGATAGAAGAAATCATCACTGTAGACATCTGAATTTTGGACTTCTAGCCTCCAGATCTACGGGAAAATTTTATGCTGCTTAAGCCAGTTTGTGGTACTTTGTTATGGCAGCCCTAGCAATCTAATACACCAAACAAAGCTATACTCTGAGTCTTACCCACCATTTCGCATCTTATAAAGTTGTACATTTTTCTGAATATATTCTGCAAACTGTACAGTGTCTCCAGCCTCTCCAACACACAGGAGTAAGATTTTTTCACTCATCTTAAACATCTTGTCATGATCTGGTCAAAGAAAAAATTCATATTAGAAATTACCTTAACATAAATTGACAGCTAATATATATGCATCACTATAAACAGGTTTATTAGTTAACTATATTTTTTTTTTTTGGAGGTTGGTGACTTTATTATCATCCTTTTTTTTTTTTTTTAGAATTTCTTTTTTTTTTATTGGTTGTTCACAACATTACAAAGCTCTTGACATATTATTAGTTAACTATATTGAATAATTTTATTAATCACTGTCTTTAGAAGATTTCAATAGGAAATTATTAATTTCTCTCTTTCATTCTCCATGTTAAACCACATACAACTTTATTAATGTCCATTTCAGTTGAAAAATACAGATGAAATGTGACAATTTAAAATAAAATTTGGCTGGGCACAGTGGCGCACACCTGTAATCCCAGGGGCTCAGGAGGCTGAGGCTGGAGTATCATGAGTTCAAAGCCAGCCTCAGCAATTTAGCAAGGTCTTAAACAACTTTGTTAGACCCTGTCTCAAAATAAAAAGTAAAAAAAAAAAAAAAAGGACTGGAGATGTGGCTCAGTGGTTAAGCACTAGTAGAACCCTAGTACTAAAAATAAGATAAATAAATAATAAAATAAAATCCAAAAAGGGATGTTCAGGTGAGGTAGTGCACACCTACAATCCCAGTGACTTGAGAGGCTTGAGGTAGGAGGATTGAAAGTTCAAGGCAAGCCTCAACAACTCCAAGGAGGTCCTAAGCAACTTAGTGAGACCTAGTCTTGAAATAAAAATAAATAAATAAAAGTAGCTTAGTGGTAAAGCTCTGCTGAGTTCGATCCCCAGTACATAATAACAATAATAATAATAACAATAATACAATTTGGAGCTGGTATACTTCAGTGGTAGTGCACATATTTCGATTATCTTTAGTCTCATGATCACAAAGCTGGAAAATGTTTCTACAAATATAAATTTAATTTATTGTACTTATACAAAAGTATATATGAGGGCTGGGGATGTGGCTCAAGGGGTAGCGCGCTCGCCTGGCACGCGTGCGGCCCAGGTTCGATCTGCAGCACCACATACAAACAAAGATGTTGTGTTTGTGTTCGCAGAAAACTAAAAAAAAATAAATAAATAAACATTAAAATTTTTTTTAAAAAGTATATATGAAAAGGACCAGTGGTACAATTAAAATTAAGGAATCTCCTCAAGAAAGAAGAAAAAAATGAGCTGAGAATATAAATTACTTTAGAAAGTAAAGCAACTCCATTTACAAAGCAAAAAAAGAGAACTGGTTGCCAAAGCAAATATTCTAACAGTAAGCTATTTAAAATACCTCACAAAAATCCTAATACTCTAACCTTATCTAGCTGAACCAGACTCCTTCAGATTAGATAGATAAATATTCAGATCACAATTACTGCCTAAGGAAGAAAACTCCATATTCAGTCAGTAGCTTCAGAAAAAGCCTAAATCTTCCTATCTTACCCTCACTTTCACTTTTCATTTTTCAAATAATGCTGAATAATCTTCCCTGGGAGATATGTTTCCTGTATGAAAGCTTTTGAAATATCAAAATCTCTTAATAGGATTTAAAGAATAAATGCCACTATCAAATACTTTACAAGTGTTGGAGAGTTGTAGATACTAGTAATATGGACTTTGAGGGGAAAATCCACATAAAATGTGTCTGTAGATAATATCTGTTTGCCTTAAAAACTTAAACAAACACACTTTTGTTATTCAAGCTACAGATTTAAAACTGCTAGTTTGCAAACTTATTTTTAAAATATTTACTTTATGCAAAGAAAAAGGACCAGAAGGGTATATTCTAAGTTCTTGCCGGTGGAAAGAATTTTTATTTCCTTCTGTCCGATTACCAGTATTTCCTAAATTACTATACTTAATATGCACCAATTTTTAATAAAACATTATTCAATAAGTTTGTACTATTGTTATAAGAAAAAAGCTGTGCTTATTTTTTGGAGGGGGAATGAGTTTATATAGAATTTATGTCACATTTAGAAGAAAAAGATAAAATTCTAGGCAGCCACTGAATTTTGAAATAAACTTAATACAAGACCAAATCTTTTTTTAAACAGTGAGCATGTCCACTGAATAGTGGAGGATGATACAAAAACACAGGTTAACAGATACTAATGTTCTCTGTTGTATAAGAAACTGCCTATACAGCTCTAGGGGTATGCGTGTCCTTGATAAGGAATTTACAAGATCCACACACAGGAAACAAATGAACAATGAAATGAACATTATATAACATTATATAAAGCCAACTGGACTAGATTTCCACTGTGATCTGGACCCAATACTCTGAACTTGGGCGAATCATTTGCCTCTCTAAGCTCCAGTTGCTAAATGTGTAAAATGGTAAGAAAAGGAGGTAAGGAAAACTGTATTGAATTCTAAACATATATTATACATGTTTATACTAATATACTCAGTGTTAGGTAATGTAGTTCAAATTATATATGCTATTAGAATTCAGAATCAAGAGTTCTGAGTGGGCTGGAGTACTCTGAGTAACTTAAAAGTAATTCTGGGCTGGGGTCATGGCTCGGTGGTGGTAGAGCACTCGCCTAGCAGATGTAATACCCTGGGTTCGATCCTCAGCACTAGATAAAAATAAATAAATAAAATAAAGGTATTGTATCCATCTACAACTAAAAAAAAATATTAAAAAAAAGTAAATCTATAAAGGTCAAGAGAAAAAAGGCACGAAATGCAGCATGCTGCATAACCAAACCCAGAGTGACACCATTTAACTTTAATAAGCAGTCAATCTTTGGGAAATGTCTTCTCTCCAGTATCAAAATATTTAAACTGAGTGGTACATGATGGTACACGCCTATAATCCCATAACTCAGGAGACTGAGGCAAGAGGATCCAAAGTTAGCAAGATACTATCTCAAAATTAAAAACAAAAAAGTTTCAAAAGATTACTGCTTTTCAGTATTTTATTCTACACAATTTCATTATGAAATGGTTAGGGGAAGTTCTCAATAAAATTCTAAAATCTCTTATCTTTTTTAAAAATTTAAGGCACGGTCTGGCTACATTGCCCAAGCTGGGCTTGAACTTGTGATACTCCTGCCTCAGCCTCCTGAGTGGCTAGAATTACAGACTGTTGCCACCATGCCCAGCCTTTCATAAAATTTTTATAGCAGAAAAGACTAAAGGGAAAATGAGAGTTGAGTGCAATTAATTTCTACTATATTTTGAGAACTCAAATTCTCTTTCTCTCGAACCATACTGATTTTTCTTTTCTGTGAATAGACAGAATTCACTCTTAGGATATACTCTTTGAACTAATTTTAAAAGTAATTTAATACTAACTAGTAATACTTCTTTTCTAATACAAAATCATTTTATAGTATTTGTTCCTTGTTTTATTCTTAATATTTTGTTCCTTCTATGGATTATATCTAATAAGTTGCACCCTCTATAATAACTAGAAGTACTGTGCACATAAGTGTGCTTTAAGTACAATCTACTACTCAAAATGATTTTATATACATTATGGGATTAAACAGAAAACCTGTAAAGGTATAGACCTGGTCATTGCTTTACCTAGGTACTACTTCATGCTCAAATCACTTTTTTTTTTTCCACAATATCTTTTTATTTTATTTTTATGTGGTGCTGAGGATTGAACCCAGTGCCTCGAGCATGCCAGACGAGCGCACTAACACTTGAGCCACAACCCCAGCCCTCAAGTCACTTTTTAAATCAAATGCCTCAATATTCAAAATAATGAGCTAATTTACTCTCAAAACAAATTTACTCCTTTGGAGCCTGGTTTACAAACAGAACTAACTACCAACTAACTACAGAATTTCATAAAATAATCGCACTTAGGAACAATCCCTATCATAGATGTTTAATGAACCAATTAAACATCCTTTCTTCCTCAGAAAGGACAGAACTCGGGCTGGAGTTGTGGTTCAGTATCAGAGCACTCACCTAGCACTTGTGGGGCACTGGGTTTGATCCTTAGCACCATATAAAAAATAAATAAATAAAATAAAATAAAGGTATGCTATCCATCTACAACTACAAAAGAAAAAAAAAAGACAAGAATTCAAGCAAAGTCCTTCAGATTCCTTCCATTTTCCTGGATGGGATCACAGTGTGACAACCAAATAGATGCCTTTCTCTTTACAAAAACAGAAGCAGATACCTTTTTGCCTTTGTTCACATCCTTCAGGAAATCCCAAATGAAATATTTTTCCTTAAACCCAAGATGGACTGTCACCTGCCCTCAAAACTTTTCCTAATCTCTACAACCAGAATCTCTTCTTCTTCATTATCTAACAATTCTTATTCCTCTGCATTACCTGAGAAGTTTGATTGTACCTGTCTTAAGACACATCACTTCCTAAATTGTGTCATAATTATCTGTACACATATCTAAATTGTAACTTCTTTGATGACATCTTATTTTCTTTGCATCCCCTCCCCTCAGCACTGTTAAAGTGCACACAATGCCCCAAAACTATTTGTCAAATGAACTTTAAGTCATCTGACCCAAAGTATACTTTTTCAACAGTAGCACATCTATGATGGATAATGAAAACACCCTTGGACTCTGCAGATCAACAACCAAAAGCTTTTTAAAATTTTGTATTGAGTACTTATTATAGAGAGTACGGGATAGTTGTTATGAGTAAAAGGTCTGGATTCAGACTGTACATTGAACTGCTATTTAAAACCATAGGCAAATCTCTTAAACTTTGTGCCTCAAATAACATGCAAAGTGAGGATATAATAGTGCCCATCAAAAAAGGATAAATGAATTAAAGTAAATCGCTTAACAGGGCACCAGATACATTATGTGTTTAGCATTATTACTATTAAATATCTGTCAAATGTTAAGCGTTTGCACATAACTCATTAATTCAATTCTCCCAACAAGTTTCGAGTTGGTTATTACTTATCTAACAGATGAGTAAATCTGGGCACTGCAAAATAACTTGTACAAAGCATTAACTCAAATAAGCGACAGGGTACTAGTTTCCAAACGCCAATAACTACTTAACTATAAGGAAAACCTGGAAGCCAGAGAAAACCGAAAAAGGAAGATCGATGCTGAGCCACAATAAGATACGAGAGACGAAGGGAAATGCCAAGTCTCTGGTTCCACAGTCTCACTCTGCCCAGGATCCCATCTTAGGCTGCCCGGAAACTAACTTCATTACTAGCGATAACCGAAACTTTAGAAATTCGGGGTTCTAGGGAGCCTAGAGCTGGGCAGGCGCTTCAATTCTTACAAATCTAATTCCCTTAGGTAACTCTCACCTAGTATGAAGCATTTAGTGAAGCCAAAGGACAGCACTGACTCACGAGCTAATGCCAGATCCCTTGGCTTGACAGTCTCCTCGGTTCTAAAAAACTGTAGAGTAGCCCAGGTTCCGCCTCCAGGACTTCCCCGGGACTTATCCAACACCCGCATGAACTCCCTCCCGCTCCCCCACCAAGGCCCGAACGGGCCTCCCGTGCTTCCTCTCACCGTCCTTCATCTGGACAATATTGCTAGCGGCCACCCGGTCGGAGGCGACAAGAACATAGTCGGGGCCCTGGATGCCAATGAGGTACTCCATGGTGGCGGAGGGCTGGGGGCTGCAGGTTGGACAGGACTCGGAACTTGCCGGTTTCCCCGCCTCACTGGTGAGACAGCACTGCCCAGCGAACCTCCGCGCGACGCAGGCCAGGCGACCGCCCCGGCCACTGGCGCTCTCGGATGACGTAACTATCGCGAGAGGTTGGAGAGGGGCGTGGCGTTGAGAGCATTACACTGCGCTTGCCTCTGGGACTGTCCTTGATTCCGCCAATGGTCGCTGTGTTAACACCCTGCTTTTTATCTGCAAATCTGAATTTTAAAAAATCAGTTTACTGTATGTAAAGAGCCAAGCACTTGTGGCTGCCCAAAGGTGATAGTTCCTCAGGTTTCTCTTTCTCTTCTTCTTTGCAGGGTAAAAAAAAAATCTCTCCAGGACCCTTTCCCTGCAAACCAGATTGGAGAAAAGTTAAGAGGAGCCCTAATTACATCCGTCACAAAAATAATATATGATTGCATTAAAGATATAAGTTGAGGGGCTGGGGTTGTGGCTCAGTTGGTAGAGCATTTGCCTTGCACATATGAGGCACTGGGTTCGATCCTCAGCACCACATAAAAACAAATAAATAAAGATTGTGTATGTCTAGAACTAAAAAAAATACTAAAAAAAAAAAAAAGATATAAGTTGAGGGGCTGAAGTTGTGGCTCAGCGGAAGAGCGCTTGCCTAGCACGTGTGGGGGCCCCGGGTTCGATCCTCAGCACCACATAAGAAAAAGTAAACAAAGGTATTTGTCCAACTACAACTAAACAAAAATATTTTTTAAAGAATCTCTCATTACATAAGATTACAAATCTATATGGTGAAATTCGTTCTAATACTCATATACAAACTGGGATGTTTCAATATATGAAATAGTTGATATCTGGAACTTAAAAGCCATTCCTAAACTGGTGTAGCAGCTTGTGCCTGTAACCCCAGCTACTTGGGAAGCTGAGGCCAAAGGATCATTTGGGCCCCTCAAGCTTCTGAAACCACCCTTAGCAATATGTTGATACTCTGTCTCCAAAAACAAACACAAAAGAAAGGTTAAGAAAAGCAATCTGCAAAAGAAGAAACAAAAATGGCCAAGAAACCTGAAAAAAATCCTCTATCTTGATAGTAATTGGCAAAATGACAAATAAATAAACAATAAGAAAATGTAAATTGGTTGTAAGATTATAATTATATGACCTTACAAAGGACTATTAGATATCTTAAAATTTAGTGTCTGGAGTTGTGGCTCAGTGATTGAGTGCTCACCTAGCATGCTACATGCCTTGGGTTAAATTCCTAGCACTCAAAAAATATATATTATTTTAATAATTTTATGTCTTTGGATCTTATGTATCCAAAGACATTTGCATAAATATCCCAAATTTTGTGTACAGAGATACTGTTGCAGCACTGCAAGAGCAACAAAACAGGGATCAACTGACATGTCTAAATACAAACGTTATATAAATGATGGTACACTCATAAATGGAATATTATACAATGAAAATAAATGAAATGAAGCTAAATATAAATATATATTCTATGGCCCAAGATATACTAATTGAAAATGAAAAAGCTTTCTTATCTGTAGCACAATGTGATTTTGTTAAAAAATGAATATTTGAGGGCTGGGGATACAGCTCAGTTGGTAGAGTACTTGCTTCACATGTACAAGGCCCTGGGTTCAATCCCCAGCACCAAAAAAAAAAAAAAAAAAAAAAAAAAATTTAAAAATGAATATTTGAATATGAGTGGGAAAATATCTATTTACAAATGTTCCAAGGTCAAATTATAACCATTCATTGGTAAGTATAATTTGAAGAGAGAATTTTTGTTTTTATTTTGTTCACATTTATTTTGTTTAAATGTATTTGTTTGTTTAATTATTTATTTTTAGTGCTGGAGATTAACCACAGGGCCTTGTAAACATGCACTTTACCACTGAGCTACACTCCCAGCTCATTACTTATAATATTTATTTATTTATTTGGGTATTAGAGATTGAACCCAGGGACATTTTACCACCAAGCTTCATCTCCAGACTTTTTATTTTTTATTTTGAGATAGGGTCTTGCTGAGTTGCTGAGGCTCTTACTAAATTGTTGAGGCTGGCTTCAAACCTGTAATCCTCCTTTCTCATTCTCCTGAGTTGCTGGGATTGTTACTGAGATGCCACTGAACCTGACTACTTGTAATTTTTAAATTAAAAAAAATCCATCCCTTTCAATTTTGCAGCAATTATGATAATGGTAAAATATTCCATAACTAAGTTTTAGTACCCACAACTGATCTTCATTCCAGCTTGTTGAGAAATAGTGGGGAGGGGTTGCAATTGTATATCCTAACCCAACTATACAATTCATTTGTCTCTTCAGAAATTGAAGTACTCATTTCACTCTGAATGTTTCTTCTAGTTCTCTGCCCATAAAAGAACATAGAGCCTGAGGAGTTTGGGGCAGCCTATCTATCATGAGATGGATGCCAGGGGCAGGTGAGGTCATTAAGTCAACCATCCCACTATGAACACAGCTGCATTCATCATTCTAGAAAGATTCTTTTCTTAAACACCACTGGGAAAGCCTGGGCTACTGCCACCCACTCTCTCTTTCTCTGTCTGTTTTTTAGTTGCAAAAAGTACACAGTTATACAATACACATACTTACACACACAAATAATATAGAAATGAGAAATTAAATATTTCTTTTCCTCCTACCAAAGATAAACCCGTCAAATGCCTGTGTCCTTCCAGAGCTTTTTCTTTGTACATATCAATAATCACTCATTCATTCGTTCATTAAAGCTAGAGAACTTCAGGGCTGGGGTTGTAGTTCAGAAGTATACAGCACTCACCTAGCATGTGTGAGGCACTGGGTTTGATTCTCAGCAACACACACACACATACACACACACACACACACACACACACAAATAAGTATTGTGCCCTTTTACAACTAAAAAATGCTAACTTCACTTAGCATTTTTTCTTTTTTATTAATTTATGACAGCAGAATGCATTACAATTCATATTACACATATAGAGCACAAATTTCTCATATCTCTGGTTGTATAAAAAGTATATTAACACCAATTTGTGTCTTCATACATGTACTTTGGATAATGATGTCCATCACATTTCACCATCATTTCTAACCCCATGCTCCCTCCCTTCCCCTCCCACCCCTCTGCCCTATCTAGAGTTCATCTAATCCTCCCACGCTCTCCCTCCCTACACCACTATGAATCAGTCTCCTTATATCAGAGAAAACATTTGGCATTTGGTGTTTTGGGATTGGCTTAACTTCACTTAGCATTATCTTCTCTAACTCCATCTATTTACCTGCAAATGCCATGATTTTACTCTCTTTTATTGCTAAGAAATATTCCATTGTGTAAATATGCCACATTTAAAAAAAAATTTTAAATTTATACCTTTATTTCATTCATTTATTTTTATGTGGTGCTGAGGATCGAACCCAGGGCCCTGCGCATGCTAGGCGAGCGCTCTACTGCTGAGCCACAATCCCAGCCTCCACCACATTTTTTTTTATTTATTCATCTACTGAAAGGCATCAAGGTTGGTTCCACAGTTTAGCTATTGTGAATTGTGCTGCTACAAACATTGATGTGGCTGTGTCCCTGTAGTATGCTGTTTTTAAGTCATTTGGGTATAGGCCGAGGAGAGAGATAGCTGGGTCAAATGGTGGTTCCATTCCCAATTTTTCAAGGAATCTCCATACTGCTTTCCATATTCGCTGCACCAATTTGCAGTCCCACCAGCACTATATGAATGTACCTTTTCCCCACATCCTCACCAACACTTATTGTTGTTTGTATTCATAATAGTTGCCATTCTGACTGGAGTGAAATGAAATATTATAGTAGTTTTGATTTGTATTTCTCTAATTGCTAGTTATGATGAACATTTTTTCATATATTTGTTGATAGATTGTATATCATCTTCTGAGAAGTGTCTGTTCAGGTTCTTGGCCCATGTATTGATTGGGTTATTTGTTTTTTTTTTTTGGTGTTTAGCTTTTTGAGTTCTTTATATACCCTAGAGATTAATGCTCTATCTAATGTATGAGGGGTAAAATTTTGCTCCTAAGATGTAGGCTCTCTGTTCACCTCACAGATTGTTTCTTTTGCTGAGAAAAAACTTTCTAGTTTGAATCTATCCCATTCATTGATTCTTGATTTTAATTCTTACGATATAGGAATCTTATCATGGAAGTCGGGGCCTAATCCCACAAGATGGAAATTAGGGCCTACTTTTTCTTCTATTAGACAACAGGATCTCTGGTTTATTCCTAGGTCCTTGATCCATTTTGAGTTAAGTTTTGTACATGGTGAGAGATAGGAATTTAATTTCATTTTGTTGTATATGGATTTTAAAAAAGCTACAAAACTCTGAATTGGAAGATCTGCAATCTTTTTTTTAATGGGTATTATTTTAGTTGTAGGTGGACACAATACGTTTATTTTTATTTTCTGAGGATCAAACTCAGGGTCTCCCATGTGCCAGGCAGGTGCTCCACCACTAGCCCCAGCCCCAGCCCTGTTTATTTTTTTTAAAGCATCCAACAAGCTGGGTATGGTGGTACACACCTGTAATCCCAGTGACTAGGAGGGCTAAGGCAGGAGGATCACAAATTTGAGGCCATCCTCAGAAATTTAGTGAGGTCCTAAACAACTTAGTGAGACCCTGTCTTAAAATGAAAAATAAAAAGGACTTGGGAATGTAGTCAGTGGTAAAGCTCCCCTGGGTTCAATCCCCCCATACCAAAACAAAACCAAATAAAACAAAAATAAAAATTTTAAAAAGCACTAGACAATCTTTCCTCTTCTCTCCAGGACTTTTGAAACCCCCTCTAGTTAAGTAAAACTAGAACTGTCCTAACTTCTTGTTAGTATACAGTGGGTTTTTGAGACTGAACTTGTACTGAGAAACAGTGAGAAACCCTCTTCCAATTAAAATCTTAGTCTTATAATTATATTTAATTTTATTTTAGACAAATGTTGGATTATAGTGCAGACATGGAGAAGCCCAAGAACCAAATCATATATGACCAGTTCTAAAAATGGCAGAGAAATGCCATCAAGAAACCTTGATCACAAAGACATGACTTTCTTAAGTAGGTAGACCCCTTGTTCCTAAGGAACATGCATTTTGCCAAGAAGCATAATAAGAAGCACCGAAGAAGATGAAGGTCAACACCTCCAAGACTATCAAGACCCTGTGAAGGAGGTTAAACCCAAGATCCCAAAGGGTATCAACTGCAATCTCAATTTACTTGTCCATATGGTTTACCCTAAGTTCTGGGAATGTGCCCACCCACATACTGCCAAGGATCCCAGGCTCTGCTAGCCCAAGGCCAAGGCTCAAACCAAGACCAAGGCCCAGCATACAGCTTGAGGTCCATCTTCAGCTCCTGATCAGGCTCTCAAAGGTGCCCTGGACCCTATAAAGGCTCCATAACAAAGGCCTCTGCCAATGTGAGGGCAGAAAGACTGGTCTGACCCTGGGCTGCCATCTGCATGGGCTGGGTGGTCCTCTTGTGCTAGTTGTACAAATAACCCTGAGACAAGGGAGAAAATGAATTAGAAAAAGTCTGTAGAGGCTCATTGGAACAGCATGAAGCAAACAATATTTTCTATAAAGGAATGGTAAGTAGTTTTAGCTTTGCTGGCCATACCATATCTGTAATCACTAATCAATGATGCTATTGTAGTGTAAAGCAACTGTAGACAATACGTTAAAAAAGTGAGCATGGAAGCCACAATAGTGAACAACAAGGATATCAGAAAAATTTGGATGGTATCTATGTTTCTGAAAAAGGAACAGTTCCACAGGCTGATGAATAAGACCTAAGAGTTATCTAGACACAGAAACACAGTCATGGAGTCAATTTGATATTTCAATGATGCAATAAAAAATCTCTGTGGACTTTGGACTTATTCTTAATCCTTTCCAACAGGTTGAATAAACTCCAGTGTCCTTTCAAAGGAATGGAACATGGAAAAAAATAAGCATAGATTTATTTCAATAAACTTTATTTATAAAACAGATCAGGAAAGCAGGGAAATGGCTCTGGCCCATGGGCATAGATTGCTAACTCCAGATGTAGTGGGAAGACTGAAAATCACCACCCAAATCAGGGTTCAGCTCTACCTCTTTCAACCTTGATGTAAAATTCAGTTAGTCTCCTTGAACATCATTTCCTTATTTACAAAAGAGACATTCAGAAGGAGATTTGATTTGTGTTTTCTTGAGATGGGAAAATGATGCAAGTTTGGTTGGTAAACATAAGGAAACACATCTTATTCCCTGATAAGCACTGGGAAGTTTGGCGGGAACCTTATAAAGAATGACTAAGTCTGCCAGGCACCGAGGCACACACCTGTAATCCCAGCAACTCGGGAGGCTGAGGCAGGAGAATAGCAAGTTCAAATTCAGCCTCAGAAACTTAGTGAGACCCTGTCTCAAAATAAAAAGGGCTGGGGATGTGGCTCAGTGGTTAAATGCCACTGGATTCATTCCCAAGTATTGAAAAAAAAGAAAAGAAAAAGAAAGAAACAAACAAATGAAAGAGACCATGTTGTTATGTAATGTGGCCATAAAATGGAAGGATAACCTTAGTGAGACCCCCTAAGTTCAACTTGAGATGAAATCATCAACATAGTTCATACTCAAAAGACCCTGTCAATATAGACAATAGGGTTGGAACAAGGTAGATTGGAGATGAGAAGTACATCCCAAAATTTCAGGGCAGTTAATATATTGGATGCTATTGATGCCCTCTTTCTTTTTCCTTTACTGACTTGGCACCAATGTCTCAGTGTTATGGTTTGGATATGAGGTGTCACCCCCAAAACTCCTATGTTAATGCAGAAATATTCAGAAGCAAAATTATTAGATTATGAGAGCTGTAACCTCATCAGTGGATTTATCCCTCTGATGGATTAATAATTTGAAAGGACTAATATCCTTGGCACTTTATACTATCACTATCAGGTGATAACTGTAGGCAGGAGGGGCATGACTGGGGGGGGGGATGCCCTTGGGATTATATCTTGTTCCCCCACACCCGTCCTCCTTCTCTCCAGTTGCAGATGGCCACTGTGGAACTATCCAGCTTCTCACCCTGTAAAATAATCTAATAAATTCCCTTTTTATAATCATACATACGTGTATGGATATATGTTGATTCAGCTTGCTACAGAACCCTGACCAATACTAATACACACAAGAAGTAATAATTTCCACAAAGACCCCCAAGATATGGTTTTAATATGTCATTGAGATTACACTGGGAAGTTTTTAAAAAGCAATAATTTGCCTTAAACAAAATAAAAAAACCAAAATTGCATTGGCAAATTGTGGAGAAAAATATTAACAGACTCTGAAGTGAACAGGCTAAAATTGGTCTAGTCATTTCAGAAACCCACCAACCAATCATGTGCTTTGTGGGGGCACAGAGGATCATTCATTGATAGTATTTGAAGGTGGCACCTTTGGTTGGTAATTACAATTAGATGAGATCATGAGGGTGGGACCCCATGATGGCACTGATGACTTGTAAGAAAAATGAAAGAAATCCAGGGTAGTGCACTTGTTCTATCTCACCTATGATGCCCTCCATCATGTGCATTATAATACATTACCATGCAGCAAGAAGGTACTCACCAGATGTCAAGCAGATGCCAATGCCATGCTCTTGGACCTTTCAGTCTCCTGAGCTGTAAGTCAAATAAATTCTATTGATTATAAGTTACTGGGTCTCAGATTTTTTGTTATAACAACAGAAAAACAGACACAGAACATAAGCACAGAGGCCTCAAAAACAAGATGACTGTAATTACTTCAATGACCAGCAAGGTAAGCATGGCAGTGAGGGGCTCTTGGCCTGCAGGGTCAAGAGATGTCATAAAGAACTTAGTTTTCCTAGAGGCATGATAGATGGGTAGCCAGGTATTGCTTAACATACATATCATCAAAGAGGTCAAGAATAAACTGGAAGACAGAGGCAAGTCACCTCAATAGAAAGTTGCAATCACTTGTCAAATGTCCAAACCCATGCAAGTTTTAAGACCTAGAACTTACCAATTAAAGGAATACTAGTCCTCCCCCAAAGATTCTAAAATATGAGGACAAATACATTTAGTATTTAGTCCCTTAGTTATTCCCCAAGGGATTATATAGTCATTTCAGGCAATCAAGAGAAGGGAATACCCAGATTTTTTAAGGGCTTAGCATATAGGATCCAAGTCAATTTTTATACCTAAGACCTCAAAGAGCCTTCATGACTCCCCACTTAGATTAAGGTTTATGTGGATCAGATAACAAATAGAGGCCAAGTTCAGGCTCCTTTCCTGCTGGAGCCATTAGGTTCAGAGATTCACCAGTGGTTACTTCCTTGGTTACTAAATATATGATTAGAGTAGACATGCTTAACAGTTGGCAGAAACCTCACATACAATCCTTGGTCTCTAGAATAAGAAATATTGTAGTATAAAGTGCCAAGGGGAAGCCCAATTCTAACCACTATAGTGTATCAAAAATATCACATAGAAACTACCAAAATGGAACAGAGAGAAAAATATTGGAAACAGAAATAAAAGTGAATCACTAAGATGTGGGTCAAGATCAAATGTCCTAATATAATATAATTAAAGTCCCAAAGGAAAGAAGGAGACAGAAATTTTAATAATAGCAAAAAGTTTCCAAATTAGGCCAGTCACTGTAGCACATGCCTATAATTCCAGGTACTGGGGAGGCTGAGGAAGGAGGATCACAAGTTCAAGGATAGTCTCAGTGACTTAATGAGACCCTTTCTCAAAATAAAAAAATAAAAAGGATTTGGGATGTAGCTCAGTGGTAGAGTATCCCTGGGTTCAACCCCCAATACTGCAAAAAGGAAATTAAGTTTTCAAATTAGATGAAAAATATGAACTAACGCATCTAAGAATTTAGACAATCCCCAATCACCAGAAACATGAAACGGCTACACAGATCCACATCATAAACAAATTGCTGAAAACAAGTAGTAAAAAAGAAAGCCTTAAAAGCAGCCAGAAAAAAGTCCCATTATTAATAGAGTACCAAAAAATATGGATTACATGAGACATCTTGTCAGAAACAATAAAATCCAGGAGACAGTAGAGAAACATCTTTCAAGTGTTTAATAAAATCTGAACCCAGAATTTTATTATTTTCTTTTCAAAAGGCATTTGGGTCACAGAAAAGCTATGGGGAAAATCATGACTAGAAGTCCTGTACTACAAGAAAGTCCCAGAGATGGGAAGAGAATTATACCAGATGAAAATCTAGATCTACAGAAATGTCTCTGGAAATGAGAAGATATGTGGCTAGATATAAATAAAGGCTTTGTTTTTTATGGTGTATATGTATTTATAGGATAAAACTGTTTAAGGCAAAAATAAAACATTTCAGTATTTCTAACATATTCAGAAGCAGAATACAGGACAACTAAAGCACAAAGGGAGGAGGTGGGGGAAGAAATTGGAATACACTGCTATAAAGTTGTTACTCTATACATGAGATACTATGCCAGTTCACAAAGACAGACAGTGATAAGTAAAAGATGTATCCAAAAGAACCCCAACCACTAAAATTCTACTACAAAGCATTATGGCTAATAAGCTAATAGAAAATACAAAATGGAATAACATACTCAATCCAAAACAAACAAATGAAGAAAAAGAGAACAAAAAACATAAGGGGTCAGGGGTTGTGCCTCAGTGGTAGAGCGCTTACCTAGCATGCATGAGGCACTGGGTTTGATCTTCAGCACCACATATAAATAAATAAAATAAAGGTATAGAAATAATACAACAGTATTGTTTTTTTAAAAAAAAGCATAAGGGACAAACAGGAAGCAAATAGTGAGATGATAGATTGCAACCCAGCCATATGAATAGTCACATAAATATAAATGATCCAAACATATCCATTGAAGGCCAGAAACTGTCAGGTAAGATGAAAAGGCAAAACCCAATCATAGGCTGTCTATAAGATATTCACTTTAAATTTAAAGACACGCAATGACTTGCACATGAATGTTAATAACAGCTTTATTTGTAAGAGCCAAAAACTGAAATAGGGAGGAAGGGAGTCATGCTCATGATCAGGTCAATGGATAACACATTGGGGTATATTAATATGACAGAATACTACTCAGCAAAAAGACAAATGAACTATTGATGCACACAACATGGATAAACCTCAAAATAATTATGCCCAATAAAAAAGTCAGGCACAAAGAGTATACACTGTATGATTCCATTTATATAAAATTCTAGAAATGCAAATTAATCTATAGTGACAGAAGAGAAATCTGTGGTTGCCTGGGGATGAAAGGGATAGGGAGAGATCAGATAAAGAGATGCAATGGGCATGAAGAAATTTCAGAGGGGGATGAATATGTTCATTATCTTGATTGCAGTTATGGTTTCACAGGCACATACATATGTCAAAACTCAGATTGTATGTGGATAGTATTGTGAATTATATCTCACTAAAGCTATTTTTAAAACAATATTGTATTGGGGGTGCTATGGTTGGAATGTGTCCCCAGAATCACATGCTTGTAGCTTAATCCCCAAGGTAACAATGTTGAAAGGTGGGACTTCTAAGAGGTCATGAGGTCTATGCTCTTATAAATGGATTAATTGTCATTATCACAGGAGTGTATTTGTCATAACTACAGTGGGTTTGTTGTTAAAGCCCATGTGATGCCTTCCACCATGCTATGATGCAGCAAGAAGACCCTCGCTAGATGCAGACCCTCAATTAATCCAATATGAGATATTCTGTAGTAGCAACATAAAACAGACTAAGAGAGAGGGGGGCAGGTTGACAGAAATTAATGTCATCCTCAACTATTTGAAGGATACAGTGGTTGGTGGTTGCCCCATCATAACCCGTGGCCCAAAGCAAAGACTGGATGGATTAGCACAGATGGCAGTGGACTACTGCAAACTTAACTAAGCAATAGCCTACATTGTATCTGCTATATTGGATTTGCTTCCGAGAGGAGAGTGATACAATCTTGAGTGATACAATCTTGGGTATGTCGTTTGGAACCACTAACCTGATAATGCATTATTTTCCATATCATTCAGGAAGGACAATCAGAAGCAGTTTACATTCACATGGACAAGGCAGTAGTATACAATAATAGTATTGCCTGTGGGCTACATTAATTTTCCCGCAATAACATAGTCTCCTGTAGAATTCATTTCCTTAACCTAAACCAAATCAATTCAAATGACCGAAGTGTGACCCTATCAAGGCATGTCAAATTGGCAAAAACAAGGAAGCAAACATATGCATCAATAGGCTTAATGCCTTGATGCTACTCAAGGAATTTGCTGTTGAAAAAGCCAGAGACCCACAATAAAATAGATATTATAAAAACTAAAATAAATTTTTTGGCAGGTTTTCATACTAACAAGCTGCTATGTCTAAAGTCCTTAGGCAAAGACCTCTGTTATAGAATGGGAAAACAAATTTATGAGAGGTTCAAATTTTATATAATAGGTGCACAAAATCCAACACCTAACTTCATACTTATATTAACACTGCAGGTGAAATGGAACAGTTTACATCTATTATTTTTTTTAGAGAGAGAGAGAGAGAGAGAGAGAGAGTTTTTAATATTTATTTTTAGTTTTTGGCGGACACAACATCTTTATTTGTATGTGGTGCTGAGGATCGAACCCAGCGACACACGCATGCCAGGCGAGCGCAATACCGCTTGAGCCACATCCCCAGCCCCAGTTTACATCTAAACTTAAAGAACATACAAGCTAGCTATCTAAAGTAGATTCAAAGAGTTTTTTGAAATATATTCTTGATTAAGCTTGAGAAATCTTGGGTCCAATGCCCAAGATGCCTTTAAACTTTTCTTATATTTCCAATTATTCTTATTTTTCTCACATTTGCTTAAAATTTATTATCTAAGAGTCTCATATGCATCTACACGGCCACCGTCCCAATAGATGATTCAATTTATGACTCAAAGACAAAAAGCAGGATTAAATCATCCTGATCGACACTTAATGTACAAATCAATCCTTTCCAAATGAAATTTCATCTTCAAGGGAAATCAACAATAATGTTAAATATCTAGATAATTCTTGTCGGCCTCTCCTGTAGCCTTTGGCTGAGTGAAGACCAAAAAGAAAAACTAAGAATTTAAATGTTTCCATACTGTTATGAAAAGGTTGTTTTCTGAAGCCACTGTAACAAGTTGGAATCTGCAAACCCATCTAATCAATAAATGGGAATTCTATAACCTTGTTAACAATGAATTACCAGAGACTTAAAACCTTTTAATCAATCAACAAAATACATCAGGGCTGGGGTTGTAGCTCAGTGGTAGAGCACTTGCCTAGCACATGTGGGGCACTGGGTTTGATCTTCAGCACTACATAAAAATAAATAAATAAATAAAGATATTATGTCCATCTAGGAAAAAAAATTAGTAAACATGCTTTTGCAAGTCAACTACTTAGTGACAACTCCTTGTCAGCCAATCAGGATTTGACATGTTCCAGTGAACATAATTCGAAATGCCAATCAACAGTCCCATCATAGTAACCAGACTTTTAGAGATTACATCATCCCACTCATGCTTCTGGAAATCCACCAGTTCCTAATTCCATGCTGTCCCCAAACCCTAAGAGTGGCAGTCTTCTCTTCTCACAGAGGAAACTACCTGACCGGCATATACTTAAGTAAGCAATCAATTAAGTTTTTTTCTTTTAACTATTGAGTGGTGGTCTCATCTATTGACATGTGGAAGCCTGCTAGTTTTGAGTGTTTCCGAAGCAAGAATGTGTTCTGCAGCATCAGACCACAGCATCAGCCGGCTTGCCACTTGGACCATTTGACCCAGCTGATCATATGTTACTAGAAGTATATTTGGCAAAGAAAATGTCATATGGGACTTCTTTTAATCTATTTGTTTCATTTTTATGTGGTGCTAAGTAGGGAACCCAGTGCCTCACACATGCTAGGCAGGTGCTCTTTCCACTGAGCGGTTCCAGTCTCCGCTCCTCTTTTAATCTATATTGGAAGAGTTGCAGCTCAAAACCCAAAGGCATGGCATTCTGTTGGAAACCAATAGTCTCATCATTAAATGACCAGGTAACTTAACCTTTACATGTTGGGTTGGATCCTGTGAAACCCACCAAATTATAAGTCAAGTGGGCTCAGCAGCAATCCATCAAAAAGTGGAAATGGTATTTCTGGGATCAAGTCTGAGCAGGACCAGAGGGTATAAGTTAACTGCACAATTTGGCAAGATTAATCCTGATCATCATGAGGAGATAAGATTGCTGCTACATAATGCAGGCAGAGAGGACTATGTCTGACACTCTGATGATCCACTGAGACATCTCTTAGTACACCCATGCCTAGTAGAATTATAAATGGGCAATTTTAGCAATCAAGTCCTGCTAAAGGTCTGATGACCAGGTGACCAGACTCTCTAAAAATCAATGTGTGGATTAACCCATCAAACAAGTCAGTGGGGAGGAAGATCTAAAATGGGTGGTAAATGAAGTACATAAGGAGTATCAATTACATCTCAGAATCACATGCAGCAGCAGAAAATATATTGCATTCCAAAAACACTTCTTTTGTACATTTTCTCAGAAACTGTGACCAACCAAGATCCAGGAGAAGCTGTACTTAGAGTGAATTTAATGTGAGAAGCAAACATCTGATTGGTGCAAGCGGCGGACTGTGGTAGATGTCAGTACACTACCCCCCACCTGTCAGCTGACATCTCAGTTTCCCCATCTTCTGAAGAATCATCATCCTTTTCATCTGTGAGACTTCATTCCACTTTGATCAATAACTAATTGACACAAGGATGCAAAAGACTGACTCTCTTGCCTCAGTGGGGAATTAAATCTGTGGTCCCATGTGTTTTAGAGTTTTCTTGTAAAATCATCTAAGATCACATTCTTGCCAGCTTTTTGCTCCCTGTTCCATTCTGATTCTCTCACACCTTTCCTCCAGAAATTCCCCAGTAAATTCCTTGAACAAGAATCCTTGTCTCAGACTCTGCTCCTAGGAAATGCAATCCAAGCCAGCATACATTGTTCAGGATTTTTGGGTAACCTTAGGGAAAGGGATAGCCCCTGCAAAATATTCTGAAATTGAATCTCTTGCTAAACAGAGGAAGTGAGGACTTCACTAACATTTGTGAAATGTTGAAAAATGTGCCACTTCTTACACTTGAGTGCTGTAGATTAAAATTCATACCTATTACAGTTATATTTTCATGTCTTATAGTTTATACCCACTTCTTCTAGTAGATGCATTTTGAACAAAGTACATCTTTCCATTGCCAAATAGATGCAAGCCAGCCCTTCCAAAGAAGCCATGTGCCAGAATCAGGGTTGACTGAATGACCATCTTCCTCTTTAAGATTCCATTTCCTCTGCTCCATCTGCTTCTACCACTCATAACCAGTTTTCTTGGCATCTTCTGATTGGACCCTCAGTGAGTTTAGCCTCACCCTTTTGGGCCGACCTTTGATCCATAGACCTATCTGGAAGTTTAACCGCTAGTATTCATTTATTGTGCTTGGCTTCACCTTTTAATGTTAATTTACCTGTTTTTTGTTTTTTGTTTTTCCCCAGTAACTGGAGATTGAAACCAGGGATACTCTACCATTGAGCCACATCTACAGCCCTTTTTATTTTTTTACTTTGAGACAAGGTCTTGCTAAGTTGTCCAGGTTGGTCTTGAACTTGTAATTCTCCTGCCTCAGCTTCTCAAGCTGGAATTATATGCCTGTACCACTGTGCCCAACATGCTTAACCTCTTTGATTGCATCTGACATAGGCTACCTGCCCCTCCAGGAAAGGCCCCAGTTCTCCCAAGGTTTTGGCCTTATTAAGGCCCACTTTGCATAAACACTCTCTTCCTTACTCATGTCATGTGGGAGACCAACCTTGCACTGAGTGATTGACTCCCCGGCTGGTGATTGAGGCTTATGGCAGCAGCCAGGCCAGACTGCCCCGCCCTTCTTGGGTTCGTGCATGGGAGTGTCTTCCTATAGCTCCATGGGTGGAGCTATGCTTGTTCTTTTGTAATATCACCCTTGCCCTGTTTGGAATAGAATGTTCCATGGAAACGCCCCTTTTGTGTGTCCCCTTGTCTTACTGTACCCTTGGGTGTGGCCTACCCAGGTGTCAGTCAGCCTGCTGACAGCAGACATCATGAAGCTAGACTCAGCCCTCTGACCCCTTGCCTCATTTGAATAGCTTCTCCTCAATAAAAGGGGTCAGCACATGTGGGCGCTCTCTCTCTCTCTCTCTCTCTCTCTCTCTCTCTCTCTCTCTCTGTCTCTCTTTCTTCGGATCCTTAAGGTCAGAGTTGCTGTCACAGCAATCCCAAAGAAAAAGGTATTTCTGTCTCTTGTGTGGTTATTTCACGCAGCCCAGTTAGCCCAGTTCCCCTGGAGTAACCCCTGAATGTTTTAGTTGCGAAAGCAACCGGGCAATTGGTGTCCCCGGGTGGGCAAAAGGTCTGAGTGCTTAAGCCGCCAGGACAAAAGCGACAATGTCAGATGTCCCATTCTATTCAGTCTTAGTGGCATTTCTGGGGTCATCCACCCTGATTGGGTACATATCTCAACTTTGTTTTTTTGCCATATTCTATTGGTGCTCAAACACATAAAGTCATAAGAATTTTTTTTTCCTTTTTGGTACTGGGGATTGAAACCAGGTCCTTGTATACCCCAAGTGTGCACTCCACTACTGAGCCGCATCCTCAGCCCATGAGCAGCATTTCTAAATCTTCTTTGTAGGTATTTTTGTACATGAATCCCAGGCCCTCCCTTTTCTGAAAAGCACATTTCTTTATATCTCTGCCCTCTGTGGTGTGTGTTTTTACTTTAGTCTGGATGTTCATCCTTTCCTCATTGCATTTCTATTTTGCACTTTCTGCATTAAGTCAAAAATCTGTCTTCCAAACACATTCCTCTTTGTGATGCATAAAATGATCTCTACGATGGCCATGTGGAAGATGTTTGTTATGTTCCAGAAAACTCAATAACTCCAACTTAGATACAGCATGGTAGTTCAAAGTCTATGCAAAGCCAGGTGCGGTGACACATGCCTGTGGTCCCAGTGTTTCAGGAAACTGAGGCAGAAGGACTGCAAGTTTGAGGACTGCCTCAGCAACTTGGCAAAGCCCTCAGTGACCCTGTCTCAAAATAAAAAACAGAAAGGCCTTGTGACGTAGCTCAGTAGTTGAGAACCCCTGGGTTCAATTCCCAGCACCAAAAAAACAAAAACCAAACCAAAACAATAACAACAAAATACACACACACACACACACACACACACACACACACAAAATTTGCACAATATATAAAACAAACTTGAATTTAAAAAAAATTTATTTTTAGTTGTAGATGGACAAGATATCTTTATTTTTTTATTTATTCATTTTATGTGGTGCTGAGGATTGAACCCAGTGCCTCACACATATGAAGCAAGCGCTCTGCCATTGAGCCACAATCCCCGCCCCTTGAATTCTTTTTTTTTTTTTTTTTTTTTGTACCAGGGACACTTAACCACTGATCCACATCCTCAGCCCTTTGTTCTTTTTTTTTTTTTTTTTTTTTTTTTTTTGAGACAGGGTCTCTTTAAGTTGCTTAGGGCTTCTCTAAATTGCTGAGGCTGGCTTTGAACTTTCATTCCTCCTGCTTCAATCTCTCAAGTCACTGGGATTACAAGCATGGGCCACCAGACCTGCACAAGCTTGAGTTTGAAGTCAGGCTCTACCATTTACAAGTTGGGAGATCTTGAGCAAGATGTTCAACTTTTTTGAGTCTCAGTTTAATTTTATATAAAGTGGGGAGTGGTGATCATGACAATACTTACATCACAGAGTGGTTGTGAAGGTGAAGCAAGATACAACAAAGTGCTTAGCCTAGTGCCTGGCATATGGTAAGCATTGCATACATATTATTATCACTGATTATTATCCACTGTCTGTGAAGGTTGCTATTCAAGCTCCAGAGCTATCCCAAAATTATGAAAAGGGTCAAGTAATGTCTGTAAGAACTGTTCATCAGATCTGTCTATGAGTGTGAGATGTTCCAGTGCTTTATCAGAAGGAAGTCCCTTATAGGAAAGTTCCAGCCAGAGCAAGGTCAGGCCAGAGGAAATGAAGGGTACCAAACCAAAGTGTGGAAGAAGGAAGGAAGCCTGTTGAAGCCTCCACTGAAGAAACAGGGCAAAGGAGATGGTCAAGGATGGACAAGGGTGTGTTCGGGGTAATATAAACGAATGAACTGTGTAGATTTGAAATTAATAGACTGGAATGCAACACCTTTCCTGACCCAGCATACCCAAGTACTAGAAGTAGAGTGAGAGAGAGAGAGAGAGAGAGAGAGAGAGAGAGAGAGAGAGAGAGAGGGAGGTAAGACAAAAACCTGCTTTAATTTCAAATTGTCTCTCCTGCTTCCCCACTATAAACCCAGGAAAAGGAACATTGGCTTTCAGTGAGAAAGCTTTGGAATGGAGCCAGTGCTGGGGAAGAGGTAGAACTGAAAATCAGAGACCCAGAGATTCAATACACTTTGTAACTGTGTCTTGCATTCCAGGATTTAGCTTCTCCACTTGGGGCGGGGAGTATGACCTCTTATGGAAAATCTCTTTGCCGCCCCCCCGCCCCCGCCATCATCCTTGGGGTGAATTTTTGGCCTAGAATACAAACTCTGGGGCTGGCTGGTGTCTTTGGCAGTAGGCTCTGGCATCTCAGGGGCTTTCAGACAAATGACACCTTCCTACTCTTTGCATCATCTCCAGGGACCAGTGCAATCATCTCTGCCAATGCCAAAACACCAATATTCTCTTTGGAGGTCCCACTGGAACAGACAGCCCCAGTGGAACTGAACTGTTGCTGCCTTATACTGTCTGAAACTGACTGCACCAAGCACATCACTGATAAACAATAGTCATTTATTATCTGTAATTGTTTCAAACTCTTACCCAGAGGCAGGAGAATGGACCTAATGACTTTTAGCAAATTCCATTCACATAGGAAGTCTGTTATCGTTCAATACGGTAATTCTGAGATCCTTTAGAAAAAGTCACAGAGGACTTATAAGGATTCTGCACACACACCAGAAGTATCACTTGTGCATTCTGATTTCTGATCCCCAAGAAGATTAAACAGAGTCAGGAAGCCTGGCATACCTCCTCCCACGGTTTGGAACCACAAAGGAATTCAAGACCCTGTTAATCTCTGCCTTACCTGTCCCCTTCCATTCTCATCCCAAACACAACTTCCATGTGGAACACACCTCTAAGTCCCCCATTGTCCACTTGGGCTCTGATCCAATGATGAATCTTCTGCTCAGGGCCCTTTAATCTAGTGGCTTCATCCCCATAGCACCCCACTTCTCTACACCCAACTCCTAATATATCAAGGCCTGTGGAGGCAAGACTAAAATGCAAATGTGCTCCAGCTCCACAAGCCAGAACTGATACTTGGATTCCTACGACTCCAGGCTGAAAGCCCAGCCTCCATTTGGCCTCTGTGCTGCTCATCCTTGAGTAGCATTTGCTTCCCTGATGCCTCTGTGATGAAGAAATGTGGCAAGCCAACTTGCTGCTGGCACCTGCCATCCTGTAGCATAACACCAGCAACAATAGCAAAAATAATTACAGTGACAGCGATGGCTCGGTCTCCACACAGAAGGCACTTGTCATCTCCCTAGGAGCCTCCCAGCCTTGAGCTCCACTGTGATAATGTACCTGGCCCCTGGCTCACAGCCCACACTGTCACAGTTGCACACTAGATTTATCTGAATGGTTGACATTATCATTACTGTCATCACCATTATTTCTCTTTAAAAATTTATTTATTTATTTATTTATTTATTTTTGAGACATAGTTTTGTTGTGTTGCCCTAGGCTGATTTTGTGTGTGTGTGTGTGTGCCAGGGATTGAACTCAGGGGTACTCTATCATTGAGCCACATCCCCAACCCTATTTTGTATTTTATTAGAGGCAGGGTCTCACTGAGTTGTTTAGCACCTCACTTTTACTGAAGCTGGCTTTGAACTTGAACTCAAGATGCTCTTGCCTTAGCCTCCTGAGCCGCTGGGATTACAGGTGTGTTCCACCATGCCGGCTCCCACACTGATCTTGAACTCACATTCTTTCTGCCTCAGCCTCCCAAACAACACCTTTTATTCTTTCTTTTCTTTTCTTTTATCACTATTATTATTTTAAATATTTATTTTTTAGTTGTAGTTGGACACAGTACCTTTGTTTTATTAATTTATTTTTATGTGGTGCTAAGGGTGGAACCTAGGGCCTTGCATGCACTAGGCGAGAACTCTACCACTGAGTCACAACCCCAGCCCTATTATTATTTTTAACCTCAGTACTGAGGATTGAACCCAGGGGCACTCTACTACTAAGGTACAGCTGCAGACTTTTTTTTTTTTTTTTAAGTAAATTTGGAGGCAAGACCTTGCTAAGTTTCCCAGACTGGGCTGAACTTTTGATCTTCCTGTCTCAGCCTCCCAAATCACTGGGATAACAGGCGTGCTATACCAGTCATCGTGATTCTTGATAACTCTTCACTTACTCCTGAAAAGCATATTTACTGAGGACGAACTTCATACTAGATACTATGCAAGTTTCTAAAGGAGTTACAAAAGTTAACACCTTTAAGAAGTAGTCCAAGGGGCTGGGTTATAGCTCAGTTGTAGAGTATTTATCTAGCCTGTGTAAGACCATGGGTTCAATCTCCAGCATCACAAAAACCAAAACCAAAACAAAAGTATCTAGTGCTGGGCTGGGAATATATCTCAGTTGGTAGAGTGCCTGCCTCACATGCACGAGGCCCTGGGTTCAATCCCCAGCACCACACACACACACACACACAAAAGTCTCCAGTGCTTGGGCTGGGGATGTGGCTCAAGCGGTAGCGCACTCGTCTGGCATGCGTGCGGCCCGGTTTGATCCTCAGCACCACATACAAACAAAGATGTTGTGTCCGCCGAGAACTAAAAAATAAATATTAAAAATTCTCTCTCTCTCTCTCTCTCTCTCTCTCTCTCTCTCTCTCTCTCTCTCTCTCTCTCTCCCCCCTCTCTCACTCTCTCTTTAAAAAAAAAGTCTCCAGTGCTGCTAAGGGATGATGTGACTGCCCTCATTCAGTGCTCAGGTACATGTAGTGTGCTAATTCAAAAGCACTTTTGGAAGACCATAGTACTCATGGCCAAAACGCTTTTAATTCAGTGTCTGATGATTGATTGGACTGAATGTGACTGTAGTAACACCATATAGTTTTAGGAAGAAAAACACAGGTAAAGCAGCAGTTGTGTACTTGAGGTCTGTTCTGCATAGAGAGCTATTTAACTGCAAGAAACATAAATAGATGCAAGCCAGCTTTTAAAAAGTCTGTTTAAAATAGAAGGACATAGGGAAAGCTGACTGAACCCCACACATGCACACAAGTACAGTTGATATGTTCTGGAACTGAAAACCATCAGTGGCAACTCCTCCGTTGGCCCCTCTGCGGGTCTTATGAGTTCTTGCTTCTACATTTTCCTGCATGTTTGTTCCATTATCTTCTCAGGAAACTGAATTTTTCTGTTTTCACATACAGTATTATGGCTTCCCCCCAAATGGTTATTTTCTCTCCCTGATGCACATGAATTTGCAAAGAATCTGGTCAGCTTCATTCCATCTAATTATCAATGATCAGGGATAGGATTGAGGGACACAGAGGGCTCTGTCTTCTGGAGCAGATCATTCATGGGAATAAAATGAAGGCATCTGTATAGCAATGGTCACCTTCCCTGAAATTAAATAAAACTTATGAGTACTGTCAACATGGGAGGTGGGGGATTTCATTTTTGAAAGTAGAAGCCTAGAAATTTATGCAGAGCCCTAGAAACACCATTTCCCCAAGGGCTCCACCGAATCCAGGTCCTGTCTGCTTGGTTTCTGCTGCCTCTAAATTCAGTTTCCAGAATTCAGAGGTCCCTACCTGGAAGTCTGGCCATATCAGAAAAATAGGGCTCAAGAGCTTTTTTTTTTTTTTTTTTTTTTTTTGCAACTTAACCCAACCTGAGAGGAGAAAACCTCTCTACATGTGTCAACAGCTCGGTCAGACCATAAAGATAGGGCTTGAGGTGAAAGGGGATAGCTAGATTCAGGGGAGGCTGCCTGTGCTTTGTGTTAGTTACATTTTTCAGTGTTTCTTGAATTTACATTCACTAAATATAGTTTACAGAAACCCTGCAGAGTTAACATCTTTCTCCTTATCACACAGCTGAGAAAACTAAGGTTAGAAGAGGTGAAGTGACTGGTCCGAGGTCACACAATTAGCTGATCTAAGAGTGGAGCCCAGGCCTAATAGGATCCCAACCCAGAGTTCCACTGTACTTCTCTGCCTAGCAATGGTTTGGGGAGCAAGATTGTATCTGGAGGAGAATATAGAGAAGGGCAAAGCTCACAGGTGACCTGAGGTGCAGAGAGTTAACCAGCTTCTCAGTCCCTCAAGGACAGATGGCCTGGTGAGACTGGTCGGGGACTGTAGAGAATGAGGAATCGATCTGCTATTCCATGTGAAAATGGATTGCAGCCCCAGCCTGCGTGTGTCAATGGAGCTGATTAGCACTTGCGTGAGTCTTCAGTCATCGATTGGCAGGTGAGAATCGTTCTGGGGACAGCAGGGAGCCAGTCCTCTCCCGCCCTGCCCCCATTCCCACCAGCTTCCTCCCTTCACCGAGATTCCTTCCTCCCTCCACCGAGATTCCTTCCTCCTTCCCACTCCACCCCTGCCACCTGGAGTCTCCAGCCTCCAGGACTAATAGGTACCCAGAGCTCCTCCAGCTACTGCTGAGTAAAGGAGGAGGACTCGGCTGTTGCCCTCTTCGATAGGCCATGCCAGGTCTAGCTGGTAGAAGGATGATGGCCTTCAGAAAGGCACTGTCTGCTTACAGGGTCCACTGTGAGTGGGTGCAAGTCAGCTGGGGACTTTCGCCATGTGATGGAGAAAGCAAGGGCTCTGCCTCCTAGTGACTTTGATCTTGGGCAAGTTATTTGTCCCTCTGGGCCTTAATTCCTGTATGTGTATGGGATTAAAAATAGTTTTATTGCTGGGATGGTGGTGGCACACACCTATAATTCCAGCTTTGGAGTCTGGATAGGAGTATCACAAGTTGGAGGCCAGCCTGGGCAAGTTAGCAAAGCCCTGCCTCAAAATTTTAAAAAATAATAAAGGTTGGGAGTGTAGCCCAATGATAGACTGCCCCAAGGTTCAATTCCCAGTACCACATACAGTAAACAACAACAACCTCAAAATATATAGGTTTCTCAATAAATTGCTTGGATTAAGTAACAAGGTGCCTGTAAAAGTATTTTGCAGTCCCCAGCACTAAAAATGTTAGTTGAAAATTGACTCTCCACTCTCCCCAAGAGGTCCCAACTCTGGGAAGCCCTCTTTTGTTGACTCCACTTCTGCCTCTGTATTCAATTGGATGTCAAGAACCAGTGACAGCAAGAGCCTTCGTGTTTGGCCTGACCAACAGCAGCTCTGCCTTCAAGGAAGCTCAGCCCACAGTATTGGATTGCCTTTAGTGGCATAAACCACCCAGTTCCAGCAAAGAAACAAGAGAAGCTCAGATTCTTCAGACCCCCAACAACCATATGGATGTAGAGGGTGGTTTCCTAAACTTGGCACAAGTATCTAGGGGTGCCCTGGGCATTCTTGTGCCTGCCAGGCTGTGGCCTCTTCCTTTACCCCTAATTGCACCAAGTCCAAGTGGCAGGTTTCCTTCACTTGTTTCCTCTCATGGCCTTCCAAGAATGGACATATGCCCAGTTAGCAATGGCTCTGATTTTGCCAGACTTCTCCCCAGGGACCTAGACTTCTCTACTGATGGTTAGCCTCTTGACCCAAGCAATCCAGATCATCTTTCAAAAGAGCTTGGCTTCAGCCTGATGTTATGGTTTGAATGTGAGGTATCCCCCCAAAGCTTGCAAGTGAGACAATGCAAGAAGGTTCAGAGAATGATTGGGTCATAGCCCTAACCTAATCAGCAAATTAATCCCTGATGGGATTTAACAGAGTGGTAGCTGGAGTGATAGGGTATGGCTGAAGAGGGCTGGAATTGGGAAGCGGCTTTGGGGTATATATCTATATCTGAAGAGTGGAGTCTCTCTTTGCTTCCATCATGTGAGCTGGTTTCCTCTGCCACACTATTCCACCATGGTGTCCTGCCTCACTTTGAGCCCCACGGAATGGAGCTAGCCTTCTATGAACTGAGACCTCTGAAATCATGAGCCCCAAAATAAACTTTGCTTCCCTAAAATTGTTCTGGTCAGATCTTTTAGTCACACAAGAAAAAAGCTGACTAAAACACATGTCCTCACACATGCAGAGCAAAACTAAATTATAAGCTCTGAAATGGGCCTTCAGAGCTAAAGTGTCAATAAGCATTGTACTCAGGACCATGGACAGATACCACTGGGTTCAGGTGTGGTTGAGGTTGAGCTCAGTGATCCTAATTCTCTTGAAGAAAGAAAGGAGGCATACAGTCAGCACCAAGGACAGAGACTGTGGGCTGCACTATCCTAGAAGGAGATTCTTCAGGAGCTGGACTATAGCTGGGCATGATGGTGCATACCTGTCATCCCAGTGACTCTGGAGGTTGAAGCTGGAGGATTGCACGCTCAAAGCCAGCCTTGGCAATTTAGTGAGACCCTGTCTCAGAATAAAATCAAAAGACCTGGGGATGCAGCTCAGTGGTAGAGTGCCTCTGGGTTCATCCTCTAAGATTGAAAAGTGAAAGGAAGAAGGAAGTGGAAACCTATTTCAGTCTAACTTAAATTAATCTTTGCGTAATCTGGATAAGCGAGATGGAGCCTGTAGAGGCTCTGAATATCATGGCCTGTTGTGATAAGGAATGTGAAGCAACAGGCACATCCTCCCTTATCTTCAAACAAGATGTGTTTTCTTTAACAGATATGGGGTAATTCAAGTTATCTACTTCTTCTCAAGCAAGCATGGGTCACTCGGAGGAAGTGCATTTTTTATCTAAATTGGCAAGTATATTGGCATAAAGTTGTTCACACTATTCCCTTATTATTCTTTCAATTTTGTCATTTTTTTAAATTGAAAACCCTGCTCGGGTTCCTGATTTGCCATTTGTGTCTCCTCTCCCCTTTTCTTGATTAGTCTGACTACAGGTTTATCAATTGAATTGATTTCTAACAATCTTTTTCTTGACACCGCCTCCACATTCAGTTAGAATGTTATCATTTTGTCATGGCAGCCCCCTAAGGGGTATTTATGTCCCAAGTTCCCATGCCAGCACACTCTGCATATAGCTGCCAACCAAAGCTTTCCAAAAGGCTTCTTTCATCTAAATACTTTGAGTAGCTCCACATCTATTTTTTAAATGTATTTTTAGTTATTGATGGACCTTTATTTTGTTCATTTAGTGCTGAGAATTGAACCCAGTGCCTCACACATGTGAGGCAAGCACTAAAGTACTGAGCCATGACCCCAGCCTGTAGAGAGCCATTTTGCTGTGCTGCCTTGTGTGGGCGTGAGCCTAATTCTTGGGCTGAGACCCAGTTCTTTGTTTTCAGCCACTCCCTAGAATACAATGTATCAATTGTCCAGCTCCTGGAACAAACTGTTTTCAAGAAGTGCTTGTTGCTTTGCACAAGCTGGAGCTGGGTGTCTCTTGCATTATGTGCAAGTGCTGGGTCTATCATTCTATTGGCTGCTGCTGTGTTGCTATGCACTCTTTGTCCAATGGTGTACGAGCAGGGCTGCAGCTGAAGTATATAAGGGGTGGTTTTCTCGGGCTCGGGGCCTCCTTTTTCTCTCATCTATACCTCATGGAAGCTTCCAATAAAGTGTGTTAAAGAAGAATCCTGCTGTTGTCGTCTTTCCTGCCGGCGGGTAGACGCGACACCAGCCCTCCCTGTCTCTTGAATAATTTCCCCTCCACTTTACTTCGAGGCCCAGCTTCACCATTTGATGATCATTCACAGCTCCAAAGTAATTTCCTACTCCTCTCCTGAACAAATCTGCTTCTTTTCCAGCCAAGCACGTCCATTTTTCATTCACATAAATCTAGGTGATTTTTCAGCTCTGTGCCTCTACAACGTGCTAAGGGAAGAACACCAGATATGAAGACTGGATGCCAAGACTGGAGATGATGGTTGTTGCATTTATGGTTTATATGACTCACTTTATTCATCTGCAAAATGGGGTAATGATGTTTGCATTGAAGAGTCATTATTAATTTACTTGACAAGTACTTTGGGGGAAACATATCCTGAGGCTTTCCTAAATATATTTGCACATGTGTGTACATGTGTGCATATGCATGATGGGAAGCTACACTGATGCTCCAGCACAGAGGGATGGGCCCGGAAGACAAATATGAAGAATAATAATGGAATTTATTGAGTGCTTACTATATTTATGTATCAACTACCATACTAGGCTTCAGAGATTTTGTAGTATGCAGACAGACCAAACTCCCTGCCCTTTTGGAGTTTGCATTTAATCACTACATTTTAACCTTACATTTAATTTTTCTAGAAATCTGAATTATGGACTACATTTCATTTTCAAATCACAGCATGCACATTGTTTTAAAAAGTCAAGTTTTAGCTGGGCATAGTGGTGCATTGCTGTAATTCCAGAAGCTAGGGAGGCTGAGGCAGGAGGATCTCAAAAGCCAACCTCACCAAATTAGCAAAGCACTAAGCAACTTAATGAGCCACTGTCTTAAAATTTAAAAAGCCTGGGGGTGGGGTGGGGCTGTAGGTAGAGTGCCTGCCTCACACCTGGGAGGCAATGGGTTCGATCCTCATCAACACATAAAAATAAATAAATAAATATATTGTGTCCATCTACAACTAAAACAATATTTTTTAAAAAAATGGCTGGGAATGTGGCCCAGTAGCTAACTGCCCCTGGGTTCAATCCCTGGCACCAAAACAAAAACAAAAACAAAAAATTAAACTTTTAAACCATTTTTGCTATGTCTACTGGTATTTACCTCTAAATATTGAAGTAATATGCTCATAATGTTTGTTAGAAGATGAGAACTTAGTATGCTTATGTCACCCCAACCTCACATTTCTTTTCTCCCATTGTTCCAGTATTGTAATATCACAATTTTTTGTTAAATTAATATTCAGTGTTTGCCTTACTGATTTGGCAAATGTAATTCATTGCTAAAATTTTATTATCTTTTCTGTGGTGATTTTTGCCTTTCCTTGTTAGTGGTCTTGTTTTTATTTCTTTCTCCCATTTAAGAAAAAAAATCTTCCATTTATCATGAATTCTTCCCAAACTCTTCAATAGAAGGCAAATATCTTCTAAGTGCCAGTTTCCACACGACAAAACACATCAGCTAATCTATTAACTTCCTTTCAGCTTTTTTTCCTTCTCTGAAGGAGACTTCCATCTTCCTCTGGACCATCTGCATAGAAGTTGTTCAGGGAATTTCCTTTACCATTTGCTAGTCTGGCTGAATCCCCTTTTCCTGGATCCCATATTTTTTCCCCCTGATTCAGTCTGTCATTTTAATGGAGCACATGCTTACCACTTCTTGGCCTTTTGGCCAAGATTAAGTATAATGGAGCACATACTTTAGTAACTTCCAAGAAAAAATTTGAAGCCATGTGCAAACCTGTAATCCCAGCTACTCAGGAGGCTGAAGGAGGACAGTAAGTTTGAGGCCAGCCTCAGGAAATTAGCAAGATCCTCAGCAATTTAGTGAGCCCCTACCTCAAAAACAAAACAAAACAAAAGGCTGGAGCTGTGGTTGAGTTCAGTCCCCAGTACAAACAACAAAAACAACAACAAAAACCCTTGAGGTTTGTATTTCAGAAAATTCTTTATTCTACCTTCACAATTGATTTTTAACTTGCATAGCATTAAAATACGTGTCAATCTGGAAGGCATTGCTCCAGTATGGCTGTTGAGAAGCCCATTGCTAATCCTGATTCCACATTGTCTTTCACATATATCCTGTTCTTTCTTCAAGGACACTTTTAATATTTTATCTGTGTCCTTTTCCATAAAACGTTCATTCTAACAAGTCTTGTTGTGGGCCCATTTTCATTTTTTAACTATATTTGCAGTAGGCTTTTTTGTTCTGGAAACTTCTGCCTTTTTCACAATTTTCTTCTATTTTCTCTGGTCTCTTGCTCAGTATCTAAAAGTCTCAATGTCCTCAGTGAAAAATGAGTCTCCACCTGAGCATTCCAGAAACTGTCTCATGAGCCCTCTGGTTTCCCTGTCCACTGTTCCCTCACACCCACTTTCCCTTATGACTTCTCTCCCTGATTTCCACAATTCTAAGTGTTTCTAGGCAGAAGCCTCCCTGGTTCACTTTTTGAACCTAATAAAACCTCCAGGGCCTTCCAAGGTAGTCAGTTGTCTGTGTGTGAAAGGGAAGAGACCTGCTTCTTTCAACCCTTTATTCTTGGTCCATATTTCATTTCCATCTTCCACAGTAACTGGTGCCTTCAAAATGGGAGTTTTCCCGGGCCTTGGGACTCCAAGTGGCTGACTTCTCTCTGGCATCCTTTGCTTTAGCACTTGGTAAGCAGTTGCCTCAGCTCTGCCAACTCTCGTCTTCTTGCCATCTTCTAAAAATGGGGTCCACCACTGGCTCCTTTATATTCCTCTATTTCTATTTTGTGAAATTTATTAAGGGAGAAGATATAAATGCTTTTATTCCATCTGCCACATTTAACCAGAAAATTTTAAAACTGCACTTGTCATTACTATGCTATAGTATCTCTGGGATCCTACAGCCCAATGAGAACGAAATGAGATGACACATGTGAGCATGCTTTGTAAACTCCAAAGAGCTATGTAAATGAGTCTATGTAATTCTCCTGCCAAAGAGCCCTCCTTCCTTCTCTCTGTTCTCTGATTTCTTCCCAGCTCCAGCTGAAGCTTAGCTCTTTCTTGGGGCATTCCCTGATCAGCTCAGCTCACAGGGATGTCCCTGAGCCCTGAAACCCTACAAGATTCTCTTTGCATCTTCCTTGGCTCTCAGCAATGCTGCTTTATTCTATTGTGGGCACAGAGCTCCTGGTTACGATGCCATGTGTAATCAAATGTGGATCTTCTTTTGTACAAAAAAGAGCTTACCTCCTTCTTCCTAGAAGAGACACAGGCTTGGCTAACCAAGGAGAAAGTTGAGGGGCTCTTTGGAGAGGAGTTTAGAAAACAAAGTGGTTTCTCCTGCCCTGCAATCTCAGCTGTAGTAGTGGTCCCCAGAATCCACCTTCTCCCTCCTATCTCCCCTCCCATCACAGACCTCTCTTCTGGGCAGTGGAGCCAATGGCAGTGACTGTACCAACAAGTCTGTGCCACTGGTCAGAGGCTGGGTATCTCTTTACTCCCTGACTCTTACCATAGCTCTGATGTAGTTTCTGAGAGTTTAAGCCAGGATTGGGTAAAAGGTACCGTCTCTGGCTAGAAGTGGTTGATCTTCACCTCCAAAAGATCCTGATTATTTTCTAAGAGACAGATTCCATCTGATGGTCTTTACAGAACATTCCTCTAAAGTGAAATGTGCCATGTCTTGCCCCTGGCCTGACATGATGATTATGAAGGAAACTGAGCTTTTCCTGTGGACTGCAACTGCAGGGGGACTTTCTGAAGGTCAGTGCATATGCCCAGGAACATCTCTGAAACACAGAGGTGCACAGATACAATCACACTTCCAGCCTGCAGGGCACAGTCTGTGCAGAAGTGACAGCACAGTTCTTCCCCACGTGGGTACCAGGGCAGAAATCCAGCCCCTCTGGATTCTCCTCTGTTCTTCCCAGATGCTTTATTTTTAGAGAGCCTCAAAGGCAAGTCTGGTTTGGCTGGAAACAGCAGGAGCAGTGAGGTTGAAGGTTTTTCTTATTTCAACTCCTTCCCTCTTATCAAGGAGAGAAAGACAGATTATGAGGAGGTCATATCACTCTGATGGCCTCCACCCCTGCTGCAGACTGTCCCAGGACTTGGAATCACTTTCCCCAACTTCTTATTAGTCCTGAGTGGCTATTGAACTCTTGAAATGTAGCTAGTCAGACTTGAGATGGGCTATAAGTGTAAAACACGAAACAGAATTTAAAGACATCATTTAAAAAAAACACACAGCATGTGAAAAGCTCACAGAAAAATGTTTTAACATTAATTATATGATGAAATGATAGCATTTTAGATATGTTGAGTTAAATAAAATATCATTAAAATTAATTTCATCTGTTTCTTTTTATGCTATTTAATTACATTTGTGAATTGAATTACATTTCCAGGAGACAGGGCTGGTCTAGAGCTTGCCCTGATCTCAGACTGCTAGGCTGGGCCCTGATTCTCCATTTGAATTTGTCATTCTTTTTTACAGATATGGGAGGCTTGTCATCCTTGAGGTCCCTTGCTGAATGGAATAATGAATGGAATAATTCTATACCCACCTGATGCAGACAGCCTCTCCTACCTGGGCTCCTTCCCAGTGTTCCTTCTGGTTTAGAGGCCAGAGGTTCAGAGCCCTCTCTCCCTCTCCTTAGCATGCATTCGGATTGAGGTCCCAGTAGGTGCTGGGTCCTAGCTCTGACACAGGCAGAACTCTCCAGAAGCCCTACATAGGCCCGACCCACACTATCTGGTAGTGTAGGGCCAGGGGGCCACAAATGCCATGTCTTTTTCTTATTTCAACTCCTTCCCTCTTATCTGCATCCCCACCCCCACCCCAGCATCCTTCTCTTCTTTTTTAAAAGTCTAATTCTGAGCAGCCGGCTCTGTTCAGCCTGACTGGTTTGTTATGGCTTATAATCTGCGCCAGGATTAATTAGCTAATTACTGACAAACGTCCGCTGGCAAGATTCTGCTCCAGCTTGTCAGCTTGAAGTGTTTAATTATTTTAATCATTTACTTTCATCTTCAAAATTTATGCTGCCAAGGGAATCGCAGGGCATCTTTTAATTATGATTTGGGGTTTCTGCTGGGTTGTGTTCTGTTCCTGGGGATAGGAAACATTATTTTTTTACTATTATGCCACCAAAAGCCTGAACACCCTTCTACTCCCAGAGCCTGACTCCATGTTCTATGGACAGGAGATGTGGAGGGGGCCCAGGCCATCTCCAGACACCACTCCTGCATCCCCACAATGTGATATGCATGGGTTCGTGACAGGATTTTGAATTTTGGCAGTACCTATTATGTGCTAGACATCATGTCAGATGTGTATCTACATTATTTCACATTTGAGAGCATCAGGAGTATAGAAACCACCCAACAACTGGACAGAGTGGGGCAATTAGTTGGGAAAAGAAAAGTAAAGAAGGGCCAGGCGTGGTGGCACATGCCTGTAATTTCAGTGGCTCAACTTAGTGAGACACTGAGCAATTCAGTGAGGCCCTGTCTCTAATAAAATATAAAAAAGGGCTGGGGATGTGACTCAGTGGTTAAGTGCCCCTGGGTTCAATACCCAGTACCAAAAAAAAAAAAAAAAAAAAAAGTAAGGAAAGGGTTCTTTCATTTATGTATTTTAGTTAATGATATAATTTAGATATTATAAAGTATGATCACCCTAAATTCATCTCTCCATGGATTGTTGCATATATGTATATACCACCCAAATCAATGTAGCTCAACTTATGTTCCCCTCAATCAGAACTTCCCAAGGGTAACCACTTCTGACTTCCATCACCACAGATTTGGTTAGCCTTCACTTTCACATTGATGAAATTATGTGGCATATCTTCTTTTATATGAGACTTCTTTCATTCCACATTTTGTCTGCAAGAGGAAAGTTTCTTTTATATATATCAATATTCTCTGGCCAAAGCTTTGGTTTCAATCCAACTGAGAGATTCACTGCAAGCCCTTATAGAGATTGTGCCACTGTCTCCTTTCTTATAAGCACAGTCCTGAAAATGAGTTCAGGTGTGGTTTTTCTCTCCCATTCCTTCTCTATTAGTTCCTCCCCTTTCTCTCTTCTTCCTTCTCTCCCTTCTCTTCCCCTTGGCCAGAGACATACAATCATTATGATCCATTAGGGAGTTCTTTCTGAGATCTAATTCATGCTATTCTGGACATAAAGGCCAGTAAGTTTCCTAAAGACACGTGGTATTCAGAGGAGGGTTGTATATGAAGGCAAAAGATTCCCCCATTACAGGTTAAATTGTGTTTCCCCAAAAGATACATTGGGTCCCCAGCCTTCAGCACCTCAAAATGTGACCTTACCTGGAGATAGGGTCTTTACAGAGTTAACCTAGTTAAAATGAGGCCATTAGGATGGGCCCTAATCCAACATTGTTGGTGACCATATAAAAAGGGGAAATTTGGACATGGACACACAGGAAGAAGACCTCGCGAAAATGAAGGCAGAGACTAGTGTGATGTGTTTACAAGCAAAGGAACCAAAGGTTGCCAGAAAATCACCAGCGGCTGCTGGAAAAGCATGAAATACATTCTCCTTCAGAGCCATCAGAAGGCACCAACCCTGCCTTTCAGACTTCTAGCCTCCAAAGATGTTAAAGAACAAACTTCTGTTTTTTAAGCCACCCAGTTTATGGCGCTGTGCCACAGCAGCCCTAGGAAATGAATACGCCCCCTGAGGGAGCTCTGGTAGTCTTTCTGAATTTGTGTCATGGGACCCACAGAAACGTCTGTGGGATCCTTGGTTCAGGAGCCACCAAGGGTTAAGCCAGCCACAGGCTGGGAGTCACTAAGGTGACAGCTCAGAGCTGGGAGACTAAGGAGGGGAGAAAAATCAACTTAATGAACTCAGCAAGGCCATTAACGAGGCACCAGGCAACATCCAGGGGTTTCCCTGATGGCCTACACTAAGCATGTCAAACTGAAGGGTGCCAGGAGCCAAGACTTGCAAGGTCATGATGTAATGTGATCTGTTCTCTGGATATCTTCTTTCCACAGGGCCCAGGATAGAAGGGGACATTTAAAGTCCTTGCCAAATAGCCAAGATAGCTTGAGACTCCCCAGGCCTGGGGCTCACTCTGCACACGGCACCACACTTTCTAACATCGATTTCATACCTGAGTCCACCGTCATAGGCACCTCTACCTGACTGGACCACGCTCAGCAAAGCACTTTGTGTATGCTTCCTTCCTCCCACTCCCAGCCACCTTTGAAGTTCCATTTGGAATAGTCTGCTTCATAGAAATACAGCTGAGCACCTTACTAGCCCGTCTGACAAATGCATAAAACCCTCTTCTACAAAACCCTCTTCACCTGGGCCACCTGCTGTTCCATGCTAGAAATCACCCCACCTCTCATCCCCTCCTCTTCTGAGGACCCTGTCCCTGTGGTCAGAGCCCAGCCTATCAGAGTTCAAGATCCTGCCTGCCAAGCACTCTCCTCACCTCACCTACAGCCATGGGCTCCCCCTGTTTGGAACTAGAAGATCTGCATGGAGTTCAAGTCCCTGTCTCAGTTTGCTTCTCCTATGACTAGGTCTAGCTTAGGTTGATCTGCATGATGAAGGGGCATGGGCGGACTCCCCCTCTGAGCTGTTTGAGGACCTCAATTGCAGATGAGCAGGGGTTTGTGCCTGGAAGGCCTTATGAGAAGTAAGGAGTGAGCAGAAAAACAAGATAGGGCCTGGTTCTAGTTTTTTGGTTAGCATTCTGAGAATGCAACATCCTGAGATAGGTCAGAGGTGGCTGGAAAAAGTAGAACTTCTAGTTTTTTTAAAAACATTTAAAATTTTTTTAGTTGTCACAAAAGGTCAAATACTGCATGACTGCACTTCTATGAAGTACCTAGAATAGTCAATGCATAGAGACAGGAAATATAATGGTAGCGGCCAGGTGGAGGGAGTGGGGAGTGGGGCACTAAGGTTTAGCAGGTATAGAGTTTCAATTTTGCAAAAAATAAAAGTATTCTGGAGATTGATGGTAATGACAGTTGCACAGCAATGTAATGTACTTATGCCACTGAGCTGTACACTTAAAATGGTGAAAATGGTAAGTTTTATAATACCACAATTGAAAAATAAATAATGGGACCAGGGATACAGCTTAGTGATAGAGCATTTGCTTTGCATGTTTGGAGCCCTGGGTTCAAGCCCCAGAACCAAAATAAATAAGCAAACAAACAATAAAATAAAATGCAAATGGCAAAGCTCTGAATAAATGTGGCACTACTAGTATTACAGACAATTTTACTCTTGGCTCTGGGGACTTCAGCAGGTCTCCTTCACTGCAATAAAAGCCCTTGCTTTCTCATTTGTCACCATTTTCAAACAATTTCCATGAAACACTCATCTCTAATTGCCAGAGTCGGTCTTCAGTCTTCATTTTCTAGATGGGGGAACCCAGGGGTTAGATCCAAAGTCTGAATCATCAGGGCTGGGTTCCAATATTGGCTCTATTGTTCATTAGCTGCACAAGTTTCTGAACTTCTCTGAGCCCCCATTTTCTCCTGAGGAGGGAAAGACACCTACCTTCCAGCACTAGCATGATGATTATACAGCAGAATGCAATAGGCCTTGGCACAGGCACTGACACACAATTAGTGCTCATCTGGGAGACTGTGTTGTCATTAAGCACAACAAGTCTAAATGAGGATTTTGTCAACGTTAGTTTCCCTATTATTCTTACACACCTATCTATGTCAAACAGTAGGGCTCAGAGGAGAGGGCTGAGATGAGGTAATGAGGACACTTTCTTCTCACTAGGACAGTTTTCCAGGTGACTGAATTTACTCCATTCTCTTCCTCTTTTTTCTTGCAGTCCTCATTAATAACTGCAGAATGTTCTGGGAATGCAACATCCTGAGATAGGTCAGAGATGGCTGGAACAGACTGGGCTCTGTTCCAGTCCTTCTAGAAATAATATTGGAGCCCAACCCACCTTGCCTTGGCATATAAAACCAGCAAGGGCTGATTGTGGGTGCCCCAGCTACAATGTAAGTGGAGCATTCACAGATGACATCCCACTTTTCCCTGGGCACCCTTTCAGAACTCTTGGAAACTTGCTTGCAATGAGCACTAGGTTTTTGTTGTCCTTTGCTACATCTTTATAAGGAATAAACCCTCTTCATGTAACCTGGTGTGTGTGTGTGTGTGTGTGTGTGTGTGTGTGTGTGTGTGTTGTACTTGTATGGTTGCTCTTTCTCTTTGGATTCAGGCAAGTTGTTGACCACTGCATGATGAATCTGCTTCACATCTTCAACCCTCTTATTTTTTTCTTCCTTTCTTTCTTCCTTCCCTCCTTCTATCCTTCCATGAATGATTCTTCACTAGGTTCCCATGGGGCACTAGGCACTTTGCCATAGCACTGAGGCATAACCCAATTCCTGACCTCAAAGAACTGAGGGTTTGGTGAATGGAGACCTAGACAGAGATATTATGGTGGCTTTGGGGAATAGAGAAGAGGACAGGTGTTTTTTTTTTTCAGTACTAGGGATTAAACCCAGTTGTATTTTACTACTGAGCCCTTTTCAATTTTTTAATTATTATTTTTTGTTTTGTTTTGTTTTATTAATATTTTTAATTATTTATTTTTTGTTTAATTATTATTTTTGTTTTTAATTTGTAAAAACAAATTAAATTTGTTTTTAATTATTATTTTTTATTATAATAAAAATAATAATTATTATTTTTGAAATAGGGTCTTGATAATTTAGAGCCTTGCTAAGTTGCTGAGGCTGGCCTTCAACTTGTGATTCTCCTGCCTCAGCCTCCCAAGTTAATGGGATTATGCGCATGTACCATCATGGGCAGCTATAAGAGAACAGGACTTTTTTTGTGGGGGGCACTATTAGGTACTCATTTATTTTCCTTGTAAATATTGGGTACTCATTTGTTTATTTATTTATTTTGGTACCAGGATTTGAATTCAGGGGCACTTAACCACAGAGCCACATCCCCAGCGATTTTTTGTATTTTATTTAGAGATAGGGTCTCATTGGGTTGCTTAGTGCTTTGCTAAGTTGCTGAGGCTGGCTTTGAACTTGCAATCCTCATGCCTCAGATTCCCTAGCTGCTGAGATTATAGGCGTTTGCCATTGCACCCAGCAGAAGAGGACATTTTTAAGATGCATATGTGTCTTGGTTCCCTCATCTATCAAATGAGAATAATAATACTTAACTCATGAGATTGTTCTGTGAATGCTGTCTAGCATTTCATGGAGGTTCAATAAGCATTTGTTGAATTTAAAATGTGTTGATGTAGAATAAACAGGACTTGATACCTAAGAAAATGTGGGGTCAAGGAAGGAAAGACATAGTGGATAACTCCTGGGTTTCTAGTTTAGGCACTACCTGGCCTGGTAGTGATGCTGAATGGGGTCAGAGGAAGAAATGGGAAGCAGGTTTTGGGCAACATGATAAAACTAGTGTTGGACACATCAAACTGTGAGAAAGATATGGGAGGGTGTGTATCCAATAGGAACAAGTGAAACTTCTGAGCTGGAGACAGGAACTGGTGGGTTAGAAAAAAATGTGTCTTGGGAATAGGTGAGATGTGTGGATAAAAGAGAAGAGGACTGGGAGTCCATGCCAGCGCTCAAAGGGTGGATGGAGGAGGAGGTACACAGGACCAGGAATGAGGTATCACAAGGGAAGAAGAGGAGAAGCTGTGAGTGTTATCACAGAGGCCAAGGCCAGAGATGGTTCAGGGGAGAGGTGAGGGTCCAGTGTCAAATGTTTCAGACAAGTGATGACAAGGGCCCCTGGGATTGGGACTGGCCTCTGTATTTACTCCTAGTTCTACAAAGAATGAAAGGAGAGGAAGTTCATCCATTGACTGCAGCTATTCTCCCAAGAACTCTAGCAGTGAAGGAAAGGAGGGGATTCAAAAGATAACTGGAAGACTGGTAAGCCCATTTTGGAATGGAGAAAACCTAAGCAAATTTTTGGGCTAAGTTTTTTTTTAGGTCCTTTCTTTTCTCAAGTTGATTTCACTGCTGCATCCTGGACAGGCAAGCAGTGCATAGATGGGTCCCCCACTTGGGTGATAAAAAAAGAAAACTGAGTTTGGGGAAAGGAAGAGCTTTCCCCAAGGAGTAGCTTGCATTTGCTCTTCTTCCATAAGAGTCTAAGCCTTTCACAAGCCTGAGGTCAGTTCCCTGCCATTTCCATAAAAGGGGCTTCTAACCCCAGGTCAAGCCCACATCTCCACACCTCCTAGATTTACCATCAGCAAATAATCTCACCTCTCTCTTTATAGAGACCATCAAAAGAAGACTATCGCAACTTCCCAAACTCCTCCCCCCCCCCCCACCAATAGGGACCTACTCACCTTGTCCTCATCACCTTCCCCTCTCTTCCTACCATCTCAGGACAAGTGTTCGGACCTAATAGTTTGCTAATGCTCTACGTCCAGCCCTCCCACTGTACAGAAAATTCTTCAACAACTATTTCCCCCTTCTCCCATATCTTCAGCCTCTTGCTTTCTACTAGATCCTTCCCTACACATATAAATCAGGTCACCTCTCCTCCATTTAAAAAAAAAAACTAAATTCTTCTGTACAGCATTTCCTCGTATTTGCCACTCTGTCTCTCTCCTTCTATGCCTTGCCAATTTTCTTAAAAGAGTTCCTCCACTTACTCTCTTCTCTCACCACCCCCTCATTTTCCAAATCACTGCCATCTGTCTCTTGCACACCACCCCATCCCCACCCCACCCCACACAAGTGCTTGCCAAGGATGCCAGCCCATTTCTGCTGAGCCAGACCAATGTCCATTTCTCAGTCCTTATACCTGGGACCTGTCAGCATTGACCATTCCATTCTTTTTGGAAATCTCTCCCCCAGATTTCTTCTGTCTGACAAATATTGACTTTCTTGTCTTCCTCTTATCTCTCTGGCCACCTCTCAATGGCCTCTTCTTAGACTTCCCATGACTGATCAATATTAATTATGTAGCTTCCACTTCCTGAGGATCTCTAAAAAGAGAGAATGCTACTTCTCTTCTTTGCAACCAAGAATCTTAGCTTTAACCTAAATTCAAACAACACCCTCCATTTGGGTTCCCTGTACCCATTATTTTCTAATTTTCTGTCTACACCTCATGTAAATGGACTTTTTAAAACACAAATCTGAGGACTTGGGATGTGGCTCAGAAATGCTTGCCTAGCAAGTTTGAGGACCTGGGTGCCAACACCAGCACAGCAAAAATAGAACAGAACGAACCAAAAACAATCTGGAAAAACAGAAAACAAAAACAAAAACACCCTTCATTGGTTTCTTGTTGCCTATGCACAACATACAAACTCTTGAAGGGGGCTTACACAGCTCTCTGTGTTCAGATCCCACCTTCTTCTCTATTCTCATGTCTCTCACCTACCTTTTGCCTTTGGGGGGGTGGTAGAGGGTAGTGGGATTGAGCCCAGAGAAACTTTACTGCTGAGCTACATTCCCAGCATTTTTTTTTTTTTAGACAGAGCCTTATTAAGTTGCTGAGGTTGGCTTTGAACTTGTGATCTCCTGCCTTGACCTCCTGAGCCACTGGGATCACAGGCATGCACCACACCACATCCTGCTACCCTCTTACCTTCTCATGTCTTTTCAATTCCTCAGATCCAACATGGTATCTCACTCCCCTGAGCTTTTTAATGTGGTTTTATATCTGCCTAAGACACTTTTCTGTACCCTTGCTCCTTTTCTTTATCTAATTCCTAATGATCCTCCAGGGCTCAACTCTAGTATTTCCTCCTCCTTAAAGTCCCCCTTCCCCATCCATCCATTTACCCATTTCTTTGTGTACTCAGTAAGGGAAGCTGCATGCAAACTCTAAGAGACTCAAAGAGGGTTAGGAAACCTCAGAGGGAGAGCACTTGCTTAGCTTCTGTGAGGCCCTGGGTTCAAGTCTAAGCACTGTGCACCAGAAACACACACACACAGCCTCAAAGAGAATGCTCAGTCCACCCAGGAACCTGCTAGGGAAGGAAAGAAACTGAAACAAGAGTCCTAATGGTTTGAAGGGTTAGAGCTGAGAGGCAAAGTTACAGAGAAAGCAAGAGTTCACTAAACACAGAATGAAATGCACAGAAAAAGGGCTGAGGATGTGGCTCAAGCGGTAGCACGCTTGCCTGGCATGTGTGCGGCCAGGGTTCGATCCTCAGCACCACATACAAAGATGTTGTGTCTGCCAAAAACTAAAAAATAAATATTAAAATTCTCTCTCTCTCTCTCTCTCTCTCTCTCTTCTCTCTCTCTTTAAAAAAAAAAGAAAGAAAATTAAAAAAAAAAAGAAATGCACGGAAAAATAGAATGTCAATAATGAGAACTAAGGAAATTCTCCCATTTGTATTTTAGTTAAAGATTCTTTGCAGGCTGTAATGTACTTAAAAAGGGTCTGTCTGATTAGGGAGCCCTAAAATAAATAGGAAAACTCACTTAATCACAAACCATATTGATTGGCCCAGAGTAAAGCAGGTTATGTACATTATCAATCATAATTCTTGTGACAAGATATTGCTATCCCCATTTTGCAGATGAGGAAAATTCAGAGAGGCTAAGTGATTTACCCAAGTATCACAGTAAATTACTGGCAGACTCAAAGTTTAGACCTGATTGTCTGAACCCAAATCCACACTCTTGATTTTGAGATTTTTGTGCCCAATTTTTTACCCACTGGAGTGGGCTTGTGGTAGAGATCCTAATGTGCCAAGAAGATAGGGAGCCCATCAGTAGTTCCCACACTTAATGTCCCCATGGCACCCATCCTGTGTGTGCTGACAGTTTGACAACCTACACAGCAGCTGGTTTGCTCGGAGGAGATCTCTTTTAATTAAAATAACACAAAGGGAGAGCAGCACAAACCATGTCAGCAGGTAATTAATGCAGAGGAGGGCCCAGGCCTGCAGGAACGCTCCACTGCTACCTGCCCGAGCCCAGCCTCATTCACCACCTCCATCCCAGAGCTGCCACTCTGTTCCTGCAGGCCACACACTGCTGCCTGCCTACCTCCATGGTGGGGAGGGACAAAATTATCTGGAACCAGATTCTGGGTGACTAGTCTTACTGGGCTCAGCTCCTTCAGCCTCTGAACTGTCCATCTTTCCTGGGATGCAGTAGACTGGCAAGACAAGCTGATGAGAATCCATCCAGGCCCCAGCACTTTGGGCCTCATCTCTGAGGAAGTATCAGGGCCTTTCTAGCCCTACTCCATCAAGCAGTCTTCTAGAGTGGTTGCCTTACATCCCAAGACAGGGTCTCCAATCAACCTTCCTCAGGATCCAGTGTATTGGGATGAAGCCAACACTCACTTCTGCCCAGGCCTTCCACTGGCTTCCCTTCTGGATCTATAGTCTGGTCCTGAATCCCACTGATTTGTTGGGATTCTGATCACCTTCTTGGCCTTTCTTTCATCTCATCATCTCCATATCCTCAGCAGACACACTAAGAAGGCAGATGACCAAACTAAAGTTCTGAACATTGAGGTAATTTATCCAAGGATGACAGCAGTTCTCCCTTCTCTGCTCAGAGGCTGTGAGGTTTTGTTTGTTTGTTTGGCGGGGTGGGGGGTGAATTCCAACCATCAGTTCAGCTATAACTTGCTTTTCTGTGTTTGGTTGTTTGTTGAGATGGGGTCTCCATATGTTGCCCAGGTGGGTCTTGAACTCCTGAACTCAAGGGATCCTCTGGCTCAGCCTCCTGAGTGCCTCCTGACTACAGGCACTTGCCACTGCATCCAGCTCTTGCTTTTCTGTTTTTCATAATCTTTGTATTTTGGGATACAACCTTTACTTAATTTCCCCATTTTATGTTATTGGTACTTTTGTCAAAACTAAGAATATGACATTGTTTACTTGACTTTTTTTTTTTCAGGTCTGGGGATTGAATCCAGGTCCTTGCACATGTGAAGCAAGGGCTCTACCATTGAGCTACAGTCCCAGCCCTGTGTTCTTGACTTTTGAACCAGGAAATTTTTTTCTCCCTAACGGACGAGCTCCAACTTTCTTTCTTTCTTTTTTTTTTCCATTCAAAGGTCCAAGGAGGAGTATGGAAGCTCATAATATGACCTCTTTATCATCAGCATACCCTCTCCTTGCATTTCTACCTTGCCCGATACCCACCCTCAAAAGCCAGAAAGACAATCCAAGAAGAACCAGCTATATAACCAGAAATTCAAAATTCCTATTCATTGACCTTTGGGTGGCCAACTTATCAAGCTCCTCTTTCCATAATCCCCCAAAGATGCCTTTTGCTCCCAAACACTCCTCTATGCACTAATCTCTTTGCTAACTCCATCATTAATTCTTTGGTTTTTTAAATAAACATCTTTTTTTAAAGTTGTTGATGGACCTTCTTTTATTTATTTATATGCAGTGCTGAGAATCAAATCCAGTGACTCACAAATGCCAGGCAAGCACTCTACCACTGAGCCACAACCCTAGCCCCACCATTAATTCTTGTGGGCACTCACCAATATCAGTTCCATCCTCAAAGCTTTCAATCAGATTCAACTCAGTAGATATTCATTAATAACACAGAAACAATTCCCATCCAGGCCCTGACCTTGAGCAGTTCCTGGTCCTCTGAAGGAAACAGACAGCTCTACCTATGATTAAAACAGCACCTGGGCTCTGCTTCCCTGTTGCCTTGTCCTGGCCTGAGCTGCTTTCCTCTGCCACACCCTCCTGCCATCATGTTCTACCTTACCTCAGGCACAGAGCAATGGAGTTGGCGGTCTATGGACTGAGATCTCTGAAACCATAAGCCTCAAATTAACTTTTCCTCAAAGGAAAACAAAAAGGAAGAAGAAGAAGAAAAGGAAAAAAGAAAAAAAAGGCACCTAGTAAGTGAAGCAATGTAACAGTAGTTAAAAACTTGAGATCTTCAGTGCTCACTTCAGCAGCCCATATACTAAAATTGGAATGATACAGAGAAGATTAGCATGGCCCCCGCACAAGGATGACATGAAATTCATGAAGCGTTCCATATTTTGGGGAATGGAACCACCATTTGACTTAGCTATCCCTCTCCTCGTTCTATAGCCAAAGGACTTAAAAACAGCATACTACAGGGACACAGCCACATCAATGTTTATAGCAGCACAATTCACAATAGCTAAACTGTGGAACCAACCTAAATGTCCTTCGGTAGATGAATGGATTAAAAAATGTGGCATATATACACAATGGAATATTACTCAGCAATAAAAGAGAATAAAATCATAGCATTTGCAGGTAAATGGATGGAGTTGGAGAAGATAATGCTAAGTGAAGTCAGCCAATCCCCAAAAACCAAATGCCAAATGTTTTCTCTGATATAAGGAGGCTGATTCATGGTGGGATAGGAGGGGAAGCATGGGAGGAATAGACGAACTCTAGATAGGGCAGAGGGGTGGGGGGGCAGAGAGAGTGGGCATGGGGTTAGAAATGATGGTGGAATGTGATGGACATTATTATCCAAAATACAGGTATGAAGACATGAATTATTGTGAATATACTTTGTATACAATCAGAGATATGAAAAATTGTGCTATATATGTGAAATAAGAATTGTAACGCATTCCGCTGTCATATGTAAATTAAAAAAATTTAAAAAAGAAGCTTGAGATCTTCAATCTCAAAGTTGTGTGACTTCAGATATGTGGTATTAATTTCCATGAGCACCAGTTTTATTTTTAGAAGTTACCTCAAATTTATCTGTCCATTTTGTGTATTTATGTCTTCTTTGTCTTTTGTATTTTATTATTTTCTTGTATCTGTGAATATTTTATTTATTTTGTTACAGTATATTTTTAGTTGTTAATAGACCTTTATTTTATTTATTTATAGCTATGCGATGCTGAGAATCAAACCCAGTGCCTCACACATGGTAGTCAAGTGCTCTACCACTGATCTACAACTCCAGCCCTGAATATTTTTTAAAAATATTTTTAGTGGGCTGGGGATGTGGCTCAAGCGGTAGCGCGCTCGCCTGGCATGCGTTCCGCCCGGGTTCGATCCTCAGCACCACGTACAAACAAAGGTGTTGTGTCCACCGAAAACTAAAAAATAAATAAATATTAAAATTCTCTCTCTCTCTCTCTCTCTCTCTCTCTCTCTCTCTCTCTCCCTCCCTCCCTCCCTCCCTCCCTCCCTCTTAAAAAAAAAAGTTTTAAAAAATATTTTTAGTTGTAGATGAACACATTGCTTTTATTTATTTTTATGTGGCGCTGAGGATCAAACCCAGTGCCTTACACATATGAGGCAAGCACTTGACCACTGAGCTACAATCCCAGGCCCAGCCATGAATATTTTAAAACATATAAGAATCTTCCACAAAATACTAGCAAACCAAATCCAATAGCACCTTAAAATCATCATATACCGGGCTGGGGATGTGGTTCAAGCAGTAGCACACTCACCTGGCGTGCGTCGGGCGCTGGGTTCCATCCTCAACACCCCATAAAAACAAAATAAAGATATTGTGTCCACCTAAAACTAAATAAATAAAAAATAAATAAAAATTATCATATACCATGATCAAGTGGGATTTCTTCTGGAATCCAAGGCTGGTTCAACATACAAAAATCAACTAATGTGATACACCACATTGACAGAACAAAGAACAGAAATCACATAAATTGCCTGAATAGATGTCAAAAAAGTTTTTGACAAAATGCAACACCTTTTCATGGTTAAAAAAAAAAAACTCCAAAACCTCTCAAAAAAAGGGGTTGAGGTTATGTAGTAGAGGACTTGTCTAGCATGTGTGAGGCACTGGGTTCAATCCTTGCATTACGTAAAAATAAATGAAAATAAAGCTATTGTGTACATCTACAACAATATATTTTTAAAAACTAGGAATGGAAGAAAATTGTCTGAACTTAATAAGTCCATATATGAAGAGCCCCCAGCTAAAACCACACTCAATGGAGAAAAATTGAAAGATTTTCATCTAAAATCAGGAATAAGGCAAAGATGTCAATTCTCACACATTTAGTCACATCATCCAGGAAGTCCTAGCCTGAGAAATTAGGTAAGAAAAAGATATAAAGGACGTGCAAACCAAAAAGGAAGAAGTAAAATCATCTTTGATGACGATGTGATCTTATATATTAAAGACACCATTAGAAAATGTTAGAACTAACAAGTAAATTCAGTAAAATTACAGGACACAGAATGGACATACAAAAACCAGTTGCATTCCTGTACACTAACAACTATCTGAAAAGAAAGTTAGGAAAACAATCCCTTTTATAATTGCATGAAAAAAGAATGAAATACCTAGGAACAAACTTAACCTAGAAAGTGAAAGACTTGTACACTGAAAACTACACAATATGGATGAAAGAAATTAAACAAGGCACAAACATGGAAAGACATCACATGTTCACGGACAGGAAAAATTAATATTGTTAAAATCCAAAGCAATCTAAAGATCTAGTTCATTGCAGCACTATTTAAATAGCCAAGATGTGGAAACAACTTAAATGTTCATCAACAAATAAATAGGCCAGTCATAGAAAGACAAATACTACATAAATCCTTTTTTTTTTTTAATGCTAGGGATCAAATCCAGGACCTCATGCCTGCTAGGCAAATGCTTTACCACTGAGCTACATCCCCAGTTCTGTGTGATTTCATCATACAATATATGTAAAACGGTCAAATCCAATGGGTGTGGTGATACATGCCTGTAATCCTAGCAGCTTGAGAGGCTGAGACAGGAGGATTGAGAGTTCAAAGCCAGCCTCTGCAAAAGCAAGGCACTAAGCAACTCAGTGAGACCTTGTCTCTAAATAAAATACAAAATAGGGCTGGGGATGTGGCTCGGTGGTTGAGTGCCCCTGAGTTCAATCCCCAGTACCAAAATAAATAAATAATAAAAAATAAAAAGCACTGGGGATATAGCTCAGTGATAAAACACCTCTGGGTTCAATCCCCAATACAAAAAAAAAAAAAAAAAGTCAATCCATAGGATCAAAGTGTGGAATGGTAGTTGCCACAGACTGGGTGAAGGAGAAATGGGGAGTTACTAATCAATAAGCATAAAGTTTCAGCCAAGCAAGATGAAAAGCTCTAGAGATCCACTGTGCAATACTGTACCTGAGGTCATCAATAAAGAATTGTACACTTAAACTTTGTTAAGAAGATAGATCATGTGTTCCTACATCAATTTTTTTTATATTTAACTATCTTAGATTATACTATTATCTATGTTTTGCTGACTGTCTCTTATGGTATTAAATTTCCTTACTTGTTTGGTACTTTTTGTTTCTGAACATGTCTTCTGGGAAATTTCTTCTATAGGATTCTATGAATGCCCTGGGTTCTGAAGGCATTGTGAATTGCTTCTGAATGATGTGGTTCACTGACTCTGGATCAATTTTTATCTTCAGCTGGGGTTATTTTGAGATTGGGGTTATATCAGGAAGGTAATACAGAATTGTAGTCACCCACTCACACATTTCTCAGACCAGATGTTCTGATATCTCAGAGTAACATGAAACCTCTCATGGTTTGGGCTGAGTAGCCCATTGCCACTTCTGTCCATATCCCACAGGCAATGGGCAGATTACAGAGTTTCCCCAATCCAAATTAACAGAGAGGACAGCCCTTATCTGTCTCACAATTTTTTGCAGAGATCCTAGTTCTACACTGGAGCCTTAACTCCTGCCCTGGCTTTTAACTGAAGCCCAGTCCCTAGGCTTAGATCTCAATACTTTCATTGGCTATGTATCTTCAGATTCTACTCTGAAGGAATGCACAGTATTATTTTGACATCTGGAAATCTTAAATTTTTACCTTTATCGATTTCAAGCTCAGCTATACATTTTTTTAAATGGGGGGAAAAACAAAAAACAAAACAAAACAAAACCCTTCTATCCTGCATTTCTATGTGTTTGTAACAAAATATCAGCTCATCCAACCTCTCAAGCACAATTGCTAGGAAAAATTTATCACCGTCATCTAAGAACATGGAGACAATAATGTCTTAGAAGAGAGAAAAAATGTTTCAAGTAAGGGAACAACTATACCATATCAAATACTGCATTGTGGACAAGCAAAATGAGAACTGAGTGAACGCCATTATATTTGAAGATGTAGAGGTTGTTGGTTACCCTGGTTAGAGACGTCTCCTGGAGTAGCAGGGACAGGAGGCTTAGTGAAGAGTGAGGTAACAGAGAGGTGGAGATAGGTGGTCCCCCTTCTGTAGTTTTGCTGGTAGACCTGTAGAAGGTTCTCAGGGTCAGGGCAAGGGTGTTTAGGGGCAGAGAGCAGAGGCAGAAGAATCAGAGAATGCAGGAAAGAAAAGATGTTCCATAAAGACCAGAGAAGGCAAGAGATAAGCCCACAGGAGTGGTTGGCCTTTCCTGAAAGGATCAGAATGCAGAGGGAAAGAAGCATGAGGAAGGCGTGAAGACCCTTGCACTCCGGTGGCAGGTGCAGGGAGGGCGTTCACATCTACGGGTGGGTGGAGTCAGTAGCATGGTCCTGTCCCGGTAGAGGGGTGAGGAGAGCAGAATAGATGGGCGTTTGGTGAGGGAGAGTTTGGGAAAGAGGAGAGCGCATTACCAGCCGTCCCTTGGGGACAGTAAGGTCATGGGAGTCCCTCCCGCAGCCCCTCGGTGGGCCAGCCTGGAGCAGGTACTAGTCCTGTGAGCTGCAGGAGGCCCCACGCTGGGGAGATCTGTGTGCTACAGGGAAGGCAGGGTCTGCGCCGTGGGACTGGGTAGAGCAAGCGGGGAAGAGAGGCTGTGGGGGGCGGGCTGCAGGGGGTGGTGACCACCGCTGGGCAGAGAGGAGGTGGAAAAGTGGAAGTACTGGGTGAAAGTAAGTTTCCAAAAGTGGAACTTGGGGAAATTTGCTTATATGTAAGTTGTTTTGTCGTTCTATTTGCCTGGAGCTTGATCTGTGAATGAATGATTAAAAAAGAAAGAGGAAGGAAGGAAGGAAGGAAGGAAGGAAGGAAGGAAGGAAGGAAGGAAGGAAGGAAGGAGGGAGGGAGGGAGGGAGGGAGGAAGGAAGGAAGGAAGGAAGGAAACCGCAGAACAAGGGAAGTGGAGCAGAGGGGTAGGTGGGAGTGCGGGGCGGGGAGAAGAGGTGAGAGTGAGAACATCTGGCCAGAGGCCGAGTCCCTCCTCCCTAGGCTAGATCCTCCTGGACTCCGCTAGCTCCCTGCATTCTGCCTCCGTCCTTCCCGGCCTCCTCCTCCTGTAATCTAGGAGGGTCACCCGAGGGGTTTCAGGCTGGGGCTATTTTGTGAAGGGCCGATTCCCGGAGCGGCGCTGGGGCGGGAGGGAGCGGGTGGGGGCGCTGGCGACTGTGCAGAAGCTGGGAGGGGGAGGGGCAGGCAGAGGCCGAGTGCCCCAGGCGTGGAGGCTGCGGAGGTGTCAGAGACAGAGACTTAATGACAAGCCTGGGGTCCACCTGCACAGATGAGCAGGGCTGGGAGGGGGGAACTGTGGGGAAATTGGAAAAGGGACACATTCATTTTTCAACGCACATTCCTGTCCGTACACACACACACACACACACACACACACCTTTAATAAAGAGCGAGAGGCGTCCTCTCTTCTGTCTGTCCCTGTACTTCTACAAAGGACCCCCAGGAGAGGGTCATGATGGACAGAGAGGGGAAGGAAAGGGATTGCTACTGCCTATGCGCTTGCCTGGGGGATGCCCAGGCACCTTGCTGGCTCTGGCCACCCAGTTTAGGTGTGTGTGGGAGGGAGGGGCAGACCAACAAAAGACGGGGAAGCTGAGTGCCCCCACATGAGCAGGTATTTAGCCAGAACCCTAAGCCTCTGGAGTTCCAGCTCAGCCCCTCAGAAGAGGCCCTGGGGAGACTTCTTAGAGTCCCTCCCCATAACACAATAGGTTCACAGAAAACCCCAGACACTAAGCCCATCACTCCTGTGCTGGATCCTCCCTCCCCGACCACCAGCCTCCTCCAAACTGAGAAGAGGTACCAGGGCTAAGCTGACCTACTGGACCAGGGAGGTGACGCGCTCCTCTAAATCAGCATCCCAGGACTCAATTCCGGCCATCTGTCTGGAAGAGTAGCTACATCTAGTGAGTGACATATAAACACCATTCTAACAGTCTGTGTAAACCTCGGGTGCCTTCAAGGCCACATTCAAATAGCAGTAATCTCAACCCCCACCCCCTAGAAAATCACAGGCGTCCATTCCCTCTCTCATATATTTCTGAGGATCCTGGGAGATGTTTTCATGTTCCTTTCATCTACTGACTGCCACTAAAGGTGCTCAGTATGGCTGTGCAGGTCCCACGCAGAATGTACAGCTCAAGGGTGCTATTTGCTTAGCCCATGATGATAATATAACATTATCTTTACATTTCTTTCCAGTCACCGGAAGCTGACAAGCCCACTAACTCAAGTTCAGGTTCTTCTTTTTTCCAAAAGGTAAAGATTACCCAAATCAAAGGTGTGATTTCTTCCAAAATCATTTGCAAACCCCTAATTTAAGTTATCTATACTTGTTACTCCTTTTTTTCTTTTCTTTTCTTTTTGGTAGTGAAAATAAGCTAATTTTGTTGGTCATCAACCCCAAGTAATTTATTTTTCAGTTCCACAGCACCATATCTACAGAGTTTGAATAGCTCCCAAATTCCGATGGCTGACACAATAATCACTGATTTTTGTATCATTTACCGTGCACATGATGCTTCTGAATGGTCCAGGCAGCAGTCAGTGACCTACCTCACTAGATTATAGATCACATTTTTTGTTTATATTTTTATGTGGGCTTGTGTATGTGTGCATGCATGTGTGGGGGTGTACGTGACAAAACATACACAACTTTTTATCATCATAACCGTTTTTAAAGTGTACAGTTCTGTGTCATTGAGTACATTTACATTGTTGTGCCAACATCACCTCTTTTTCTTCAGGCCAACCGAAACTCTACCTATTAAATAATCATTTCCTCTTCATCTTTAGCCCCTGGCAACTGCCATTGTATTTTCTGTGTAAAAATTGGGCTACACTTTTCATCTCATCTAATTGAAATAATCATACAGTATTAGTCCTTTTATGACTGGCTTATTTTGCTCAGCATTATATCTTCAAGGTTTGTTGCTGTGGTAGCAAGAGTCAGAATTGTCTTCCTTTTCAGAGCTGAATAATATTCCATTGTATGGATATACCACATTTTATTTATCCATTCATCTGTTGATGGGCATTTGGGTTGTTTCTGCCTTTTGGCTGTTGTAAATAATGTTCTGATGAATGTATTTGAGTCTTTCCTTTCAAGTCTTTGGGGGATGTATGCCCAGAGGTGAAATTGTTGGATCATATAGAAATGCTGTTCAATTTTCTTGAGGAATTGTCTTACCATTCTCCAGAGCTGCCACACTTTTTTATATCTTCCATGGCAACTAACAAGGCTTCCAGTTTCTCCATGTTCTTGCCAACATGTGCTTTTTCTGTTTTTGTTTTGGCAATCCTGAGGCAGTTGTCCTCAACAGCTCCCTCTCCTTAAGCCTACATCCAGCCAATACTTCATCCAACAGAGGGCATTATACTCTATCTAAGCCCTCCTTCTTCACCACCATGCAGCTGGCTCAGGCCCTCCTAACCTTCTGATGCCATTGCACTTCAGTGACTTTCCAACAGGTTCAGTGGAAAGAGCCACATAGCACAGAAAGTGGCTTGGGAGGCTGAGGCAGGAGGATTGTGAGTTCAAAGTCAGCCTCAGCAACTTAATAAGGCTAAGCAACTCAGTGAGACCCTGTCTCTAAATAAAATACAAAAAGGGCTGGGGATGTTCCCCGGTGGTTAAGCGCCTCTCGGTTCAATCCTCTAGACATCTGTAATTTCACAACCCTACTTTTCAACCTTATGGTTGGCAAGCATGATTACAAATATGATGTGGTCATGTCATACAGTTGTAATAAACAAAATACATCAGTACCTCATTTTTAAAAAGATAATATTCCAAGGAGGGGAAGGCAGGGGATGTGGGGATAAGAAAGATAGTAGAATGTATGTGACTGTATGACTAAGGTGATTCTACATTCTACTGTCATGTATAACTATAAAACAAAAAATTAAGGAAAAAAAAGGATAATATTCCATTGTATAGATATATCACTTTTTGTTTTCCATTCGCCAGTTGATGGACTTTGGGTTGTTTCCACTTGGGGCAATTATGAGTAATCAAGTGTTTTGTGACTATATGTCTTCAATGCTCTTGAGGATAAATATACCTAGGAATGGAATTGCTGGGTTGTATGATAACACTATGTTTATTTTTTAAAAATGTTATTGTATTTTATACCTTTATTTATTTATTTATTTTTATGTGGTGCTGAGGATGAAATCCAGTGCCTTCCACATACTAGGCAAGTGCTCTACCACTGAGCCGCAACCCCAGCCCCCTATTTTTAAACTTTAAAGGAACTACCTGATTATTTTACAAAGAAACTGCACCATTTTACATTCCCACCCGCCAGTTATGAGGGTCCCAATTTCTCCACCTCCTTACCAACACTTGGTATTATCTGTCATTTGATTAAAAATATCCCTGTGGATATGAAATGATATTGTGGTTTAATTTGCATTTTCCTCATGGCTAATGATGCTCACAGTTACTTGTTTTGGGTTTTTTTGTTTGTTTGTTTGTGTTTGTTTTTGTGCTGGGAATTGAACTCAGGGGCACTTAACCACTGAACCACATCCCCAGACCCATTTTGTATTTTACTTAGAGACAGGGTCTCAATGAGTTGCTTAGCACCGCACTTTTGCAGAGGCTGGCTTTGGACTCTTGATCCTCCTGTCTCAGCCTCCGGAGCTGCTGGGATTACATTGTGTACCACTGGGCACAGTGCCATTACTTGTTGTTGTTGTTGTTTTACAAAATAAGGTTGATATTTTCCTATTAGAAAAGTCATTCATGTATATTATTAAATTTTAAAAAATTTTTGAATTTTAATCACACCCAAATAGCACCATCTAGAGGTAATCATTGTCAACCTTTCAATTTATTTCCTTGAATTCTATCCTTTCTAAAAAAATGATCAAAGTCATATGACATTTGCAATTTTGACTCTGACTTTTTCACTTAATATGATAAAAATGAGAATTTCCCTGACATTACTAAATGTTACTGAATATAACTATTTCCCTAGCCATTCCCCTATTGATGTATGCTTAATTATTTTCAGTGTATTTAATGTTGTAAATAATACAGTAATACAGTGCTTTGATATTGTGCCTTTGGATTTGTGTTCCATCTGCCCCGTAAGGCTCAGATCTTTGAGGAAAAAGAACCTGTCTTCTACCTCAGAAATATATGCAATTATTATGTATTGATTAAAAAAAATAATAAGGGATATTACTAACAGAAGAAGGAGGAAGAGGCCAGCATGACCACACAGGCCTGTAATCCCAGTAGCTCTGGAGGCTGAGGCAGGAGGATCACAAGTTCCAGGCCAGCCTGGCAACCTAGCCAGACTCTGTTACAAAATAAAAATAAAAAAAAGGGTAAGGATGTACCTCAGTGGTAGAGAGCCCCTGGGTTTGATCCCCAGTGCCGGGGGGTGGGGGGGAAGCAGCAGGAGGAAGAAGAAATGGAAGACGGAGAAGGAGAAAGAGAAGCAGGAGCTCTCTCTTCTTCTCTTCCAATTCCTCTGCATCCTTTGAGAACAGTACCTGGTACAGAGTAAACTTATTATGTCATTGGGCCAGGCCCTGTTCCAAGTCACTGCTCCACACTTAGCAATGCATGTAATCCTCACGACTTCCCTGTGGGGTAAGTGATATTATTCTTCTTCCTGTTTTAGACGTGAGGCAGTTGAGGTAGAGAGAGGTGTTCAAGGTCATCAGCTAGTCAGAGGTGGAGGCAGGATTTGAATCCAGGTAGCTTGGCAGCAGATAGCACCAGGGCTCAACACACAAAAGACACTGGTTTTGATGTTTGTTTGTTTGTTTTTAAATCACTGAACTATATCCCCAGTCTTTTTTATAAGTTTATTTTTTATTTTGAGACAGGGTCTCACTAAGTTGTCCACGCTGGCTTCAGAATAATGATCCTCCTGCCTCAGCCTCCCAGATCTTCAGGAATATAGGTATTTACCACCATGCCCAGACCAACACTTTTGTTTTTCTAGAAAACCAATTCCAAACCTATTTACTGGATTGTGTCCCATGCTAGACACATACTTTTCTCCTGATATGCACTATGGTTTTTTATAATTACTTATAATTACTTTCCTTTAAAAAAAAGCAACAAAATTTTTTTATTATGGAAAAATTCAAACAGAAGAAAAAGAATATCTTCATCACCCAACTTTAACAATTATCAGCCCACAACCAATCTGGTTCCACCTAACTCCCCAGCTACTTCCTTCCTCCTGTATTATTTTTAAGCAAATAATACTGATCTTTTTCATTTCATCTATTAATGTTTTATTCAGAAAGTATCTCTAAAAGATAAAGCTTCAAAAATCATAGTTATAATGTCATTATCATGCTTTGAAAAATCAACTATAATTGGTTTTCCATTTTTCAACTTTTTATTTTGAAAAATTGCAAGTCTACAGAACAGTTGCAAGAATAATTTCATGAACAGCCTAAAGCTCTCACCTAATTCACCAATTGTTGACATTTTGCCACATTTATTTTTTGATACCATCTGAGATGAAGTTGCAAGCATCGTAATCTTTTACCCCTAAACATTTCCACATACATTTTCCCAAAACAAGGAGGCTCTTCTACATAACTACAATATAATGATCATATTCAGAAAATTTAAGATGGATACAATAAAATATCATATCAATTCATATTTGAATTTTGCCAAATGTCCCTTACAGAACTTTTTTCAATCTAGGGTCTAGTCCAGAATTATATTTGCATTTAATGGTCTTGCATCTGTGGTCCCCTTTATTTTGGAATTGTTGGTTCTTTCTTCGTGGCATTGATATTTCTTAAGAACATCCACGGACTATTTTACAACCTAACCATGAGTTTGGATTTGCCTAAGGGTTTCCTCCTGGTTCTGCATTTCTCAAGTTCCACATCTTTGGCAGAAATGGTACCTAAAAGATAGTGTGTCTTCAGGGCTGCACACTAGGAGACAGACAGATGGCCATTTGTCTGATTATGAAGAGATTGACTTTGATTACTTGGTTAAAGTAGCTGTAACTGCTTTTTAAATTTGAAATGATCTGGGTTTTTTTTTGTTTAGGCTTGTTGTTGTTTTTTGGTTTTGTTTGTTTATTTATTTTTTCCTACTAGACTGTGAGTTTGATGCAGGCAGGAGTCTGTTTTCTCCATCTCCCTATCCTCCAAGTGTAGCTGGTTTAAAATGAAAACGCACACCTACCACGAGTGGGCCCGCCCTGCCTTTCCCTGCATCCTCAGTAGCCCTGGGAGTCTAATTGAGATTTCAGACCAGGAAAATGAGGCTCAGAAGAAGGCAGGCTCTGCAAAAGTGCGATTTCCCCAAACTTCTTCCTGCATGAACTGTTACCTCTTTTCCAAGACTCTCCTTTTGGATGACACCTGGGAAAGGCCTCCTCGGTGCACCCCACCCCCGAAAAAAAATAATAATGTTTTCTGGAAACAGAAATTCCCAGAAAGAAGGGAAGCAAAGCGCATTAGCTGTCCAGAGCCTAGGGGCTGGGGGAGAGGGGCGGGAGGCCCTATTTGCATTTTTTCCATTAACAAGCTGGAGTTGAACTTGCTTGCCTGGGGAGATAATTTGAGAGGGAAATCTTTGCATATTTTATTTAAAAGCACGCTGCGTTAGGCGGGTAATAACGCAGAGTGTGGCGATTAGGTGAGGCCTGCAGGGGGCGGGGGTGGAGTCCTTTCCCTCCTGTCTTTCTACCCACCCAACCCCACGCTCCGCTTAATCCTGGGAACCAGCCTCCGTAAAGGCCCCTTAGGCCCGAGAGGCTGGTTAAAGCTCAAGCCGTGGTAACCTGGGCTCTTTCTGGCAGAGGGAGTCCAAGGGGGAGGAGCCCTGGAACTGCCCTGGGCGGGAAGAAGGGTGGAAGGGGTGGAGCAAGAGAAAGGGGACCTGGCCAGGAGAGGTGGGGGCTCCCTCCTCCTTAGACTCCTGTAATCCCAGCTCCTCCGCAGGCTGAGGCAGAAGGAGCCCAATTGAGAGGTCAGCCTGCGCAATTTAATGAGACCCTGTTTCAAATTAAAAAAATAAAAAGGACTTGGGGTGTTGCTTAGTGGTAGAGGGGGCTGAGGTTAAATCCCCAGGATGGCGTAGGGCGGGGCGGGAAGAAAAGATAAAGAAAGAGAGGGGATCCATGTCCAAAGCTGACTGTAGCCCTGTGGTTCTAAGTGATGGAGGTGGCTGGGTGGGGGGTAGGGAGTGCAATAGGGAGCTTTTAAAAATATGAGATATTTTGGTTGTCAATGAGTGGGTAGACAGTGCTGTTGTTATTTCATGTCTAGGGGACAGGGATGCTAATTGGGACTCTGCATTGCTTAGGACAGTCCCACTCAAAGAATTATCCAAATGCCAAAGTCACTCACATGAGCCAACCTGCCTCAGTTGTGCAGGTGTGTGCACAAATCAGACCTTTCCTTAAAGTCCTGCCACACTGTGCTGCCGTGGGATTCAACAGGGACTGTGTGGTCCCGCAGTTGGAATGAGTGGAGCTGCGGGAGGTAGACAGGTCACTTCAACTCTCTATTTCTTCATCTATAAAATGCATTTACCCATGCCTACCTCTCAAGGTGGCAAGAGAAAGCAAGGGGATAGGAGGGGACAGGGTTCTACAAACCATCAAACTCAGCACCTGGAAGAGGATGTTATTGTAAGAGGGAGCAGAGCCTTAAACTGCTAATCTAGTAAGGGATCCCTGAGGGTAGTTACCCTCCTCTGAGAGGCTGATGAAGCCCAGGTGACCCCAACCAGTCCTGCCTTACTGGATGAAGAACTCATATTTACAAGGTTGACTTCCCACAGTCAGTGCCGCTTGGCCTTGGCTATAGCTTGTCTACTGAAAATGGAGGTGCAGCTCCTTCATAGCCAAATGACAGAAGTGGAGTGACTTGAAACACATTAAATATTATGAAGAAGCCAGGTACTAGAAGACTCAAGGAGGTCACCTGCCATTTCTAGATAAACCTGAAAAATCTCCCTTTCACCTCCCCCTGCCTCAGTCTTTCTCATCTGTTACATGGTTATGAAGCCATCTGACTCACCTCCCACCCCCGTTCCAAAATTCATAAGTGCACAGGCATGCACAGATGCACATACACACCAGCTAGAAGGTCTCACTCATTAAGAATGAGGAGAGCATCTGTTTCACTCAAAGAAGCTTCATTTTGGACATCAAGATGGTGATTGTGGGCTGAGGCTGTAGCTCAGTGGTAGAGAGCTTACCTTGTATGTGTGAGGCACTGGGTTCAATCCTCAGTACCATATAAAAATAAATAAAGATACTGTGTGCTCATCTACAACTAAATAAACATTTAAAAAAAAATAAAATAAAAGATGGTGATTGTACCTGAGGCATCCAGGAAGTCAACTTGGAAGGATCTGCTCCTTTCTGGATGAGTCTGGGGATAGAGTTAAATTCAAGGGTATGGTAGTTTATGTGTCTGGAAAGGTCACATGAGGATCTCATACACTCCAGGCCCAGGAAACAGCCTTTTCTCCTTCCCATGGAAAGAAGGAAGCAGTTAGCTTGAGCATGAAATATAACACTATAGCAAGAAGCAGACACCTGCTCAGGTGTCTTCCTCCCACTTCTGTTCTAACAACAAATCCCCATCTTGTTTTTCCTTTTTCCTACGTTCCATTGAAGTCACCTTGCCCACCCAAGATGAATGCTCCCTGTGAGAAACAGAAAGTCCAGTGGTTCATTTTCAGAATATAGTATTCAGCTCTAATTAGATCCAATTGTAGCCATTTTAATTATAGCCCTTCGGGGCTGGGGATGTGGCTCAAGCGGTAGCGGGCTTGCCTGGCATGCGTGCGGCCCGGGTTCGATCCTCAGCGCCACATACCAACAAAGATGTTGTGTCCGCCCAGGCTGCTGGGTAGCCAGGTTCCCTAGCACTCCCTCTGGCCCAAGTAAAAGCCAGCCTTGGACTGGGGCTATAGCTTAGTTGGTAGAGTGCTTGCCTCACATGCACAAGACCCTGGGTTCAACTCAGTTTGGAGGTGTGTTTGATTTCTTGGGACACGTAGGTATTTCTAACATCCCTAATTTAGGGAACCTTGATTCTTCTTGCAGGGGAATGAGAATAAAGTGTGTCTGTCCTCCCAGAAACAGAACCCACCTTGAAGCACTTCATTTAACTCACCTGTAAAATGGGACAGTAGAGAAACTGCTCCATGGGGTTGTTTTGAGGACAAAATGGGAAACCCTGGTACAGGTTGGTCATGTGTCTTATCACCTTATCCTTTTGATCTCCTTACCTCTACCTTATTCCCATCCATTTCTCCATCCTCATTCCCCATTCCCATCTTATTCTCTTCCCATCCTTTATTTACAACCATACCATTTTTAGGAATACCAAAGATGGCCTTTGGGAATACTACAGGCAGAACCTCCTGCAGAAAATTCTGTCATTCTCTTTAATGTAAGCAATCTTTTCTTTTTCTTAAATTATTATTTTTTTTTTAAAGAGAGAGTGAGAGAGGGGAGAGAGAGAGAGAGGGGGGGGGGAGAATTTTTAATATTTATTTTTTAGTTCTCGGCAGACACAACATCTTTGTTGGTATGTGGTGCTGAGGATCGAACCCGGGCCGCACGCATGCGAGGCGAGCGCGCTACCGCTTGAGCCACATCCCCAGCCCTGTTTTTTCTTAAATTATTGATAATCGCAAGCAATACAGATTATTATTTCAGGGACTAGCAGTATAGCTCAGTGGTGGAGCCCTTGTCTAGGGAGGAATGCCCTGGGTTTGATCTCTGGAACTGGAAAGAAAAAAAGAAAGAAAAGGAAAAAAAGATGGCCATTTCGGCTGCCTTCAACAAAATTAGATCTGAAAAAGCATGAACGTTCTATTCATTATTTAGAACAGAAATGGTCAATTCTTTTTTTTTTTTTTTTGATGGTGCTGGGGATTGAACCCAGGGTCTTATGCATGTGAGGCAAGCACCCTACCATCTGAGCTATATCCCCAGCCCCAGAAATGGTCAATTCTTGACATAAAAATGTTTGCTTCTAGATGGTGTGAATATCAATATTGAGACAAATTAGCAAAAAAAAAAAAAAAAAAAACCCAACATACTTGGCTGTAAAATATCTTGCAATTTGCAAACAATTTTATTGAGATTTGTTTATTTGATATTTATATCATTCCTATAAAGTAGATGGGTTTGCTTTCTTACTCTCTTCTAACAGGTAAGGAATCTAAGCTTTTTTTTTTTTTTTTAAGAGAGAGACAGAGAGAATTTTAATATTTTTTATTTTTTAGTTATTGGCGGACACAACATCTTTGTTTGTATGTGGTGCTGAGGATCGAACCTGGGCCGTACTCATGGCAGGCGAGCGCGCTACCTTTTGAGCCACATCCCCAGCAAGGAAACTAAGCTTCTTAAAGAATAAGTGAATTTGGGCTGGCGATGTAGCTCAGTTGGCAGAGTGCTTGCTTCACATGCATAAAGCCCTGGGTTCAATCCAAAGAGTGAGTGAGATTATCTCTGGATCACAAGCTAGTGAGCCCCAAAACAGGCCCTAACGCCCCTTTTCTAATAGGTACAAGGAGGAGGAGGGAAATGGGAATGAGCACAGCCTTTGAGAGAAGAGTTCCCTTTGTTTCTCCTTTGCTAGCAAAGCAATACCTTTATTTTTCTTTTCTTTCTTTTTTTTTTTTTTTTTTTTGCAAATAAATAAATAAATTTTAATTTTTTAAAAAAAGGGGCTGGGGATGTGGCTCAAGCGGTAGCGCGCTTGCCTGGCATGCGTGCGGCCCGGGTTCGATCATCAGCACCACGTACAAACAAAGGTGTTGTGTCTGCCGAAAACTAAAAAATAAATATTAAAAAATTAAAAAAAATTTTTTTTTAAAAAAGGAACAGGGGATGGGGAAGATTCAAAGATTGAAGGAGGTGTTGATGAGGAATAAGGATAAAATTGGGCTTGAAGGAAGTGGGATGGAAAAAGCATGTTCAGTCCTGGATGATAAAGGGAGTGAGATAGGTTCCTGGTAGGAGGAAATGAGGATGGCTATAAAGGAAGGTAGGAGTAGTTGTGGGGCAATGTGGAGTTTGAGCTACTGAGAACACAGATTCTGCATCCACTCTGCCTGGGTTTGAATCCTTACCCTGCTTCCTGGCAACTATGTGAATTTAAGCAAGTTGGTCAACACCCTGGGCCTCTATTTTTTCATCCATAAAATGGGATTCATAATAGTGTCTACCTCCTAGGGACTTTGTGAGGATCAAATGAGCTAACACACATAAAGGACCTAGAATATTGTCCACCCTGGCATGAAGTGAATGCTCTGTGGATTGCTCTTTTCTTCTCCTGGCCCTTCACCTTCTTAGTCTTTGCCTCCTTTTTCCTGTTGTGGTTAAGGCAATGGTTTGGGCTGCAGAAGAGAAGGAGTTGGTAAAGATGGTGCCTAGAATTGCATAGGCATGAGCTGGCCATGGGACAGGAATAACACATGAAAGACAGTAAGAATGAAATTGGCGAGGGTAGGGGCGTGGGGGTTGGCATTGAACATGGCCTGGGATGGACCTGAGAATTCCCTATGGATGGGGAGAAGTTCTGAGGAGGTATGGATAGGGCTGTCTAGAGTTGAGATGACATGGGGAAGGATATGAATACAATCATAACAATGCTGAAGCCTGAGAATGAGACTGGACTGAGGATGAGCCAAGGGAAGGAATGGCTACCAGAGAGATGCTGATGAGATAGAGGCAAGGTTACACAAAGGGCAATCAGGAGACGTCTTTTTTTTTTCTTTTTTTTTTTTTTTTAAGAGAGAGTGAGAGAGGAGAGAGAGAGAGAGAGAATTTAGAATTTTTAATATTTATTTTTCAGACACAACATCTTTATTATTTATTATTTATTATTTATTATTTTTCGGACACAACATCTTTGTTGGTATGTGGTGCTGAGGATCGGACCCGGGTCGCACGCATGCCAGGCGAGCGCGCTACCGCTTGAGCCACATCCCCAGCCCCAGGAGACGTCTTTTGCCTCAGACTAGACCATCATTCCAGGACATAAGCCCTAAAAGAGGAAATTCCTTCATTCTTTTTTTTTTTTTTTTAATATTTATTTTTTAGTTCTCGGCGGACACAACATCTTTGTATGTGGTGCTGAGGATCGAACCCGGGCCGCACGCATGCCAGGCGAGCGCGCTACCGCTTGAGCCACATCCCCAGCCCCTCCTTCATTCTTTTCCTAATGTTCCTCCCCAACTCCAGCAAACCCATCAGGATCTGGACCTGCACATATACACACAGCTGCATGTTCTGGACCTAACCCATGTTGTTAGGATTCAAGCTCTTGAAGAACCAAATTCAAGTAATGACTTTACTTTTTAGTTAACATAACCAGCCCACAGTCCAGCATGCTAAATCATAAAGTCCAAGTCCAAGGAGGGTAATAACTTTACTAAGTTACAAAACTTTGGCAAATCAACACAGTACTATATAATACAATAAAATATTATTTATGTTGGAGTCATATATTAGACTTAGTGATGATTTTTACTCCAAAAATATCATTTAAATACCAAATCAAAACACTGTGGTTTTTAGCAGAGCAAGTTATTTTATACAATTTAATGTCTTTTTAAACTACACAAATTCTCATTTTAGAGTCAGTTCCCCCATGCAGGCTGTTCTAGGTCTGTATTAGCAAGGGGTTGGTCCAAAGTCAGGTACAGTTCCAATGCCTGAAAAGTGTTAAAATTCTATTTTAAGGAGACTCAATGTCAATAACCATTTCTCCAAAGTACTTAAAAAATTGTTAAATTTCACATAAATACTAGAACCCTAGAAATTAGTCATTTCAAGCCACACTAACCTCAGAAGATCCCTTGGATTTTAGAAGCCCTGTATCTTTTTGTTTTGATCAAAAGTCACATAGCCTTACTCCAGATTATTAGAAAAAAAAATTCTACCTAAAATACAGTTGTACCTTTAAAATAACAAATAAATACACTGTCTGCTTGGAGAGACCTGAGGATTTGATATTCTATATTGACTTTATCATTTTTCTACAAATGCCACCGCCGCCATTGGTGTCCTTATGCTTCCTCTTGCTGAAGCTGTCAACTCTTCAGTTTCAGCATGTAATTTATGTATTACCCATTCCATTGCTTCTTGGCCTTTACTAGCATTAGAAGATATCTTAGTCGCCATCAGTCCTTCCTGGTAACTGCTAAGGCTGACTCCCTGCACAGAGTCAATGGTTTCCTGAGTCAAAATAGTCTTTTCTGGGTCTTGAGGATGTGGTTTGTAGATGTCTCTCCTCCACTGAAGTCATATTTGTAAAGGAAATATTAGTAGTTTTAAGTTCCATTGTTTTCTCTACAGGATCAACTTAGAATGTTCTTGCACATGTTTTGTTCTTGCTGAACCAATAAGAGACTTCACGATGGAAGGCAGTCCTCACTCTGTGCTGAGAAGTCTGTGACTGTGCAGCTTTCCAGAGGGATCTATATGCCTGTCCAGCATATCAACTCCAACCACACTCGGGTTCATAGGGTTTGGGTATTTCTGCATTGCAGCTGCTGGAACAGTTTCCCATGGGTGGTCGAAGACGTGCTCTGAGGTCCAGATCTTCATAGTGCGAGTGGCCTGAACCCTGTCTGGCAGACTCTGGAGGACAATGAGGCACCTAGGCACACTAACCAGCCCCACCCGCACCCGGTAGCCCCGCAGCACCCAGGCATCAGGAGGATCTTTTGAAGGAGTCTTGGTGGTTCCCATAATAAAACCTAATAACCCTGACATAAATCCTCCTCTCTCTTCAAAGACAACTGACTGTGGGGTTCCAGGTTGTCCCCATTATTACCCACAGTTACACCCAAATGTAAAGATCTTTTTTTTTAAATACTTTTTAAAAAAATATTTATTTTTTAGGTGTAGATGGACACAACACAATGCCTTTATTTTTTATGTGATGCTGAGGATTGAACCCGGGTACCGCCCGTGCTAGGCGAGCACTCCACCGCTGAGCTACAATCCCAGGCCTTAAAGATCTTGATGTACCTGAAAACAGGGGCCTGTTTGGCTCTTTTTTTTTTTTTTTTTTTTTTTTTTGTAGACGGACATAATACCTTTATTTTTATGTGGTGCCAGGGATCAAACTCAGTGCCTCACACATGCTAGGCAAGCGCTCAACCACTGAGCCACAATCCCAGCCCCCTGTTGGCTCTTAACAAGTGGGAATATTTGAATTTACTACACTGACCAGCATCTTACAAAATGATGTGAAGTCTTAGGTCTAGCTCTCAAGGGTGAGCATCCTTTTTTTTTTTCTCCAACTCTCCCTGTCTTTTTTTTTTTTTTTAATGAGAGAGAGAGAATTTTTAATATTTATTTTTTAGTTTTTGGCGGGCACAACATCTTTGTATATGGTGCTGAGGATCGAACCCGGGCCGCAAGCATGCCAGGCGAGCGCGCTACCGCTTGAGCCACATCCCCAGGCCAAGGGTGAGCGTCCTTAACACTTGTTCAGATAAAGTCCTATTCCATGCTACAATAGCCAGCTCAAAAAGAATACTGTGAATTGAGGGTATAGCTCAGTGGTAAAGCACTTGCCCAGCATGCTTAAGAGGACCTGGGTCTGATCTTCAGTACTGGGGGAAAAAATCCTTTGTCTCTGGGAGAGAGCCCTGCTTCTAAAGACCTCAGCACCCACAGGTTTCTTCTGTCTGCCTGGATCAAATTTCCCTTACTTTTCCCAGGATGCTTTAGTTTGTATGTGTGGTGCTAAGGATTAAACCCAGAGACAGTGTACCACTGGGGTACACAACCCCAGCCCTTTGTTAAATTTTATTTTGAGACAGGGTCTCACTAAATTGCAGAGGCTGCCCTCAAACTTGCAGCCCTCCTGCCTCAGGCTCCCATAGTCACTAATATGACAGGTATGTGCCACCATACCAGGATTCTAGGATTCTCTTTTCCTCACCTACTTGTTTTCATCCTCCAGGCTCTTCTGTGAACTATTTCCTGACCTGTTCCTCATCTCCCTTATCCTTTTCCCTACCCCAACAAATTGTTTCCCAGATATGGTCCCTAGAACATGGGATCTGTAAGATGATCCATAAAAATAAATCAGTGCTCAAACAATAAACATCACACATACACACACACACGAACTTACAATACACACTGGTATAACACACAGGCCCCGAGGAGTCCTGCCGGAAAGAAGCCCAGTCAGCATTGTTCAATCCAGCATTCCCCAAGCCCGGTTGATCACAGAAATCTTTTCTTTAATGCCTACTGGAACATGCTGCAGAAAATCCTTCTGTAGTACCATGCACAGACTTTTATTAGCACTATCACACTACACTCTCATTATCCTTGTCTGGGTCTGGGACTCCTGCTAGACTGTGAAGTCCCTACAGGCTGTCACTGTGTCTGAGTTATCTGGGTCCCCAGTGCCTAGCAAAGGGTGGTAGACAGTGATAAATATTTGTATAATGGATGAATTTCCTGTTACAAAGATGAGGATGTGACAAACACCTCAGAGGCCAGTTCTTGGCAGTGCCAGGAAGGAGGTATCTGGTGAAAATGGTGATGGGAACAAAGTGACACAGACATGCTTGTAGACTCTGGGGTTCTCTGAGGATATTGTACATCCTCAGGAGTCTATGACAAAAGCAAAGTGCCCTGCATTCCTGGGGACTCAGGCACATTGAGGCCTGAGTGGGGATTTTACAGACCCTGAATGCCCTCTGTAGCCACAATGGCTAAGGAATGGAGACTAAGCAGGGCAGGACCTCATTAGCTTGGAGGAACATCATGGCCTGTATGTTGCAGGACCAGTGTGGGCAAGGTTAGGCCAGTATGCATCGCCTCTGGAAGGTCTGGTGTCTCTGATTCATCCGCTGCTCTGTAGTTCCCTGGATCCAGGGACACTGAAAGATGGTTCTGTAAGGAACAAGGTTAGATGGCAATATTTCATTCCCTTTTTTGAGAGGGGAAAAAAATCCCATGAAGGATCTTGAGGAAGGTTTTTGTCGACTTGTGGGACACCAGACCCTGGGGAAGATTATACCTGCAGAGGTGCAAGAACCAGCCCCAGATGGTTTTGCAAGCCAAGCTAAGCAACCAGAGCTACTGAAGAGCCTGGAAAGGTCTTAACTTTCAGGAGTTTGGGGGCCATATTTGTCCTATAGGATGCATGCTAGAGCTCTGTAGTACATGGCCAGACCAGGAGCCATTCCAGTTGTCCAGATAACAGTGGCCTGAATCCAGGCAATAGAAGTGGGACCCCAGAGGAGGGCAGGGACTGCAGATGTGCTGGGAGGTGGTAGGGAAAGGACCTAGTGTCTGGTTGGCATGAGGAGTAAGGAAAGAGGGCCTGAGGCCCATCTCACCCAAGTGACTGGCGTGACCTGAGTGGCTTTGTACGTGGGGAGGAAATGAGCTCCTTTTCTGGCCTGGGAATTCTGAGCTGCCGGTGAGTCAGCTGGATGGAGGTGCCCAGTGCACAGGTGGACAATGCAGGTGGGGTAGGGGCAGAGGCCCTGCTGGAGCCAGAGGTTTGGGAGGTCCGGACAACAGTCCAGGGGTGCATCATGGTCTAGGGAGACTTCCTGCTCCTGAGAGCTGCTACTGAATGCTGGGTCCCCTCCAGCCCTCTGACTCCCTCCCGGTGCACCGCACGCACCCACGATCCAGTCCCACGTCAATGTTCCCACTTGCAGGCCCACATCACCCCGCACCCCTACGCTCCAGAGGAAGGCGCACCCGCAGCCCTCTCCTCTTCCCTCCGCGGCCTCAGCCCTCCCGCAGACCCCGGGGTTAATCCTCCCTCCCCCAGATGAGGGACGCTGCCCCGCTTTGTGCGCCCGAGGGTGGGAGGCGAAAGCCCGGGACCGTTCGCGGCCTCGCAGGCAGCTGAGGTGAGGAGGGCGGAGCAGGCGGCGAGGAGGAGACACAAAAGAGGGAGGGGACCCGGCTGCAGCTGTCCCGCGAGGGGTCCGGACAAAGGGCCTGCTGGCGGGCCGGCCGAGCCGTTTTCATGCTTGTTGGGATTAGGCGCCGGGAACGGCGCTCGGGATCTCGCGGATCAGCGGTCGGGTGCGGGCGGCCAGTGGGCGGGCTCCGCCCCGCCCGGTCCCCGCTTTGTGCTGCTGGGCTCCGGGGAGGCCGCCCCTTTGTCTTCGCTTTTGGGGGACGAGCCCCCTCCCCAGAACCACTGAACACCAGCTGAGCGTCGCCCCGGCCCTCTCCCTAGTCCCTCGCGCGGAGCCCTGGAGCTCCCCCTCGCGCCCCCGCCACGCCCGAGTCCCCACCTCAAAGCCCGAGCCCTCTTTCATCCCCAATGTGTGGGAGGACCGGGGGACCAGCCCCTTCCCAGGCTCTGACATCTGAGACTTTAGCACCACAAAACTCCTCCACCCCTGGCCTTTCTCCCCGCCACCCCTGTCCCCCTGCTTGCCAGTCGCTCAACCAAACGAATGTCTCCTCAAATCTATTTGGTGATAAATGAGAATGGAACCCATTTAGGACATCGACCGGTTCGGAGCCTCCGCGTTGGGGCGAGGAGCAGGGGTGCGGGCGGCGGGAGGATCTGGGCAAGTTTCGCCTGGAAATGCCCACAGACCCGAGAGGAAGAGCGGACTCACTTCTGACAGTCCGTGGTCTTATTTCTGAGACTGGAGGGTGGGGAGTGCATGGTCTGTGTCTCTGAGTGTGCATGTGTGAGTGTGAGCGATGGTGCGTGCGTAGTTGCATGCACGGGCAGTTTGGAGTCTGGTTCCTGAGTAACTGGGTGCCTGATGGGTGTGGGCATGTGTGGATTTGAGTTCTGGCTCAGATCCCAGAAGATGCCCATCTCATTCTGCTCTTTTCACTACCATCATCCATTAAACTCATGGGTGCCCTTCAGCAAAGCTTTTTAATATACAGCACAACCGCTCAGCTGCATCTCCTACCTCTGAGGGTATTCCTGTCCTCTCCTAGTCAGATAATAACAGCTCACATTTATGGACTACTTCGTATGTGCCAGGTTCAGGTCTGAGCCCTCTACAGTCACTCACCTCTTACATAACTACGAGATTAGTACTATGATTGCCTCCCATTTTACAGGCTAAGGAAAGTGAGGCACAGCTAGGAAGTGGAGGATCCAGGACATCTGGGTCCAGTCTATACTAGAAATTACTATTCTCTGCTGCCTGGACTTCTGCTGGTTTTCTCAGCTCTGCTTCCTGTTCCTGTGACCTTTTCCTGCTACTATGTTCAGATACTAACACACTTGAGTTTTGAATGAGGCTTGAAGGAAACAGGCAGGTAGAAAGGTCACAGACTACCAATAGGGGGCATTCAATCTGCTTAAGGAGAGCCACTACATAGAACCCTAAAATGCCAGACCTGGGACTAGAGAAACCACCTACCATTATCACACTCTTTGCACTCTTCCTCAGTTCCCAGTTCATTTCCTGCCTCCTTGCACTCCAGGCTTTAAGGCTTTAACCCATTCCCTCTGACCATACTTGATGGGGCAAGAGATTTGCAAGTTCAAGGTTAAACTGGGCAACTTAGCAAGACCTGTCTCAAATAAAATTTAAAAGGGGCTGGGGATGTAGCTCAGTGTGGAGTGCTTGCCTAGCATGTGCAAGGACCTGGGTTCAATCCCTAGTACTACAAGAAAGAAAAAAAAGAAAAAGAAAAAATAATAACTATAGACAAACTCTAAGATGGCCCTGGATGAACCCTGTCTCCTGGTATTTATAGCCTTATGTAATATCCTCCCCTTGAGTAACTTGCTTCTACCATAGAATATGGCAACATTGAGGGGATATCAATTCTGAGGCTAGGTTTCAGAAAATTGTGACTTGCTAGCACCTTATTGCTTTCTTGGTTTGCATGCTCTGATAAAATAAGCTGCTGTGTTTGAAATGCCATTCACATGAGAAGCAACTGAAAGTGGCCTCTAGCCCAAAAGCCTGAAAGGAACTGAATGGTACCAACAAATTAAATCATCATAGGCCCAGGACCTAATGCCTTAATCAAGAGATTGATACATAAGGGCTGGGGTTGTGGCTCAGTGGCAGAGCACTTGCCTGGCATGTGTGAGGCACTGGGTTTGATCCTCAGCACCACATAAAAATAAATAAATAAAATAAAGGTATTGTATCCATCTACAACTAAGAAAACATTAAAAAAAAAGATTGACACATAAAATTCAGCTAAGCTATAACCAGATTCTTGACTTACAAAAAGATATAAAAAAATGTGTATTGATTTAAACCACTAAATTTTAGGGCAATTCATTATGCAGCAGTAGAAAATTAATATACCTTACTTATAAAAATAATGTATGTTGGAGAGGAAAGGCCAGGCCAGCTATAGTGACTGCTGGACCCAGGAGGATCAGGGGCTCGAACCCCAGACTTGGGGGATATCAGACTTGGAAACTGGGCCCAGCACTCACACACACAGTCCTGGGGATGGAATCCCAGGTCTTGTGAAGGCTAGGCCAATGCTTTACCACTGAGTTAAATCCTGAACCCCCATGGGGCTGGGGTTATGGCTCAGTGGTAGAGCACTCGCCTAGCATGTGTGGGGCACTGGGTTCGATCCTCAGCACCACATAAAAATAAAAAATAAAGGCATTGTGTCCAAACATGAAATATTTTAAAAATCCCAAACCCTTGAAATCTTTAGAATAAACCGTCATGCAAACTACTCTAGAGTAGAAGATAAAATCTAAATTGTTATCAACTAATATCTGAACTCAATTGCATGCATTACAATTACATCTGGGGACTAGGTATAGCTCAGTGGTACAGCACTTGCCTAGCCTGCACAAGCCCTGGGTTCAACTCCTAACACCAATAAAATGAAATATAACTGCATACTCCTCAGAACCATCTAAGGATCTTCACTCAGTATTTTACTCCACAGCAGTGGTGACTCCAAGGCAGAGTATGTGAGTGTGTACATGGTATGCAGTCTCTCACAATCCACTCAGGTCCAAAGGACAAGGACAGTTCTAAATGGAGTTTTCAGGGGAGAGACCAAGTCTCCTCCATCAAGACTGTGAAGCCCCTAAAATTGCTAGACACAGGAGTCTGAATTCTTCCTCTTTGGTATTTCCCCAACTTCTCTGCTTGGTTTCTAACCAAGGACTTTGTTCAAAAGATGACCTCAGACTGTGGAAGAGGGTACCAGGCAACAGGTAGAATAGAAACACATACTCAAAGAAATTTTTAATTCTCTGCTTCAATTTATTCTTCCTGTGTTGGTCCAGAGACCAAGTTCACATTCAACATGCAAGCTCTACAGAGAGGAAAGCCCCCAGGATCCACATCTCACGCCTACCCCCTATATCTTTCACCACCCATAAGAGATGGAACTCTTTAGAGACAGACTAAAAATGTTCCCATGTTTTGTAGATGGGGAGACTGAGGACAGAGGCAGTAGCAGTGACTTCCTTGCTTCTACTCGCCTGCCTGTGTTCCCTCTTTGTGCCACTGCTCACCATGATGTTGCATTCTCTTGGCTCCCAGAAGCAAAGTAGAGAGCTCTGCTACCTCAGTTGTTGGTTCTCAAGACTCAGCAGCTCTCCAACTCATGAAGCATTTGGAGCTCCATGGAGCCTATCAATTTCTGTTTAAAGGGTTATATAGTGACAGAAAGGGGTATGATCCAACATCCTAAGAGCTTCTGGAGGTGAGGCTGACACTGTCCCCTGTGTACCTGGAAAGCTGAGCTCTGATTCCTCCTGACAAACTGATTTCAGAGAAATGGACCAAATCAATCATACATCCAATGCTCTAAACCAGAAAGGCATGGCAAGGTAGAGGCTCAGAGAGGGAAGTGAGATTTTCCCTAATGGCCCTGGAACACCTTGCCTGTTACTTGTACGCTTATAAGCACACAATCCTTTTCATCAGAAGCTTAAAATAATGTGGTTTTCAACAGCTCCTTTTCCAGGGGAGAGGTATGGTTGTTTGGAAACTGGTATTTTATAATACCCATTCTCCTATTCTTCAGACTTCTGCCACTGTCATCCCCCCACCCCCATTTCCCATATGGTCAAAGTCGGAGTTCAAGAGGGACAGTCCCCTATCTCATTCTCTGTCCTCACTTTCACCCCTGCCATAATTCTCCAGTTCCCTCCAATATCCATTCTTCACCAACTGCCTCAACAAAACTGCAGCCAAAGTGCCATGATGGGCCAGAATTAAAGCCAAAACCAGGGACAACAGCCTTATCAGAGCAAGGTCTGGGTTAAGTGAGGGAATAGGAAAAAGAAAGGTGGCCTGGGAAGCCCCAAGAGAATGGGTCAGTCACACTCCTCAGGTAAATGACAGTAAGCTAGCCCATTCTTTCTAGGAAGCAGTGGAACTCAGTGGAGAAAAAAAGCCAAGGTAGAACATGGGTGACGGCATGGGTAGATGCCCTACAGGTGCAACTGAATATATATTTGCACACATGTGCTCATGAATCCGTCTGCAAATACATGTCTCCAACAGACACTTCTCATGCCCGCACCTGCACACATGCACCCCTTCACAGTCCGGAACAAACAAGGATTCACTCACATACACAGCACAAGCCTACACACATAAACTCATGTATATGCATACATACATATCTTTTGCATGTACATCCTCCCTCATGCACATATACATTCCTGGGTACCCGTCCATACATGCATATATAAATTTACTGTTACATACGTGCTATACATACACATTCACTCTTATTCACTCATACATATAAGTTAGCTTGTATGTACACAAGTGCGCATACAGTGCACTTAAGTTCATTCACATGTGCCTATACACACCTGCCTGCATGTTAGCACATATACACTCATGCTTACCTGAATTCATGCCAACAAAAAATCGTGTACTTATTTGTGCACAACCACATACATGCCTACATACATACACTTATGCTTTTGCACACTTATGTAGGCACACCCTTAGCCCTGGTCCTGGGATCTGGATGGTGCTGCCCTCTGCTGGAGACAGCGGATCAGCTCCTTTCGGTTGTCTAGGATGGTGTCGAAGCTCTCCTGCAGACGTGCCTGCTGGTCAACCAACTGGTGCTGCAGACCCCGGATCCACTGGAGCAGTGCCAGGCGACGGTACATCACCAAGTGTACATGATGCTTCTCCTTCTCCTGCTCTTTGTAGCGCTCCTGAGCCTGCAGCTGCTGCACAGCCTGGGCCACGGAGGGCAGAAGGGAATCTGGAGGGCCAGGACCTCGAGGGGTCCCACAGGCAGGCTCAGGACTGCTGCTAGGACTGTCAATGCTCAAGGAGCTGCTGGCATAGCCATTGTCCTCCAGAGGAGAGCAGATAGTGCTGGCACCACCTCTCTTTTCAGGCTCAGCACCAGGAATTTCTGCACCTTCTGGGGGGCTATGAATCCCCTCCTCAGGGAGTCCAGAAGCCTGGAAGGCCTGGTTGTCAGAAGGCAGCTCAGAGGCGTTCCTTGTCAGGATGGGGTCCAGTTTGCTTGGCATCCCATGCCAATTCTCATTGGCATCCCTGGCACTCTCCAAGAAGTTGGAGTTGCTGTCTGGCTGGAGCTTGGGCTGACATACTCCAGGAGACAGGCCCCCCAAGAACTGGTCCCCTTCGGCTAGCCCTGGCTGGATGGCGAACATCTGGTCTGTGAAGGGGAAGCAGAAGAATGAGCGACAACAGGTCAGGGTGGGGTGGCCTGAGATCATGGCAACTTAGCTACAGTTCAGTCCCTTCCCTTGACCCTGCTAGCAACACTTCCCTTCAAGGTTTTCTTCCTCTCTGTCTCTCCATTTATCCTCCATCTACCACATAGGGTTTTCCTCAGTCCTCTGAAGCAAGTTCCTTCTCATTCTGCACACTTCTCCCCAGATGACCCCATTCTCTGCTGTATGTTGGTGACTCTTAATTCTGTATTCAGCCTAGATCCAATTGCTATCCTCTCTGAACCGACCACAGGCTCCTCATATTCTCTATGTCCAAACCAGTCCTCCCTCTGGCTGAGTGTCCTCAGCTAGATGGCTCCACTCTCTATTCAGTCATTCTAGCTAGAAGATTAGGAACATCCTGGGCTACTCATTCTCCTTCCTTGCCCCATCTCATTGGTCACCAAATTGTGACAATTCTTCCTCCTAACTACCACTTGGTTCACACCATTTCTTACCTGGATTATTGCCACAGTTTTTTCATTGATTTACCTCCAGTTAAAAAGTGTAAATTCCATGTGTGGGGGGGTGCACTCACAGCAATGAGCGCCATCCCTAAACTCCTGTTAACCCTCTACGTGACCTTCCAGGCCCTGTTTGATCTGGCCCATGAGAACCCATCAGTACTTGCCTCTTATCACTCTGCTCCTCCCATCACACCAAACTGCCCAGAGATCTCAAAACACACCATTAGTTTCCTCACACTAGTCCTCTGGCCTACAATATCCTGCCTTGCCCCTCCCCACTAAGCTCCTCCTTTTCCTCCCAGTAAATTCCTTTTTGTACTTTAAAACCAGGCTTTTGTATCTCTACCTCTCTGAAGCCTTTCTGATCTTCTCCCCACTGTCCCAATATACACAAAATGGTGAATTATGTCTTCTTCTGGCTCCTACTACTCTGGATTCACACTGTCTTATTTCCTATCCCTGGCACATATGGTTTATGGTCAGTAATTGTCTATTCAACTGGAATTGTTTATTTACTTGAATAATTTTGTAACAGTAGTTTATAATCTGGCTCCCTGACTAAACCTGAACCTTCTTTATGTATCCTACCTCATATTCCCAGGAGTCAGGATAGAGCCTGGCTCTTGCAAGTGTCAGCACATACTTCTGAGCCAGTGAATGGGAGAGGGGGCTGCAGTGGGATTTTAGTACTCAGGAAGGAGCCAAGGGTAACAGGGGCTACTGCAGTGGGCCCAGGGCTGCAACAGCTGGCTTTAGTTCCCTCTTCTGCCCTAGAGCAACTATCCCCCACTTCTCTCACTGATAAACCTCTCTTTTGAGCTTGCCCCTTTTCTCCCAGTGTCCTGGGTACATGCTTTCTTTCTCTCTCTCTCTCTCTCCCTCTCCTTTCTTTGTTTTTTTATTTTTGTGTGTGTGTGTGTGTGGTGCTGGGGATTGAACCCAGGGCCTTGTGCATGCAAGGCAAGCACTCTACCAACTGAGTCATATCCCCAGCCCCCTGGGTACATGTTTTCTATATTATGTCTCTGCGCCCATCTTGCTCCACCAAGGCCCTGGAGAGAGGGCATACCACACCACTCTTCCTTCCCTAAAAACCATTTTCCACCAAATGAGAGGGTTGAATTGACAAAAGGTTTCTACTGACCACACATTGCTAGGATTAGAAGAATCGATGATCATGAAGGGCGAGGGAGCCAGGTATGGTTTTGCGCGCCTGTAATCCCAGTGACTAGGAAGACTGAGGCAGGAGGATCACAAATCCGAAGTCAGCCTGGGTAATTTAGGGAGATACTGTTTCAAAATAAAAAAATAAAAAAAAAATAAAAAGGACTAGGGATGTAGCTTTGTGGTAGAGCACCTGAGTTCAATCCTCAGCACCCACCCACACATACACACAAAGTTGGAGGTACTATTAAGTGGAACAGTCACTAGAAGGACCTCTATAGGTGGCAGGGACCCTCACCACATCCAATAGTGGGTAGAAGTTCCTGAGGGAAAGTGTAAGGCCTTTGTAAACCGCTTACCACCATCCCTCTGGCTTGTGGGAGGGTGCCTAGAGATCTTCCCTCTTCCCTAAACTTGGGCGGGGCCACGAAGGAAGCTGTGATGGGGTCGGGTGGGGTTAGGGACCCCCGGTTGTCAGAGATGGTAAAATGAGAACCCAGACATCCCAGGATCAAGATCTCCCCCAGTTCATATGCAGTTTGCTGTAAAATGGGGACTGGTGGCCTCCCTGCAGGAGATGGAGTCTCCCCTAGGAGGCAGAAGACAGCTGGGCTGAGGCTGCGACTCCCGCCCCGCACTCCCGCGGCTGGGCCCCAAGCCTTCCATCTGGGCCCAGACTCACGGCCTAGAGGCGCCTTCTCCGCGGGGCTGGCGCTGGTTCCGTCTGACCCAGCTCGCTGGGAACTCGTCACTGTGGGCCGGGGATCCCTGGGCCGCGGTGTCCACGCCGCCCGGGTGAACGTGGGGGTCACCAACCTACGCGCCCAGCCTCTGGCGGGTACTGCGGAGTCTGGCGGCGTCTGCGCAGCGGGGCGGGGCGGGGCGGCCCACGTGGGCCAGTTCGGTTCTCCGCGCAGGAACCGCCGCCCCCACCTCCGGATGCTGGACCCAGGCCTTCCAGGTCGGATGTCATCTCCTAGATGCACTCGCCTGGCCCCTGCGATCGGTCTGCCGCTTCACTTGCAGGCACAGCGACACTTCCGAGCTGAAAACCTGATCATGCACCATCATCCTTCTTAAAAACCTTCAAAGCCTTCCCCGTTGCAGGGGAAATCCTAAAAGGCTGCAGCTTCTGGGTCTGCCGTCCCCTCTAGTGGGGTCTCACGCTGCTTTTTGACATTCGGTGTCTTTTGCACACACCCATCTTCTGCCTAAAATTCTCTCCCCCTCTCGATGTACTTATATTTCAGGTCTTTTTTCACAAATTCTCTAGATCAGATGTATTTCCCCTTTTACACTATCTCAGGGCACTTTTGTTCCTTTCCTTCACAGCATGTTTATCACAATTTGGAATTATACATCCATGATGTGCTTATTTGACTAAATTCGTTTAATGAAAGTTATGTTGTAAGAGAAAACAGACAATCCGGTGTGGCTCAGGGCTCGAGGCTCCCACCACGGGGCAGCTCCTCAGCGGAGAGCCCCTCCTCCGTGGAGCCTGCGCAGTGGACTCCTGTGCTGCCGCCCTAGTGAGAGGGAACTGGATAAGAAAGATGCCGGGATCCCAACTCCAATGGATCCTTCTCAGTTCTACTTACTGAAGCTTCCTCCCCGCCCCCTTCCTTCTTGAGAGAAACGTATAGAGGTTGGGGGCCCAGTTTGCAATCAGATAAGATAACTGCTGACCCTAATGATATGCGGCATCTTCCTTAGGTTCCAACTTGATTACAACTCATCATTCTGCAACCTAGAAACTAAATGGCACACTAAAAGGGCTGGGGTGTAGCTCAGTGATGAAGTGCTTGCCTAGCGCTCACCAGGCCCTAGATCATCCCCAGCACTGCGCGCGCGCGCGCGCGCGCGCGCGCACACACACACACACACACACACACCAAATCTATTTTTTCAATTTTTTTTAGATGTTGATGGATCTTTATTTTATTCATTTATTTATATGTGGTGCTGAGAATCGAACTCAGTGCCTTGCACATGCTGGCAAGCGCTCTACCACTGAGCCACAACCCCAGCCCCCAAATCTTACATTAGAAAAGAAAAGAGAAAGAAAAGCTGGGTGCAGTGGCACACTCCTGTAATCCCAGGGATTCCGGAGGCTGAAACAGGAGGATTGTGAGTTCAAAGCCAGCCTCAGCAAAAAGTGAGGCACTAAGCAACTCAGTGCTTTGGGCTTGGGTTGTGGCTCAGCAGTCAAGTGCCCCTAAATTCAATCCCTGGTAAACTCCCCTCCCCCATTAAAAAAAAGAAAAAGAAAAAAATATGATTAAGACAACTTCTATTCTAGAAGCAAACAGGAGCCAGGGGCAGTGGCACACACCTATAATCCCAGCAACTCTGGAGGCTGAGGTAGGAGGATCACAGGGCCAGGCCAGCCTCAGCTACTTAGTGAAACCCTGTCTCAAAATTGAAAAGGGTTGGGGATGTATATCAGTGGTAGAGCGCCCCCCCCCCCCACATATACACTAGGTTCAAGCCCCAGTACTAAAAAAACGAAGAAAAAAATGCAAATTGGAAATAAAAAAGAAAAGTTAGAAGTAAAAGTCATTCAAACTTAGGTCACTCCCCTTCCCCAAGCTGGGAAAATACAGGTAGTGTCCTCAGCCCCATTTCTACACCAGGTCCTGAGGTCTACCTAGTCTTCCCCTTTTACTTTCTGCTGAAGTCCCTTGACTTCACCCAAATCCTCATTCTTAACATTCTGAGCTTTGGTGTTTAGGATTATGTAAGTCTCCCCACACCAGAGAGCCATAAAGTCATCTAACTGGTGTACCTTCAGGCTCTGTCTCTTTCTGCTCTAACCATGCATGATTCAAGGGCCTGCTGAGTCCAAGGATAGAAACCCCTCCAGGTGTGCCAGAGTTCTCTTCTGAGACTTTCTGAAATGAAATGTAAAGGGAGATGAAGCAGGGAAGATGGAAGCCTAGGGCTGCAGCAGTCATATTCCCCACCATGTGAAAGAAGGCAGTCTATAGGAGATGCTGACACACAGAAGCAGAAATGAAAGATAGAAGTCTAATCCATTTATAGTTTTGATACCTTCCCAAGAGGCTCTTATTTTTCCAAACCTAACTTGACTGCAATTTCTCTCATTGACAATCAAAAGAAGCCGGGTTGTTGACAGGTCCCTTCTGGCCCTGTCCAAAAATGAACTTGTTAATTCTGTAGAACATAAACAAAACCTAGGTTCCACTCATGCATCTCTCAGCCCTCATAAATAGTACCTACTCCATTTCCCCTTGACAGCCATTATCAGTTCAGTCTCCCTGTGATTCCCCCTTTCTTCTACTCCTCTAGTGCTGTAAGGAGCCTGAAATGAAATGGAATCATCTTTCTGTTCCTGGTTAGAAACATCCCTTCTTTGATGCTAAAATCTCCTGACCTGTAGAACCTAGAATCTCAGAGACAGGAAGCAAACTCTTGGAGAACTTAGGTGTAATCACCTAAGGTGCTTCACCCACCTCTAACTCTTCACATATATTCTTTTTTTTTTTTTAAAGAGAGAGTGAGAGAGGAGAGAGAGAGAGAGAGAGAGAGAGAGAGAGAGAGAGAGAGAGAGAATTCTTAATATTTATTTTTTAGTTCTCGGCGGACACAACATCTTTGTTGGTATGTGGTGCTGAGGATCGAACCCGGGCCGCACGCACACCAGGCGAGCGCGCTACCGCTTGAGCCACATCCCCAGCCCCAACACATATATTCTTGATATAAAACACAAAGAATTATAGATCGAAGACAAGCATGATTGCACATGCAGGTAGTCCCAGCTATTCAGGATGCTGAGGCAAGAGGATTGCTTGAGCCCAGGAGTTTGGGGCCAGCCTGGGCAACATAGGAAGACACCATCTAAATATATACACATATTGTGTGTGGTGTGTGTGTGTGTGTGTGTGTGTGTGTGTGTGTTCACACATTTATATGTCATCTAACTGATTTAAAGCCTACATCATACTCTGTAAGGCAGCACCCCAACCTGACATAGCTGGGTCATCAGTTCCATTGTTCTATAAAATTACTTGCTGCCAAATAACATAATTCCTGATAAATCAAGTGAATTCCAAGGGCATCAGACTGTGGCCACTTTTTACTTATCAAGGGCAATGTTGTATGGATACTCCAAGACTGTATAATTAACCAGTCAGTGCTCAGACTGTGATCCTGGGCTACTGTATAATTTTCAGAGACCTCAGAACCTGGAGAACAAAAAGTCCCAGGAAGGCAGAGGTATCTATGTCTACATGGAGACAGAAAAGCAAATGTAGGGATGCCTGTTATTCATTCATCAGAGGCTTCTCCAGTCTGGACACCAGGGAATCAATCATGCCAAATGAAGAGGTATCTATGGCTGTGTCCACCTCTCTCTATACATGTCAGGAACTTAATTGGCAGGGACACAGAAATTACCAGATGACCAGTACCATCCTGAACAGGGCTCTGTTGCAGGCCAGGCTATCATGAAGATCCAGCAATGGGCAGTGAATAAGATTATTGGCAAACAGACAGATATCAGAGCCAGCAGAGGCTAGCAGTGAGTAGCCAGACCCAGGCCCCAGTGTCTGGGTGTCAGGCAAGAAGACAAGAGGAGATGAAATTCTGATCCAAGAAATAGGACATGAATGGGAGTTTCTAATAGGTAGATAATTTCTTCATGTCAGTACACCCAGGAAGAAGGGGTAGGTAGTATCAGGGTGTTACAGCCTCAAAGATCTTATCCCTTCCCATTCATTCATTCACATGCAGCACAGTTACAAACACAGTGCCCACCTTGGGCCAGATTCTTTGATGCGGAGTCAGAGAAGAATCAGAAGGGGTCCTGGCCTTAGGGAGCTACCTACTTAGAAAGGGAGACAGACACAAGAGAGTGGGCTGTACAGCTTGATAGATTCTGTAGCAGAGCTAGGAGGCAAAATTAATAAACACAAAAGAGGGAAAGGAGAGGTTTCACCAAGGTAACATTTGAGCTAGGCCTTGAGGGATGACTAGAAGTTCACTAAGAGAAAGAAGAAAGCATAGGAGACCACACATTCTGAGTGTGTTCAGAAAACAGTAGAGCAGCCTAGCTAAAAGTTGAGGGTAGGGGAGAACGGAAGGAGATAAGACTGAATAATAGTTGGCCCAACTGTTCAAGGTCTTGACCACCAGTCCAAGAAGCTCAGGTACCCTGAGGGCAGAGGGGAATAACCGGAAAAAGTCCCCAGACCTTCCCCATCAGAATAGTCTAGTTCCAGAATACAAGCCACATTGCTACCTGCTGTCTTCTCTCTTCCTGAGTTTACATCACTTGTCAACTTCCCCACTTGGCTATGGGAACTTAGGCAAATCAAATCATCTTAACCTTTTTGAGCTAAGCAAGGATAACACACCTTGAAAATTGTTGAATAACATTATAGTTTTGAACATTGTTACTTGGGCTCCCAATACAGGCACAGCCTGGAGGAACTTTGATATACTGGAGCTCTTATGACAGATTAGAAGGAAAATTCCTCCCCAGAATTGGCTGAGAGAAAGAGAGAGGCACCTAGGAAGCTGGTGACCTAGTTGTTTTGTTTATCCATTTCTCTACTGCCTCTTAAAGGTAAAGAGCCTATCAGAATGACTGTGTAACCACCATAGGTAAAACGTGGCCATTCCTTTGCTCTCAACATGGCTATTTTCTCAGCTGTGAAATGAGGGTAAGGTACATCCAATAAAGTTTTAAAAGCTATTTTTTTTTAGCTTTGGAATCTCTCTCTCTCTCTTTTCTTTATTCTTTATTTTTTATTTATTTTTATATATTTATTTATTTTTGCACTGGGTCTCACACCTGCTAGGCAAGAGCTCTTCCACCAAACTATACCTCCAGCCCCAAGGAAGCTTTTAAAGCTCAATGGGGCAGTTTGAAACCCTCTATACCAGATGAAACTAGAAAATGAATTGTCCTCTGATCTTTCCTCTTACCCACCAAGGGACAAAGGAGAATGGAGGGTGTTTTGGAGCTGCTAGAAGAAAGGTAGTATACTCTTTCTCTGCAGTACACCCAACTTGTTAAATGGCCTCTTCCATCCCTCTTGCACCAAGAGACCAGAAAAGCCAAATTCAAGGTCCAGAGGCTGTTGAACATCCCAGAAGCCTACAACAGAGTGAGCTAGATGGAGAAGCTGAACTGCAGGAGGAATGAGGGAAGGGGGTGCCTCTTCTACCCACTTCTCAGCAGCTGCCTCTGTGGACTCTATAATCCCTTGCCCTCTCCCCTACCCCACCCTTTGGCCGCCCACTTCTCCTCCACCCACCCCATTCATCAGTAGGAGGGCACGGCATCAGCACAGTCTTTCAGGGCCTGACAGGTCCTTTCTGGGTGCCCCCCACATGTAACCACTTAACCCCCAGCACAAAGCACTAGGCTGAATGAGCTTGGAGCCGGTGGCTCGTGCAGAGGGGGAGGCCTCAATAGGATTTGGGGAGCTGGGTGTATAAACCGCTCTGCTCCAGCAGCCCTCAATGGAGAAGCTGGAGTTGGGGCATGTGCCGAGGGGAGGAGCTGGGCAGCTGCATCCCGCCCCTGAACAATGATTTATTCATTCTCTTGGCACACACAGAGAAAACAGGCTGGGGGAACGTGGCCCCACAAATCGCCCTCCAGCTCAGCTGATTCCCACAGCAATCACTGCAGTTCAGAGCACCCCTCCTACTTGTAATGCATTGCCTAAAGCTTTCCCTTCCTCTTCCCTGTAAGGAAGTGGAGTCAATTATGGGAGGCCTGAAGGCCACGCAGGCATTGCTCTTTGAACTGGCTGCACCCAATCCCAATCTCTCCCCGGAGCTTCCTGATCAGGTTTTTCTCACACCCATAGAAAGTGATGGGGAAATAAACACACACACACACACACACACACACACACACACATAAACAAATAATAAAGAAAGAAAATTAAAAGGCACATAGCAACATAAAATGGCCTGTCTCAGGACTGATCCAAGAAGGCAGGGCAGACAGAGAAAGAAGCAGGAAGTTGGGAGTTTAATCTAGAAATTATTGATAGGTATTGGGAATGAAATAAAGATTTGCTGGATGAAGTATTTCCAGAGAGTTTTCTGGGAATTGGAGCCAGATATGGTTACAGGTGAATGATAAGAGGAGTGGGGGAGAGCAGGTACAGAACCTTTTGTTAGGGCTGGGGATGTGGCTCAAGTAGTAGCGTGCGTGCTCGCATGCGTGCGGCCCGGGTTCGATCCTCAGCACCACATACAAACAAAGATGTTGTGTCCGCTGATAACTAAAAGATAAAATATTTAAAAAAAATTCTCTCACTCTCTCTTTAAAAAAAAAAAAAAAAAAAAAAAAAGAACCTTTTGTTAGTAGCCACATCTGGCTTCAATTCCCAGAAGAATCTTTGGGAATACTTTGGGGACTTGGGAACAGAATGAAAATAAGTAAACTCCAGCCAGTGTGGAATAGCACATCTAGAGTCCCAGTTACTTAGGAGGCTGAGAGGCAAGTTCAAGTTGCTTGGGCAATTGAGTGAGACCCTGTCTCAAGGTAAAACAAAAAGGTCTGTGGATGTAGTTCAGTGATATAGTGCTTGCTTAGCATGCAGGAGGCCCTGGGTTTGAGCCCCAATACCCTCCTCCCACTGCCAAACAACATCGACAAAACCTCCAGTACAAAAAAAAAAAAAAAAAAAAAAAAGCTAGGTGGGTGGATAGTTTTTAAGAAGTTAAATTATGACAAGAATAAATTTTGCTCTTGCTCTCTCACCTCCATATCTCATGTCACCAGGGCCAGATCTCTCTCTCTCTCTCTCTCTCTCTCTCTCTCACACACACACACACACACAGGCACACACATCATAATAATAAATAAAACTAAAAATCAATAATGTTAGCAGAGCAGGGAGAGCCAGATGGAAGTGACCATCCTCAGACTGGCCCCTAGGCCTCCCAGCCCCAAACTCATAATTACCTTGTCACACAGAAAACAAATCTATTGTGGGTGGTAAATGTGAGAGGTGGGAGAACTGGGGTAAGCATTTGCCCAGCTGAAGAGGTGGGAGGGACCCAGTCAAAAGACTGATTGGCCTTCAGAGCTGGCAGTGGTGGAGTTCCAGGAAAAAACAGGCCTAGACAGTTTCAGAGTGTTCTTCCCCTGAACAGGAGGGAGACAAAGTAAGGGAGGTGATCCTGTCTATTACAGGTGGTGAAAAGGGACTAGACAGAAGGCCTCAAACACACTCCTTGGGGGTGGGCCCCAGGAGAGCAGGTTGCTGAGAAGCTGCTGCCCTCTGGTGGGCAGAAGGAGGAACCATCAATACATCCAATGCACATTGTGAAGGAGTCTGTTCTTTCCTACATCCTTGGCCACAAGCTGTATTCTCCCAGAAACTGAATCTAAGTCAGTTTAGCAAGCAGAATATTTATTAAGAAGTTATGTTGGGGGCTGGGGTTGTGGCTCAGCGGTAGAGTGCTCGCCTATTATGAGTGAGGCACTGGGTTCGATCCTCAACACCATATAGAAATGAATAAATAAAATAGAAGTATTTAAAGAAAAAAGAAAGTTACCTTGGGCTGAGCACAGTGGCACACGCTTGTAACCCCAGTGGCAGTTTGGGAGGCAGAGGCAGGAGGATCGCAAGTTCAAAGCCAACCTCAGTAATAGCAAGGCGCTAAGCAACTCAGTTGAGTGCCTCTGAGTTCAATCTCAAGTATCCCCCAAAAAAGAAATTACCTTGGAGCTGGGCCTAGTGGCACACACTGAAATCCTAGCAACTCAGGAGGCTGAGGCAGGGGAATCTCAAGTTCAAGGCCCGCCTGGGTAATTCAGCAAGGCTGTCTCAAAGTAAACAAATGAAAGGGTAGAGCTGTGATATAGACCTGTGCTAGTCACAGCCTATCTCACAAGAAGCTCTGAAGTTAGAATGGCCCTTCAGAGTTATCCCCAAATCAGCTGAGATGGCCAGGTCTTTTTGCATCTGTTGTCCCTGGATGTGAGTTGTGTTGAGAAGAGACATGACCTTGAGCAAGGTGCTCTGCAGCTGGGACGATTCCTGAAGTTGCTAATGGAAGGCCATCTGCATGGTGTTTCCAGCCTGGGCCAAGAAGGCCTTCATGGAAGGGTTCACCCCATACACTGAACTCAAAAAACATGTTAAATGAACCCCATATTTATATCATGCCTCAGGCTCTAGGCTCCAGGCTCCATGGGACAGCACACAAGTCTCAGTTATTGAGGCTGTTAAATACTGTTTCTCAGAAATGGTCAGGGCAGCCTTAATACTCGGATTCATGGATCCATTCATTCAACAAGCATTCATTGAGATTTACCATGTGCCAGGCCCTTGAGGCAGACACTTTACAAATGTCTATTTAATCCTCACAACTGTGGAGCTAGTATTAATTCAGATTATTCAGATGAGATCAAGTTATTAAGTGGCTTTCACAGTCCAATGACACTTTTAAAAATGACACTCGCAATGGGACAAGTGCTATTGCTGGTGCCAAAGATTCTTCAGGCCACAAAAGGTCTTGGATGTGTTCTGCATGTGTGTGTATAAATGGGATGGCTCACTGTTTGCAGCCAGAACACTTCTCTGTTGCAGCCAAAAGCTGTGCCTCCATGGCCTCCTGCTTCAATTCCTTGCTAATAACTTTGCTGCCTGGAGGTAACAGAACCACAGGATTTAAAAATTCCTGGTTGTAGCTACAAAGCAGGCCACTGTTAACCAGAAGGAAGATGGGCTAGTTCTTTCCATGGATAATTCAATGGAGATACCACCCTTAATCCCCAGTGTTCCCTAGTCATCTGATCACTAGAAACTTTCAAGGGTAAATTCTTCTCTATTTCTAATTTCCAAATCTGCTATAATTTCTTTGGGATAGGAACATTGAAGGAACAAGAGAGTGGAGGTTTCTGGAGTAGAAAGTTACCCTGTACTTCTCTCTGTTCTGTGGGAGATAGAGGCTGGAGAAAGAGAAAGGTATTAGCTGTTGTTCCACTACAGCCCTCACAGGGTCTTGTCCTTGGGCAATTAAAACTTTCAGCACACCCAGCCACCAACATGGAGATTTTACTTTTTGCATTTTTAGATTCCAACCAAAACTTGAAGAGCCAGGAGCAGTGGCATACGCCTATGATCCCAGTGACTCCAGTGGTTGAAGCAGAAAGATCACAAGTTCAAGGCCAGTCTCAGGAACTTATCAAGACCATATCTCAAAATAAAAAATAAAAAGGACTTGGAATGTAACTCAGTGGTAAAGTACCCCTGGATTCAATTCTCAGTACCAAAACCCAAACCAAAACAACAACAAAAAACTTGAAGGAAAAAGGGTGGCAGGGGGCAATGCTTGAATGTCATGGAACAATTTCTGGGTCTGATTAGAGACATTCACTCAATATTCCTGGCCTCCTCCCCAACACACACACACACACACACACACACACACACACACACACACACCCCTCCTGGGCTCCTAGAACCTAATTTTTCATGTTTGGAAAACCCAGATGATTTTTGCCTGGGTCCATCTGGTTTTCCAAATAACCTGTCTTTTTGATAAATAACGTAAGTTAAATTAGACAAGACAAACAAAGAGGGGCGGGCAGTCAGCTTTTTTTTTTTTTTCTCTCTGCCTCTGAGAAAAAGAGAAAGGAGGGCTGAAAAAACCAAACTCCGGCTCACTTCCCACCCTGTACCTGTACTTTCTACCCCTTGGACCAGGTCCACTGACTCTCCAGTCTGGAGCTGGCAGCTGCCCCTTCACCCCCACCTCTAGCCCACCATCAAAAATACCAGACTGTGGTTCCCTGTAAATGAAAGGGAAGAACCCAGGAGTCCAGCTCCACAGCTTCTTCCAATCACCCTCAGGCTGTGGCTACTTCAAACCACCTCTTCCCATTATGTATCCCACCACAGGGAAGAACTAAATCAATAAACTGAAAATGAAAAACCTTTAAGGTGAGAGAAGAGAGGACAGAAAGAGGGGTTGGAAAGGACATGGATAATGCAGACCCAGATGATATAACTAAGGGACAGAGAGATTTGGCACCTAAGTCTCAAAAGGTAAAATCTGAGGTTGACAACAGCTGTACACAAGCCAGGCCTATTTCCCCAGTTCACTAGGAGTTTGCAGGCCTCCATTCCTATCATTGTCCCAAGCCCTAGCACATGGCAAGCTACCACTTGCTGCTAGGAGAGGTCCACAGGCTGGTGGACTGTGGAGCTCTGTTGAGGTGTGGCCTCTGTTTCCTCCTTCAGCCAGAGCATGAAGAGGTATCTGCCTTACCCCTTCCTCAGCACTAGATTGGCCTGCAGCACTGGGCCCTTAAATATGCATGATTTTTTTTTTTAAATAATTTTTTTTTTTTTAAGAGAGAGTGATAGAGGGAGAGAGAGAGACAGAGAGAATTTTTCAATATTTATTTTTTAGTTCTCGGCGGACACAACATCTTTGTTGGTATGTGGTGCTGAGGATCGAACCCGGGCCGCACGCATGCCAGGCGAGCGCGCTACCGCTTGAGCCACATCCCCAGCCCAATATGCATGATTTTTTCCCATTACTTTGTACCGTTGATCCTAATCATAACCCTCTGAGCCAAGCCAAGTCATTTCCGATGAGTTTCATTTTCCAGTTGTGGAAAAATAATTCAGAGAATGACTTATCTAAGATCGTGCCACTTTTAAGTTGCAGAGAGAACAAGGACTCAGTCTCACCCAAGTTACTTCTATTCCATTCTACACCTGAAAGCTTTGTAAGCAAATCAGCTCCAAGCTTTTCACCATTAGCTCTTCCAGGCCTTTCAACGCTTGTTACTCAAAAAGTATTCATTTATTGAATAATTTTATGTCCCAGTCATGGTGCTATCCAAAGCACTTATTTTTAAAACAGGTATGGTATCTTTCTTAGATCTTTTCTTTTTTTGGTACTGGGGATTGAGCCCAGGGGCACTTGACCACTGAGCAACATCCCCAGCCCTTTTTACTTTTAGAGACAGGGTTTCACTAAGTTCTCAGGGCCTAAGTTGCTGAGGCTGGCCTTGAACTTGTGATCCTCCTGCCTCAGCCTCCCAAGGAGGTTACAAGTATGTGTTGGCGTGCCCAGCTTGATATCTATTTTCAAGTTTATGGTCTAATAGAGAAAACAGTCCTCTACAAACATTAAGGTGGCAAATTGTGATAAAAGACCCAAAAGAGAAGGAAACATTAACAGAGATTACCTAGTTATGAAAGGGGTAGTAATGGTCACAGATGTTTATGAGAATGACTTACGCTAACATTTAGAGAATTATACATTAGCTTAAAATGGAGGTTAGAGAAGAAAGCAATCCAAGAAATGGGAAGGATGGAAGGGAGAGTAGATCAGCGATTTGGAAGCAGTGTTTTATCATGCAGGGTCTTGTAGGCAGTGAGAAGTTGAAACTTAATTCTGATTGCAATGGAAAACATCAAAAGCTTTTTTATTGCGTGTATTGAATGCTGGGGATTGAATCCAGAGCCTTGTGCATGCTAAGCATGTGCTTTACCAGCCACACCCTCAGCTCTGTTGAAAGGTTTTAAGTACTGTTGCACATCCTCCAAATTATGTTTATATAAAGATTACTCTGACAGCTATGCAGATTGCATGAGAGGGAAGCAGCTTGAGTGACTGGAGGCATGGAGGCAACATATCGAAATGGGAAACACAGGAAGAAAACCAGGTTTTCTGAGGAGGAAAAATCACATTCTTAAAGATGTTAAGTTTGAGGTGTTTGTGAGACAAGGGCCTTTAAGGATGACCAGCAAAATATAATGCTATTGTGATACTGGCAATTTTTTAAAATTTATTTTTTAGTTGGACACAATATCATCTTTATTTATTTTTTGATGGTGTTGAGGATCAAACCCAGGGCCTCGCATGTGCTAGGCAAGCACTCTACGGCTGAGCCACAACTCCAGCCTGATATTGGCAAATTTTTTTTTTTTTTAAAGAGAGAGTGAGAGAGGAGAGAGAGAGGAGAGAGAGAGAATTTTTAATATTTATTTTTTAGTTCTCGGCGGACACAACATCTTTGTTGGTATGTGGTGCTGAGGATCGAACCCGGGCCGCACGCATGCCAGGCGAGCGCGCTACCGCTTGAGCCACATCCCCAGCCCCATGATATTGGCAATTTTTTTAAAATGTTTTTTTTAGTTATACATGGACACAATCTTTATCTTGTTTATTTATTTTTATGTGGTGCTGAGGATTGAACCCAGGGTCTACTCACGTGCAAGGTGAGCATGCTAGCCACAACCCCAGCCCCAATATTGGCAATTTTTTTTTTTTTTCAGAGTAGAAATTAGAAGTTTATTAGAGGACAGCAGAAAAGACTTCTCCCGGAGGAAGAAGGGGACCCAAGAGGTGGAATCCGTGGAAGTGCAGTTGTCTCCCCTTTTTATAGTTTTGCTGATGAAGGGGGAAGGGTTGGGACACAGGTGGGCCAAACAAGTAATCTGGGCAGGAAGGACTTCATTATCACTTCTTTGGGATGGGCTATCTCCAAATCTGTTGGGGGCTGTTATAGGGTGGACTTTGGCCTAGGGCCTTTCCGGGACTTCATTAACATTCCATGAGTTGTCCTGGGTTTCCCCCGGAATCATTCTCAGCATGACCTCCATTTTAGATTTCACTCGGTATTAGACCCAATTTACCTAACTACACTGACTACCTAACTTTAAATCTGGCTTCATTCCCCCCTCTAATTTGGGAACTCCTTACTGCTGTAAGGAAAGGGGGCGAAGAAGATCTTTCTGGCTTCTTCAGGCTGACAAAAGGGGCGATGTTGGGGCAAGCAGTTTGGAGTCCCCCTTTAAAAATTGGGTCTATCGAGTGGTCCATGATAAAAGTCCAATTGAGAAGTAATAGGCTGGAGGGCCATTCGAGTGATAGGTGGTCTCGGTATCTCGGTATGGGACCTCCAATATGATACCGCTGTTGACCGGTGACGAGTCCTTGCTTCCCTGATGTTGAAGAATAACACCAAAGAAGCACGCCGAGGCAAGGTCAGAGTAGAAATTAGAAGTTTATTAGAGGACAGCAGAAAAGACTTCTCCCGGAGGAAGAAGGGGACCCAAGAGGTGGAATCCCAATATTGGCAATTTTTAATGTTTGCAGAGTAGCACTTGACATAATGTGTTCATCACATACATTTTCCAAGCTAAACCTCATAGCAACTCTAAAACAGACATGAATTAGGATCCTCATTTCATAGTTATAAACAGAGGCTCTGAAAAGTACAGTATTATTTATTCAGTCCTTACTGGGTAACATTACATTCCAGGCTGTCAGGCCATGAATAGGAAATGAAGGTAGAAAATAAGTAACATTTCAGGGATGACACAATAAAGTCATATTGAAAGACCCCAGCCCCATAACCTAAGGCCTGATTATGAAAAGTAGAAAGTATGTAGTAAACAGGTGAGCTCACCACATGACCTGTTAGAAAGGGCACCCTGACCACATCACAGGACATGCTTGAGCAAACTGGGATCATAAGCGGGAACAGGGAGGAAACACAATGTAAACCTGTAAGATTGATGAGTTTTTCGGGAACCTATAGTGAAAAACAAGTTTATCATAGTGAAAAACAAGTTTACCCTTTAAGTGACGTGTATGCTGGATTCAAAAACACCTGTTACTGTGCTAGGTGGAAAACAACTCCTTTTTCCCTATAAAAGATCTGTACCCCAAAGCCCGGTGTGCCAGCTCACCAAAGCTTCGGCTGAGGTTTTGCTGTGCACCCGCAGGCGCCTGTGTATTAATAAACTTGCCTCTTGCTTTTGCAGCCAGTGTGACGCTAGTTCTTTTGGACGGGGGATTTGAGGGTCCGGGGGTCTTTCAATATCATGAGCCAGAGATGGTGGTGCACACCTGTAATCCCAGTGACTTGGGAGACTGAGGTAGGAGAATCACATGTTCAAGGCCAACCTCAGCAACTCAGTGAGACTCCTGTCTCAACATAAAAAAAATATAAAAAAGCTAAAATGGGATTGGGATATTGTGGTTCTGTAGTAGAGTGCTTACTTAGCATGTATGAGGTACTGGATTCAATCTTCAACACACAAAAAAAATAAAGTTAAAAAAAAAGGCTAAGATGTAGTTCAGTCATCTCAAAATTAAAAAAAAAAAAAAAAGACTAGGGAAGTAGCTCAGTGGTAAAGCACCCCTGGGTTCAATTCCCAGTGCCCCCCCCCCCCCCCCCCGCCAAAAAAATATTGGTCTTCTGGCCTGACCATTAGAAATTCACAAAGTGGGGGTAAGTTTGTAGAGAAACAATTAAGATAAGGGATCCCCTAGTAATTTCAGCAGGCAACTGACCTCTAGAGCTTAGCTGAAAATAATCTGATATTTTATAGAAGAGACCCTAATATGGTTGGTGCTACTGTGGACTGAAAAAAATGAGACTAGAGACCTGCTTAAAGTCCCCTCTAACTCCTGGTACAGGGGATTGAAACCAGGAATACTTTACCACTGACCTACATCCCTAACCACCCCCCAGCTTTTTTTTTTTTTTTGAAACAGGGTATTGCTGTTACTGAGACTGTCTCAAACCTGTGATCCTTCCGCCTCAGTCTCCCAAGTAGCTGGGATTACAGGCCTGTGCCATTGGCAAATCTTGAACTTTTATCTCTCCAAATATGAAATTTCTAAGCTAAGAGAGAAGCTGTAATCTCAGTTACTCAAGGCTGAGGCAGGAGGATTGCAAGTTTGAGGGTAGCCTCAGCAACTTAGTGAGACCCTGTTTCAAAACAAAAATAAAAAAGGGCTGGGGGTATAGCTCAGTAGTAGTGTACCCCTAGATTGAATCCCCAGAGTACTTCCCCAACCCCCACTCCCCCCACAAGCAAGCTAATGGAGCTCAGTTCTACTAGGAGTCAATAGTGGTGAGCCCTGGGTTCCAGTTTACTAAAACAGCAGATGCTAATGACTCAGTGCTCCGGGTTAAAGGCATGTGGACCAGGCTGAAACTCTTCATTCAATCCTGTTACCAAGATCAAGGCTTATCTTGCCTTATGACAGCTATACTGGCATGAGGAAAAACAACCTAGAGTTTTAATTTTAGATTCCACATTTCTTTTTCCAAAAAGCACATTGTCCCTGGAGCCTCAAACAGAAGCCATTTGCTCCCCAGATTTCTCAGGCACTGATTTTATCCTCAGTGGTCAATTCCAATCATCTTCACCTCTGTTCTACAAAACCCTTGCCACCTGTGCCCGCTCCCCTAAAAAAAAAGCATGTGGAGAAGAAAAAAGGGATAAATTTCTAGATTTTCTTCCTAGTTCTCTTTTGCCCAGGAAGAATTGCTAAACATTGGCCACTATTTAGAGAGATCAAAGACCCACCCTTAGACCCACAGCTAGGGTGAAATAATACAAAGTTGGCTGAGGATAAAGTGCCCCCAAAGGGCTGAAACAACAGGTACCATTTATGTAAACTCTCCTCACCTGCAATGAACTTAGACTATTAGGGTTAGTTAGTCTGATCAGTGGACAGGTACTGATGGGCCAGTGAAGAGATAACTGCAGCAGCCCCCCACTCCCGACTCAGAGGGCCTTCCTGGGAGGGAGAGGCCCTGAAAATGAAATGCTCCCTAACATTAGATTGGTACTGACCTAAAAATGAGCATTCAAGTGACAGAAAATCCTGTCTTCAAGACATTAGGATTTATTGAAAAACTACATACATATTAAAACAACTTTATACACATATCCCACATTACAAGATTACAAATATACAAACATGAATTCTGTTAAAGATAGAATCTTGAGTATTAAAAAACTGTAGAAAACCCACACCCTAATTTCATCACTTAAATTGGTGTTCCCCATCTCCAAATAAAAAACCGAAACAATCTCATCCAATTTCCCAAGTCCAGCTCCTGAATGAAACTGTAACATTCATATGAAATGTTTATCCAAAGCAGCACTAATGTTCAGGTTTGAGAGGGAAAAGTCAATTTAAACTTCTGAGAGCCCCAGGGTAACTTAAGGAAGAGGGGAATGATGGAATTCTCCTAATGACATTTTTATTAAACTCCATGGTGGTCTCTCAACATTAGTAATGAAATATTAAAATGTCCTGAATGGTCAGAGCATTATGCTCACTCAACCCAGGAGATGCGATAAATAATGGTTATATTTCTTCTTGTCAGATAAAAGAAGGAGGGTCCTTGAGAAACAGTGTTTCAAATTGAGAATTTAGTCCCAGGAGAAATCTCTTGTGCTCCACAGAGTAATAGGGAGACACTGGGTGCAACTCTTTATCTTCATTCCACACCTAAGAAAATTAGGGGTAAGGTATTTTAGAATCTATACCAGTTTAAGTCCTTATTATAAAGGCAACAAAGGTCATTTAGAAATTTGAAGCAGCCTTGGCAGGAAAATGGAAGGGGCAAGCCTAATACAACAGTCCATTTGTTGTTTCCTAGGTCTCAGTTTAAGAAGTCTCTCCTTCACTGAGTCCTGGTCACCATGGTAGGGATCTGCAGGTGTGAAGGAATCATTCTTATACTTGTGCCACTTTCTGTAATTTTCTGCAGCATTATGCTTCCTTCCTCCTGCTCTTCCTCCTCCAACCACCTCTATCAAAGAGGTGTCAACCCAAGAAGCTGCTAGAATATAATGTTAAATGTTTAATGAAGGAAGTGAGACTTCAATCAAATATTACATAAGTCGATGTTGGGGACACTGAAGAATTAAGATTAGTGGGCAACCCAAGAAATAATATTAGGAAAAGGAAAAGATGTCCAGAGCCATGTAGTAGAAAAACTGGAATCTTTGTTCATAATCATAATGCATTAATTATGAAGGAAGGAGAGTTCATCAGTATGAGCATCAATTCCAACCTTCAGTGTCAGAAACTTCTCAAAATAGTCTCAGCATAGGTGTTGGGACCCTTTATAGTGTTAGCTTTCTAAATATTTGAAGATGCTTCGCTTCATTCCTGGGGTGCTATCTTCTGTTCTGAGGCGCTTAGGAGAAGGGGATGTCATTAACGATGGACCTCTTCTCCTCACCTAGAGAACAGAGAGGAAGTCAGGGCCAGCTTAAAACCCTCAAATAGGTACTTACTTACCTCCAGTTAGCTCTTAAACAACTCAGTTGAATCATGGATGATTCACAACAGAAAATAAAGAAAACAATATAAAAATTTTCCGACAAGTTTAAAAGCTAATTACCTATTGGGGGTAGCAATTCCCCTGTACGTCACTGGGGAGCACAGAATTATGACACTGTAGCATAAGTTATTAGACCAGAACTTTTGTATTTTAATTAAAATAAGTAAATTTTGCCTTGGAAGGTACCATGTTAGTTCTCAACTTCCTTACCTGAGGCTTAGATGATTCCATTGCTGCCTCAGCCTTGACAGGAGAAAGTGTATGAAAGACAAAGTTTCTTGAATTTCGGGGAGCACTAGGGTTGCAATCAGAAAGAGCAGCCAGTTTCTGAAGCACAGCTTTGGGCTGGTTTAGCAGCGAGCCTGTCTTCAGCTAAGAAATGAAGAGTTATCTGATATTAAATCCCAAATTCCAAGGAAGAACAAAAAGTTATTTACCTTCTCTGCTCCCCTACAGGTATTAAAGGGACATATTTCTACTCTATTTAAGTAAAAAAGAAATAGCAGGCACCTTTGATATTCTCATTTCCTGTGGCCACCTCCCTACCTTAGGGAGGCTATTCTCTTAGCTTGACCTGGGCCTTTAAAACCTGTACACCAAGACTATCAGACTGACAGAGTTTCAACCAACCTGGTGAGCACTTCCAGGTTTGATGGCTTCAAAAGGATCACTGAGTGGAGGCTTTGATTCCTGAATAACCACAGGGCGTTTAGCTGGAAAGAAAAGACAGAGAGGACTGTTCTAAGCAAAGGTAGGCAGAATTACTTTTACATATAAACATGCTAAGAAACCTCATAACTAAACCAATGAGCTAAAACAAAGGAACTTTTTCATTACTCTGAGCCTTAGATCATAAAGCAAAAGCAGCTATATAAACCCACAAGCACAATCTCTGCTGCCCAATAGTCTAAGATTCAAGTATTTGGTCTCTTCCAACCTCTGTGACAGTATTAGATACAAGCTTAAAACTAACCTCCAATAGCTCCTGAAGGTTCATGTCACTTCTAAGGCTTCAGCACTAACAATTCAAGTGGCTAGACCCTAAAGAGATATAAGAACTCACCATTCTTCTGCAGTGCTTTTGCTGTAACTTTCTTGGCTAGCATCATAAACTGACTGTCTTCCCCAATTTCTTTTTCTTCTTCTTCAGCTGTAATTTTCCCCTGCTGTGCCTGAAAATAAAAACCATACAGCATTAACATAAAACTCCATAGCTTCCCTAAATAGCATAGCCTGGGTTGTGAAGCTAGGTTACTGGGATATCATTTGTTTTCGTCTTTGCAATTTTCGCTGCTTTAGGAAAAAAAAAAGTTTTAGACAAATAAACCTGAAGATAATTGCCCATCATCATTTATCCTTCTCAGTGCAAAAAAAGATTCAAAGGGCTAGCAAATGGCCTGGGGTTGTGGCTCAGTGGTAGAACATTTGCCTAGCACATGTGAGGCACTAGGTTTGATCCTCAGCACCACATAAAAATAAATAAATTAAAAAAGGTACTATGTTCAACTAAAAAATAATATTAAGAAAAAAATATATAAAGGGGGCTACTAAATGTTGACTAAGATTTTGAAACAATCATGTTAAGTTAAAAGTGACTGGGTCCCCTTCTTTTGATAAACTAAGGTCAGAATAGGGAATTTTTTTTTTGCAGACTTTCTACCTGGTCTCGAAGCCATTGCTCTCGTTCAATACGCTCCTTTCTCCATTTGGCTTCTGTTTCATCAAGCTGTTCTTCAATCTGATCATCATCAGAGTCTCTGTGGAACAAGTCCATCTGGGAAGCATCATCTAAAGCAAAAAGTTAAGTTAATCAGACAGATGAAAAATAAATCCCTATCAAATACTGAACATTGACATAAACCTTTCCCACCCACTCATAGAAAACAATGGTTATGTCAGGCACGGTGGTGCATGCCTGCAATTCCAGGGGCTTGGAAGGCTGAGACAGGAGGATCACAAGTTCAAGGGCAGCCCCAACAACTTAATGAGGCTCTAAGCTACTTAGTAAGACCCTGTCTCAAAAATAAAAAATAAAGAGGGCTCAGTGTTTAAAACACGCCTGGGTTCAATCACACATCCAAAAAAAGAAAACAATGGTTATAGCTAAGTCCACTGGTTGTCATTTGCCATCTTAACCTAGACCAAATATGTACATCAGAACCTTTTTTTGTTTCTTTTGTATGTATATGCTACACAAGATAGTCAAGTGCTCTAGCACTGAGTAAACATTCTCAGTGCTGAAACCATTTGTTTCCAAAGATAGCAACCAAGATACCTATATTTTTCCACCGGAATTTTCTTGTTCGCCCAGGACCATCACTGTGCAGATCCCCATCAGCAAGGTACCTCTCTTGGTATAAACGTAGTTTTCGTTTATCATCATCCAACATTGTTTTCCTACAACAGGAGAAATAAGGTGTTCAAAACCAGGACGATTCTGGCTGATTTTAGGGCCTGCCTTAAGAAGCATCCTGTTACTTAGAATTATTGGGATACTAACATGTGTATTTTCTTGATTTGACTTTGTAATTCCTCATCAGAAGGAAGTACTTCATCAATTACATCCTCTTCATATTCATCAATATCTTCCCCATCATACTCATCTTCACTTCCCACGTCACTTCCTGACACCTCTGCTTCATCCTCCAGGTATTTCTTCAATCTCCTGGAAAATAATTTTCAAGATTAGAAGATACAATAATGATTACATACACAGAACATGGACACAATAAGAAAAACAGAACACAGAGTCACCTATAATAACAATATGCATAAACTTAAGAATGTATTTTGATAATATCTAAAATAATGTTTTCTAAAATGTTTAAAGATGAGCCAGGCGTGGTGGCACATGCCTATAATCCCAGTGACTCTGGAAGTTTAGGTAGGAGATCACAAGTTCAAGGCCAGCTTCAGCAAATTAGCAAAAACCTGTCTCAAAATAAAAATTTAAAAAGGTCTAAGGATATAACTCAGTGGTCAAGTGCCCCTGGGTTCAATCCCCAGTACCAAAAAAAAAAAAAAAAAAAAAAGTTGGTCACTTAGAACATTCCATATGCCAATAACTGCTTTATAGTAATTTTAGGAGTGGGTACTATTATTTCCTTCATTTTACAGTTGATAAAAGAGAATAATCAGGACATGAGGAGACTAGAAGCAATGACACTAGTAATGTTATTAGTTCTGGAAAGAATTATAGACGTTTACCATAGAAATCACCTAAGGAGATTCACAGAGATTATACAATTTACCAAAGGTCACAGAGCTAGGAGATACAACAGCCTGAATTCAATCTAGGCTGGGTAACCATATTAGGAATACCTGTTGGAAAATTAAACTAGTTTGTTATGCATTTAAGTATATCAGGTTTTAGGAAATGGTATGTTATAGCAAGGTCATATACTGGGATCTTCTTACAGCTTATCAAACCTTGACCTGCTCTCAAATTAGAGGCAAAACTAAAGAGAAGAGCTCCTGGTAATCAAAATCACCTCTAGTTACCTTTTCTAATTTCAGCTCACCATAAAAAGTCGGTTACCATTCTGGGTTCCAAGTTCTATTGTATATGGTGACAAGAGGAAGAACTTTGGTTTCTTCTGAAGGCTGATTTTTATCAAAGAGTTTTAGACTATTTTTTTTTTTTTAAAGCTAAATTCCTCTAAATTCAACTCCTGGGGAGTTCCTTAGGGGCTTACTAGTCACTAAGTTTCCCAATCTTCCCATCCACCTTCTTTGAGCATTCAACTTTTAGCTTTATAAAACTTACATCTAAACAAAAAGCTCTGTAGTAAAATAAGGCTTAAGAATCATTTCTCTAGAAACTCTACAGATAGCCTAAAGCTGTATGAAATAGTTAATCTGACAGGTGACAAATTAGAACCGTAAACAGATCTTAATGGAATGGAATGAAGGGCTAAAAGCAACAGTATAAATCTAACAAAGGATCAATACACTATCCTGTACAAGAATTCCAAAAACAATTCACATACTATTTAACAAATTCCTATTAAATTTATGTTTGTGAAACTTTTTTTTTAACATCACAGGGAAACTTATGGATATGCTGAGTGAGGGAAAAGCAAGATGCAATATGAAAAATTTTATAAATCTCAACTATATAAAAATATATATGCCAGGAGCAGTGGTACATGCCTGTAACCCCAGAGGCTCAGGAGAATCTTGAGTTTAAAGCCAGCCTCAGCAATGGCGAGGCGCTAAGCAATTCAGTGAGACCCTGTCTCTAAATAAAATACAAAATAGGGCTGGGGATGGGCTCAGTGGTTGAGTGCCCCTGAGTTCAATTCCTGGTACCAAAAAAAAAAAAAAAAAGAAAAGAAAAAAATATATATGCATAAAAACATTAAGAATAAATTATCACCATGGACACTTTCATATATATTTTGGAAGTAGACATGAGCAACATTTTTTTTTTTTGGGGGGGGTACCAGGGATTGGACTCAGGGGCACTCAACCACTAAGTCACATCCCCAACCCTGTTTTGTATTTTATTTAGAGACAGGGTCTCACTGAGTTCTTAGAGTCTTACTTTTGCTGAGGCTGGCTTTGAACTTGCGATCCTCCTGTTTCAGCCTCTAGAGCCGCTGGGATTACAGGCATGTGCCACTGCACCCAGCCTCTGTATTCTTTTTGATTGTGTGCTTCTTAGTACTGAGGAATGAACCCAGTGGGGGGACTCTACAATCACTGAACTATATCCTGAGCCTTTTAAATTCTGAGACAGAGGCTCACTAAGTAGCTGAGGCTGGCCTCAAATTTGATCCTATAGTTTCAACCTCTCCAAACACTGTGCCCAGACCATTCTATATTCTTTTAAATATACTTAAAATAAACGTTTTACTTTCATGATCAGAACGACAAACATTCCAAAATTCCAAAAATAAAATGGGTCATTTGCCCAAGACTATAAAAAAAAAAAAAAAAAAAAAAGACAGCAATTCATAAAAAATAAGTCCCAGAGAACTTCAGTTATCTACTAGATCCTCAGGATTTAAAGTATGGCTCAGCTCTTAAGATCTTTGGCCATATTATAAGTAGTATACATCTAGTTCAAGGAAATAGCCAGACCACACTTGAAGATAGAGACTATCCAGGATATAAGACTGAAAGTACTGTCACAAGAAATGTTACTAGTTCTGGAAGACACTAGAGAGGTTTAGTATACTCATGACTTAAGGAAAACATGACCATCTTTAAGTACTCAAGAGATGTCATGTGGAAGAAGGATTTTATTTAAACTAAGTTAACCACAAAAACAGAACTACAACCAGCAAATTCAGAAAAAAAATATGGCATTATATAACTCAATTATTAGGGGAACTTTCTAGCAGTTGAAGGAATGGACATAGTACCTACATTTGCCTTTTCAACTTCTCAGATTGCTTCAGGAGTTCTTCCTCATCATCTTCATTACCAGAGTCACTGTGTTCCTCCTGTAAAATCAATTATCACACCCAGTTAAGCAGAATAAGATGTGTCCTTAACAAAAACAGGCTTTATAGAAGTTTAATACTCTCATGTCTTAGGTATATATAAATTTGATGTTATATTTCCTATTTAAAACAAAGCAAAACAAAGGGGCTGGGGTACTGCTCAGTGGCAGAGTGCTTCTCTAGCATGCATAAAGCCCTGGGTTCAATTCCCAGGACCTTACACAAAAAAATTATTATTATTATTTTTTTTTTAAAGAGAGAGAGAGAGAGAGAGGGAGAGAAAGAAAGAGAGAGAGAGAATTTTTTTAATATTTATTTTTTAGTTATCAGCGGACACAACATCTTTGTTGGTATGTGGTGCTGAGAATCGAACCCGGGCCGCATGCATGCCAGGCGAGCGCGCTACCGCTTGAGCCACATCCCCAGCCCCACAAAAAAATTATTAAAAATAGGATTTAGAAACTTCTGCTCACGGGCTGGGGGTTATATCTCAGTTGGTAGAGTACTTGTCTCACAAGCATAAGGCCCTGGGTTTAATTCCCAGCACCAAAAACAAACAAACAAACAAACAAAAAACAAATGCTCACATGCCTCATTATGGGATACTGTTGTTTCTGATAAAATGCTAAACTCGGGATTCTCAAGAACTCAGACAAGAAAGAAATTCCTAAGGGTAGCAAAATATGGAGTTCAGTTATACTCACTTCATCACTATCAAATTCATTTTCATTTGGAACAAGCTGAAAGTCTCCAAATTCTTCCTCTTCATCTTCTTCCTCCCTATAATGCAGATCAATGAACCAACAGATGTTAGAATTTTTTTTTTTGGTTCTGGGGATTGAACCCAAGAGTGCTCTTTCACTGAACTACATCCCCAGCCCTTTTTTATTTATTTTGATATAGGATCTCCCTAAATTGCCCAGGTTGGCCTTGAACTTGTGACCCTTCTGCTTCAGTCTTCAGAGTCACTGGGATTATAGGTGTGTGCCACTGGAAATGGCTTTAATAAAGAAGTTTTGTTTGTTTGTTTTTTAAAAAGAGAGAGTGATGGAGAGAGAGAGAGAGAGAGAGAGAGAGAGAGAGAGGATTTTTTTTAATATTTATTTTTTAGTTATCGGCAGACACAACATCGTTGTTTGTATGTGGTACTGAGGATCGAACCCGGGCCGCACGCATGCCAGGCGAGCGCGCTACCGCTTGAGCCACATCCCCAGCCCATTGTTTGTTTTTTTCAATATTTATTTTTTAGTTTTAGGTGGACACATATCTTTATTTTATTTTTATGTGGTGTTGAGGATCGAACCCAGTGCCCCATGCATGCCAGGTGAGCGCGCTACCGCTTGAGCCACATCCCCAGCCCAAGAAGTTGTTTTTTTTTTAATATTTATTTTTTTAGTTATAGGTGGACACAATATCTTTATTTTATTTTTATGTGGTGCTGAGGATCAAACCCAGTGCCTCACAAATGTGAGGCGAACACTCTCCCTCTGAGCCACAATCCCAGCCCCAATAAACAAGGTTTTTTTTCCGGGGGTGGGGGGGGGTACTGGAGATTGAACCCAGCGCTGCTTTATCACTGAGCTATATCCACTATTCCTTTTTATTTTGAAACAGGGCCTTCCTGGATAGCTCAGGGCCTTGCTGCGGCTGGCCTCAAACTAGTGATCCTTCTGCCTCAGCCTACCAAGTCACTGGGATTAAAGGCGTGAGAGCCACTGTGCCCAGCAATAAATAAGTTTTGAAAGCAAACTACAAGCAACAAGCTAAATTAAGAATTTAAAATATATTATCAACACAAATAATCTCTTCAACAAACCAGAGATAGATATTTTGCCTTTTAAAAAATGTTTTAATTGTGATAAAATACATATAACATAAAATTTAGCCTCCTAACCATTTTTAACTATACAATTTGGTAGTGTTAAGTACATTTACATTGTTATTCAAACAATCAAAACTTTTTTCATCTTTTAAAACTGAAACTCGGGTGGGAGGTGGTGGTACAGGTCTATAATCCTAGTGGCTAGGGAGGCTGAAGCAAGAGTATTGCAAGTTTGAGGCCAGCCTCAGTATCTCAGGGAGACACTGTCTCAACATAAAAAAATTAAAAAGGGTAGGATGTAGCTCAGTTTTACAGTGCTTCTGGGTTCATTCCCCAGTACTGAAAAATAAAAACTGAAACTATACCCAAACAACTTTCCATTCCTTCCTCCTTCCAACTCTTGGCAACCATGATTTAACTTTCTGCCTCTATGAATTTGACTACTCTAAGTGCCTTACATAAGCAGACTCATAACAGCATTTCTCTTTTTCTGACTAGCTTATTGTTCTCAGCATAATATCCTAAAGGTCCATCCATGTGGTATCATGTGTCAAAATGTTTTTCCTTTTAAGTTAAATATGCCATTGTATATACCACATTTTGTTTATCCATTCATATGTCAATAGGTCATGGGGTTGCTTCCATATTTTGGCTATTGTGAACAATGCTGCTTTGAACATGGGTGTATAAATATCTCATGAGTCCTTGTTCTCACTTCTTTTGAGTCTATACTAAGATGGGGAATCACTAGATCAGATAGTAATTCTTTTTTTTTTTTTTTAAATATTTATTTATTTTAGTTTTCGGCGGACACAACATCTTTGTATGTGGTGCTGAGGATCGAACCCGGGCCGCACGCATGCCAGGCGAGCTACCGCTTGAGCCACATCCCCAGCCCCTCAGATAGTAATTCTGTTTATGATGATGATGATTGTATTTTTTCTGGGGACTGAAACAAGGGGTGCTATACCACTGAACTATATTCCTACCCCTTTGGTTGTTTTTTTTTTTGAGACAAAGTCTCACAAAATTGCTGAGATGGCCTTGAATTTACAATCCTCCTGGCTTAGCCTCCCAAGTTGCTGGTATTACAGGTGTGTGCCACTGTACCTGGCTCTATTTTTAATTTGGGGGAATCATCATATTGCTTTCTATAGCAGCCACACTATTATACATTCTCTCCAAAAAACACAAGGGTTCCATGTCCTTTATATTCTCTAACACTACTGATTTATTTTTTATCATAGTCAATGAAGTCAGTACTTCCTTGTGGTTTGCTTATTTATTTATTTGTTTATTTATATGTGGTGCTGAGAATCAAATCCAGTGCCTCACACATGCTAGGCAAGGGCTCTACCCCTGAGCCACATCCCCAGCCCTTCCTTGTGGTTTTGATTTGCATTTCCCTAATTACTAATGATGTTAAGCATCTTTCATATGTTTTTTCTTCCTTTTTAAGTGCTAATTTTCAAAGTATTACAATTTCATTACTATGCAAATATTAAATTCAAATCCATTGTAAGACTCTCTGACAAGATAGCCTCTAAGACTATCAGTTATTACTAAACCTAGAAAACCTGATTCTAGTATTTTACAAAAAGACCAGAACTTCTCAGATTTCCACCAATCTGAGACTCACCTGTCCGTTGGGAAAGAACCTGAGCACAGAGCAAGTGCTTCTTCCATTGGATCAACCATGCTGTTCTCCTTTTCCTGCTTACTCAATTCCAGCGGAGTCAGTGAGGAGGCATCTACATCAACAAGAAAAAAGTTTTGTTACCAAAAATTACAATTTTATCCTCTTTTCTAGCCACCTAAAGACATACCACTCAATACAGTTCCAAGGTAAACTTGCCAAAAACTTCACCATCCATTCATTCAACAAATCCATATTTATGCTTACTATATGCTGAGTACCAGGACAACAGTAATGAACAAAATAGATCTCAACTCTCTCAGAGTTTACATTCTAGAAGGTGTGTGTGTTGGGGGTAATGTGAGCATAGATAGAAAATAAGTTAACATTTATATGGAATTTACTATATCCCAGACATTGTTCTAAATTTTGTACACAAATTAATTATAAATGACATGATATGGACAAAACTAAAGCAGTCTTAAATTGACACTTTACCATTCTAAGAAAGCAAAGATCTAAATGTCAGGAACTACACAGTGAATTCTAACATCATGCAAGATTCCATCATAGTCCTATTTTCTAGGAAATTTTCACCTAAGGATTCATGGATTCTTTTCAATGACACTGACTTAATATATTTGACTCTGGTAGCTGGGCATGGTGTACACACTTACAATCCCAGCTACTTGGAAGGCCAAGGTAAAAGGACTGAAAGTTCAAGGCCAATCTCAGTAACTTTGTGAGACCCTGCCTCAAAAAATAAAAAGGGCTGGCAGTGTAGCTCAATGGTAGAGCACTTATGGGTTCAATTCCCAGTATCACCAAAAAAATGGAGCAAAAAAGAAAAAAAATGTGGCTATAGTAAGCCTGTTGCCTATTGTTGGACATTTACCCTGAGAAGTGAATTTTCCAGAGCAAAGATTTAGAAGTTCCTCCATGTTCTCTTTCTTGTCACTCTTCCTGCTTTGACATTTTTCAGACTGAGATGAAAACTTCCCAGTACACAAATCCAACAATTCATCCATGTTGGCATCCATGGCATTCTCATCCATACTGGCCAATGGCAACTGAGGCTTCAAAGGTTGGTACTGATTTCTGTGGTTTCTAACATTTAAGAACCTATAAGCACAAAGAATAGTGTAAGAAATTTTCTAAAGAAGATGCAAGGTAATAGGTGAAAAACTCTGAATTCATTTCCAACACCACAGTTAGAAGCTGAATTTCAAACCATAAAACAAAAGATTCTAACTTCATACTAATCTAAAAAGGGTAGGGGAAGTTTCATGAAAGAATAAAGTTCTATTCAAAAGGTAAAGTGTAGTCAGGTGCCATGCATGCCTGTAATCCCAGTGATTCAGGAGGCTGACAAGTTCAAGGCAACTAAGCAATTTAGTGAGACCCTGTCTCAAAATAAAAAAATAAAATAAAAAGGGTTGGGGATGTAGCTCAGTAGTAAAGTGACCCTGGGTTCCATACCTTCATCTCCCCCAAAAAAGGAAAATGTAAAGAATAATTGGATAATTTTTGATTTCAGATAATACTAGAGTAGAACTGGTATCATATCCAATAACGTGCCACCAATTCATGAATTCTCAGTCCTACCCAACAATCCTAACAGAGTAGTATGCACACAGAGAAATTTGATGCCCTTTTAATGCAAGATCTATGTATTGCAAATAAGAAGAGATCAAAGGATCAGCATATCAGCAAGAGTTATTTACATTATTTTCTGGATAGACTTTGTTCAAACTTGTAGAATGTAATACTAATGGTCTGTACACCTTCTCCTTCTCATAAGAGAAAGCACAGATGGAGTGACAGAAGCTCACTTTATTTTTAAACAAAATTAAGCAGTACCCAGCACCATTCCCACCCACAGAAACACAAAACTACCTACCCATCTGCATCCAACAGTTGGCTCTGAGTGTCATCTTCTAAACAGAACTGGAAGTCTCCTTCTCCTAGGAAAAGTGTCTTAGGTTCTGGGGAGGCGTTATACAGATCCTGGGAATCCTCTATGGGAAGTGAAGGCTCAGACAGTTTCCCTGAACTCTGGCACCAAAACAAAAACAAACATTAACAAAACATTTCAGAAATGTCATTCAGTGTCATGACAACAACAGAAGTTGCTATTTGCAATATTTCATATATTCTCAGGCAATTGTAGTTGAGAAGGACAATGCATAGCAAAAAGAGGCCTAAAGAAAAATATCTCCAATAAAGTAAGAAGCATGTATTTAATCCACAAAGGGGGTGGATTTTTAAAGCTGAACACACATAAGCTCAGTACCAAGAAGGTGGGAGTTGGTTGGCTGGGACACACTTTATTTAGAAATGTGGGAAGCAAAAGGAGGAGAGAATTAGAAAAACTATTACCACCTTACCTTAGAAGCTGAGCTGACCAAACTGGCTCGAAATAGCCCAGGGGAAGGAGATCTGAATCCTCCTGCTATAGGGAGAAAACTGGTCCCTCGGCCTGTTTGTCTGTTGCAAGGCTGATAGGATGGAATTGTAGAGCCAATCAGCTCAAAGCTGCTATTGTGGCTGCTCTCTTTTGTTAACAATGAACATGAATCATCTTCATCTAAAGAAAGAGAAATATCTTTTAAGTGCAAGAATACAGAAATAAGGGTGGATTGTTTAGGAAAAAGACGAAACAGGTAAAATTCATAGGCAAACCTCTCTAGTCACAGGTTCCAAATCATTATGTTAAATTATAATACTATGATACATTATATAGTCATATTTATTACTGTGAGCTAAGTGACACCTAAAATTTCTCTTCTCACCCTGCCTTAATGCCTATAATCGTTCCTCATTTTCTAATTAAACACCTTCCTTTGACCTACATATAGAAATAATTCGTGTTTCACTCAATCAACATGCATTCACTAGGGGCCTATTAAATGTCCATGGTGCACTATGAAGAAAATTTATGTAAGTTTTTCAAAAATGGGACCAAGAAAATTATTCTAATTTATAAACTCATTGCCACAGGTTAGACCAGAAAGTCTCTAGGATTAAAAAAAGGGAAACTTTGGCCAGGCAAGGTGGAAAACGCCTGTAATCCCAGAGGATAAAACAGCAAGATTACAAGTTCAAAGCCAGCCTCAGCAAAAAGTGAGGCTGCTAAGCAACTCCATGAGATCCTGTCTCTAAATAAAATACAAAAATAGGGCTGGGGATGTGGCTCAGTGGTTGAATACCCCTGAGTTCAATCCTTGGTACCAAAGATTAAAAAAAAAAGGAACCTTTATGGGACTGTAATAATTAAGTATCAAAGTTGGAGGACAAAAGCAAAGTTAAGTTCTGTGTAAGAATCACTTACCCAGTTTACTGGGCTGTTTTCCTGAGTTTTCATCTGTTTCTGACTTTTCTTCAGTAGGAAAATAACTATAAAATAAGAAGGTAAACTGTTTGTATCTGTTCCTATTTCTTACTAAAGGGGAAAATTCAAGGAATTTTATATTTCCTTAGGGTTACTTACCCCATCTTGGAAGAGTTGTCCTTAAATAGAAGTAAGGTAGAATCTGATGAGAGAGGCTTGGGAACAGAAAGAAGATCGACGGACTTGCCAATTTCACTACCGCCATCAATATTATCTTTGTCCATTTCTTTCTCATCTTTGAGTTCTAGATCTTCACTACCAAGAAGGAATTCTGCGTTCTTTACCAATCATGCCACCCCAAAACAGAATAATACAAGTTAAAAACTTTAAAAGCAAATCTCACTGTTAATTTGAAATAAAGCTGCTTGTTTACAAGTCACATCTTAAATCTGTAAAGCTAAACTTGACCATTATCATCAACATAATTTCCCCTTAACACTTTTAGAGCTCTTTTATATCTATACCTTTTTACCCTCCCCAAATTGTTATAAGATTACGAAAGAAGTCTTGATTATCATTTTCCTGAGGTAATAAGAGGTTAAATGATTAAAGTAAAATTGCAGGATGACTACTGACCTCAAACCAAACACAGACTGTGTGTGATATGCTGCCCAGCTTAGCATTGCTTTCTTTTTCTTTGACCCAGGGTTAAATATTAATGAAAAAAACAAGAAAGCTTTTTCATACCTAACAATCATATAATCACCTATTCTTCCTGGGCAGAAAACAATACTATAGAACAAGGACAAAAAGTCCTTCTAGGGGCTGGGGATGTGGCTCAAGTGGTAACGTGCTTGCCTAGTATGCACAGGGCGCTGGGTTCGATCCTCAGCACCACATAAAATAAAATAAAGATGTTGTGTCCACCGAAAAACTGAAAAATAAATATTAAAAAATTCTCTCTCTCTCTTAAAAAAAAAAAAGAAAGTCCTTCTATAAATACTTTCTTCACAAAAGAATGATATTAATTTGGAAGGCCTCTGCTTGCCTGATAATTTATTCTATCTCAACCAAGATTAAGATGGCTTTTGAGTCTAGATAGAGAAAAACAAATAAACAAGTTAAAATTAATATTAATATAAAGTCATTTTCAATATTAGCATTATTATAGTTATTTTGGGGGGTACCAGGGACTGAACTCAGGGGCACTCAACCTCTGATCCACATCCCCAGCCCTTTTTTGTATTTTATTTAGAGACAGGGTCTCACTGAGTTGCTTAGCGCCTCACTTTTGCTAAGGCTGGATTTGAACTCTCACTCCTCTTATCTCAGCCTCCTGAGCAGCTAGAATTACCAGCATTACCACCATACCCAGTAGAAGCCAAGGATTCAGCTCTGCGAATTATAGGTGCTCAGTGATGCTGACAGAATTAAAGGTACTAAGATTTAGGTATTCATGAGATAAGTTACCATCTCTGTATGGCTAAAATTCCTTATACAATTTTAAATGCTTATTATACTTTTTTTATATCTGATTTTCTTTCTCTTATTCATTATGATCAAGTTACTAAATTACATAAGGGCCAGAAACCTCCTGATTGCCTTCTTCCTTTTCCTCCTCCAGTTCCTCCGCTTCTTTCTCTTCCTCTTCCTCCAGTCCCTCCACTTCTTTCTCTTCCTCCAATTCCTCAGCTTCTTTCTCTTCATCTTCCTCCTCTTCTCCATCTTCCTCAGACTCATCCGTCATTTCTTCCTCCTCCTCCTCCTCCTCCTCAAACCCATCTTCGTTATCTAATTTAAACAATGCTTGGCGCTTTTGGCGCTCCTCAAATCTTCGGAGTTTCATTGCCTCTTGCAGTTTAGCTTTTAGCACCTGCAACTTTTCACCTGAACAGAAATATGTTGAAATGCTTTACACATAACGATCAACTATATAAAACAATAATTAAGTAGGCATTTTAGGCAACTCTAGAAGTGTTCTAGTCATGTCCCAAAAGGAAAACCAAGGACCTTAGTACCCACCAGGCATGGTGGCACACACCTATAATTCAGGTGACCTGGGAGGCTGAGGCAGGAGGATCTCAAGTTCCAGGCCTGCCTCAACAACTGAGTGAGACTCTGACTTAAAATAAAACATAAAAAATAAAGGGCTGGGGATTAAGCTCAGTGATAAAGTCCCTGGGTTCAATCCCTAGTACTATCTCACATAACACGAAAAGACCTTAGTATCCTAGGTTTTTGTTATTCTAACACATAGAAATTATTATAATTCAAAGTGTCAAAGAAAATTTCTACACCCAGGGATTATAAAGTAATCATTTAAAGGAGGGAAAAAGGAGGGAATGGGGCTTTAAGAGTCTCGGGCTCAGCAGCCACGATGGTCAACATTGATAAACTTACCTGTATTACAGAAAAAGAAACAAGAGTAAAATCAACAAAAGATATGGACTGGTAGTCCACAGAAAAATAAACATTAATAAAAATGTGAAAATAATGCTTAATTAATGTTTAATTAAAAACACAAATAAAAATTAAGATAATTTTTGACATTTGACAAAATTAAAAAAAAAAACAAGGGAAAACAAATTCTTACTATGATTAAAGTGTAAATTAGTGCAACCATTTTAAAGGACAATTAAGTGACACATATTAAATTCTGACTCAGTAATTCCACTGTAAGGAATTCTGCATCCTCAGATGACTCTGAGGAAGATGGAGAAGAGGAGGAAGTTTCTGGCCATTATGTAATTGTGTGTGTGTGTGTGTGTGTGTGTGTGTGTGTGTGAGAGAGAGAGAGAGAGAGAGAGAGAGAGAATATATATATACATACATATATATATGGTGAGAGAGAGAGAGAGAGAGAGAGAGAGAGAGAGAGAGAGAATATATATATACATACATATATATATGGTACTAAGAGACAACATTGGATGCAATGACCAAAAACTGGAACAATCATGATGTATATCACTAGGACCACGGTTAAACAAACCATATTGTATTCATTCAATGGAATATTAAGTTGTGTTTAAAAAGCATGAAAAGAAATATAATGTGAGCCAGGCACGAGGGCGCATGCCTGTGATCCCAGCAGCTCCTGAGGCTGAGGCAGGAGGACCAAGAGTTTAAAGCCAGCCTCAGCAATAGTGAGGCACTAAGCAACTCAGTGAGGCCCTGTCTCTAAATAAAATACAAAATAGGGCTGGAGATGTGGCTCAGTGTTCAAGTGCCCCTGAATTCAATCCCCAGTACCCTTCCCCACCAAACAAAAGAAATACAATGGGAATTTGAGCCTGGAGTAGATTAGGTTACAGGTTCTACCACTTAGTAACAATATAAACTTGAGCAAGTGTTGTGAGTGCTCTGCATATCAGTTTCCCTATGTATAAAACAAGGATATTATTATTTACTTCACAGGTTGTGAGAATTAAACAAGATAAAGTATGTAAAGCAGCTAGAACAGTGTTGGTAGAGAATGAATATCCAATGACACATACAAATACACAAAGTGGATTACTCATAAAATTTTTCTTATAAGAATACATGAATTATTAACAGTCACCTTTGGGGAGAATAATTTTTCATATAATACATTTTTCCTAGTGTTTTAAATTAAATTATTTCCATATGATATATTACTTGTGTTTTCAAGGTGGAGGTAGGAACAATAGACCTGTTTCCAATACATTGTTAGAACAAAAAAGTAGATTATAAAGCAGAATGCATGCATGGGAATGATCACACTATTATTTTAGTTCATTTGTTTCCTTTTTATTTATTTACTTTTTTCCCAGTGCTGGGAATCAAACCTATAGTCTTGCACCTGCTAGGCAAGCATTCTACCACTGAGTTACATCCCCAGCCTACTATTGGTGTTCCTGTTTTTTTTTCTTGGTGGGGCTGGGAATTGTTTGTTTTCAACACACACATATATGAAAAGAAATGAGTTTAATGGACAGATAAACAATATAGTTATAGAATTTGTATCTGATAGAAGATTACTTTTCTTGTTTATCCTTTCTATGTATTTATTTTTTAAATAAATTACAAATCATTTTTATTTTTATTTTTTTAGTTGCACATGGACAAAATACATTATCTATCTATCTATCTATCTATCTATCTATCTATCTAGTTGTTTATATGTCGTGCTGAGGATCATACCCAGTGCCTTACACATGCAAGCAAGCAATCTACCACTGAGCTACAGTCCTAGCCCCCTCTATGTTTTTATTTTTGTATAATTAATATTTCTTCTTTCTTTTTTCTTTTTTAAATATTGGTATTGAACCAAAGGTATACTCTACCACTAAGGTACATCCCAGCCCTTTTTATTTTTATTTTGAGATAGGATCTCATTAAATTGTTGAGACTGGCCTTAAACTTGCAATCCTCTGCTTCACTCTCCTGAGTAGCTGGGATTACAGGTGTGTGCTAACATGCTCAGCAATAAGCTTTTGACAAATGCTAGTTTAAGAAATAAAGTCATTTTCCCACCCCACACTTCTAAATGTGCTGTATATGAATCCTACTGAGATATTGCTATCCACTCTCCAAAGTCTCCAAGGAAAAAGATTCTATAACTTTTCATTATAGGATCTTCAATAGCTATGAAAACTCAAATACCTGGTTTTGTGTGGCTTGCTCCATCCAGTTTCTCAGCTGCCAAAGTCACAGGTACCACATCTGCCTTTAGCTCTTCCCTTCCATCAGTGCTTAAGTCTTTCACTATGATGTTCACTTTCACTGTTTGGCCAGCCCTGGACTTGGTTGTTGGATTAACATGCTTCCAGAAACGCTGCTTTAAGGCTTCCAGTTCTAAACCCAAATGCAAATAAGTCTGTCAGTTTGCCAAGTTCAAGCTCTTTCCTTCAAGATTCCTATTAAGAATTATAAGGTAAGTCTTTTGCTCTACAGTGTTAAAGAAAAAAAATCATACACACAAAGAGAAACTCTTTTTTTGCTAACACCTGCATCAAATTCATACAACTTAACATTCTTCCTCAATGTTTCAAAAATGAGATTTTTAAGATAGAAATTTACAATTGCTTACAAGTTCTAAATATATAGCAATTCTTCTTATAAGTATTAAGCTGGTAGAAAGAAATATCTAATTCTTAACTTTCCTTCTTTTTTCTTTCTTTTTCCATACTGGGGATTGAACCTAGAGGTACTCTATTACTGAGCTATATCCATAGCCCCTTATTTATTTATTTATTAAATTTGAGACAAAGTCTCACTAAGTTACTAAAGGTCTTAACCCAGGGGCCGGCACTTGCTAAATTGCTGAGGTTGGCCTCGAACTTGCAATCCTCCTGCCTCAGCCTCCCAAGTTACTGGGATCACATGTGTGTACCACTGTGCCCAATTTCATCTTATTTCTTCAATTCCCTATTTTGAACATTTCACTATTGGCAATCTGACTACATATGGGCAATGTCAAAAAAAGGCAGGGGGAGAAAATGACAATCTAGTCAGTGATATAACTCAGTAGCGGGCTAGAAAAAAAAAGGGATTTTCTTGGTTAAACTAGAACACACAAGTGGCACAATCAAAAGTAAGTAATGGACTGCTATAACTATTCCACTTACTGGTAACCTCTGTATCACACACCCAACTGATATATAAATGGGTGCAGCAAGCTTAGTGCTCTAGCACAATAGAGCTTTTATTCTCTTCCTTGTTGCTATTCTTACAATTTTCTTCTCCTTTCTCCCTCAGCCAACTGCTGCTACTTAGCACCATTCCTACCCACTCTGTTGAACACTTTATACCACTGTGGAATTTGGGGTCTGTACTGAGAGAGCTAGCTGGTAAGATCTGGCAGTTATAAAGAGATCATAAAGGGGAAAAAAAAAAAAGCTCCTTTTGGGGATGAGGGACATTGGATATTTTCATGTGGGTTTCTCTCTTTCATGGCAATGACTTAAGACTTCAAAGTTTGGTTAATTATTATTAAATATTTTTGGTGGGAGGTGATACTGGGAACAGAATCCAGGACCTCACACATGGTAGCCAAGTACTCTGCAGTAAGCTTCATCTCCAGTCCTTTTTACTTTAAGGCAGGGTCTCAGTAGGCTGACAACTTCAAGAATTTAAAATCTTCCTGCCTCAGCCTCAGTCTACTAAGTAACTGCAATTACAGGCACGGACCATTGCACATGGCTGGTTAAATTTTTAAAATGTACTCAAATCACTTTAGTAGTTTAGTGATTGGTATCTAGATATGTTTTTTCTTTCCCTAGATGATCACTGTTTAAAAAAAAAGAGAGAGCTGAAAGAAAATATTTTTATCCTGCGTCCCTAACATTATTAGCAGCAAAAACCTAACTCCAAAGAATGGTATGTTTACATTACAAACAAAAGAAAAGGGAGAGAAGTAGTAAGTCTGTCTCCTGTTTTGAAGTGATCAGTAAAGTTGGAACCGATAGGTGGCTGCAGTGGAAAGGGAGCCGAAATAGGCAGATCATTACTGATGCCAATAGAACAAAACAAATGGGTGAGTAGGAAGATTACTCAGGACCTAAAATAACGAGGCAGAAGTTATTTTCATTTATAACTAGAGAAAGTGAACAGCCTCAAGGTTTTTCATCTCTCAATCCACTACAGCAACTGCTTCCTTTACCCTTTATTATAAGACTTAATCACCTTCCTCATCCTAAAAGCCAGGTTCAAACCCCTCTCCCTCCATCAATCTTTTCCTAGAACCTCTCATCTCTTCTTCAAGTGAAATATCTCTGCTCCAGATCAAGACTATACCAGGAACTTGGTCTAGAATTCTTATTTCCATTGTTCTGTCCAGAGAGTAATTAGAAATAGAAATTACCCCCTAGGCTATTGTAAGACACATAAGTAATGTTTCACACGCCACAAAGTTTGAACCTACTGCATTTTCCCATGGAAACCTTACTCCATATGAGGAAAAAAATTGTTGATTCTAGGGCTGGGGATGTGATGCTCAAGCAGTAACGCGCTCGCCTGGCATGCGCGGGGCGCTGGGTTCGATCCTCCAGCACCACATAAAAATAAGGATATTGTGTCTACCGAAAACTAAAAAATAAATATTAAAAAATTCTCTCTCTCTCTTAAAAAAGAAAAAAGAAATTGTTGATTCTAATGTTTCTGCTCTAAACCCCTTCCAATGTGTCTTCCACATCAGTTACCTGATTGAATTTCCTCAAATGCATATCTGATTGGGTCCTTTCCTATGAAAAAACTATTAAATGGTCCCCCACTAAGAAAAGGCTAAAAAATCCACACTCCTAGCATGGCCTAAAAGTCCTGCAGGATCTAGGCTCTAGTCACCAATCCCCTTGAAATTGTCATTTTTACCAGCCAGAACTTTCAGTGCTTTCTATTATATCTGTCTTTTGCAATTCTGTCCTCTCCACCAAAAAAGCTATCCCTCTCTGCCTTAGTATCTCCTCAGTTTTCAGGACTTCACTCCTTTCAGAAGCTCCCCTGATTACCTAATCCAAGTATGCTACACTTCTTCTAGGCTTACCTTCACAAAGGCATACCTTTGTCATAGTACTTACCTTTTAGGATTCTAATAGTCTGTTTACCTAGTACCTATCACTCCTACTACACTTTAATTTCCTTGAAAGTAGGAACTATGTCTTACTTGCATACACAGTACCCAACATAGTGCTAAATAAGAAAAAGCTTATTGCATGAATAAATGAATGTTGGTTTTTTTTTTTTTTTTTTTTTTTAGAGTGAGAGAGGAGAAAGAGAGAGAGAGAGAGAAGAGAGAGAGAGAATTTTTAATATTTATTTTTTTAGTTCTCGGCGGACACAACATCTTTGTTGGTATGTGGTGCTGAGGATCGAACCCGGACCGCACGCATGCGAGGCGAGCGCGCTACCGCTTGAGCCACATCCCCAGCCCCTGAATGTTGGTTTTAACTTCATATACAGAATATCATGGAAAAGCCGAGTAGAAACCAGTTTTCATGTCAATTTCTTTTTTCTTTTTTCCTTTTTTTTTTTTTTTTGGTACCAGGGATTTAACCCAGGGGCAGGCACTTAACTACTTTACCCCAACCCCAGCCCTTTCTATTTTTTATTTTGAGACAGGGTCTCACTAAGTTGCTTATAGCCTTGCTAAATTTCTGAGGCTGGTCTTGAACTTGTGATCTTACTGTCTCAGCCTCCTGAGTTGCTGAGATTACAGGGGTTCACCACTATGTCCAGCTCACATCAATTTCAATTTTCTTTCTTTTTGTGATGCTAGGGATCACACGTAAGGCATTGTGCATGCTAAGCAAGAGCACTACTGCTGAGCCACATCCTCAGCCCCCATGTCAATTATTTCTAAAGGAAAACATATTTTGAGTTAAAAATAAGTGTCCAATATGTGGCAGGCATTGTGCCAGGTTCTTAAACAAGCCAAGTATAGTGCTAGGAAAAATTATTCATCCTCTTTGAGCCTGCTTCATCATCTTGCAAAATAATACCTGAGGCTATGAAAATTAAGAAACATAACTAGGGCTGGGGATGTGGCTCAAGTGGTAGCGCGCTCGCCTGGCATGCGTGCGGCCCAGGTTCGATCCTCAGTACCACATACCAACAAAGATGTTGTGTCCGCCAAGAACTAAAAAATAAATATTAAAAATTCTCTCTCTCTCTCTCACTCTCTCTTTAAAAAAAAAAAAAAGAAACATAACTAATAAGTCTTCTGTTCCTGGGTATGGTGGCACATGCCTGTAATTCCAACAACCTGGAGGCTGAGGCAAGAAGATCATAAGTTCAAGGGAAGCCTCAACAACTTAGCGAGACCCTGTCTCAAAATAAAAAATAAAAAATGGTCTGGGGATGTGGCTCAGTGGTTAAGTGTCCCCGAGTTCAATCCCTGGTACAAAAACAAAAACAAAAACCTCTTATTATGGTAGTTAGACATAGCAGTGTATATCTACAATCTCAGCTACTCAAAAGGTAGAGACAGGAGAATGACAAGGTTCAGGCTGGCCTTGACAACCTAAGGAGACCCTGTCTCAAAATAAAATAAAATATCCCCAGGAGAGCTGGGGATATAGCTTAGCACACAAGGCCTTGGGTTCAATCCCCAGTACCTCACATACAAAAAAAGGTATGAAATAGAGTAGGTACCCAAAAAAAGTCTTTTCTTTCAGTCCAAAACAGTTTAGGTAACTTTTAATCTCTCATAACAAAATTTAGCCGTGTCTCATCAAGTAACAAGAAATTATTGGTCTCCTTTTCTTATTCTGGACTGATAACTTCTAGTCCCATGTTTTTCCATTAATGTTCTGGGAAGCAGCTCATATTCAAGCTTCTAATGAAGTTAAGCTAATTCTGTTACATATCCCCTCCACATCTCCAGATCCAACCAAACTGACTTTCACCTCCTCCCAATATGCACCATGAGGAACCCTTTCTTTCCTTTCCAAGAATGTCCTTCTCTCTAACTCTACCAAGTCCATCCAACCAACAAAGACTCACTGAGCATATTTTACACAGCAGACATAGTGGCTGACACAGCACCTATCAACAAAAATCTGTTTAATCAAGGAGGGTCTTAGTGTAAATAATTTGAAGCAGTAACCACTATTTGAGTGGTTCTTTATGCTATCCATTTGAATTATGTCAATAAAAATTACTATAGCCCATGAGGCATATACCTCTTATTTCATTTTTTTTAAAAAAAGATGGATTGGAAAGGTTAAATAAGCATATCTAAGGTTGAACAATTCCTAGTATAAACCATATTCAAACCCTGGTTTTACTATAGTCTAAACCTATAACCACTACGCCATGCTGCCTCAACACAGAGGAGGGAATGGCCAACTCAATTTGTGGTAATACCCAAATTCAGTGTGGAGGGGATCATTCATCTGTTCAATAAGTACAAATGCCTACAATGTCTCATCCACTAAGAAAACACTAGGGATAAAAAAGAGCACAAGGCAGGAGATTTCCAACTCATAGTATAAAGGGAAGGCAGGGAACAAGTAGTTACATCTGCCTACTCCCCAAACCTTCCTTTAACCACCCTTGGAAGAAACTCATCCCTCCTCTGAATTTCCATAGCATTTTATTCTAAATGTTATTTCAGAAAAGAATACTTTTCCCTTTTCTTTGTGTTATTCAATTTTTTTCCAATTATTGATGACAGCTCTATATATCCAGAGGTTCTTTCTGGATCTGCAGATTCAACCAAGCTCTGCTCGAAAAAACTTGAAAATTGCATCTGTACTAACCATGTATAAACTTTTTCTTGTTCTTATTCCCTAAACAATACAACTATTTACAGAGCATTTATATATTATCACAAATAATCTAGAAATGATTTAAAGTACTTGGGAACCATGTCATAGGTTAGATGCAAATATGTAATTTTATTTACAAGACTCGAGCATTGGCAAATTTGGGTATCCTTGGTTGGGGATGGGAAAAATATATTCCCTTCCAATACCAAGGGACAACTTACAGGTTCATTATGAAAGATGTCACAACTTTCTCCCTTGTATTACTGTTTTTTTGAGTACTTCTTATCTCTGATGCTAGACTATGTATGCATCTCAAGTGTACGATAAGTGTCAGGGTTAAATTGCTTTGCTCAACAGCATCTTGCATGTAGTAGATATTTGTTGAATGAGTAGGAAAAAAATTCAGTTTTACAGACAATTTAAGTGAACCAAAATGTTTCTCTTTCATTGTAAAAAACTGAAAAATGTTTTTATGAATGACTTAAGAATAAGGAAAAGAGGTTCTTAATTCAGAAATGCCAGGGCACTTTCCTGGCCAGTGAGCCTGGGTTTACATTTGAAGGACACAGGATCATAGAAAAATTTAGGCATTCAGATTGCAAAGGCTATAAAAAATTCTTAAATTCCAAAACACAGACTTCCATTTTAAAGGTTTAAAACATTCTGATATTCCGCTGAATTTATCTAAGTGGAATTCTCTGCCTATCTTTTTTTTTTTTTTTTAAAGAGAGAGGTAGAGAGAGAGAGAGAGAGAGAACTTTAATATTTATTTTTTAGGTATCGGCGGGCACAACATCTTTGTTTGTATGTGGTGCTAAGGATCGAACCCGGGCCGCACGCATGCCAGGCGAGCGTGCTACCGCTTGAGCTACATCCCCAGCCCTCTCCCTATCTTTTACCTCTGTAGAATAAGATCATGTGTAATTATTGGCTTTTCCTTCATTCCCTGTCCTCCACAGAGGCAAAAAAATAGAAAGCTGCCAAGGTAACTGTCACTTCAAGGCAACTCCCCACAATTTAAAACATTACCTCTGTTGGTTCCAGGTTCATCAAGTATCACAAAGGAATCTTCATCAGCACCCAGCCGTGGTTTAATGGAAACATCTACTCCTAATTGCTTAAGTCTATCCAGAGTGAATTTTCGAACTTTTTCAGGTGGCACAACTGCCAACTTAGTTTGCTGCATGGGTTCTTCCACTTTCTCTTCTATTTCTTCAGCCTGTTTCAGGTCATCTACTCCCTCCAAGGCATGAGATTCAGATGCCACTAGCCCTCCAATCTGATACTCCTCACCGGCCTTGTTCCTAAGGAAGCTGCTTTCCTCCTGTGACACTGAGCTGTCCCCAGGTGAAGATCTAGCATCACTCTGCTTCTTTTTCTCCTGAACTGCTACTTCTTCACTTCTTATCAGATCTTTACTGCAAGCTTCATCTGACCGAATAGTGATTTCAGCTTCTTTTGAAACTACAGTAAATGCATTAATTTCTCTTTCATATTCTGCACCAGTTGTGTGCTCAGAATCTTTGCTATGGTGGTCACCATTCATTTCAGTTATATTTGTAGTGTCTATAATTTCTTTGTGATGGCTTGGCTGATACTTTGATGACCTAGAGAAGGGAAAATGAGCTGGAATTTAAAATTACCTTAAAACATTCTCATCCCTTAGAATAAGTTAAATCAGCTTAAAGAGAGTGGGGAATCCGAACTTTTTACACCAGATATTTACCACAAAACTGAGTGTTCATGAAGAATATAATCAACAAGAAAAGAGGGCTCTTACTTCAGAAGTGCCATGGCATTTCCCTGGCAGGTGGGCCTGGGTTTACGTTTGAAGAAATCATGAATAGTTTTATTCTCAGGCATATGATACGGAAGATTAAGTGCAGATTCTAGAAAATGGAACAGAACAAGCAAATATATACACTGTATATTCTGAAATGTAACTTCATATTCAGTTAACAAAACACTAGAACCAAATCTATCACCAGAAATAGAAAAAAAATCCTGCCTCTAACATAGGCAGGAGCTGACTACAAAAGAGCTCCTTGAAGACCAGTGGTTTTTAAATTTAACTATAATCAAAACAATCCTGGAAGTTTTTAAGAAATACAGATTCTTAGCTCCTATAACTTATTGAATCAGAATCTTTGTGGGGCCTAAAATTTTATATATTTGAAAATCTTCTAAGCTGAGTGCAGGGCATAGTCCCAGCTCCTCAGGAGGACATCTGGGGTATTGCTTGAGCCCAGAAGCTTAAGTAACAAAGCAAGTCCTTGTATTAAAAAACAAAACAAAAAACCCTGCTACAGGGATCCAGATGTAATCAATGCATAGACAACCATTAAAAAGTTTTTTCCTGGTGTTGTCTCAGCCTTTTGTTGCAAGTCATTATTCAAAGAAATTTTCAGAACATAGAATATATAGGCAGCAGCCAAAACTGCCAAGTTCTAACTGGGCCCCATAGAAAACAGTGACCTAGTCATTTGTTAATCAAGACCCATTTATTACAACGAAGGCCAGGCTGCCTTTAAAGCACTCCAAGGGAAGTGGAGGACAGGTCCAAGCAGGGCTTTCCTTTTTGTTGTGTCATTATCTTTGATCACTATTGCAACCAGACAGCCGTTGGGCCTCAAAATATAGGGATAAAACTGAAACTGTAAATACTCTGTAAACACAAGCATTTGTACTTGAAAGAACAGGATTTTAAAGAGCATTGATGTTCAACCAGATTAAAAAAAAAAAAAAGTCACTTTGTTATGCCTTTTAACAGATACTTTTTAAAAAAAATTTATTCACTTTTATGTGGTACCGAGGATCAAACCTAGTGCCTCATACATGCTAAGCAAGTGCTCTACCACTGAGCCACAACCCCAGCCCCCAAAGTGACCTTTTTATATTAAAAAGTTTCTTCCTTACCTCCATTATAGTTTTAGAAGTTTTCTCAGTTTACATTAATGTTCTAAAGGCTTTAGAACGATGGCTACTCACAAAGATCAATTCTAAACTTGATATAATTATCTGAGTTCATATTATATTAGGAGTGGGGAAAAGAAAACAAAACAAACAAACAAACAACAACCCTGACATCCAGTTGAACTTACAAAAAAATTGTAATTTTTCCTTAAACCTCACCCTACTAGTTTGCATTACCTCGAATAAGGCGCTGAGTCTCACTATGCAGTTTTTTTAATGCTTCCTTACTTAACTTGGCTGCCTTTCTTTCCTTAAAGAAAACAAAAAGTAAGACTATATTAATGGTGTTGTCCAGAAAGACAGCTATTCATTCCTCTAGAGTTTGTTCTCTCCAAGAAAAAAGGAGAAGAAGGAACAGAAGCACTAATAATACAATATAAACTCAAGGAGCACATTTATTTACAAGTCTCAGAATATTAATTCAATCCAATCCATATTTGTGTTCCTACTATGTACATAGCAATATGCTGAATATCAGGAAAATAAGACAGACAAGATAAAATATTTATCTTTGAGAAACCCACAATCTCCTGTGGAAACAGATCAATGTAATTTCTACACAGGGCTCTACTTTACCTTCTTCATGATGCCTTTGGATAACTCACTCTCTTCTTGTTGCAAGTCTAAAGATGCTTCCTTTTTCTGAAAAAGATTTTTTTTTTTTTTTTTTAAAGGTTAGTTTTGGAAATTCTTTTTTTTTTTTTTTTTAAAGAGAGAGAGAGAGAGAGAATTTTTAATATTTATTTTTTAGTTCTCGGCGGACACAACATCTTTGTTGGTATGTGGTGCTGAGGATCGAACCCGGGACGCACGCATGCCAGGCGAGCGCGCTACCGCTTGAGCCACATCCCCAGCCCTGAAAAAGATTTTAAACTTCATTTTTAAATGTGAGAATAAAAACTAAACCCAAGCTGGGCATGGTGACACACACCTGTAATCTCAGCAGCTCATGAGGCTGAGGCAGGAGAATCATAAGTTCAAAGGCAGCCTTAGCAAATTAGTGAGCCCTAAGCAAGCTAGAGAGGCCCTGTCTCAAAATAAAAAAATAAAAAGGTCTGGGATTATGGTTCAGAGGTTAAGTGTCCATGAGTTCGATCTCTAGTACCCCTTGCAAAAAAAAAAACTAAACTCAGAGGATGTTTTTACATTATGCTACATTAATAATAAATCTCAAATAGAAAATTTTATTTTTATTCTCTATCAAATAGAAAATTTCAAACATACAGCATCCAATTATGCTTAGAAAACAAATTACGTCTCCTTCCCCCAGTACTGGGGATTGAACCCAGGGACACTGTACCACTGAGCTATATTCCAAGCCCCTTGCATTTTTTATTTTAAGACAGACTCCTGCTAAATTGCCCACGCTAGCCTTGAACTTGCAATCCTCTTGCCTCAGCCTCTGAAGTAGCTGGGATTACAGACATATAACACTATACAGAGCACAAATTAGATATTTCAAATGGAATTTGGATCCTCATTTCTTATACCATTGCTTACATAATTCTCTCAAGAGGGGCAATGACTTATAGAGAGCTAATAAAATCCTAGGAAGAGCAGTTATGCTTTGTGTATATGATACTGGGGATCAAAGAACCCAGGACTTCACGCAAACTTGGCAAGTATCTACCACTGAGCTACATCCCCATGCCTTCCTTCAACATTCCTACAAGGGTAATAACCAAACAATTTAGCACATCATTTGTACTGTAATTTTCCAAAATTAACAGCTAAAAAACTGAAACCCATCAACATGTGATTTTCTTCATTTAAAAAAAAAAAGTAAAGCTGAACATGGTTGTATACACCTATAATCCCAGCAATTCAGGAGGCTGAGGAAGAGGATCGAAAGTTCAAAGCCAGCCTCAGCAACTTAGTGAGGCCCTAAGCAATTTAACAAGACCCTGCTCAAAGTAAAAAATAAAAAGGGATGGGGATGTGACTAAGTAGTAAAGTGCCCCTGGGTTCAATCTCCAGAAAAGAAAGAAAGAAAGAGAGAGAGAAAGTAAATTGCAACAGGAGATCAAAAAAATAAAGTAGGGCTGGGGATGTGGCTCAAGCGGTAGCACGCTTGCCTGGCATTCGTGGGGCACTGGGTTCGATCCTCAGCACCACATAAAAATAAATAAAGATGTTGTGTCCACTGAAAACTAAAAAAAATTCTCAAAAAAAAAAAAAGTAAATGTTAGAAGTAGTTGGTTAGAACTTATTGTAACCATGTTTTACTTGCCTTGTGATTTTTTACTTTGTTTTTCACAGCTGCCCTTATTGATTCTAATGACTCTTCATCTTCCAATGGAGAGTTATTTTCCTCCTCCAAACCCGTTTCAAAAAGGTCTTTATCGGCAAGAAGACAGCCACTGTCATTAAATGAATGTTCTACATCATTTTCCTGGATAATGCATAAAGAAAAAACATAATTCAATCATTTTAAAATCCAACATTTCACAACATATATGGTAATTTGGATCAAGCAGAAAAAGCCCAGCTTTCATCAACAAATACACAGCTTCTAGAACCTTCTTACTGGATCTGAACCCAGTTATCCTTTGAAGTCCAAGCTGTGGGTTTTTTATATAATTACTCAAAATTAACTTAATAAATAAATATTTTTTGAAATGTCAACTAATTACTTATTGACTTATTACAAAACATAAGAATGATTTTTCTAGTTAGCAAACAAACTTTGGTTGAGGGATGCATTAAAAAAATCCTCCTGGAAAAAAAAAAATCCTCCTGGGCTGGAGTGTAGCTCAGTGGTAGAGCACTTGCCTGGCATGTGTGAGGCACTGGATTCGATCCTCAGCACCACATAAAAGTAGATAAATAAAAATAAAGGTATTGTGTCCATCTACAACTAAAAACTATTTTTTAAAAAAATCCTCGTTTCAGCCAGGCATGCTGAGGCAAAAAGATCACAAACTGAAGGCCAGCCTCCATAATTTAGAGATCTTGTCAAAACAAAAAACAAAAAGGGCCAGGCATGGTGCGCATGCTTATAATCCCAATGGCTCAGGAAGCTTAGGCTGGAGGATCCTGAGTTCAAAGCTAGCCTCAGCTATGGCGAGGCACTACAACTCAGCGAGACCCTGTCTCTAAATAGAAAAAAATGGATGGGGATGTGCCTCAGTGGTTAAGCAGCCCTGGATTCACTCCCCAGTACAACAGGAAAAAAAAAAAAAAGGGTAGGGTATGGTAGTGCACACCTAGAATCCCAGCAACTCAGGGAGCTGAGGCAGGAGGATCCCCATTTCAAAGCCAGTCCAGGCAATTTAGCAAGAATTGTCTCAAAAATAAAAGGATTGGGGGCTATAGCTCAGTGTAGGAGCACCCACTGGTACAATTCCCAGTACTGGGGGTATGAGGGATGAATTACTTCAGGTCCTCACAAAGAAAATCAGAAACTCGTTTATTTGTAAGTGTCCTCTACATATCCACAACAATAAGTAAAACGTGTATCCTGCTGTCCATGGTGGCACATGCCCGTAATCCCAGCAGCTTAGGAGGATGAGGCAGTAGAATCACAAGTTCAAAGCCAAACTTCAAATTTAGTGAGACTCTGTCTCAAATAAAAAATAAAAGGCCTGGGAAAACTGGGGTCATAGCTCAGAGGTAGAGAACTTGCCTAGCATGTGTGAGGCACTGGGTTCAATTCTCATCACTGCATATTAATAAATAAAATAAAATAAAGGTTCACTGACAACTAAAAAAATATATTAAAAAATAAGGGGGGAAGGGGATTTAACTCAGTGGTTAAGTATCCCTGGATTCAATCCCTGGTACCAATATATAAATAAATGAATAAATAAAACACATATCCTATTAGTCTCTATGCAAAGCAGTTGATTCAAAGCTATATGCTGAGTGCATAAACTACCCTAATAACTGAAAGCCACTTTTTCTAAAACGTTATTCTATGTGAGAAAAAGCAAATGACTCTCTAATGTATATCTTAGGCTAGTGATAGAGCACTTGCCTAGAAGGTGTGAGGTAGCCTTGGGTTTGATCCCCACCACAACAAAAGGAAAAAAGTATCTCAATGAATAGATAAGAAAATGGTAGCTGGGTGAAATGGTACATGCCTGTAATACCAGCTACTCAAGAAGCTGAGGCAGGAGGATCACAAATTCAAGACCAGACTGGGCAACTTAGTGAGACCCTATTTCAAAACGAAATAAAAAGTGTTGTGGGTATATTTCAGTCATGGGGTGCTTGCCTAGTATGATGAGGCCCTGGGTTCAATCCTTAGTATCCGACATACATACAATATACATATATATGGCATATATCCACAACGGCATTATTTAACCATAGAAAAGATAAAATTCTGTCATTTGCGCCAACTTAGAATAGTGTTAACCAGCACCTGGGAAGGGTGTGGGATATCAGTGAAGATAGGACATTATGGGCGACTATTAATTGAATATTTCAAAACAAATTATGGAGAGGATTTTGAATGTTCCTAACACAAAGAAATGCTACATATTGAAGATGATATGCTGGCCATGGTGGCACATGCCTATAATCCCAGCAGCTTGGGAGGATGAGGCAGTAGGATCACAAGTTCAAAGCCAGACTTCACAATTTAGTGAGACTGTCTCAAATAAAAAATAAAAGGGCCTGGGGGGACTGGGGTCATAGCTCAGAGGTAGAACACTTGCTCTGATCATTATACACTGTATACATGTATGAAAATACCACATGGTATTCCACAATTATGTACAATTACTATGTGTCAATTAAAAACAAAAATGTCTTAAAAATAACCTTGAAAAGACTACATCAGAGTTTTAAAATAAAATAATATACCTTATTTTTTATTTCCTTCCTTTTTAGCCGTCTAATTTTTTCCATCTTTCTCTCCTCTTTCTCAAGTCTTCTCTTTGATTTTATTTTTGTTTTTCCTTCTGTTACTTCTTTTTCACATATGGGCTTTTTGGAAATCTTTCTACCGATGGTAAGTTCTACAGAGTTTCCAGATTGGAGATTCAGTTCTAAGCAAGATGTCACCTGGGTTTCAAGAGTTTCCTGATACGAAGACTCCTCCATATCACTTTCATCACTGTCTGCCACAGTTTTGTAAACCCTTTTAATTTTTCCACTTTTTCCAGCATATAAATTCTCTTTATTTTCCTCAGCACTGTCATAGGTAGTTTTTTCTGGAGAGACATTTGTGTATTCTGTTTCAGAATCACTGTCTTGTAGCACCTTCTTGCTTTTCAATTTCTTACTCACAAATATTTCTTCATCTGAATCTGAAAGAAAAACAATATTTTTAAAGGTATACAACCAGCTAGGGTTGGTGGTGCATGTCTATAACACCAGCAACAAGGGAAGACTGAGGTAGGAGGATCTCGTTCAAGGTCAGCCTAAGCAATTTAACAAGACCCTACTTCAAAATAAAAAATTTTAAAAAAAATTTCTTTAAAAAAAGGTCTAGGGATGTAGCTCAGTGGTATAGTGTCCATGGGTACAATTCCAAGTGCTGAAAAAAGAAAAGTATACAAGTAATTGACCTTCCTCTTAGTCCCACTACACTCAAAAATATATTCAATTATACAAGTGATATATCTCCTTGTGAAATTATGTAACTATCATTAAGAACATATTGTAGCAAAGCATATCTAAAAATATATTTTGAAAAACATTTTCTAAAGAGAAATGCCTCTGGCTGAAAAATGTAATTATATAGATTTACAATGTGTAAAATTGTTCTAATCCTTCTGGTACTTGTTAAAAATACTTTTATTAAAGGATAAATGCATTTAACCAGGCAGTGTGATAGCTACTGGATATTTTACAAATTCATCAATATAACAGAAAGGAATATTTTCAAAAAGACATAAGCACTATTATTTATTATTTTACTTTTATAATAAACAACAGACATGGTAATAATTGACTTATTAATAACTTAATAATTAATAATTCAATAAGTCAAGACAATAACGAAGTTAATATAATCCATTATAACCCAGGCTCCCACACTCTATTCCTAAAATTAAAGTACTAAATATTACAAACCTTTTTCACTCAAGGACCTAGTTGTTTCACAGCTGCCTTGTCCACTGTCAGAAGTCGGACTGTCTACTTCTTGTGAAATGAGTTTTAGATCATTAATTTCTAGATGAACCTAAAAAATGAAAACAAGTTTTGCATTAACTAGGAGGTGACTGAAAGGTCCAAGTACATACCAAGAGCTGGGCACAATGGCGTGTGCCTATAGTTCTAGCTACACAGGAGGCTGAGGCAGGAAGGAAGGTCCCATGGATTCAAGGAGTTCAAGACCAGCCTAAGCAACACAGCAAGACCCCATCTCAAAACACACAAACACACACACAGAATATAATGATAAATACATCAACACAGGATCGCCACATTGCAATAAGGAAAGAACCAATACAATCATTTGATTAAGACAAAAACCAAAATTCATTATACACCTTTAAAATTATTGGATAAGCCAGGTGCCGTGGTGCATGCCTATAATCCCAGCAGCTTGGGAGGCTAAGACAAGAGGATTGAGAGTTCAAAGCCAGCCTCAGCAAAAGCAAGGCACTAAGTGACTCAGTGGGATCCTGTCTCTAAATAAAATACAAAATAGGGCTGGGGTTATGGCTCAGTAGCTGAGTACCCCTGAGTTCAACCCCCAGTATCCCCCCCCCAATTTTTTTTTAAATTAAAAAACTGGGCAGAAAGTAATTCATTGTGCACCTCTGAAGGATACTAACAGAACCAACCCTGAGTAACAGTAAATAAATGAAAAGAATCAAATATTTATTATGTTTTTTTCTATGTGAACTGTTCCTCAATATATCCAAATGATTGATAAGGAAAGTTTTAGCTGGGCATGGTGGATCACAATTTGAGGCCAGCCTTAGCACCTTAGTAAGACCCTAAATAAAAGGGTTAGGGGCATGGCTCAGTAGTAGAGGGCCTCTAAGTTCAACCCCAGTACCACTAAATAAATAAATAAATAGATAGATAAATAATAAAGGAAGTTTTTCTTCTGAGAAAATGCCTAGTTAATCAATAAAGAATTGACAGACTGTCACAGTTTTAGCAACCCTTGATTAAATAACAAACCTAGAAAATGATCATTAATGGCTGCTAACATTACCAAAACAGAAACAACCAGACCTTATATATAGCCTAATAGAAGTACAACACCATCTATGAGGCATTCTTGTCAGAACAATCAGGTCTGAATCTGATTCAGTCTCTGGAACTACTGTCCATTTACAGAAAATAGAGGAAACAAATACACTACAAATATGTAATCTAATCTGGGCACAGTGGTGCAGGAGGATTGAGTTCAAAACCAGTCTCAGCAACTTAGTGAGACCCTGTCTCAAAATAAAATATAAAAAAAGGGCTCAGGGGCTAGGGCTGTAGTTCAGTGGTAGAGCGCTTACCTAGCATGTGTGAGGCACTGGGTTCAAGTCTAAGCATGGCATATAAATAAATAAAGGTTGATCAACAACTAAAAATAACAAAAGGGCTGGGGACTTAGCTCAGTGGTTAAGCGTCGCTGGTACCAAAGAGAGACAGAGAGAGAGAGAGAGAGAGAGAGAAAGAGAAAGAGAGAGAGATATGCAATCTAGATGTGGGAAATTCTACAGGACTAACTAGGTGGTTCCTTTAACAATAGAAGCTGGGGAGTATTATTCAGTGGTAGATCATTTGCCAGCATGCCTGGTGCCCTGAGTTGGATCCCAGCACTTTAAAAAAAAAAAAAAAAAGGAAAAAAGAGGTGGGACCTATAGATTAATGAGTTTGCAGGAAATATACTATATCTACATATATATACACACAATGTATATATTTGGGGGGGCGCTACTGGGGATTGAACCCAGGGGGGCTTAACCACTGAGCCACATCCCCAGTCCTTTTTTTTTTAACTTTATTTAAAGACAGGGCCTCGCTGAGTTGCTTATGACCTCACTGAGTTGCTGAAGCTGGCTTTGAACTCATTGATCCTCCTGCCTCAGCCTCAAGATGCTTGATTACAGGCACCACCGCATCTGGCTAAGAAATATATTTTAACTACTGCAATATGCAGACTTTTGTTGGGATCCTAACTCAAAAACTGAAAATATATGTATTAGTTAAAACAATGACTAGATGTTTTTTTGGTGTGGTAATATTTTGGCTATCCTTTTTTAGAAAGCTCTTATTTCTTAGAAATGTACATTGAAATATTTATTTGTGGATGAAACAGTATGAGGTCTGGGATTTCTTACAAATAATTCCCTGAGGGGGGAAAATGAGTAGAGTAGAAACAAGACTTTATTTGATAAATGTCAAAATTAGATGATGGCTTTCTATGTTTGTAGAGATTGAAAATTCCTAAATAAAGCAATTTAAATAAAAGTCAAAAATATAAAGGAAGAGAGGAATGTAAGGGACTTGATCAGTAAGTGACCAAGGTGACCCTAGATGACAGGTCATCTACCTTCCTTGGTGTTCTCAGGGCTCTGAATCAACTTACTAATAAAAAGGAAAATAACAGATTAACATCTGTAACATCTATAACTGAGTACAAGGTCTTACTCTAGTGGTTTCTCAAAAAAACTATCAAATTGATTTGAATGCTTGACCTAATTATTAAAATAATAAACACAGAAAACACGTAATGAGGAAACACCAAGGATTATCCTGTATATACTGATGATCCTCCCAACAACCCAAAGCAGTAACACTATTAGTTCTGTTTGTAAATATGAAAACTGAGTTTTCAATATACAGTGACACTTTTTTTTTTTAATATAGGCGGACACAATATCTTTATTTTATTTTTATGTGGTGCTGAGGATGGAACCCAGTGCCTCACACATGGTAGGCGAGCACTCTACCTCTGAGCCACAACCCCAGCCCTACAGTGATACTCTTAATAAGGAAATTTACTGTAGGCAACTTGCAGCAGTACAAATAACTTTAAAGAGCAGTGCAAAGAAAAGAGTGAGCTGAGGGGTCTTTAAAAACTCAGTAATCAAGACTTTTAAAAAATGTTTAAATGTTTAATATATATATATGTATATATAATTAAAAAATTAAACTAGCCAACTATGTCTCATGAAGTTAACTGCTTGCTTTCTTTATTCTTTTTTTTTTAAATCATTTATTTTATTTATTTAGTTATTCCAGTTCTGGGGATTGAACCCAGGGATGCTCTATCATGGAGCTATACCATCAGCCCTTTTTATTTTTTAAGTTAGGGTCTCAAAATGTGATCTTCCTACCTCAGCCTCCCCAGTAGCTTGGGACAACAGATCAGCTACACCTGCAGCTGCCTGCTTTTCCTAATAGTTTTGTTGGAAACAAGGTTTTTATTGGATTAGGATGAGGTGAGACAAAATCATGTAAAGTCGAGTCTTTATTTAAGTTTGCTATATTGCCAGGCGGGGTGGCACATGCCTGCAATCCCAGAGCCTGAGGCTGAGGCTGAGGCAGGAGGATCACAAGTTCAAGGCTAGCCTCAGCAACTTAGTGAGACCCTGTCTCAAAAAGATGGGGCTGGGGTTGTGGCTCAGCAGTAGAGCGCTCACCTAGCACCACATAAAAATAAAATAAAGGTTGTGTCCTACTACAACTAAAACAAAATATTTGGAGAAAAAAAAAGTTAAAAAGTCTGGGATGTGGCTCAGCGATAAAGCAATCCTAGGTTCAACCTCCAGTACCAAAAGGAAAAAAAAAAAGTTTGCCTTTTTGTTCAAGATCAAATCATAGGCTTTTTGCATTAATTTCTGATTTTCTAAAATACTGCATTAATATGAACTTCACTTGATCACTGAAGTTTTCCGTAGCTCCTTCAAATTTTGCTCCCAAGGCGAGAGAGCCTGGCCCTAGTGCCGACCTCAGAAAAGCGCACAGGTCTGGAAACAGATGCTTTCTTTGACCCAAGACGCCTGGGAGCAGTCAGCGGCCAGCGGAGACCCCGGAGTGTTACTTCCGCGTCCGAAGACCTGTCGGGAAACGCTGGGGGCCGGCGCACGACTACCTCCAAGATCCGGTTCAGACCCGGTTCCGAACTTCCACAAGCTCTCCGGTCTACTCAGAACCTCGCCCCGCATCCCGCGGTGCCGGCCTTCTCTCGTTCGGGGCGCGGTAAGAGGAGCCCGCGCGGCAGGAAAGGCGCCAAGGGCAAGGGTGGGCTGCGGGGACAAGCTGAGGAGGGCTGGGCGGAGGCCCTCGCGCGCCATCGACCCCAGGGGCACAGCCGCCAACCGAGCGCGGGAAGCCGGCTGCGGACCCCACGCGCTGCCGCGAGCCCACCAGGCCGAGCCGAGAAGACGCGCAGAGTCCGCCGGGAGCTGTAGTCCGCCGGGTCCCGCGCCCCAGCTCAGCACCGCTCCCGCCTGAACCCACCACGACCCTCGGCGTGCCGCCTCCGCTGCCCGGTGGGAGGCTTGTGCGTAAACTCACTTCAGAACCCATATCGCCCGCCATGAGTCCAGCTTCTCCAGCGTTCTGTTCCGGATGATTCGGTTCCCGGTTCCCTCAGCCTGGGGACAGCAGCTCCCGCCGTCTCCAGCCAGGCTGCGACGTTCGAGCTTTCGCGCCTAGCCGCAGTGGATGCCCCACCTTCGATGATTTGCACCAATCCGGAGGAGGCGTTTCGTCCAAGGCCACGCCCCCATTCGCCCCACCAATCACGAAGCGCCTCCTGCCGGCCCTTCGACTATAAACTAGGGTAGTTTGGCGGGTACTGGCTGTTCTTGTTAGCAGAACCGAGGGTAGGAGTTTCCTGCGGGCGGCCCAGCCCTTTTATTCCTGCAACAAGGGACCTTATGAGTGGTGGTCTTTGACATTTGACCCTTGCCGTAGCTCGACAGGTCGCACCAAGCAAATTGAGGGGTGAGCACTCCAGGCAAGAAGTAGACTGGGAATCGAACACCTAGTGGTGTTCTGTGATCGCAGGAAGACCGAGCTCCGCCCCCACAATCCTTGGAGCAGCTAAATGTTGGCGGCTGCCTCTACAAGGCACTCGCCCTTGTACGTTAAAAAAGTTTTGCAAGATTCTCAGATACCAAAGAATATCCTTGGATAATCTTTATAAATTTACTTAGAGTTGATTCGAGGATGCGATGCGAAAAGCACTCATCTCACCCCTAGAGGACTGCTCACCTTTGAATAAGCCTTGGGGTGAGAGGGAAATCAAAGCTCTGGCTCCAGATTTTTATTTATTTATTTATTTATTTATTTATTGGTACCGAGGATTGAATTCAGAGACATTCGACCACTGAACCACTTCCGATTCCCAGTTAGCGCCTCGCCCCTTGTTGAAGCTGGCTTTGAACTTGCTTACAACTCTCAGCCTCCCGAGCCTCTGGGATTACAGGCGTGGGCCATCACACCGGGCCGAAGTCAGATTTATCCTAGCTCATTCTAATCTCAGTTTTGCCCACTATGTGGGTTATTTTCTTTTTTGCCTTTCTGAGTCAATTCTGTTTTTTCTTGTGACCTTTCTGTGTCCAAGCAAGGATGACTTCTCAGGACTCTTAGTTCAGCTCTCTTGCCCTCTGTCTTCTTTTGGGTCAAGCCATTCTAAGGCACTTTACAAGATACTGTAAGGTGAAGATCAGAGCGCACGCACGAGGAAAGAAAGAGCAGAGTATCTGTCATCCCACTTCACCTCCATGGTCATATCCAATAGTAGGATGACCAACTAGGTTCAATTTGTCCAGGACTTTCCCAGTGAAAGTTCCACAACGCTGGGAACCTCCTCAGTCATAGGCATACCAGGACAGTTGGTCACCCTATCCACTGTCCTCCTCTTCCAAGTTTCCACTTTTGGCTGGGTTCAGTTAAAAAGCTCCTATCCTCACCTTCATTTCTTCACCTCTTTACCACCTCTCAAACCACTTCTGCACTCATCAAGATCTTGGGCTGGGAATGTAGCTCAGTGGCAGAGCACTTGCCTAGTATGCATCAGGCCCTGGGTTCAATCCTTAGAACCAAAAAGGAAGAAAAATAAATAATAATCTAATCCTCATTTCTTAGTCTATTTGTATTTTCATCCATTTTACTACTAATTTCTATATGGATGATTCTCAATTATACATCTATGCACCCCTCATCATGTGGAGGATTAATATTTATTAGATGCGTGTCAGACACAAGTTGCCACATTTTATAATCATTATCTTATTTAATCTATGAAACAAGCCAGTAAGGTAATTAATATGATGTTCTCCATTTTAGCAGATGAGAAAATCATATTTTTAAAATGCTAGTAATTGATGGAACCCATTTTTATATCCTGCTATTTGGGACTTGAGAACTCACATCCCTCAGAAAGAACTTGCCAGAACAATCTCCCTTCTTCTCCTGTTCTGTTTTCCCTGATAACACCTCTTCCTAAAAGTAAATTTTTATCTATCTGTCTGTTGTTGCTCCAAGAAGACAGGCACTCTGGACTTTTTAATCACTGTATTCTCACTATCCAGAATAGTCATTCTCAAATTTGAACATTTGTCAGATGATCTGAAAGGCTGGTAAAAACACAGATTGCTGGGTCCCCCCCCTATCATTTCTAGTTCAGTGTGCCTAAAATGGGGTCCAAGAATGTGTATTTCTAACAAGTTCCCAGGTAATGCTAATGTTACTAATTTGGTGACCATACTTTGAGAACCAAGGGTTTGGAACAACCCTGGCTCATGGTAGGAAAAATGATAAATATTTGCTGAACTGATTAATTCATTTGACAACTATATTGTACTTTTTTAAAAAATATTTTTTAGTTGTCAATGGACCTTTATTTTATATATTTTTATGCAGTGCTGAGAATCGAACCCAGTGCCTTATACATGCTAGGTAGGTGTTCTACCACTGAGCCACCACCCCAGTTATATTGTACTTTTTGAACTCCCTCTGAAAGTGAATAAAGGAAAAAATATGGCTTATACTAATATTTTCAGATCTCTTTAGAGAAGCTCTTCACTTGTTCACCAGGAAAGCTAAGAGAGAAAGCTCCAGCCAGATGCAGTGGTGTGCACTTGTAATCCCAGCAACTTGGAAAGCCAAGGCAGGGGGATTATAAGTTCAAGGCCAGCCTCAGCAACTTAATGAGGTCATGTCTCAAAACAAAAAATAAAAATGGCTCCATTTGTATACAATATGTCAAAATGCATTCTACTGTCATGTATATCTAATTAGAACAAATTTTTAAAAAGAAAATGAAAATAAACAAAACATTAAAAAATTCTGAGTATTAAAAGTTCTTACCACATACATTAAAAAATGATTATGTGAGATAATACGTGTTAATTAGACTGATTTAGCCATTCCACAATGTATGCCTATATCAAACTATCATGTTGTATACCATAAATATCTAAAATTTTGATTTGTCTATTAAAAGTAGTAATATGCCAAAAAATGAAAAAGGCAGGGAATATGGATCAGTGGTAGAGCTCCCCTGGATTCAACCCATTACTACAATTTTATAATAATAATAATAACAACAACAACATCAATAGTAATACTGAAGGGAGAGAAAGCTCCAATTTGAAAAACAAAATGAGTGGACAGTGAACTAAAAAAGGGAAAATTTTATTCATTTGTTTATTGTGGTAACACATATGTAACATAAAATTTATCATTGTAACCTTTTTTTGGTTACATGGCAACTGAACCCAAGGCCTTACCTGAGCTTAGCACATACTCTATCTCTGAGCTACACCCCTTAACAAATTTTAATATATTTTTTAGTTGTTGATGGGCCTTTATTTTCTTTATTTATTTATATGCGGTGCTGAGAATCAAACCCAGTGCCTCACACATGCTAGGCAAGCACTCTGCCACTGAGCCACAACCCAGCCCCAGCCTTAATAATTTTAAAGTAGAGACAATTCAATAGTGTTAAGTACATTCACATTACAACCAATCTTCAGAACTCTTCATCTTATAAAATGAAACTCTATACTCACCAAACAATTTCGCCTTCCTCCCATCCCCAGGAAAGCTTTTACTCTCATCTATACATTAACTTGTGTCAAGCTAAAATGAGTCATTTTGGAATTGGCAGCCTGTATTCTCAATTTTAGTGAACGACATCATAATCCAGCATCTACCAACCCAGAAACCTGGAGTCACTCTTGGCTCCTTTACCCCTTGCCCCTCATGGTTAATACAACAAGCCCTGATTACCAAATTGATAGATGGCAACAAGGGAAATATCTGGAGTGTTTACTCTATAAGGATTAGCCTGATCTGGTTCCACACATGGATTTATGAATTTAGGTAGATCTTTTATTTCCTCAGAGCCTTGTTTTCCTTATTTGTAACTAGAAAACATTGGATCAGATCATGATTCTCAAATGGGTTTGGACTGGGGTTGTACCGCAGAGTAGTGCACTTGCCCAGCATGCTCAAAGACCTGGGTTTAATCTCTAGTACTTCAAGAAGAAAAAAAAAAAAAAAACAGGGAAAGGGCTCAGGGTGCTAATTGTCAGTATACCTGGAAGTATAGTATTGTACGTGGAATGTTTATCAGTGCTGATGCTCTCAGTTGTGTCATTATAAATTAGAAAACATTTTCAATAGTAGGTTATATCATATATCACACAAAATCAATATTTTAAAATAAATTCTGAGACTACATGTCCATGAAAAAATGGATTTTAATATGCACAGCCTATTCCCAAGTGTTCTATTTATATTTGCCCTTTGTCAGATAATAGCAGATACCAAAGCCTACCATGTTACATTTGTTCCACTACTCTTCCTCTGCAGAAGTTTGAGAACTACTTGCTTTTCTGAAGTCCTGGGACTCCACATCTTTTTCCCTGGAGAAGCACTGCCGCCATGTGGCAAGTTTTGGTCATGTCATCCCACCTATTAACCATTCTTCTAAACCTTTTCAGCTTGTACATATTACATGGGGGACCATTTTGAAGATTATTCAAAAAGTTATTTAAATTTCCCTTTGGTAGGGTGAGATAGTCACATCTCCCAACACCTGACTTCAAAAATAGCTTCATAATTTAAGATGGGCATGTGGCACATGCCTGTAATTCCAGCCATTCAGGAGGCTGAAGCAAAAGATTACAAGTCCCAGGATAGCCCGGACAACTTAGCTAGACCCTCTCTCAAAACTTAAAAATTAATAATAATAAAAGGGCTGGGGATACGGCTCAGTGGTTGAATGCCGCTCAGTTCAATCCTTAGTACCACACAAAAATAGCTTCATATTTTAATTCCAAACATTTTTAAAGCTCTTGGAATGTGTCCTTCTTGGAAGACAGGGATGTTTTTCTTTGCTTAATGTAGTACCTCCTGATCTTTAAAAATTTTACAGGAACCAGGTGCAGTGGCTCATGCCTGTTAACAGCTCAGGAGGCTGAAGCAGGAGGATCAAAAGTTCAAAACTAGCCTCAGCAAAAAGGGAGATGCTAAGCAACTTAGTGAGACCCTGTCTCTAAATGAAATACAAAATAGGACTGGGGATGTGGCTCAGTGGTTGAGTGCCCCTGAGTTCAATCCCTGGTACCCCCCCCCAAAAAAAGTCATAGGGCCTGAAATATAGTGCATGCTTAATCAATAATTGTTGAATGAGTGGTTAAAATACTGTGAACTTGAGCTGGGGCTATAGCTCAGTGGAAGAGCGCTTGCCAAGCATATATGAGGCTCTGGGTTCAATTCTCAGCACCACATACAAATAAATAAAATAAAGATCCATCAACAACTAAAAAATATATTTTTAAAAAATAATCTGGCCTCAAAAAACAAAAACAAGAACAAAAATACCAGAGCCTTTCACTGAGATATACCAGCACACAAATCATCAGTTATTTTGTGTTCAGAAGTTCCTTGACCACAGCTTTGGGCAACCAAAAATACTTACATAAAATATTTATGCATTCATTCAAAAAACTTCAAGAACCTATTTTAAGCCTATGCTAGACATGAAGAGAAAAGAAAACAAAATCCATCTTATTCTCAGAGAGCTTCCCACTGCTGGTTGAAGACAAGCAAGCAAACAAGTCTGCACAATGTACAAGTGTGTACAAGAAACTATGGGGCCTTGAGGGAGGGGCAGGGGATTATGGTTGGAAAAAGACAGGGAGAAATGATTCATGAACTGAAAAAACTACAAAGATAAATTGGAATTCTTCAGGATGGCACAGGGAGATGGAAGCATTCCAGGTATGTGTAGGGGCTTGATAAAGCATGTTGTGTTTGGGGAACTGAAAGTAGGTCAATATGACTAGAGTACAAGGTGTGTATTTGGGATGGGGGTAGTGGCCAGAAGAAGGCTGGATGTTACACAGGGAACAAAAGATCTGGAATGTTAAGCTCAGAGTTTAATTTTTACACAGAATGAATCAGGCAGCTGGGGAGCAGGAGTAGGGGTTGTTAAGAAGGACATGATATGGTAGGATATATGCTTGAGAAAGATTACTCTAGCAGCACATGAAAGATGGATTGGAAGGAGATTAGACAAGAGGCAGGAATACCAGTTGTCTAAGTGGGAGATTATGGGAACCCAAACTAGGTCAATGGTGGTAACAACGGAGAGGAGGGCATGGATGAAAAAGGCAAAATTGGCAGAGCTCATTGGATGCTTAATCTTGAAGGACAAGTGACAAGTAGAGTCAATGTGACTCCAATGATGTCCATGTTTCTGGATTGGTGAGTAATGGATTGTGATTCCATCCATCAAAATCAAGAATACAGGTCACTAATAAAAAAAAGTTTTCAGGTTTACTTTCACTTGGCATGAGTTCACATATAGAATTTAAAAATTCCCTTTACCAGCTCACTCCTGCCCACCACTGTCCAAAGTGAAGCTCTTTCCATTTCCTTTTCTGATGACTAAAGGAGTATTCCCCAGGCCCAGACTCATTTATTCATTCAATGTCCAAACTGTTATCCAAACAGCACTTGAAACTAACTCAGCAGTCTTTTGTATTGCATTCATATAGTTCACTTCCCCTTCCTTTCCTTTCTAGGGCTACCTACCTATGTTTAAGAGAAATTTCTCTGGCCACTGTATTCAACTCTTTTCAGGGTTTTTATATAATTTTTTGGAAAAATCCAAGTGTTTTCATGACTCTCTCCTTCTCTAATGCCCTACAGAACCTTAATGACTTGGTGGTACAAGGAGTATTTATTTAAACATTAGCATCCCCAGCACTTGGTCAATTAATTGTACTTCAATCACATATGCCTCAAACAGTCTAAGGAGACTTATCCAGGTGTGTGTGTTTGAGAAAAAGGATTCTACCACAGAAGGACAAAGGAAGTCTTGTCTATTTCTACTTTCTATTAAATTTTAGCACCGACTTATGAATTGGCTAATGCCTGACCCACTTCAAACATGTCCCTGGAAGGGCAATTATAGGACTATAGTAACTCCTTCAAGCATAGTAGGGGAAGGAACATTTCCTTAAAAATGGGGGTGATATGGCAGCAGAATAGAATAGACATTATGATTGCTGTATGTATATAGGTGACTCTATGACCAGTGTGATTCTGCAACCTGTACAATCAGAAAAATGAGAAATTATACCCCAATGATTCAAATGTATGAATTGCCAAGATCATTGGAATGTCATGTGTAGCTAATAAAAAAAATGGGGGTGATACTGTACAGACAAAACAACATTGTGTTGGAGGCTGAGGCAGGAGGATTGCAAGTTCGAGGCTCGCCTCAGCAAATTAGTGAGTCCCTAAGCTACTTAGTGAGACCCTATCTCAAAATAAAAATTTAAAAAGGGATTGAGAATATAGCTCAGTGGTAAAATGTTCTGGGTTCAGTCCTCAGTACTGGGGGTGGGGGGAGGAACAACTGTATCCACCATTGGTCCAAACGATGGTTTTATCTGTGGTATTCAATGAGGGGACTTCTCATGGTTGTCAAAATGACTCAGATTCTTTTGGCATTTAGTGGATGAGGCCATGGTTGTTAAATGTCAGTGAAAAACACTGAAATAGAGAAAGAGGGAGGGTATTTTAGGCAAGAAAAATAGAATGAGCAAAGGCATACTAGAAATAGAAATGATGGTAAGATTGTTTTTAATAATTTGTTTTAGTTGTAGATGGACACAATAGCTTTATTTTATTTGTTTATTTTTTTAATGTGGTGCCAGGGAATGAACCCAGTGTCTCAAGCATGCTAGGTAAGTACTCTACTACTGAGCCACAACCCCAGCCCAAGATTTTAAGAAATGGCTCACCTAGTGACTTTAGGAGGAAGTAGATGGTAATGATGAAAAACAAGAGAGGGAATAAGATGTAAAGACTGTTGAATTAAATCAAACTTTTTTCCCCCCAGTATTGGGGCACTTTACCACTGTCTCCATCCCCAGCACCTGCTGCGTGCCCCTCCACCCCATCTTTTTTTGAAACAGGGTTTCACTAAGTTGTTTAGGGCCTGGATAAATTGCTGAGGCTGACCTCAAACTTATGATCCTCCTGCCTCAGCTTCCCAAATCACTGGGATTACAGGCGTGTGTCACAGTGGCTGGCTTATCCCCAACACTTTAATTTTTTTTTGTTTTGATAAAAGATATCGCTAAATTGCTCAGGCTGACCTCCAATTTATCTTCCTCCTCCATCAGACTCCTGAGTAGCTGAAATTAGAGACGTGAACTGCAGCCAAGAAGCTGAGATTAGACGTATGGACCACCACAGCTAGCTAAATCTAACTTCATAAGCACCTACAATGTGTCTCTTTGGAGACTGGATAGCTATCTGCCAGATACATGAGATATACAAAGAGGGAAAATTACTTTTGAGAATAAAATGTACACATAAATAAACAAATTATGGAGCAGATAGTGATGCATGCCACAAGAAAGATAAGAGATCTGTGCTCTGGAGACAGGTTCATGGCAGATCTGGAACATGAAGCATAGAACTTCAGACTTGATGTAATATAGGAGTTTGTTTGCTTGGTTCCTTTCTTTGTTGTTTTGTTTTTTTTTTTTTGTTTTTGGCACTGGAGATTGAACCCAGGAGCACTTTACCATTGAGTTTTTATTTTTTATTATCCCACTTTTTATTTTTTATTTTGAAACAGGTGTATCCCTAAGTCGCTGAGTTTGGCCCTGAACTTGCAATCCTCCTGCCTCCACCTCCCAAGTAGCTGAAATTATAATATAGCTATTCATTCACTCCACAAACGTTATTGAGCATTGAGCATTGTGGTAGATAATTAGAATAATCAAAGCCCTCTATGTCCTCTCCCTTTTTCAATATGATTTTGCAATACCTCTCACTTAATTGTCCATCTCTTAAATCTTTGTTACATTGGTCAACAGACTGCAGTGAAAGTAATATTATATGTCTTATGAGGCTAAGCTTTAAGGGGCTTTGTCACTTTCATTATCATAAAATACTTCTGCTTAGATTTAAGCAAGTTATTCTATTAGTGGACCGTGTGGAAGAGAATCAGGAAACTTCACACAATAGATAATTTTCAGATTTGACCATCTTGGACTATCCAGCTCAACTGAGTCTCATGAAAAATGCAACTGTGTGATTATTGAGAACAGGAGAAGAACCAACCAAGTCCAATCAAATTATAGAATTGTGGGAAAATAAATGACTATTCTTTTGTACAAAGTTTCTACTTTAATGGAGATTATATTCTTGTAATAGAAAGCAGACAATAAGAAAATAAATATAAATATGTGGCAGGAAGTTTTAAATACTGCCAAGAAAAAGAATGATAAGGGATTAGAGAATGGTGGGTATAGTTGGGGGCTAAGGAGAACTGTTATTTTAGAAAAATAAATCCTTTGAAGAAAATGTGGAAGCATTCTGAAAAAGAGGTATTTGTGTTTGATGACCTTCTATCAATTTTTTTTAAAGAGAGAGTGAGAGAGGAGGGGGAGAGAGAGAGAAAGAGAATTTTTAATATTTATTTTTTAGTTCTCGGCGGACACAACATCTTTGTTGGTATGTGGTGCTGAGGATCAAACCCGGGCCGCACGCATGCCAGGCGAGCGCGCTACCGCTTGAGCCACATCCCCAGCCCACCTTCTATCAATTATCAGCAAACTGGTCCTAACCCAGATCCTTCCAACTGCATTAAAATTCATTTACAGAATCATATGAGTTCAATCTGGAAGAAATCTGAGAGATCAACTTGTCCTATCTTCACATAAAAAAGCCTTCACATAAAAAAGCCAAATCCTAGAGAAAATGTTATATCATCTGCAATTTATTTAAATATTATAATAGACTTTAATGTATGTGATATATTTGTATATAATCTGTATATAATATGTGTATATTGTAATGAATTAATATTACACAGATTTTTAAATGTAAGACTAGGAAGTTTGATAGGTATGTTTGTTAACTGGTTTTAGTGTAAACTTTGGAAGCTATTAGATAACATTTGATATACCCTAATAAAAAACACTCTACAAGTGGTTAGTTAATATATGAGAATTTCCAAGCAATATTCTAATTCCTATAGCAATTACTACAAGAACTGCAACTATCTTTTGCTCCAATCAGCACTAGAAAGCTGTTAAATAGGGCTGGGGATGTGGCTCAAGCGGTAGCGCGCTCGCCTGGCATGCGTGCGGCCCGGGTTCGATCCTCAGCACCACATACAAAGATGTTGTGCCCACCGAAAACTAAAAAATAAATATTAAAAGAAAAATAAAGCTGTTAAATATGGCTTTTAGATGTAATTTTTCATGAGTGAAATGAATAGTATCAAGATATGTGATTTGACTAGATGTACTGTATTATACAGGCACTTCCACCTTAGTATATACAAGATATAATAATGTAGCAAGCCCAGCAACTAGAGTCTTCTGAGTAATGATATAGACTAGGGACCTATTCAACTCTTCTTATTCAGTGGAGAATCCTGTCACCTGCTTTGTTTTAAAATATTTTTATAGTAGATGGACACAATACCTTTATTTTATTTTTATGTGGTACTAAGGATTAAACTCAGTACCTCACATGTGCTAGGCAAGCAGTCTACCAACTGAGCTATAGCCACAGCCCCTTGTTCACCAGCTTTTGATAAATCCTGTTGCCTTGTCTTGTTTACCTAAAGGAAGACTTTAAGAGACTTAAACGCAAGGTTCTTGACAAAGTGCACAGAAGGACCAGGAGCTGAGACCTTACTAAACTTGCAAGTTGTATAACTGGTTTTGCCTGCATGTTAATAAATATTTGACCATGTGGCAGATTTCAGTCTGAAACTTTATTTCATTATAATATATTGCTCAGTTGTAAGTTGAGTAAAGAACAGGTGTCCCACCTCTCATTATTAGAGATTATTGATATTTGTCCTCCACCTCTGTAATAACAAAAAAAGACTTCCACCCAACAATGAATAAATATGTATTAACATAATATAATCAATAATTGAACAAATTGGCTTGGGTCAATTTGAAACAGAAGACTTGCCTCAGATCACATAACAAATTGTTTTTCACCGTCATTAAATGCCAAACCATTTCTGGCATTACCAAAGAAAAGCCAACCAACACTGAATCAAGGTGAACAATGCAGTATTTTTATAAAGTTGAGCTTGCTGCAATCTGGAGAATGGGTTAGGCAGGAAAAGAATGAATATAGGCACACCATTGAGGAGATTATTGCTATTGCCCAAATAAGACAAAAGTCAGAGGAGCAGATGGTGCAACAGAACAAGCCCAGGCACTGCCATCAAAGAGAGCCTTGTTCAGTTGGTGGCTCTGCCACTTATCAGCCACATAACTGTGGGAAAGTTGTTTTTCTTTTCTCATAATCAATCCTCCGCTCACTCAAAAAAATAAATAAGATGGTATACATTAAGGCCTCTAACTTGCTGATTGTCATGTAGCAAACACTAAATAAATGTTAATTCCTTCTACCATCATGGAATGATGGAATGAAAACAGATTAGTTATTATAAGGTTTATTAAGGTTTAACTTTGGGGCTGGGGTTGTGGCTCAGCGGTAGAGTGCCTGCCTAGCACGCACGAGGCCCTGGGTTCAATCCTCAGCACCACATGAAAATAAATAAATAAATAAAATAAAGGTACTTTGTTCAACTACAACTAAAAAAAAGTAAATAAATAAAAAGGTTTAACTTTTTTTTTTTTTTTTTTTTGGTACTGGAGCTTGAATCCAGGGGTGCTTAACCATGGAACCTATTCCCAGCCCTTTTTATTTTTTTATTTTCACACAGGGACTCACTAAGTTGCTTAAGGCCTCACTAAGTTGCTGAAGCTGGTTATGAACTTGCAAACCTCCTGCCCCAGCCACTCAAGCCACTGGAATTTCAGGTATACGTCACCACACCTGGCTTGAGTTTAACCTTTTATCTGTCACTGAATATTAGAAGCAATACTGGACTATAATTTGCTACAATTCTCTTGTTTTTCTATCATGACAAGATCTTTTCAAATCAATAAACCTTTGCTAACCAGAGCAGTTAGTTATATTCAAAGTACAGAGCTGAGGTTGGGCTTGGTGGTGCTCACATGTAATCCCAGTGACTCAAAGGCAGGCAGAAGGATTGCAGTTTCAAGGCTGGCCTCGGCAATTTAGCAAGACCTTGTCTCAAAACAAAAATTAAAAAAGGCCTGTGGATGTAGCTCAGTGGTAGATTGTCCCTGGGTTAAATCCCCAGTGCCATAAAAAAATGTACAGAAATGATAAAGAAATAAATGCTGTCTGCCTTCAAGGAGCTTCTGGTCTTACCATTCTTTTTGTGTCTATTAATGCTTTTCCCCCTCTTCATTTCCATTAGCTTTCCAAATACTACAACATCAAATTAAATTATAATTTTTGAGAAGTAACTGACATATCAGACACATTATTTAACACAAGAAACCTGCAAAGTAGGTACTTTTATTCTCCCTATTTTTGTAGATGGAAACTAAGACCCAGAGAATGAAAGAGGATTTATTATTCAAGATCACATAATTTATTAATAGCTTAGCTAGGATTCTAAGTTAACTCCAAGTCCAATGCTTTTTCTACTGCTATAGGATGCTTCCTTATTGTATTTACAGATGCATGACTCTATTGTCTTATTTTATTTATTTTATTTTTATGTGGTGCTAAGGATTGAACCCAGTGCCTCACACATGCTAGGCAAGCACTCTACCAGTGATCCACAACCCAGTCCCTATTGTCTGTAAAAAGACAAATATCAGGACTGGGGCTGTAGCTCAGTGGTATAGCGCTTGCTTTTCACATGTGAGGCACTGGGTTCAATCCTTAACACCAAATAAAAATAAATAGTGTCCATCTACAACTTAAAAAAATTTTAAAAAGACAAATATCAAGTCTGTTAGAAGTGCCAAGATTTATAAGACTGTTAAATATAAGAGTTCCCAAAGTAAGAATATGTATTTGATCCATAAGCCCAAATGTTAAAGGTAATACTTGGAAAAATCACCAAATGTAATACCTAATGGCAATATTATAAATTTCCCTTCTAATGAAAGCAAGTGAAATTGACACAGCCAGATAACGTGACCCATGCCTGTAATCCCAGCAAATTGGGAGTCTGAAGCAGAAGGATCACAAGTTTGAGGCCAGCTTCGGCAATGTAGTGAGGCCCTAAGCAACTTGGAGAGAACCTGTCTCAAAATAAAAAATAAAATGGGCTGGGCATGGTGGTGTGTGCCTGTAATCCCAGTGGCTTGGGAGGCTGAGGCAGGAGGATCATGAATTCAAAACCATGGAGCTAAGCAAGGAGCTAAGCAACTCAGTGAGATCCTGTCTCTAAATAAAATACAAAATAGGGCTGGCAATGTGGTTCAGTGGTTGAATGCCCCTAGTTCAATACCTGGTATCAAAAAATAAATAAATGAATAAACAAATGAATAAAATAAAAAATGAAATGGGCTGGGGATGTAACTCAGTAATAAAGTGTCCCTGGGTTCAATCCCCAGTAATAAAAGCAAAAAACAAAAACAAAACCTTACACATTATCACCATTAATTAAGGTATGATTATAACAACTCTTTAAACATTTGTTGTATCTTTGAGTCTGTTTTGAGAGAGGACAAACATGTGCAAATACCCTTCTTAAAGCTTCTTTATTTAGAAAGCCTACTAGCTTGGGTTTTTTTCCTCCCAGTATGAAAATTTCGTTTAATGGTCCCTTAATTGGCACTTAGTCTATTTACACATAATGCAATTATTAATGTGCTCGGGCATAAGTCTACCATCTTGGCATTTATTTTCTCTTTGTCTCATCTCTTTCTTTTCCTGACTTCTTTTGGGTGATTTTTTTTTTAAGTGCTAGGGATCAAACCCAGAGCTTCTACCATGCTAGAGAAGCACCCTATCACTGAGCTACATCCCCAGCCCCCTGGGTGAGTTTAATATTACATGTATATTCTTTATTGATATTTAGCTATGCTTTTTATTTTTAAATTTTTTTATAGTTGTAAGTGGATACAATATCTTTATTTTATTTTTATGGGGTGCTGAGGAATAAACCCAGTGCCTCACCCATGCCAGGCAAGTGCTCTACCTCTGAGCCACAACCCCAGCGCCTAGCTATGCTTTTTATATTATGCATTTTAAACTTACCACAGTCTACCTCCAAATAATATTGTACCCTTTTATGAATAACATAAGAAATACCACAATAGTATAATTCTATTTACCCACATCCTGCCCTTTGAATTCTTGTTATATATTTATTTATAAATCCCACAATACAGCCGGGTGTGGTGGCTCACACCTGTAACTGTAGGTACTCAGGATGCTGAGGCAGGAGGATCAAAAGTTCAAGATCAGCCTCAACAACTTAGTCCCAAGCAACTTAGGGAGACCCTGTCTCAAAATTTAAAAAAGGGCTGGTAAAGCTCCGCAGAGTTTAATACAACACATTATACACTCATAAATATAAAAGTGTGTGTGCGTTTAGAGATGATTTTTGGAAAGGCCCATTATATTTATCCAAATATTTATCATTTATGGTGTTCTTCATTTCTTCCTATAGATTTGACTTTCAACTGATATCATTTCCATCGGTTTCCAGAACTTCTTTTAGCATTTCTTAGAACACAGGTCTGCCTGAAACAAGTTCTCTATATGTGTTTATCTTGCTTAGGATTTACTAAGCTACTTGGATCTGTGCATTTTATCTTTCATCTATTTTAGAAAAATATACTTTAGATAGCTAGGGGTGTAAGCCCAGCAATTTAGGAGACTGAGACAGGAAAATTGCAAGTTTGAGGCTCAGCAATTTAGAAAGACCCTGCCTCAAAATAAAAATAAAAAAGGGCTTGGGTGTATCTCAGTGGTAGATGTCCTTGGTTAAATCCTCAGGCATATACACGCACACACACAAACATACTCTAGACTTGAATTTAACTCTTGTGCTTTGACCTCTCTCTCTCTCTCTCTCTCTCTCTCTCTCTCTCTCTCTCTCTCTCTCACACACACACACACACACACACACACACACACACACACTCTAGACTTGAATTTAACTCTTGTGCTTTGACTTCTCCTCTCTCTCTCTCTCTCTCTCTCTCTCTCTCTCTCTCTCTTTGTTGGTACTAGGGATTGAACCTACTTTACCACTGAGTTACATCCCCATCCCTTTGTGTTTTTTATTCTGAGGTGGGTCTCACCAAATTTCTGAGGCTGGCCTTGAACCTGCAATCCTCCTGTCTCAGCCTCCTGAGTCACTGGGATTAAACCATGCCTAGTTTGTGTTTTGATTTCTTTAGAAGTAAATTAGAAATAATGGTAGTACCTACCTCACAGTGTTGTTGAAGATTATATGCTTAATATATAATTATTTATGTGATAAGTTAACATGGAAGTACTTGGATTAGTACTGGCTTATAATAAGCATTATTAAATTTTTTTTTGTTTCTGTTTTTGAGGTTTTTTTAATTTTTTTTTTTTTTTTGGTACTGAAGATTGAACCCAAGGACGTGTTACCACTGAACCACTTTTTATCGTTTAATTTGAGAACAGGGCCTCACTAAGTTGCTGAGACTGGCCTTGGACTTGTGATCCTCCTGTCTCAGTCTCCTGAGTCACTGGGATTACAGGTACACACCACTGCACCAGAATGAAAGTGTTTTAAATTATTATTAGTATCAACTTTGGCAGAAATACTAGGACATGTGAACGATTATATAAATTTAAATTTGTGGTCTAAATCATTCTTACCCATTGCACAAAGTTTCCAAACATTTTCCCCAAATAATTTGGAGATTCCTTTTCATAATTACCACTATTTTAAGGACTTCATGCAGTGTACATAGAACCTACTATGTGGATCTCATTAACACATAAGGCTTGACAACAGAGAAGAGTCAGTTTTAGTTGGCTCCTTCTGAAGTAGAAAATACATCTGCTGTCAGATAGTTGGAAAAAATAGATGGATGGACCAGGCAGAAATACTTCTGATCCTGGGAAAAAGAAAATAAGGAGTACTCTGGGAACTCCAGAGTCACCATAAACTCCAAGAAATGTGGCTTCTTCAGGGAAGAACTTACTATCTCTCCCGAAATTCTGGTCCCAGAACCTAAAAAATGATTACACATTTGCTATGTGGTTGTTAGAAAGAAAAATGATGTTTGAACACATATGTTTATCTCTTCTCCTTTTTGGAGCCTCACAAAAATGACAGCAAAAGAATAAAACCAGAATAAACCCACGAGGATAAAAAGAGTGGGAGAGAGACCTCAGAGGATGAGAAGATAGAAAACTAAGTGCAAAAATTAGCAATGCTGAGAAAGCAGTACACCAAGTGTCTGCAGAGGTGGTGCTAATGAGAAGCAAGCCATTTCCTGCCACAAAGCTCTAGCTAAGCTTGATACTAGAGGACCCAGGAACCCATGTAGAAAGATCCAGAAAGAAGGGTGGGTTGAAGACAAGAGAGTTAGTTGAAAGAGTCTATAAGGATCTGCTAGTCCTTATAGACCTCTATAATCTAGCACCTGTCAGAGGACTACTCTTCCCTGCAGGAGTCTGGGAGTTTTATTTTTAGAGCTATCAAAAAAAGAAAATTCATTGGAAATCTACATACTGAATTATGAGAACACACTTCTTTCTCTGTTCATTCCCATTCTAGTCCCTGCAATCTCGTATGCCATGGCTAGGCTATTCCTTCCCCAGGCCTAACAATGGAGAAATCTTCTTTGGAGAAACTGAGCATCCTCATAGAAATTATCTGAAATTGGAGCTTCTAATATGTAAAGTCACCAACTAACAAAACCCATAAATGGATATAGAATTCAAATCAACCTTTTAATATCTGAATATTTGATGCAAATGAACAACAACTACAACAAAAAAGGATAGCTAGAAATTTTAGTCTCCAAAATAAATGAGGGAGACTAAAAGAAAGAAAAAGAAACTAATACAATCTTTGCCTCCTTTTATTTCTCAATTCTACATTCTCTTCTTTCTTTCAATCTTACTAGCTATTCTTTTCTGTATCTTCATTTCCTTGACTTTTAAATGGTATAGTGCCTTGGACTCAATATTAGAACCTCTTTTCTCCATTTACATTAACTGCTTTAGTGATAGCATCTGGCTCCATGGTTCTAAATATTATCTAAATGCTATTGACTCCTGTATTAATCTGTTTTATGTTGCTATAACACACACTGGGTAATTTATGAAAAGAAGAAATTTAGAAATTTAGATCTGAATGCTGGGAAGTTCAATGTCAAGGTGCAGGCATCTGGTGAGGGCCTTCTTGCTGGTTGTAACATCACACAGAGACTCACATGGCAAGAGAGCAAGAGCAAGTAAGCTTAGGTCTCTCTTCTTACAAATCCACTAATTCCAGCATGGGAGCTCTACCCTCATCACCTCCTTTAACCCTAATTACCTCCCAAAAGTCCTACCTCCAAATACTATCAACATACATATTTGAGACATTTTAGGGAGATACATTCAAACCAGAGCAGCAGCTTCTGAAATTTATTTATTTATTTATTTATTTATTATATTTTTTATTTTTTGTGGGATGAAACCCAGGGCTTTGTGCATGCTATGCAATCACTTTACCACTGAACTATACTCCCTAAACCCCCAGAATAGCACTCACTGGTCAGGGGTCTGAGGAGGTTCCTCCAAGGGGGCAGGGGAACCTTAACTCTTGATTTACACCCCTGAAAGGAATTTCAGAATGTTTCAAAAGCAAGGCATGAGGGGCTGGGGATGTGGCTCAAGCCGTAGCGCGCTCGCCTGGCATGCGTGCAGCCCGGGTTCGATCCTCAGCACCACATACCAACAAAGATGTTGTGTCCGCCGAGAACTAAAATAAATAAATAAATATTAAAAAATTCTCTCTCTCTCTCTCTCTCTCTCTCTCTCTCTCTCTCTCTCTCTCCCCTCTCTCACTCTCTCTTAAAAAAAAAAAAAAAAGCAAGGCATGAGCAAAGATTTGTTAAAGGACAACAAAGCAAAAGTACACACACCTTAAAGGCATGGACACCCCTCATCTCTCAGAGAAAATGAGTGACGCCCTCAGGGTTGAGCTTCTGACTGTATATATGATTTTCCTGGGAAGAAAAGTGTAGGATCCCAGGTAAGCTTTTGTGAAAATAAAATCCCATGTCAATCATTCAATTTGGGGGTTTGGAACATTTCTTCTTGGTTATTCAGTCTAGCCATAAATCAGTCCTGGGTACCTTGAATCTGGTGACATTGAAATTGACTGTGTTTTTGTTCTAATTGATCGGGTACAAGCATACACTAGAGCTTTTGTTCATGTAACTAAAGAGACAAGCATGGCTCCTCCTGCTCACAGATCTGGCTCTCCATCCAGTGAAGGTGTCTTTGTCCCTGAAAGCCCACCCATCTCAAAAGCATATTTTTAGGCCAATCTTTCCCCTGAATCTAGTCTGTTACCTCTGTATGTACTTAATTTCTGCATCCGGTCATGTGACAGTCACCTCAAAATTAATGTGTTCAAAATGTACTACTGACCTTCTGCTCTAAGAACCCGCACCAATCAAAGTCTCCTTCATCCTAATAAATGTCAACTTACTAATAAAACAATATAGATAAAAGTCTTTTCAGTTGCTCAAACCTGAGTATTAGTTTGAGTTTCCCCCAAAGCAGAACCTGAGATAAGGACTAATGTATAAGAAGTTTATTTTAAAGATACAGGAGCCACCAGTAGGAGAATATGGAAGTGAAGGCAGCCAGTAAGGATGGGCTATTAAACCAGCTATCACTGATTGACTGGATCTTAATTCTGCAGGGAAACAGTATAAAACTCAAGCCTCAGAATTTTCCTACCCCAGGAGGAAGGAAGCTCGAATATTTATATATCAACTCCAGAGAATTGCTGGTTGAGAGTTTCTTCAAGGCAGGGTTAATTTCTCAGCACTTCCAGTCTAAGGTAGGAATTTTACTTCTGGGAAAGGCCTAAGGAACACAGATGCAGATACTTGGGGCACTAACAGACTGAAATTTTGGAATTATCTTTAATGGCTTTTCTTTTCTCATATGTCATATTTATTCCATCAGCAAATTCTGTCAGTTCTATGTTCAAAACATAGCCAGAATTCACTGCTACCATCTTTAGTCAGGCCATCTTTAATACTTCCTGGGTCATCACAATAGCCTGTTTCTTGGTCTTCCTGTTTCTACCTTTGCTCCCTATATTGGTTTCTTAGAGTTGCCATAACAAAGTGCCACAAACTAAGTGGCTTTAAACAATAGAAATGTATTCTCTCACAGTTCTGGAGACCAGAAGTCTGAAATCAAGGTATTAGCAGGGTCACACTCCCTCTGAAGCCTACAGAGGAAACTTTCCTTGCCTCTTCCTTTCTGGTGGTTTGTCAGTAGTCTTTGATGTTCCTTGGTTTGGAGATCCACCACTCAATCCTCTGTCTTTACATGGTGTTCTCCCTGTATTTCATCACATTGTCTTCCATACATGTCTGTGTTTGTTTTTGAATTTCCCTTTTTAAAAAGATCTCAGATTGGATTAGGGCCCATCCTAATGACGTTGTACAAGGAATGGAACCCAGGAACACTCTACCACTGAGCCACATCCTTAGACCTTTTTATTTTTTTGTTTTGTGACAAGGTCTCACTAAGTTGCCATGGGCTAACAGTGAAGGTATGATCCTCCTCTTTCAGCCTCCCAAGTTGCTGGGATTACAATTGTGTACCACTGCACAGCATATTTTTTTTTTTTAGTTGTTGATAGACCTTTATTTTATTCATTTACTTATATGCGGTGCTGAGAATCGAACCCAGAGCCTCACACATGCTAGGCAAGCGCTCTACCATTGAGCCACAACCTCAGCCCCACAACATATGTTTTTTGAGGGACACGATTCAACTCATGACACTTCCACCCATTCCTAAAATCTATTTTGATTCTTTTGAAATTAAAGTAATATTATGTTATGTTACTTCTGCTCAAATCCTCTTGTAATTTCTGAATCATTCAGAATAAAAATCCTATTTCTCAAAATGGTCCACAAAGCCCTAATTGTTAGCATGACCACTACCTTCTCTCCAACTTCATCTTTCATATTCTCCTTGTTCAATCAGTTTCAATCTGCAGTCGTCCTTTTTTTTTTTTTTTTTTTTTAAAGAGAGAGTGAGAGAGGAGAGAGAGAGAGAGAGAATTTTTTTTTAATATTTATTTTTTTTAGTTCTTGGCGGACACAACATCTTTGTTGGTATGTGGTGCTGAGGATCGAACCCGGGCCGCACGCATGCCAGGCGAGCGCGCTACCGCTTGAGCCACATCCCCAGCCCCAGTCGTCCTTCTTGTTCCTTGCAATCCTCTAGTAAGCCATGCTCGGAGGATTAAATGGAAGTCTGTATATCAAGTGGTGATACCTTCGGGCTGAGGATATAGCTCAGTTGGTAGAGTGCTTGCCTTGCATGCATACAGGGCTGGAGTTCAATCCCCAGCACCCCCCCACACACACACACACACACAATGGTGATACCCTCGGCCACCTCACTCAGTTCTGAGAATAATAGCAGTCAAATGTATATCTCTGCCTGGAGATTAGAGGATCGATTTCCGCTCCCTCCCCCCAAACTGACTAAGAGAAAAGCCTTCAGGGCTGGGGCTGGGGTTCAGCTGTAGCACACTTGCCTGGCATGTGTGAGGCACTGGGTTCAATTCTCAGCACCACATATAAATAAATAAAATAAAGGTCTATCAATGACTAAAACAAGATTTTTTAAAAAAGAGAAAAGTCTACAAACTCAGATAGGTTTAGGTCTTCCAGTGAAAAGATTCAAACAGATTAGTAAAGCCCACCAGAAAATAAGCATGACTTCTGTACAAATTTGTATAATTAAAACTTACTTAAATAAAATTATTTATTTATTTATGTACTTATTTATCTCCCCAGCCCCAGTTAATTGCATTACTCCAAAATTTAAATGGACAATGAAATACCATCAAACATGTAAGAAAGGCAACTAAAGTAGAAACAGATGACCCCCAGGAGGAATATAGAGGAAACAGAATCAGAACAGGAAGCAGGAAAACATTAAAAACTATGGTGAAAGGCTGGGGGAAGTAGCTCAGTGGTACAGTGCTTGCCTAGCATACGTGAGACACTGGGTTTGACACTCAGCACCACATATAAATAAATAAATAAAATAAAGTTCCAACAACAACTTAAAAAATTTTTAAGAAACAAACATTTCATGTTCAATTCCCAGCATCACATAAAAATATATAAATAAAGATATTGTGGGGCTGGGGATACGGCTCAAGCGGTAGCGCGCTCGCCTGGCATGCGTGCGGCCCGGGTTCAATCCTCAGCACCACATACCAACAAAGATGTTGTGTCCGCTGATAACTAAAAAATAAATATTAAAAATTTTAAAAAAAAGATATTGTGCCCATCTACAACTAAAAAACATATTTAAAAAAAAAGAAGAAGAAGAAGAAGAAGATATTAGGGGCCGAGGTTGTGGCTCAGTGATGGCGCGCTTGCCTCACATGTATGAGGCACTGGGTTCCATCCTCAGCACCACATAAAAATCATTAAAAATAAAATAAAGGTATTTTTAAAAAGAAGATATTACCCCCCATAAAACAAGTACATAAAACTACAAAAAATCCTTGGAAGTTGTATAATATAATGACTGAAATTCTAAAAATTTAATAGAAACGTTAGAAGATATAGTTGAGGAAGCTTTCCAGAGAGTAGAACAAAAACATACAGTAAATATAAGAAAACAAAGATCAGTTTAGCAAGTTTAATAATCATTAAAAGGAGGTCTATAATGGGAAAAAGAGAAAAATGGGAAAAGAAATTATCCAATAAATAGTATTTAAAAATTCCAGAATTTAAGAACAAGATTTTTAGAATAATAGGGTTCACCAAGTGCATGATGACTTTGAAAACAGAAATTCACAGCCAGGGATATTACATTGAAATTCCAGCACACCAGATATAAAAAGAGGATTCTATAAAAAGTTCCAGAGAGGAAAATAGGTCACATACAAAGGATCAAGAATCAGAATGGCATCAGTTTTCTCAGTAGCAAAACTGGGAAACAGTGGAACAATGCCTTCAACATCCTTTAGGAAATTATCTAACCCAGAATTCCATATCAAATCAACCATCAGGCAAGCATGAGAATGGAATAAAGAGAAAAATTCTGAGAATCTTAAATTTAATTTACAAGGGTCAGAGGATATAGAGGAAGAAAGATAGGAGAGGTTAATCAGTTAACTGAAAACAGAAGGCTATTTTGTATTCCATTCAAGAAGGAATGCCACTACAGTCTAGCCAGGTGCAGGGGCACATGCCTGTAATCCCAGTGGTTTGAGAGGCTGAGATAGGAGGATTGCAAATTCAAGGCTAGCCTCAGCAATTTAGCAAGGCCTAAGCAACTTGGTGAGACCCTGTCTCGAAATAAAAAATAAAAGAAGGGTTGGGGGTGCAGCTTAGTGGTAAAGTACCTCTGGGTTAGATCCCTTGCACCAAAAAACAAAACAAAACAAACAAAAAACCCCAAAACCCTAAATTCCATCATAATCATCTAGATGGCACCATATCCTGCTTATAATCCCAACTAATCCAGAAGCAGCAATAAATTCTCTTTATGAACTTCACTCTGATCCCTAGACTTTCCCTGCCTTAGTGTAATCCCACCCCTCTTATTTATAGCCAACGTAGGTTAATGTAAACAATATATGTTTTCTTTCCTCAATTTCTCATCATTAAAAATGCCCTTGGCTCTTGTGTAGCAGACATATTTCCAACTGCTCTCTAGCCCTGCTGCTGGTAGTTGTGGGAACTTGTCCTAGAACCTGGTCCTTCTGACTAGCATCTGCAATGGTCAATAAACCTTGCACTCCAGAGATCCTTCAATCTTAAGAGTTAGGCTTCAAGAGGCATTTCCAGAATGTGAAATTAGACAAAAACAAGTCCCCTAACTTGCTCCCTTTTTCAGGAAGCTCATGAAAGATGTGCTCCTCATAAATAAAGGAATAATTCTAGAAAGAGAAAAGGTAGGATTTAGTAAACACAGGTTTTTTTTTTTTTAAAGAGAGTGAGAGAGGAGAGAGAGAATTTTTAATATTTATTTTTTAGTTCTCGGCAGACACAACATCTTTGTTGGTATGTGGTGCTGAGGATCGAACCCGGGCCGCATGCATGCCAGGCGAGCGTGCTACTGCTTGAGCCACATCCCCAGCCCAACACAGGTTTATTATATAAATATAGGAGAGGGCAAAGGAGAGGTCCAGAATAATCACAGTACAGCAGCCTAGATTGGGGCAAGAATATAGAGACCACCAAGGAACGTGCTGCCTAGAAATTCAATTAATCATTTATTGTATATGTATGACCATAAGAAAATAGTCTTAAGAGTAATTTTATTTTATTTTAATTTTATTTTTTAGTACTGGGTTGAGCCCAGGGGTGCTTAACCACATCCTCAGCCCTTATTATTTTTATTTTGAGACAGGGTCTTGCTAAGTTGGTTAGAGCCTTGCTAAATTGCTGAGGCTGGACTTGAACTTGTGATCCTCCTGCCTTAGCCTTCTAAGTCACTGAGATTACAGGCATGTGCCAATGTGTCCAGTTTAAGAGGAATTTTAAACATTGAGTATATGGACTGACACTGACTTGTTTAAAGTGGCTAATTTTCTGTTGTGTGAATGTCATATCAATAAATGTTTAATTTATTTATTGTTTTAAAGGTATTTTAAGTCAGGCACAGTGGCATATGCCTATAATCCCAGCTGCTCAGGAAGCTGAGGCAGGAAGATTGCAAGTTCAAGCCTAGCCTGGGTAGTTTAGAAAGACTGTCTCAAAATTAAAAAATAAAGAAAGAAAGAAAGAAAAGGCTGTGTATGTAGCTCTGTGGTAGAGCACCTTGGGTTCAATCCCTAGTACCACAAATATATATATATATATATATATATATATATATATATATATATATATATATATATCTTATAATTGTGTTGAACAATTGAAAGAATTATAAATTATTACATTGAAAACTATACAAATGAGGGGAAAGGAGGATGGGAATAGGAAAGACAGTAGACTGAATCGGACATAACTTTCCTATATTCATATATGAATACATGACCAGTATAACTCCACATCGTGTACAACCACAAAAATGGAGTTTTACTCCATGTATGTATTATATGTCAAAATACATCCTACTGTCATGTATAACTAAAATTAAGAAATTTTTTAAAAAAACTATACACATGAAAAATAAGTCACTTATTAACTCTAAGAACAAAAAGTTAAACAAGGTGGGCTGGTGTTGTGGCTCAGTGGTAGAGTGCTTGTCTTGTATGTGTGAAGCCCTGGGTTTGATCCTCAGCGCCACATAAAGATAACTAAAATAAAATGGTATTGTGTCCATCTACAACTAAAAAAGTTTTAAATCTTTTTTAAAAAAGTTAAACAAGAAAGAAGATAAAACCATAATGGATAGGTGGCTTTGTCCATTTTGTTTTGCTATAAAAGAAGACCAGAGATTGAGTAATTTTTTTTGGGGGGGGGGCGGATACTATGGATTGAACTCAGAGGCACTCAATCACTGAGCCACATCCCCAGCCCTATTTTGTATTTTATTTAGAGACAGGGTCTCACGGATTGCTTAGTGCTTCCCTTTTGCTGAGGCTGGCTTTGAACTTGTGATCCTTCTGCCTCAGCCTCCCAAACCACTGGGATTATAGACGTGTGCCAGTGCGCCCAGTGATTAATTTTTTTTTAAAGTTTCTTTCTCACAGTTTTAGACACAAGGAATCTAATGTCAAGGTGCTGAAATCTTGAGAGGGCCTTCTTACTTCTTTACCCCATGGTGGAGGTTGAGAGAAAAATCAAGAGATTAAAAGAGATTAAAAGTTTAGCATTAATCCAATCATGAGTGTAGAACCATCATGGCCTATGGTCTCTCAAATGTCCCACTTCTTAACTGTTGATTTGGAAATCAAGTTTCCAATATATGTATTTGGGGCACAGGACACATTCAAGTCATAGTAGTAGGTAATTAAGCTAATGTAGTAAAAAAAGAAAATAAGGCAAAATTTTTAACAAAAAACAGGGGCTAGGGCTATAGCTCAGTGGCAGAGTGCTTGCTTAGCATGTGTGAGGCACTGAGTCTGATCCTTAGCACCACATAAAAATAAACAAATAAATAAAAGGCATGTTGTCCATACACAACTACCAAAAAATTAAAACAAACAAAGCATGGGGGCTGGGGTTGTGGCTCAGCAGTAGAGCACTCGCCTAGCACGTGCAAGGTCCTGGGTTCGATCCTCAGCACCACATAAAAATAAATAAACAAAATAAAGGTATTGTGTACAACTAAAAAACAAAATATTTTTTAAAAACATGATTTTCTTAGTCTGCTCTCTGTTGCTATAACAGAACACCCAACACTGGGTGATTTATAAAAAACAGAGACTTATTAAACTCAGTTCTGGAGGCTGGGAAGTCATTTTGGTGCCAGCCTCTGTGAGGGCCTCATTCTACTTCATTTTATGTAAGACAATGGAAAAGCAAGTAGGTAGGTACATGTGGAAGAGAAAAGAAAAAAAAAGGGGGGCTGGGGATGTGGCTCAAGCGGTAGCGCGCTTGCCTGGCATGCGTGCAGCCCGGGTTCGATCCTCAGCACCACATACCAACAAAGATGTTGTGTCCGCCGAGAACTAAAAAATAAATATTAAAAATTCTCTCTCTCTCTCTCTCACTCTCTCTCCTCTCTCACTCTCTCTTTAAAAAAAAAAAAGAAACAAAAATTTATACCTACATAAAAAAAACTAGTACACAAATATTCGTAGCGGTATTATATCCAAAAAGTGGAAACAACTCAAGTGTTCACCAACTGATGAATGGATAAACAAAAAGTGGTATGTCCATACAATGGAGTATTAGCTATAAAAACCAATGAAGGAGCTGGGGTTGTGGCTCAGTGGTAATGTGTTTACCTAGCACCACTTAAAAATAAATAAATATTTTTTATTTATTTTATTGTGTCCATCTACAACTAAAAATATTTTTTAAAAAGCATCCTTGAAAACATTATGCTAAATGGATGAGAACAAATATAAAAGGTCCCATATGATATGATTCTAATTGTATGAAATGGCTGGAATAGACAGATTCAGAGAGACAGGAAGTCAATTAGTGTTTTTAGGGGTTGTTAGGAGGAGAGAGTGGGCGGTGACTGCTAATGGGTTTAGGTTTCTTTTTGGGGGAGATGAAAATATTCTAGAATTTGATAGTAGTGATAGTTGCACCTTGTGAATACAATAAACGTCACTGAATTGTAAACTTTAAAATGATGCATTTTATGGTAAAAGAATTATATCTCAATAAAAATGCAATGAGCTGGGTATGGTGGTGGCACATATCTGTAATCCCAGCAACTTGGGAGGCAGAAGCAGGAGGATTGAAAATGTAAGCCCAGCCTCAGCGACTTAGCAAGGCCCTGTCTCAAAATTAAAAAAAAAAAAAAAAATTAAAAAGGGTTGAGGTTGTGGCTCAGTGGTAAAGCACCTCTGGGTTAAATTCCTAGTAACAGAAAAAAAAAAAAAAGGAAAAAAAATGGCAAATGAGCAAGGATGCCAGTGAAATAGAAACAAGTGGGCAGTAATTCCATTTAGATGTCAGGGGGTGGCTCTTGGTAAACTAATCTAGTGTTCAGTATGGGTCTCTGTACCTCTCAGCCAGAATAGCTTCTCTTTAAGTTCCACTTAATTTTTTTTTGTTTGTTTCTTTGAATAAGGAGTTCCTCAGCTAAAGAAGAATGAAAGTTGCTGGATAAGGTGGTGTACACCTGTAATCCCAGCAATTTGGGAGGCTGAGCCAGGAGGACTGAGAGCTCAAGGTGAGCCTCAGCAACTTACCGAGGCCCTAAGCAATTTAGCAGGACCCTGTCTCTAAATAAAATATAAAAAAGGGCTAAGGATGTGGCTCAGTGGTTAAGTGCCCCAGGTTCAATCCCTGGTACAAAAATTTAAAAAAAGAGTGAAAGTCCATATCCTGCAAAGAAGTTCCTCCTCAACTTCAAAGCACCAACAGAGAGTAGCCCAGACAGAAATGGAGTGCCACAAGCAGCGCTGGTGGCCCAAGTCCTACCTTTTGGCCTGGCATCAACTAGTGAGGCTCCCCCTGGCACAGCCTGGCCTCAGGAGAGCACTGACACATTTGAGAAGTTCAGTTTCATTCATGAACTTTGACCAAGCATGTTCTCTGTGTCTGGCTCTCATCTCCAGATCAAATCCCTCTCAGGTGGCTCAAACACAGGATGTGTAAACATGATTAGTCCCTGATGGCTCTGCTCTCCTCAGTTGTACTGAGTAGAGATCTCTAGCTCATTGTTTCTCAAGGGACAGTAAGACAGCAGCAGTGGAGCAGAGAGTACATTGTGGGTTTTAGCTGGGGGAAGGGTGGAAGGACAGAGAACTATGCGGTACTTGCTTACTCTGTGCCACGCATACAAGAGTATGCACATATAGGATTTAACTTCCTCTTCAAGACACCCTTGAGCAGTTAAGAAAACCTGCCCTAAGTACTTGGCAGGCAAGCTGCAGACCTGGGATTTGAACCCAGTACAATCTGATTCAAAGTATGTTCTTTAGAGATATTGGCACTTCACCCAAATGTTTCCACTGAACCATTTTTAGCTTCTACCATTTACACATTCATTCATTCCATAAATGTCCCCCCAAAGGCATTCAGTGCCTGGTAGATTGTTACGCAACAAACCTGAATACCTGAATAAAGCACGGGCCCTAACCTCAAGGATTTTCAGTACAGCCAGAGCTGGGCCTGAACTGAGACATAAGACCAGAAGCTGAGTTCATTATACCACCAAGGGAGGTCCTGGATTGGTTTGGTCAGGTGGCAAGTGGTTTTAATATAAAAATATGATTCAAGTTTTGGCACACTGTGGGTGACTATATTATCAATTTTCTATTTACCCTTACCATATCCCAGAGGCATGTGAGGTTTAGGAGAATGAACAGCCATGGTCAGAGAGAGCTGAAGAGGAAGTGGTATTCTGGGGCTTGGCTTCTTCTCAGCCACAACAGGAAGTGGAGGGAGGGCTTGCTGAACAGACCAAGGAGTAGGGGAGTTTATTGACTATACAACTTTGATCCGGGAAGGCTCAGAAGGGAAGGGTTCTAATCTCAGGAGAGGGGCAGTAGGTGCCCAAATAGGAGTGAGTTTGGGAATGAGAATGGAGATAATCAGAATGGTCAAGAATGACAGGAATGTTAGGCACAGCAGCACACACCTGTAATCCCAGGAGGCTGTGGCAGGAGGATTGTGAGTCCAAAACCAGCCTCAGCAACTCAGTGAGACCCTGTCTCGAAATAAAATACAAAATAGGGCTGGGGATGTGGCTCAGTGGTCAAAAGCCCCTGATTTCAATCCCTGGTACTACCCACCCCCGAAAAAGAATGACAGGACTGAGAGACTTAGGTGAGTGACATTGTGGTGCTAACTGAAATTACAGGGTAAATACTACTACACATTTCATGCTCTGATTTCTGAAGCTAGTGGTAATGCTGTTTTTTTTTTTTTTTTAAGAGAGAGTGAGAGAGGGAGAGAGAGAGAGAGAGAGAGAGAGAGAGAGAGAGAGAGAGAGAGAATTTTTTTAGTATTTATTTTTTAGTTCTCGGCGGACACAACATCTTTGTTGGTATATGGTGCTGAGGATCAAACCCGGGTCGCACGCATGCCAGCCACCGCTTGAGCCACACCCCCAGCCCCGGTAATGCTGTTTTTAATCCAGAGAACAATCTATGGCCTCTGCTCAGAGTACCAAAGAGAGGGCTGGGGATGTAGCTCACTGGTAGAGCACTTGCCTAGCATGTATAAGGCCCTGGCTTCAATCCATAGTACTGGAGGTGGGGGGATAAGATAGAATACCAAACAGAATAAAGAGAATAAAGAGAAAATGTATTAGAAAGTGGCCCTGGGCTCACTGCCCATGGCCCTGGGTTCAATCCCCAACACCACAAAAAAAAAAAAAAAGGAAAAGAAAAAAAGTGGGCCTGGGGCCTTGGGCTGTAGCTCAGTGGAAGAAAACTTGCCTTGCACATGTGAAGCACTGGGTTTGATTCTCAGCACCACACAAAAATAAATAAATATTTTTTTTTAAAGAAAGAAAGTAGGGGCTGGGGATGTGGCTCAAGCGGTAGCGCTCTCGCCTGGCATGCGTGTGGCCCGGGTTCGATCCTCAGCACCACATACCAACAAAGATGTTGTGTCCGCCGAGAACTAAAAAATAAATATTAAAAATTCTCTCTCTCTCTCTCTCTCTCTCTCTCTCTCTCTCTCTCTCCTCTCTCACTCTCTCTTTAAAAAAAATAAAAGATAAAAAAATAAAAAAAGAAAGAAAGTAGGCCAGGGAAAGTCAGATTCAAACAAAGTTATTTGAGCCACCAGAATTGTTAAAATTGTGTGAGGAACTTAGTGTGGGGTGAAGAAGGGAGGTGACTATTAGGTTTAACTCAAAACTTAAGCTCTAGGTGGTTGTTCTTTTCCTCTTTAGTTGTACATCAGCCTGTTCATTTAGTGAATACTTCAACCCCTTTCACCTTTCTGTCCCCAACTATGGTTTCCAGTTAACATTTGGTTTAACAGAGATGTCCCCATGATGCTGTAGAAAAAATATAGAATATGGTATCAGTAGACTAGAATCTCTAACTACTAGATTAAAAGTCCACGTTCCATAGCTGGTCAGAGACAGAATCATCCAGGACTTGAATGCAGGATTTAGAACTCCAATGTTTCCCGCTTAACTAAAGCATAATACATAATACGGAGACTGACTTACTGTGCTTCCCTGAGCTTCTGTTTCCTCGTGTGTACAAATACCTTCCTTAATAATAGCTATCCTACAGGCAGCTCTAAAGATTAATGGCTGAAGCCTCTAATACAGGATCTGGCATCGGTGTGACCTTGACATTTTTAAATCATTACATACAAAAATTATTGGGCTTTATGGTTGCACGTGAATGATGCTCAAATGATTATCTCACTACACATGGAATGTGTTAAAATGTGCCCCGCAACTTATATGTTGAAGTCCTAATCTCAGTACTTCAGAAGGTTATTACAATCAGAGATAGAATATTTGAAAAAGTATTAGGTTAAAATGAGGTCCTTAGGGTGGGCCCTAATTCAACACCACTGGTGTCCTTATAAGAGGAAATTTGGATAGGCAGCAGAGGGGGGAGACCATGTGAAGACACAGGGAGAAGACAGTCATCTACAAGTAAACGAGAGAAATTTCAGAAGAAACCAACCCTGCAGACACTAAATCTTAGACTTCTAGCCCCCAGAACTGCAAGAAAATACATTTTTGTTATTTAAGCCACAGACTCTGATGCTTTGCCCTGGCAGCCCTAGAAAACTAAAACATTAAGCATATACCATACCTTTTTAATTGGTAGCCCAGGGCTCTCTTGTTCTACTGCTAGAAATCTGCTTTTTGACTTGTCCTATCTTCCCCAACCTGAGGTCCCTGCTGAAAGCTTTACTGATGCTGGTCTGTTTGGGTTGACCTTGGTCTGTTTGGGTTGACCGTGGCTCTTGGCTGCTAAGGTGACTGATGATTTACTGACCAGAGGTGCTTGTCATAGGGACCTACATGGGGAAAGGTAACCGGTGGGTGGTGTGGAATGAAGGAGGACTGCTGTGTCTGAAGTGACCCAATGTTCTCTGACCCGGGAGAAGACAGGAGAAAGAAGAGACATACAGACAGGATTAGAAGAGAGAGGAGAGGTACCCGATGTGAATCTCAGGACACCAACAGAAGTGGAGAACTGGCCCTGTGGATCAGCAGGGATGGAATTCAGATCTTTTAAGGGTGGCTGCGCACCCTGACACCCAGGTGGTGGTCCCAAGTAGCTCCGAGAGCCATTTGCCCCTTGGCCGCCTCAAGAGCACAGGGCAGAGCGGGCCGGCGGGCGCGTGCCCGACACGTCCTCTGGGCACTGCCCCTCCGGGCGCGCGTCCGTCCCCACCGCAACCCGCCCCCGTCCCCGGCCGGGTTCAGTGGACCCCGCGCCCGGGGCCGCGCACGCCCCCTTGGCCAACCGGGACCCCCGGCCGCGCGCGCCCGTCGCCTCCTCCCCACCCGGCAGGCGCGCGCGCTAGCTCCCGCTCTAGCTCCCGCTCCCGCTGGCAGCGGTGGCGGCGGCGGGGATTGTTTTTGTTGTCGCTGAGGCCGGAAGAGCCGCGGGAGCCGGGTCCCTGTCCCCGGGCCGGGCGCCGCCGCCGCCCCCTGCCCAGCGCCCGCGTCTCCGCGGCGCCCCCCCAGCGCCAATATTCCGGAGATCAAGCGTTACGCGGCGGCGGCGGCGGGGCCCGGAGCGGGAGGCACCGGGGACCGGGGCGAGGCGGCCCCCGCCGCCGCCATGGAGGCGCTGGGACCCGGTGAGGAGCGCGCTCGGGCCGGGGCCGGACCCGGGGCCCGGGACTGGCGGACAGGTGGGCGGGCGGGACTGTCTCTGCCCTGTCGCCCTCACCGGCCCGTGCGTACCCGGGTTCGGGCCTCCAGGCCTCGGGGAAGGGGACCCCTGCCCTTCTGCACAAGGCGGAGAGAGCTAACCCGGGCCGCGAGCGGGCGGGCGAGGGCGGGGACCGCGCCCCAGCCTTGGACTGAATCTTGAGGTCTAGGGGAGGGAGGCCCAGGAAGGTGACCCGTGCCCCCGGAGACAGGGGAGACCTGACCCAATCTCAGGAGAGGATCTGTGCTCCAGGGCTAGTTTGGGCTTCATAAATGACAACCTGAGCCCGGTGCATGCGGAGGCCTGGCCCAGCCCAGGAAGGACCCCCCATCTACTACTAAGGGTGTTCTTGGTTTGGGGCCGCACCCCTGTTTTTCTTTCTATTGGGAGATGGCCCAGATCCCTCAGATGAAGGAGAACTTCCCCAAAACACTTCTCATGACGCCTGAAGGCTAAGGGACAAAATGTCCAACGTGAAGTTTGGCTTCTGTCAGTCTCAGAATGGTGTGGGTTAGCCTTGAGTGACAAGGGAATTTCTAGCCAGTGCACCCCAGTACAGACATCAATAACCCGAGTTCTCTTCTAATGGGTCATGAGAGGTTATGAGGATCAAATAAAGGAGAAAGTGCTTTGGAAACTGTAGCTCCCGGTGGGTAGTGATGGCCTCTGGTTATCTCCCTCACTCAGCCCACCAGAGGGACCATTCCAAGCTGCACTGTGATTGGAGTCTGATGCACCCACCTCAAACCCCCAACAGGTTTCTAATGCGTTGGCTAAGTAGGGCAGGTTTAGGGCCATGGTGGAATTAATTTTAATATTCAAACCTTATCTGCCTAACGACTTAGTTGTAGAATGTTTAATTTTGTTTTTTAGTGCATAGAAAATTAGACTTACCATTGGAGTTTGGAGACTTTGCAAGTTTGTTTACTTAGAACTTGTTTGCATAGCTGAGTGATTAAACCATACCTTAATTTGCTGCTTAAAGTTTAATTTTTTAAAGTCTCTCATAATCGAATTTCATATGCCTATAAAAATAAATTAGTTTGCCACATTCACATTATTTGATAAACTTCAGTATGAGTGTTATGCTAAGTTACTTCACATATGGCCCTCAGCTAAAGGCATGATCAGGACTTCAGAATGTAATAGACCTCTGTTCAAATTCAGTCTAGTAATTTAATAGTTGATGACCCTGGGCAAATTACTTAATTCCTTTGAACTTCCATTTCCTCATCAATAAATGAGGGTAATAATAATTATGTGGTATAAGATTGTTGTGAGAATGAAATGAGATAATGTATGAGAGAAATTTTATTGTAAAGACTAATGCATTAGAAATACTCAACAAGTGTTTCTTCCCTTCCTCCTATGAATAATTTGTAATTGAAACAACTGTTGCATTTATGAGATGATATGGAAAGAGACTATGTAACTGTGTCACAAACTGAGTTTCATGGAAAGGATCAGCCTGGTGTCCTTAGAAATTGCTCAAGAGACATCTTTCCCTACTTGGTTTGATTTCAGCTTTTGCAGGTTTGAAGACTTATCATTCACCCAGGATTGTTAAGGTTGTAGAAAATTCTCACTAACCACAGATCAAACCCAGTGCCTTACACATTTATTTTGGTTCTATTGATTATAACTTATTTTTGCAGTGCTTTTGGAAAGTGCTTTCATAACTATTAGCTGTTTTGATCCTCTGGGAGGTAGAAAAGATGGGTATTTTCCCCATTTTACAGATAAGAAGAGTAAGGATTGGAGAGTATAAATGACTTCATCAATGTCTCAAAGCTGAGTGGTCAAGTGACCACCGGAGTCTGGGACATCTGACTCCTTGTTTAATATTCTTCTCATTTAAGGTTGACCTCATCTATTCTGGGTTAAGTCACATGTTTCCCTTTTGGGGAAATCTTTTACCAAATTTTGGAAATGCCACCAATATAAAATTCAGGAGTTTCAGCACTATCTATAATCTTTTTTTTTTTTTTTAAAGAGAGAGTGAGAGAGGAGAGAGAGAGAGAGAATTTTTAATATTTATTTTTTAGTTCTCGGCGGACACAACATCTTTGTTGGTATGTGGTGCTGAGGATGGAACCCGGGCTGCACGCATGCCAGGCGAGCACGCTACCGCTTGAGCCACATCCCCAGCCCTATAATCTTTTTTAAAAAATATTTTTCTTTACTTGTAGATGGACACAATGACTTTATTTTTATTTATTATTTTTATGTGGTGCTGAGGATCAAACCCAGTGCCTCACACATGCTAGGCAAGCGCTGTCCCACTGAGCTACAACCCCAGCCAACTAGCTCTAATCTTTATGCAAGTGCAATAATAATAGCTAACATTTATTGAGCACTTACTGTTGCAAGGCACTATGGTAAGCCTTTTATATACATCATTTCATAGAATCATCACTCTAGCCTTATGAAACAGATGATATTATCACACACTCCTACCTTATAGATGGGAAACTGAGGTGCAAGAAAACCAAAAACTGGCCCCAAGTCATGAGGTTAGGAAGTGGTAAAACCAGAACTGACACCCAGGTAGTTTGGTTCCAGAGCCTTTAGCCACTGTATTTTACTGCTTCACTAAGTAAGTAGACAGTTTACCAATTTCAAAAAAATCAGATGTGGAATAAAGATTTTAGCTGGGTGAGGTGGCCCACACCCATAATCCTAGTGACATGGGAGGCTGAGGCAGGAAGATCACAAGTTCAAAGTCAGCATCAGTAATTTAGAAAGACCCTGTCTCAAAAAATAGAAAGGGCTGGGGATGTGGCTCAGTGGTTAAGTGCCCCTGGGTTCAATCCTCAGTACCTCCTCCCCCAAGTGTTCCAAGTTTATTAAATATTAATTTATTAATTATTCCAAGCTTATTAAAAAATGATCACTCTGTACATTTTCTTATTAAAAAAAAAAAAACAGGGGCTGGAATTGTGGCTCAGAGGTAGCTTGCTAACCTAGCACATGCAAGGCCTTGGATTTGATCCTCAGCACCACATAAACAAATAAATTAATTAATTAACTAGTAATAATAATAATAATTAATAAATAATATATAAACTAATTAAAGCCACTGTGTCCAACTGCAACTAAAAAATTTTTTAAAGAAAGAAAAATTAGTATGTGTGTATATATATACATATATATGTATACACATATATACACATATATATGTGTGTGTGTGTGTGTATATATATATATATATATATATATTTTTTTTTTTTTTTTTTTGGTGCTAGGGATTGAACCCAGGGCCTTCTGTGTCCTAGGCAGATACTGTCCTAAGCTACACTCTGACCCTCTACTTTTTTTTTCAAGTTTTAGATAGACACAATACCTTCATTTTATTTATTTATTTATTTATTTTTATGTGGTGCTGAAGATCAAACCCAGTGCCTCACACTGGGCAAGCGCTCTACCATTGAGATATAATGCCAGCCCCGAGCCTTCTGCTTCTTAATTCCTTTTCTTTAAATCCCTCTGCCTCTGTTCCTTAGACATAAGGCACTTCAGTGAAGTATCCAGAGGATTGTGTAGAACACTGGAGGGAAAATGTACTGATTGGGAGTTAGGAGACCTAGATTCTAGTCATTATTTAAAATCAAAGTCATAGGCAAGGTACTTGGTGTAAGTTTCTTTTTCCAAATTTTTACTATAAAGCTGGATTTCTTCTAATTTGTTATAATGATTGCTTAAATGTGTCTTGGAAAATTCAGCGATGGTTTATCTGATTTAATTGGGTTGATTCAGTGTGCCTGTTGCTTCTGACATTATTTATTGTTTACTTCTTGCCTTGTTTACAGTTATCTTATCACACCCAAATAGATCCCCTTCTACACTAAAAGTGGAACAACTTTAAGCAATAATGCTTTTGAGGGCTGGGGTTATGGCTCAGTGGTAGAGTGCTTGCCTAGCATGTGTGAGGTACTGGGTTCGATTCTCGGCACCACATAAAAATAAATATCCAACAACCATTAATAAAATTTAAAAATGCTTTTGATATAAATTATGTGCTTTTGCTTTATTGAAAAAATAATTCATGAATGTTAGGGATGAGTTTTCTGTTTAGTTTCTATCTGGGTTTATTGACATTGTTCAGTTTAACATTTATTGAGTTCTTATAACATGCTAAATGTTGAATTAGATGTTGAAGAGATTGTGAACTGCAGATCTGTTTCTTCTAAGAATTTACAGACTAGAGGAGGAGACAGGGTAATTTAAGAAGTGGTTTCTTATGCTTGTGCTAAGTGCTACCCTGTACAGAGAAGCGTGGGAATATAGAGGATGGAGCCTCTAGTCTGGAGTGATCAAGAAACACTTTCTGAGGAGGTTGCCCCTGAACTGGGAGTGTTTGTTTTGTTTTGTTGGTACTGGGGTGTGAACTCAGGGGTACTCTAGCATTGAGTCACATCCTCAGCCCTTTTTATTTTGAGACAGGGTCTTGTTGGGTTGATTAGGGCCTCGATAAATTGCTTTCGATCCTCCTGCCTCAGCCTCCCAAATAGATGGGATTACAGATATGAACCGCCATACCCAGAACCTGAACTGAGTTTTGAAGAACAAGTAGAATTTAGGAGAAAAATGAACAATGGGTATAACAGGTGAAAAAATTTTAGTGGTTTATTAATATATGGTGATCAACCATTACATATTTCATTAAAATATTTGCTCTAATTATCCTAAGAGATGTTGCATCAGAACAGCTTATCCTGCCAAAGCTTTCTCTCCTCACTGAATTCTTTGTTCTTAGTGAAATGCCATTGCAGAAAAATTTGGATCTTTCCATTGTCACCATAACCCACTTTGCTTCACACCTATTCAGAGCAGAAAAGATGCTCAATTTTAAGGCCTGTGTTCATTTGATATTCTCATCGAAGGAAGTAAGGGTTTATCTAGACAAATATTTCCCAGATTGTAACACAAAATCCTTTCCTGATGAAAAGTTGTAGATGTTCAGTTGAGAGAGAGGAGAGGGGAGAAAGAGAGGAGAGAGGAATTCTGTGGAGATGGGGTGATAATAAGCATACTAAATAATCATCTTCTATGTAAACCAAGAACAAACATTATAAGCATGTTACTTCAATATTTAGAAGTAAATACCAGTAGACAGCAAAAATGGTTTAAAAGTTGAGTTTTTTTTCCCCATACCAGGGATTGTACACAGGGGTGCCTAACCACTGAGTCACTTCACCAACTCTTTTTAATTTTTTTATTTTGAGACAGGGTCATGCTAAGTTGCATAGAGCCTCACTAAGTTGCTGAGGCTCTTAAACGTGCAGTCCTTCTACCTCAGTCTCTGGAGACTCTGGGATTACAGGCATGTGCCACCACACCTAGCTATCTAATTTTGATGACTCCTATATTCAAAATAATAGCAATATGGCAAAATATTTAGAAATATGGAGACCCTTAGGTGAACAAACACCCTAAACTCTATATCAGAGATGTTCAGTGAATAGTAAGATACTGGTAATTACAACTATCATGATGATGATGAGGAGGAATATTCTCCTTCTTAACCAAATAGCACAAATATCTTTCTGTCTCTTTAGGACCTCCAACTAGCCTCTTTCAGCCACCTCGTCGTCCGGGCCTTGGAACTGTTGGAAAACCAATTCGACTGTTAGCTAATCATTTTCAGGTTCAGATCCCTAAAATAGATGTGTATCACTATGATGTGGATATTAAACCAGAAAAACGGCCTCGTAGAGTCAACAGGTAAGGATTAGAAAGAGTATATGTTCTTCATATATATAAGTGCATATGATTTGTTTATTATGTATCATATTGCTATCTGAATTCTTTCAACAGATATGCTTTGTTTGTAATCCAAGATGGTAAATTTCTTAGGTAGTTATCCTCCTTGGTTCTAACAAAGTGCTGCATATTTCATTAGCCAATCATTGAATGAAAAAAGATAGCTCTTTCTTTAACCAAGGGTAGCAGAAATTTTATTTACATTTTTTTTTTTTCTGTACTGAGGATTGAACCCAAAGATGCTACCACTGGGCCCTTTTTAATTTTTATTGAGACAGGATCTCACAAAGTTGCCTAGGCTGGCCTTTAACTTGTAATTCTCCTGCCTCAGCTTCCCAAATCATTGGAATTATAAGCGTGCAGCATCGTGCGTGGCTTATTTTATCTTTTTATTTTGAGATGGTTCTTGCTAAGTGTCTTAAACTGGCCTCAAATTTATATTACTCCTACTTTAGAACAACAAATGTCTTTGGGATTATGAATGTGTGCCACTCTGCTTGACCTAGCTGAAATTTGTAAAAAATAGATGAAGACATTCATGTCTATGGAAAATAGAAGTATCTGGAAATTCAAATTTTATTTTTAAGTGTTTTACTGGACATGAGAAGTATTAAGTGAAAGACAGATTATCTTGTAGCACTGAAAAAAAGTAAGCTTACAGAGATATCTGTTTCTTGCATTATCCAAGAGGGGGTCTGATTAGGTGATATAAGTTTTATTGTTGGTATCAGGAATTTACCAGATATGAATATATACCCTGTAGCAAAAATTAATCTATATCCACTTTACTTTTCTTTATTTCCATGTAGTGATATTTAATCAGTCTTTGATTTTTTGAGTCTTGCTTTTCTAAGAATGCTTTTGCTGTCAAGTGAAATATTTTGTGCTGCTTAACTTTTTTTCTCATTATAGATTAATCATGTGGCTTTCTGGTACAGTTCAGTGTTATGTAAGACCATAATTATTCAACTATGGTACAGCTGAGATCAATGGTAATAGAAGTGATGACAATGACTAACTTTGGTCCGTTCAACAAATATTGTCAGGAGTGCTTACTCTGTACCAGATGTTTTTCTGTGCTGTGGGAATACAATATGAATAAAATAGGCACAGGCTTGGGATGAAGCTCAGTGGTACAGTACTTGCCTAGCATGTTCAAGTCCCTGGGTCCGATCCCCAGCACTGCAAAACAGATGAACAACAACCACAAAGGCAAAAGTTTTTATTCTTGCCTTTTGACCAGAGCTGCAATGTTCCAGTAATTTGATAAAGTGATGAACACAGAGGGAAAGAAGAGAGGTACCTGCTGTATGTTCTCTAGGCCTTTTAGAAAACATGGTATCATTCCATTGGTCATATACATGTGAATCTATAGAAAAGGTGTTGCTATAAACATCAAGGGAATGGATCCTGTTCAAAAAGGAATGCCCCAAAGTGTTTCCATGGTAAAACTGGAAGAGTCTCTGGTGTTGGCCAGCATGCTCTTGGCATTGTTGTAAACAAATGCGTTAAGAGCAAACTTCCTGCCAAGAGAACAAATGTGCATATTGAGCATATTAAGCACTCTCTCTGTAAGCTGAAAATAGCCTCATGAAACGTGCAAAGGAAAATGATCACAAAAGGAAGGAAGCCAAAGAGAAGACCTGGGTTCAGCTGAAGTGCCACCTGCTCTGCCCAGAGATGCAAACTTTGTGAGAGCCCGTCTAAGCTGCTGTAACTTATGCCCTAGGAATTCATGGCATAAAAGGTGTAGAGAAAAGTAAAAGACCCTGAATCGGTTAAAAAAAAAAAATCATACCCTTGAAGAGTTTCTATTCAGTTTCTCTTCTGATTGGGAAGAGCAAAAGTAGATAAATAAGATGTGATAAAAAAAATAAAGCAGAGAGGAAGGATAGAAAGATAGGAATAAGGTTGGGGGGAGCCACTGAGATGTATTCATATGTGTGTGTATAAATATGCTAGGAGGTAAGATTAGAGAAACTCTAGAAATCTAGAAAGCTCCTTTTCATGCATTCTCTTTTTTTAAATATTATTTTTAGTGATGAACACCAACATCTTTATTTACTTATTTTTATTTGGTGCTGAGGATTGAACCCAGTGCCTCACACATGCAAGGCAAATATTCCACTGAGCCACAACCCCAGCCTTCATGCATTCTTGTAGGCCATACTCTACCACTGAGCTGCACCCCAGCCTAAATTTTTTTTTTCTTTTTTGAAGCACTGGGGATTGAACCCAGGAATAGTCTACCTTTGTGCTATATCCCCAGCTATTTTTTGGGGGGGTATGGGGGATAAACAGGGATTGAACTCAGGGACGCTTGACTACTGAGCCACCTTCCCAGCCCTATTTTCTTTTCTTTTTTTTTTAGTATTTATTTTTTAGGTATAGATGGACACAACATAATGTGTTTATTTTTATGTGGTGCTGAGAATTGAACCTGGGTCCCGCCCGTGCTAGGGGAGTGCTCTACCACTGTGCCACAATCCCAGTCCCCTATTTTCAATTTTATTTAGAGACAGGGTCTCACCGAGCAAAAGCACCTTGCGTTTGCTGAGGTTGGCTTTGAACTCGAGATCCTCCTGCCTCCCAGCCTCCCGAGCCACTGGGATTACAGGCATGCACCACCTTATTTTTTGAGATGGGGTCTTGCCAGTTTCCCAGGCTCTTTGATATGTGATCCTCCTGCCTCAGCCTCCCAAGTCCCTAGAATTCTGGTGTGTGCCAGGGCACCTGGCCTGAGTTTGGTTGTTCTTAAAAGTTGTTTGTCTCAGGAGAGGATTTGGGAAAGAGGAGTTTGAGAGGATGCCAGAAATGTTGTGCTCTTTTTCCTTTTATTTTCCCCTTGTGTTATCATCTTACAGTTACCTTTGTTCATTTGTTGCTACCTTTCTTTAGATAACTAATTTTTAAAAGTTATTTGAATCAGTAGAGACTGACTCTTACATTTTCCAAGTAGTATTAACTGAATTTAGATGATGAAGGTACAGTGATACTTCCCTTACTGTTCACCATTTCACAAAGCTAACTACCACTGTCTCCATTACTGTTAAGGGAGGTAGTAGATACAATGGTGAGACACTTCAAGATGCAGATATTTGGTGATCGGCAGCCTGGCTATGATGGCAAAAGAAACATGTACACAGCACATCCACTGCCAATTGGACGGGATAGGGTAAGTGTTAACAGCAAGAAACACTTAGGTCAAGTAGTAGTAATTACATATGGCAAAAATGTTTTTTTTTTTCATAGTAATGATACATGTGATATTCTGTCCATATTCAGTTGTCTCTTGAAGATGAGATGAGCATTAGAATTTAGGTTGAAGCCAGGTGCAGTGGTACATACCTACAATCCCAGCTATTTAGGAGGCTGAGGCAGGAGGATTGCAAGTTCAAGACCAGCCTCAGCAATTTAATGAGATCCTGTATCAAAAAATAAAGTAAGGGGCTGGGGTTGGGGTTCAGCAGTAGAACACTTGCCTTGCACGTGTGAGGCACTGGGTTTGATCCTCAGCACCATATAAAAATAAACAAAATAAATGTATTGTGTCCATCTATAACTTAAAATAAATAAATAAATAAATAAAGGGCTGGGGTTGTGGCTCAGTGGTAGAGTGCTTACCTAGCATATGTGAGGCACTGGATGGATGCTCAGCACTGCAAATAAATAAATAAATAAATAAATAAATAAATAAAATAAAGGTCCAGGGCTGGGTTGTAGCTCAGTGGTAGAGTGCTTGCCTTGCACGCATGAGGTGCTGGGTTCAATCCTCAGTACCACATAAAAAAATAAATAAATGAAAATAAAGATATTGTGTCCATCTACAACTAAAAAAAAAAAGTAAAGGTCCATCAACAACTAAAAATATATATATTAAAAGATGAATAAATAAAGTAAAAATTAGCTGGAGATATAATTTAGTGGTAGAATGTTTCTGGGTTCAATCTACAGAATAATTAATAATTAATAATTAATAATATTAATTAATTATTATTATTAATTGATTTTGTCATCTCATCTTTTTTTCCTAATATCTTTATTTTGTTTGTTTATTTTTATGTGATGCTGAGGATTGAACCCAGTGCCTCACATGTGTGAGGCAAGCGCTTTGCCACTGAGCCCCAACCCCAGCCCTGTCATCTCTTCTTTACTTATATCTTATTTAAAATTTCTCATATTAATAATGTACTTTAAAGAAATACTATCTAGATCTGAACAGTGGAGTTTTTATAATTCTCACTTGTGAAAATACATTCATAATACCATAGTACTTTTTTAAACACTTATTTTTTATTTTTTTTTTTAAAGATAGAGTGAGAGAGGAGAGAGAGAGAGAATTTTTTAATTTTTATTTTTTAGGGTTTTTTTGGCGGACACAACATCTTTGTTTGTATGTGGTACTGAGGATCGAACCCGGGCCACATGCATGCCAGGCGAGCGTGCTACCGCTTGAGCCACATCCCCAGCCCAAACACTTATTTTTTAAAATTAAAACAGTAATATGTGAATATATGCTCATTATAGCTTATCTAGACAGTCTAGAAATGTTGTGGCTTCTTGCCTCTTCCTCCTATTTGCACCTCTGCATTCCATTTTCCTTTTTAAAGGATATTGCTATAATAATTTGGCATATATCTTTTAAAATATTTTATATGTATTAATTATTCATGCATATTTATAGATATGCTTTTTCCACATATATTTTGTGATTTGTTTTTCCATTCAGCAATATGCCTAGGAGGTCTTTTCATTTATATGCATTTAGATCTATCTTATTTTTTTTCAACTTCAATTATTTTATTATGGCAAAATATATATAACATAAAATATATCATCTTAGTCATTTTTAAGTGTACAATTCACCATCATTTAGTGCATTCACCCTGTTGCACAGTCATCACCACCACCCATCTCCAGAACTTTTTTTTATCATCTCAAACAGAAACTCATCAAATGGTAACTCCTCATACCTAACTGCCCCCAGTCCCTGGTAACCACTATTTTACTGTTTCTCTATGAATTTGAGTATTCTAGGTACCTCATATAAGTGGAATTACATAGTATTTGTCTTTTTGTGTCTGACTTTTGTTGTTGGTGGTGGTGGTATTAGAGTTTGAACCCAGGGACACTTCACAACTGAGCCACATCCCCAGTCCTTTTAATTTAATTTTATTTTTTATTTTGAAACAGGGTCTCTCTAAGTTGCTTAGGGCCTTACTAAATTGCTGAGGCTGGCCTCGCTCTTGTAATCTTCCTGCCTCAGCCTCCCTAGTTACTGGGATTGTGGTGACGCATGGCTCTGTCTGGCTTATTTCACTTAGTGTAATGTTTTTAAACTTCATCCATATTGTAGTATCTACTTATTTTTAACTATTGTACAGTAATCCACATTAAATTATTGATGGATACTTACATTGTTTCCAATGTTTTATAATTACAGAAAATATTAAAATGAAGACATTTATGCATAAGTCATTATTAAATATTCTTGAAATCTTTCCCACAGACTTTGTAAACATGTATGTTTGTACATATGTATTTTTTCTCCTAGGTTGATATGGAAGTGACCCTCCCAGGTGAGGGTAAAGACCAAACCTTCAAAGTGTCTGTTCAATGGGTGTCTGTTGTAAGCCTTCAGTTGCTTTTAGAAGCTTTAGCTGGGCACTTGAATGAAGTCCCAGATGACTCAGTACAAGCACTTGATGTTATCACAAGACATCTTCCCTCTATGAGGTCAGTACCTTGGTTTGGATTCTTTTCCGTAGACGTTCAGACTTTTTGGTAGGTTACATTTAACCACTGAAAAGTTCTGTATAAGTCATAATTCAAACTTAATTTCAGCTCACAAAGTTCAGAGTGAAATGAAAAATCTTTCAAGGTTTTTTTTAATTTTTTTTTTTAGTTGTTGATAGACATTTATTTTATTTATTTATTTTTATGTGGTGCTGAGGATCGAATCCAGGGCCTCACACATGCTAGGCAAGCGCTCTACCACTGAGCCACAACCCCAGCCCCTTTCAAGTTTTTGTTATGAAACATGCACTCTTATTTCTCCAGGTATACTCCGGTGGGTCGTTCCTTCTTCTCACCTCCTGAAGGTTACTACCACCCTCTGGGAGGGGGCAGAGAGGTTTGGTTTGGTTTCCATCAGTCTGTAAGACCTGCTATGTGGAACATGATGCTCAACATTGATGGTAGGATGGAACTCTCTTTATTCATTAACTTTTTGGCTGTTTTTTGTTTGCTTGTTTGTTTTTTGGCCCTTCCCTTCCCCCTAAAGCTAAACATCTTTCCTCTCTGTTAGTATCTGCAACTGCTTTCTACAGGGCTCAGCCTATTATTGAGTTCATGTGTGAGGTTTTAGACATTCAGAACATCAATGAACAGACCAAACCTCTAACAGACTCCCAGCGTGTCAAGTTTACCAAAGAAATCAGAGGTAGGTGTTTCCATTAATATAGTCTTGGTGAGGCAACTATGTATGGTGTAAGTGGCCTTGGCTTTGAAGTCAGAAAAGGTTGGGCTTCCATCCCAGCCTAGTTAGTTGGGCAAGTTCCTTAACCACCTACCTAATAATTTAAATAAACTAACACTGTGAGTCTTGGTTTATTTAAATTATTCATCTCAAGGAACAGGCAATAATATATGTCTGCAGAGTTGTGAGAATTAAATGCAATTAGGTTTACAAAGTTTCCTGGTACAATAGCTGTCATGTGTCAGTCTCTCAATAAAATTATCCTTACCTACTTAAAAACTTTACCAGCTACATGCAGTGGCACACATCTGTAATCCCAGTAGCTTGGGAGGCTGAGGCAGGAGGATCACAAGTTCAAAGTCAGCCTCAGCAACTTAGCGAGACCCTGTCTCAACATAAAACATAGAAAAAGGGGCTGGGGATTGGTTCGGTGGTTAAGCACTCCTGGGTTCAATCCCTGCCCCCTCCAAAAAAAAAAAAAACTTTACCTTTTAATAAAATAATGCAAGTTTATTTATTATCCTTTTGGAATTTCTTTTCTTCTTCACTTATAGTTAGCTATATTCTCTCACTATAGTATAAATTTCATGAGGGTTGTCTCCAGAGCTGAGAATAAATTTCAGAACGTAGTTAATACTTATTAAATATTTACTGAATGAATTAACAGAGTATGTTAAACATCTTAGATCATCTGAGTTCTAATTTATTATGCTTAGTTGAGGGGTTTTGCCTGTTAATGATTTTTATTTCTATTTATTTATTTGGTACCAGAGGTTCCTCAGCCTTTTTATTTTGTGAATTCCTGAGGGTCTTGCTAAATTGCCAAGGCTGGCCTCAAACCTGTGATCCTCCTATCTCAGCCTCTTGAGTCTGTGGGATTACAGGTGTGCACCACCTGGCCAGGTAATGTCATGATTTTTTTAAAAAAACAATGTTCAACAAGTTCCAGGCCAGCCACTGCAATTTAGCAAGTCCTTGTTTCAAAATAGAAATTGAAAATGTCTTGGGGCTGGGGATGTGGCTCAAGCGGTAGCGCGCTTGCCTGGCATGCGTGCGGCCCGGGTTCGATCCTCAGCACCACATACCAACAAAGATGTTGTGTCCACCGAAAACTAAAAAATAAATATTTAAAAAAATTCTCTCTCTCTCTCTCTCTCTCTCTCTCTCTCTCTCTCTCTCTCTCTCTCTCTCTCTCTCTCACTCTCTCTTTAAAAAAAAAAAACGTCTGGAGATGTGACTCAGTAATAAAAACAAAACAAAACAAAAATGCTCCTGGGTTTGATTCCTAGTATGGCAAAAAAATAAAACGAAACAACACTTGAATCAGTTTTTGTAATGTTTTGGCTTTTTTTTTTTTTAACTTTAGGTCTCAAAGTTGAAGTGACTCACTGTGGACAGATGAAACGAAAATATCGAGTTTGTAATGTGACTAGACGACCAGCCAGTCATCAAACGTATGTTAATCACATCTAAAATGACATAACATTTTTGGTAACAAAGGAAGCTACTAAAATTATTTGTGAAAACTGTAGTATAATTTTTTTAAATATATTTTTTTATTTGTAGATGGACACAATACCTTTATTTTATGTTTATTTTTATGTGGAGCCAGGGATCCAACCCAGTGCCTCACATATGCTAGGCAAGCACTCTATCACTGAGCCACATGTAGTATAATTTTCAAGATTACCAGAATCTTTATTTTAATACCAAAGCTTTAAAAAATGTTTGAAATATTTTTCATGGAGATATTTGTTTCTTTTTCTTTTCTTTTGAGTTGGATCTTGCTTTTTTTGCCCAGGCTGGTCTAGAACACTTGGGCTCAATCACTTCTCCAGCCTTAGCCTCCTAAGTAGCTGGGACTACATTTATCTGCTGTTACACCCACCTTGGACAGATTTTTATGAAACATATTTCCTGCCTTCAATTCCATTTACCTTTTAAAATTAGCATGTTAAACATAGGTCAACTTGTATTTAACAATGCAGAGCCATATTATCAGCATCGTTTATCATACTATTGTAGTTCTCAATACAGGGCCTGCAAGTTCTGTTGAAACCTAGAAGTCATATAACCCTGTCATGGGAAGACATATTGCTTTGTAATTTTTTTGTTGTTGTTGGGAGGGGGGTGCCAGGGACTGAACTCAGGGGCCGGGGATTGAACTCTTTCTGAGGGGCAGCAGGGTTGTGGCTCAGCAGTAGAGAGCTCACCTAGCACGTGTGAGGCCCTGGGTTCAATCTTCAGCACTACATAAAAATAAATAAATAGAATAAAGATATTGTGTCTATCGAAAACTAAAAAAACAAATATAAAAAAATTCTTTCAATTTTTGAATTAAATTTTTTTGTAATCATAGTTTTAACAAACAGATCATTTCAATTGAATTCTTTTCTTGTGGTTCACGACTAAAGACTAAAGAGACAACTGAAAATACTCAAAGATTGATCTTGTTTGTTTGTTTTGGGCTGGGGGTTTGGTGATGCAAAGGATTAAACCCTTGTGCAAGGGCCTTGTGCAAGCTTAGCACGTGCTCTGTCACTAAACCACACCTGCTGCTCCGATCTTTGTTTTTTAAGTGACTGATCAAGGTAGGAAAATGTTAGTAGGCTCTATTTGTTTACTTATTTAGGAAAATTTGAATTTCTAAAATTCTCTCCTATAGTTTTCCTTTGCAGCTAGAAAATGGTCAAGCGATGGAATGTACAGTAGCTCAATATTTTAAGCAAAAGTATAGTCTACAGCTGAAATATCCCCATCTTCCCTGTCTCCAAGTGGGACAAGAACAAAAGCATACATACTTGCCACTTGAGGTAAGCTAAACTACATTTTGTTTTGCCAATCTGCCAATCTCTTGTGTTATTATTATTATTGTTGTTATTATTATTAAAGATACCACTCTAAAGTGGTGGTAGGATTTAATATTTCTGAAGTATTTTGGGTAGACAACTTCACTGTCTCACAGTTTTTATTTTTCTAGAAATGGAGGATATAGGATAATTTGGCAAAAGCTTACAATGAAGAAACCCATTACTGCACAGACTAATTTCTCTTTGCCTCTTGGCAGGTCTGTAACATAGTGGCAGGACAGCGATGTATAAAGAAACTCACAGACAATCAGACTTCCACGATGATCAAAGCCACAGCAAGATCTGCTCCTGACAGACAGGAAGAGATCAGTAGACTGGTCAGTAAGGCCTGGTCTTCAAGATGAGCCAGCTCTAAGATGAAAAAACAAAAAAAACTAGAAGATTCCTGATGGGACACAGTTGCTCTGGTTTTTATATATGCAAACTTTCTGGGTTTTTGTTGTTGTTGTTGTTGTTGTTGTTGTTTTTTAGGTGAAGAGTAACAGTATGGTGGGTGGACCTGATCCTTACCTGAAAGAATTTGGGATTGTTGTGCACAATGAAATGACAGAGCTCACAGGCAGGGTGCTTCCAGCACCAATGCTGCAATATGGAGGACGGGTAAGCTTTAAAAAAAAAAAAAAAATAGGGGCTGGGGATGTGGCTCAAGCGGTAGCGCGCTCGCCTGGCATGCGTGCGGCCCAGGTTCGATCCTCAGCACCACATACCAACAAAGATGTTGTGTCCGCCGAAAACTAAAAAATAAGTATTAAAAATTCTCTCTCTCTCTCTCCTCTCTCACTCTCTCTTTAAAAAAAAAAAAAGAAGAAAAAAAAAAAAAGAAAAAAAAATCCCAGCAAGCTTCTGCCACGCCGGTCAAAAGAAGATTATAATCCAGAATTTTTCTACTTCACCACATTGAATTTACCCATAGTTGTGCTTATTATTGCTTTTTGTCTTCTGGCTTATGCCAGATAGAATTTTGTTTATTCCCTCCTCAACATTAAAATGGCCTTAGATTGTAATGTCTTTCTCTTTTCTTTTGTTTCTTTTTTTTTTTTTTTTTTTTAAGAATAAAACAGTAGCCACACCCAACCAGGGTGTCTGGGACATGCGAGGAAAGCAGTTTTATGCTGGCATTGAAATTAAAGTTTGGGCAGTTGCTTGTTTTGCGCCTCAGAAACAATGTAGGGAAGATTTACTAAAGTGAGTATCTTCGTATTTTCAGCCTAGTAGTATCCCTTCCAGATATGAAAGTACCATCCTTATGTGAATGTGCTATGTACACTGGCACTAAATCCCTGACTCCTGTAGTGATACCCTCTGGCTCTGTGGAAAAGACCTTGTGTTATAGTAAATTGCAAACGTGGGAATTACATTAAGAACCCAACTCAGTTTCTATATATTTAGAACAGAACTTTGTAAGTGACGATGCTAAAGCAACGCTACTTGGAGAATTCTTAGTTCAGATTCCTTTCCTGCTGATTTTATCTTTCAGCTAAGATAAAAATTCACTTATTTTTAGCCATTATTATTTACTAGTGTAGCCGGGTGTGGTGGTGCACGCCTGTAATCCCAGCGACTCGGGAGGCAGAGGCAGGAGGATCGCAAATTCAAAGCCAGCCTTAGCAATGGCAAGGCGCTAAACAACTCAGCGAGACCCTGTCTCCAATAAAATACAAAATAGGGCTGGGGATGTGGCTCAGTAGTTGAGTGCCCCTAAATTCAATCCCTGGAACTCAAATAATGATGATGATGATGATGATGATGATGATGATGATGATGATAATAATACTTTACTAGTGATCCTGTTTGATGGCAAGGTCACTAGCTGGAAGTATTGGCTCACATCTTACAGATGCATCTATCTACATAAAGGAAGTTAAGGAAAAGGTGAAAAAGTCAAGTGAGCTGAGATGAAAGAAAGGAATCCTACAAAATATTGGCAAAGAAATTATTGTAAAAGCTTTATACATAGATTGAAATAACATCTTAAATTTGAAATTTAAAACTTAAAAGTGAATTTCAATTTTAAGTGATCTCTTTTGATACTATTATTGAAACAGATCTTTTACAAGTTTGATGGTAATCCTAAATACACTGGTTTTGTAATAGCAAGTTTCTGTGTTCTCAGTTGAGTACAAGCTTACCCAACTCTTCTTGTATGCCTTACCAAAATGTTTGTTACCTGAAATTTTGATCCTCTTTTCTTCTGAATAGAATGACTAATTTCAATATTTTAAAAAATCTTTGAACAGGAGTTTTATTCTAGTCTTGGGGCCCAGCTGAGCCATAATCATTGAAAATTTCAAAATGATGGAGCTGGCAGTTTAGCTTAGTAGTAGAGCATTTGTTTAGCATGTGCAAGGTTCAATTCCTGGGTTCAATGCTTGGGTTCAATCCCTGGCACTGGAAAAAAATCAAAACGATAATCTGATGATTTATTAATACAGATTCTTATCTACTATAATTGCAGTAGTACAACTGCCAGTCTATTTTGGCAACTAGTTAAAAAATTTTTTTGTTTGTTTATTTGTTTGTTCTAATTTTGGCTAAGAATTTGTAGAACTGAAAGTATTTTAAGAGGATATTCATGCTAAGAATGTGCACTGAAATGAAAGCACTATGCCACTGGTTTTTTTTTTCCAACAGAAGTTTCACTGACCAACTGCGTAAAATCTCCAAGGATGCAGGAATGCCCATCCAGGGTCAGCCATGTTTCTGCAAGTACGCACAAGGTGCAGACAGCGTGGAGCCCATGTTTAAACATCTGAAAATGACATATGTGGGCCTACAGCTGATAGTTGTTATCTTGCCGGGAAAGACACCAGTATATGGTATGGATCACTTTAATGCTGAATGAGGGATGATTTCAAGTAGTAGGTGTGACAGTCAGGATAAGCTAGGTAGGGCTAGCTAGGTCACAAAAAATCTCAAACTCTTCGTGGTTCAAAAGAAGAAAATTGTGGGTAGGGGTATACTCAAAGGTAGAGCCCTTGCCTAACATTCACAAGGCCCTTTCTTGCTTCTGCTTTGTATCTATTGAAGGTAGATGGTGACTTCTGCTCCTTGCCATCATGTCATACCCACTCTGGGACCCAGATTGGCAGAGCAGTCACTATTTGGAATGTTGCTAGCCCTCCACTCTCTTTTCTGTTTGCATCTCCTTGGCCATAACCAACCATATGGGGGACAGGAGGACAGGTGGGGATGTGGGCAAGAAATGCAGTACAATCCTGTCACGGCCTAGAAAACTGGGAGAACTGGAATGTGTGATGAAAAGCACTTAGAAATATTAGAGTGGGGATGAGGAGGGGGCGGAGCCTGCCACTTCCAGAAGAGGATCTGCTTAGTTTGTATCTATTATAACAGTGATACAAAGTTCTTTTGGTTATCATGGAAGTAAAGGTTGTAGGAGCCACTGACCAGCCCTTAGACTTTATAAAACTGTCTTCATCCCTGTCTGTGTTTGCTTCTTTTGTTACTTTCTGTTTATCCCTAGTGTTGGGAGTGGGGAGCAGAAAAGTAAAATTCAAAGGGCTGGGAGGGAGAAACAAGTGGGAGGAGATTGATTCCTTTGCCAGAGCAGTTATGTGGGAGAAGAAACCTCAAGGGACTGAGCAAGTGGTGGCAGACAGCACCAAAGAATAAGGGAAGCAGGCTGGCATCAAGGCCTGCAAGAAGGAGAAGAGGAGCCTGGAGAACCAATCCAAGGGAGGCCTACCTTGGAGGATGAGCAGATGAAATGACCATCTACTCCAGTGCTAAACATCTTAGCACTATTTGCAGTATATAATAGTTGCTCTGTTAATGTTAATGTGTGGGGTCTTTTACTCTTGGTAAAGGAAATTAATTAAAATAATTAACTTATTTTTGTAGCGGAGGTAAAACGTGTTGGAGATACCCTTCTAGGTATGGCCACACAGTGTGTCCAGGTGAAAAATGTAGTGAAGACCTCACCCCAAACCCTTTCCAATCTTTGCCTGAAGATAAATGCAAAGCTTGGAGGAATTAACAATGTACTTGTACCTCATCAAAGGTAAGATTCTAACTTCTGTTTTTTCTACATTTGCTTAACATCTAACTTACATAATTTATGGTAAAGCCTAGGTATCTCAAATATGCATCTTGATTATTATTTGTTTTATATGTGTACACTCATGTACCATCCACAACCCAGTTATGATGTAGAACATTTCCAGCACCGAGTTAGGCTTCCTCTGGCCCCTCCAAATAGATGAGGAGTGTAGATCAGTGTTAGAGTACTTGCCTAGAACACTTGAGGCCCTGAGTTCAATCTCCAGCATCACCAACGAAAAGCAAAACAGAACAAAATAGATGTCCCCTCCGCAAAGGTAACCACTATTTTGACCTCTATCATCATAGATTAGTTTTGCCTAATTTTGACCTTGATATAAACAGACTCATATAGTATGTATTATATTGTGTATCTTCTTTTTCTCCATGTTATTATCTATGAGATTCATTTATGTTGTTGCATTTCACAGTAGTTCATTCTTTCTCATTGCTGTGCATTATTTCATTATATGAATAACTCACAAGATTTCATCTGTATGGAAGATATTCTTATACATTTATTGTATAATTTTACATTTTTTGGTGGGTGTGAGCATTATTTCTTTTGTGTGAATTCCAGGTATGAGATTGCTGAGTTATAGAGAATACAGTTATAGAGAATATTTATGTTTTGCATCAATAGATACAATCAAGTACTTTTCCAAGTTTCTATACCGATTTACTTCCCACTGAGAGTTCTAGTTGCTTCATACCAACACAGGGAATTATCAGTTCTTTTGTGAATCTTTTTCACTAATACATCTTTGTGGTTTATGGAATATAAGTCCTTTCTAGGATATATGTATACATAATGTCTTTTCCTATTCTGTGTTTTGCCTTTTCACTCTGCTAAATAGTTACTTTTTTTTTCTTTTTTTCTTTTTATTTTTTGGTAATAGTGAATATTGCATCCAGGGCCTCAGGCATAGTAGGGAAGTGCTCTATCTTTGAGGTATAGTCTCATCCTTTTAAAAAAATTTTATCTTAAAACCAGCTGCAGTGACAGACACATACCTTTAATCCCAGGTACTCTGAAGACTGAGACAGGGGGATTGCAAAATGAGGCCTAGTACATTGAGGCCTGCCTCCTGTACTAGTCAAGAGCTCTGATACTGAGCTACATTCCCAACTTCTATAAACTTTAATGGAGCTGAGTTTATTTTAATTTTTTTTTCCAGTTCTGGGGATTGAACCCAAGGCCTAATGCATGGTAGACAAGTACTTTACCACTGAAGTACATCCTCAGTCCTGCTCAACTTTCTTTTTAATATTTATTTTTTAGTTGTAGTTGGACACAGTATCTTTATTTTATTTATTTTTATGTGGTGCTGAGGATCGAACCCAGGGCCTCACACATGCTAGGCGAGCGCTCTACCGCTGAACCACAGCCTCCCTGATCAACTTTTTTATGTCCTGTTAAGTAACCTCGCTTGAGGGCTGGGGCTATATATAACTCAGTGGTAGAGCATTTGCCTAGCATGCACAGGCTGTGGGTTTGATCCCTGGTACCTTTAAATAAAGAAGGAACCTTGCCTGTTTAACCCCAGTGGCTTTTTGTTTAAATTTGAATTTTTCAGACCCATTCTGGAGTAACCAAATGCCAAAGCAAGACAGAGATATTATAAGCAAAGTACTGGCTAAAAGTTAGGAGATTAGCCAGGCATGGTTGTGCACACATGGAATCCCAGTGGCTTGGGAGGCTAAGGCAGGAGAATCATGAGTTCAAGGCCAGCCTTAGCAACTTAGCAAGGCCTTAGAAATTCAATGAGACCCTGTCTCTAAATAAAAGGGGGGGGGGGCTGGGGTTATAGCTCAGTGATAGAGCACTTGCCTAGCATGTGTGAGGCACTGGGTTTGATTCTCATTGCTGCATATAAATAAATAAAAATAAAGGTCCTTTGACAACTAAAATAATTTTTTTTTAAAAGGAGATTTGAGTATTGGTGCCCGTATGAACTTTTTTCGTTCGTTCTTTTTTGTATTGCTAGGGATCAAACCTAGACCCTCACATATACCAGCATCTTTCAAGATAATAATATCTGCCTTATCAAATCTAAAATATTGTTTTTAATGTGAAATCCTATATGTGAAAATGATTTGAAAAGTTAAATTTAGGACTGTAGCATTAGTCATTGCTGCATTTGAAAAGAGGGTGTGATGTTGAGTGATTTGTACTTATGCAATCTTATCACAATTCTCATTTCTGTTCTTGAGTGAAACATCTGGGTAAATAAATCTTTTTTGAAACATTGGTGATGAGGCATACAGGTCATAGGGAAAGAACCTAAGATCACTTAATTTTTACTTCGTTCTTTTGAGATAATACAGTGGCTTAGAGTGCAAACTTTGGTGTCGATTTCTTGGGTTTGTATTCCTAAGTCTGTGATCTTGGGCACATTCTCTATTCTCTTATGTCTCATCTTTTTTTTAAATCTAGAAAATAGAGAAAAATTTTACCTCTTTCATAGAATTGTTGTGAAGACTAAATGAGTTAATACAGGTAGAAGCAGGGTAGCTCTCACATAATATACACGAGCTGATACTATGTTGTTCATATACATGGCACATATGTTTGTTGTTATTAATTGTTCAATGCTGAGCCTGTGTTTCCTGATGATAGGGAAATAAACAGCACACAGCCTCTGTCTTCATGGAATCTCATCTTTAATACCTGTTACATGAGATTGTTAGATTTGGGATGCTTCCTAGATGAAGAATGAATACTCACAGTCCCAAATCCTATATTTAAGAATTTTAAAACTTCATATCATATTTTTTCTCCCCCCTCCTCCTTCTTTTGGCTAGCTTTAACCAGAGAAACATGCAAGCCATTTTTTTTCCTTGATTCCTTAGATAGAGAAATCAGTGCCAAATAAATGAGTTCATTCTTTCGATAAATATTTATTCAGTGCCAAGTATGAGCTAAAGCAGTGTTCTAGGCACTAGGAAATAACAGTGACCAAAACGAAACAAGACATCATTCTAAACCCTTATAGCGCTTACATTCACAGGCGTGTACAGACAAAAAGATAAAATAAATAAGTGAAAATATATAGTATAAGTGATAAACATTATGGAGAAAAATAAAACCAAGAAAAAGATAGGCTTGATTCTGTTCCTGAGTTGCACATTTTAAAGAGAATTGAGGTTTGGGTACTTTTATGTTCTCTCCTCGTAGGCACAGATTCTCTCTTAAGATTATATCTATGATCATGATAATGATACAGTTTTTCGAGACCCAAACATTTTCACCCGTATGTCTGAGTGGCGCTGTTTCCTTGATTCTGAGCAGGCCCTCGGTGTTCCAGCAACCTGTCATCTTCCTGGGAGCAGATGTCACTCACCCTCCAGCGGGAGATGGGAAGAAGCCCTCCATAGCGGCCGTGGTGGGCAGTATGGATGGCCACCCCAGCAGGTATTGCGCCACGGTTCGGGTGCAGACTTCCCGGCAGGAGATCTCCCAAGAGCTCCTCTACAGTCAGGAGGTCATCCAGGACCTCACTAACATGGTTCGAGAACTTCTGATCCAGTTCTACAAATCCACGCGCTTCAAACCCACTCGCATCATCTATTACCGCGGAGGGGTATCCGAGGGACAAATGAAACAGGTACTCTCATTAGCCCATTGTTGCCATCTGGAGCTTCTAGGAATCTAAAGGGGCTTCCTCCCATGGGCTCCTCAGTAAATCAGCTCTGAGAGATACTCTCTGAGACATGATTCCATTTCTGTCTCCTAGGTAGCTTGGCCGGAATTAATAGCGATTCGAAAGGCATGTATCAGTTTGGAGGAAGATTATCGGCCAGGAATAACATATATTGTGGTGCAAAAGAGACATCACACAAGACTGTTCTGTGCAGATAAAACAGAAAGGGTAAGAAGACGGTAGTGTAAAGTTTCATTATCTGACTCTGTGGCAAGGGAATCTGGTTTTGGTTTTGGTTTTGGTTTTGGTTCTGGTTCTGGAGATTGAAACTAGGGCCTTGTGCACACTAAGCATCCTGCTCTACCACCCACTGCCCCTGAATGCCTCCTTCTCCCTCCCTCCCTTCCTTCGCACTACTAGGTATTAAACCCAGGGTGGTTCTACCACATCCCCAACCCTTTTTTTTTTTTTTTTTTCTGAGACAAGATCTCTCTAAATTGTCCAAGCTGGTCTTGAATTTCTGATTCTCCTACCTCAGCCTCCTACCCCACAGAATTGCTGTGGGGTGGGCTGGGGATGTGGCTCAAGCGGTAGCGCGCTCGCCTGGCATGCGTGCGGCCCGGGTTCGATCCTCAGCACCACGTACAAACAAAGATGTTGTGTCCGCCGATAATTAAAAAATAAATATTAAAATTCTCTCTCTCCCTCTTAAAAAAAAAAAAAAAAGAATAGCTGTGGGGTACAAGACTGTGCCATCACTTCCAGCCAGATCTGAAGTGGGCATATTTATATTTATTTCCCTCAAAAGCACAAGTACCTAATAATAATTTAATAAACATAGTAATTGCAGTTGAGTTTACCTGGCTAATTCTGAATGGTACAAATTTCAGGAATGAATTTTCTTTTGTGTGATAGAAATGCTGTCTTCTAGAGCTTTATTGGGGAAGAGGAGTAAGAAACACACCAAGTACATTAGGGTGACAAAGATAAACTTAAGGGGGAGTTTATCTGTTTGAACTTCATTGCCATTTGCTATTTTTTACTGCCAATGCCTGGACCACAGTTGGAAGTAAAGAATTTCTCTTCCTGGGACTGGGTTGTAAGTCAGTGCTAGAGCACTTACCTAGCATGTATGAGGCACTGGGTTCAATACTCAGCACCACATAAAAAGTAAATAAATTCAATAAACGTCTATCAACAACTAAAAAATATTTTTAAAAGTTTTCTCCCCAAACTATTTTATATCAGTGTAGAGAATTCCTTATTTTAGCATATAGTTTTAAAATTGGTACAAGAGGGCTGGGGTTGTACCTCAAGGTGGAGCGCGTACCTTGCACATGTGAGGTACTGGGTTCAATCCTCAGCACCATAAAAATAAATAAATAAAATAAATGTGTCCATCTACAACTAAAAACTATTTTTTAAAAATTGGTACAAAAGTCTTATTATGTTGCCCAGGTTCGTCTTGAACTCATGAGATCAAGTGATCCTCCTGCCTCAGCCTTTTGACTAGCTGTGACTATGGTCCTGAAGCACTGTGCCCCCACAATTTTGCTTCTTTGATATTTTATGACATTACCTCATTTTGTCCAGACCCTCCCTGATCCATCCCCAAGAGATCAGACCTTTTCATTGCCTAATCATGAAATCTGGTTGGCCACATTCCCACTATTTTCTAGTACACCCTTTGCTTCTTGTCTAATCCAAGAATGAGGTGTTTCTTTTTGTCTCTTTTCTTTCTTTATTTCCCCCCTTCCCCTTCCTCCTCCTCCTTCTCCTTCTTTTTTTAAAATTCTTACAGGCTAGGCAAATGCTCTACCACTGAGCTACATCCCCAGCCCTTTTCATTTTATTTTGAGACAGAGTCTTAACTAAGTTGCTCTTGTGATCCTCCTACCTCAGCCTCCTAAGTAGCTGGGATTACAAATGTGAACCACCACACCCCACTTGTTTTTATTTCTGAATCTTTAAAGAACCAAGGTTGGCTGGGTATGATGGCACACACCTATAATCCCAGTGGCTCAGGAGGCTGAGGCAGGAGGGTGGTGAGTTCAAAGCCAGCCTCAGCAAAAGTGAGACACTGAGCAACTCAGTGAGACCCTTTCTCTAAATAAAATACAAAATAGGGCTGGGGATGTGGCTCAGTGGTCAAATGCTCCTGAGTTCAATCCCCAGTACCCCCATCCAATTAGAAAATTTTAAAAAGTAATAGAGAGCAAAGTTTTTTTTTTCTCTCTCTCTGTGGGCCTACCAATCAGTTTAAATTAAAAATATTGTCTTGCCAGGTGCAGTGGCACGGGCCTTAATCCCAGTGACTTAGGAGGCTGAGGCAGGGGAATGGCCAAATTCAAGGCCAGCCTCAGCAATTTAGGAAGATGCTCAACAACTTAGTGAGACCCTGTCTCAAAATAAAAAAGGGCTGGGGATGGGGCACAGTGGTAAAACACCCCTGGGTTCAATCTCCAGTACCAAAAATAAAAAATAAAGGGGCTAGGAATGGAGCTCAGTGTTAGAAGGCTCCTGAGTTCAGTCTCCAGTACCTTAAAAATAAATAAATAAAATAAAAATGTTGTCTTGTAAATTTCCCAAACTCTGACTTAACAGGACTTTTTAGATTTTGCTAAAACTTTGTTAATACAAATTTTCTGAACACTTACCTGAATGCTGGGCACAAAGTATCCTGCCACCCATCCTCAACAGCTGTGGTCACCTCTCCACACTTCTATGAACTTGCTGTCCTTGTAGCCTTAGGACTTTCCAAAATCCTAGACTATTTCCTACTTCTGTTCTTTACCATCCGGTGTCACTAAACTCCTTGCAATACTGATAGTTGCAGTTCTTGGTTTACTTCATATCACTGATCCTTACCAACATTTCCAGTTCTCTAAACTTGCCTCTTGCCATCTCTAAATCTGAATTAGTTCACTTGACATTTTCTTTGCTTCTACTCTCTAGCTGACAAGAGTTACTGGAGGGAAAATAATTTGTTCAATCATGAACCATATTATAAGTACATGATAACAAATTGCAAATCTCAGTCAGGCCTTAGATTCTGTAATTTTAAAATGTATACTATTCTCCCTAGCATATGTTCCAAACCTTTATATTTTTTTTCAAGTCCCCTACCTACCCATGTTGTCTTCACTGTCAACTAAGTCCTACCTTCTATTTCCCCAGAAAATAAGATCTGGAAGATGTGAGTGTTCACAGATGGCTCTTTTCTAATTTAGTTAAATTTTGTGTTTTGTTTTTGTTGTTTTGTGGTGCTGCAGATCAAACCCAGGACCTAGTGCATGCTAGGCAAGAGTTCTACCACCAAGCCACATCCCTGTCCCAAATCTTCTGCTTTCTTATCTTCTTCTAACATCCCAGGCTAATTCTCCATCTTTATTTTTGGGTTTTCTTTTTTCTTTCTTTCTTTCCTTTTTTTTTTTTTTTTTTTTTTTTTTGGTACCAGGGATTCAGGGGCACTCTACCACTAAGTAACATCCCTGGCCCTATTTTGTAGTTTATTAGAGACAGAGACTCACTGAGTTGCTCAGTGCCTCGGTGTTGCTGAGGCTGGCTTTGAACTCATGATCCTCCTGTCTCAGCCTCCCAAGCCACTGGGATTACAGCCACCACACCGGTTCCATCTTTGCTTTTGACCCTAATTCTTTCTGCGTTCTCTAGAGACTCACTTCATTAGTGACCCCTTCTGTTTTTAGAATTTCAGTCTTTCTCATCCTGTGACCTCTTTTTCACCCTATACACTTGCCCCTGCCTTCCTCGATTCTTCCATTAAACATCCCTTCACTCTGCTTCTCCCTTAGTCTACCTGATACCTTATTTTTCTTTCTTTCTTTCTTTCACGGCTTAACTTTTTGCAAAACCAATCACTTGGCTTTCTGTCCTTACCTGCTCTCATCAGACTTCAATTCTCTAGACTGACTTCAATTTCAGGAAGTCCAGAGATCAAGAGGTGTTCCCTCCCTCAGTGACTTGCTCATCTCTAAGGGGGTCAGATTCCCTCACTGACCTCTTCTTAGAACTTCACACAAAGTTTGCCTCCTTTGGACTTAGCAGTCTGTCTAGGTTTGCTCCCCACCTTGTAATCAGGTTTCCTCTGACTCTTCTTCCTCCTGTGTCCATGAAACACTGCTGCTTCCTGGCATTTTATACTTCTCTCTTCTCAACTTCAACTCTCTCTTTAGTCTCATCCCCTTTTCTAGGCTCATTTATTTTCTTATCAATTCCTAAATCTGTATTTCCTGCCCCCAAACACTCTATGCAACTCCTGATCTGTATTTCCAATTATCTACCAGACATATTCACTTAGATGCTTTATAGGCATTGAATCAGCCAAGACAACCTAGACTGTGCAGCAGTAACAACAACAACAAAACAATCTTACAGGCTTACCAAGATTTATTTCTTGCTTACATTACACATTCACTGGTTGTGCTACAGCTGTGACCCTGCTGTCCTCCCTTCAGAACCCAGGCTGGCAGAGACGCATGTATCTGGAACATAGCCAATCATCGTGGCAGAGGGGAAAAAAGATACGTGACAAGCCATGTGTGGCTCTTAAAGCTTCTGCCCAGTAGTAACACATTTCAGGACACATTTTCTCTGCCAAAGCAAGTCACATGGCCCCTCCTGAGATAATTGGGTGCGGATGTCTAATCTTTCCCCAGGGAGGGGCACAAGAATATTTGGCACCAGCGATATAACCTACCCCAGGCATTTCAAGCAAAACACGTCTAAACCTTCCACTTACTGTTTCATCTCCATCCACAACCTCTTTCTCCTCTAGTTTTTCTTTTATTCTGTTACTTGGCATCACTGTGTATCAAATCGGCCAAGCTGGAAAGCTCATAGCTGAGTGTAAATTGTTCTCCTCCCTTGTTGTCCCCATGTCCAGTAGGTCAAATAGCCCTCTGTGTTCTACTCGAAGTTCTCTCATCTCAGTTTTTCCTCTTGTGTATCCCTGCTGCCCTAGGCAGAACTTGTCTGTCTCGTAGGAGGCTCCTACCAGTCTCCCTGTCTCCATTTCTCCTTCACAAGTGTCTTCTCCACCCTGCTGTCAGGGCTAGGTTTTTATTTTTTATTTTATTTTATTTTTTTAAAGAGAGAGAGAGAGAATTTTTAATATTTATTTTTAGTTATCAGCGGACACAACATCTTTGTTTGTATGTGGTGCTGAGGATCGAACCCAGGCCGCATGCATGCCAGGCGAGTGCGTTACAGCTTGAGCCACATCCCCAGCCCAGGGCTAGGTTTTTAAAACACAGATCTTACTGTGCCACTCCACTACTCAGAACTCTTCAAGCATTCCACCATTGCTTACAAACACTTTCCTCTGCTGTTTTTCCAAGGGAGCCAAAACAAACCTCTTTTGCCATGACTTCATATCCCTCCCATTTTCCATATTCACTGCACATTCTTTTTTGTGTGTGTGGCATTGTAGACTGCACCTAGGGCTTCACACATGCTAGGAAAGCCCTCTGCCACTGAGCTACATACCTGGCCCTTTTTATTTTTACTTTTGAGACAAGATCTCACTAAGGAGCACAGGCTGGCTTCAAAATTGTAATCCTTGGGGCTGGGATTGTGGCTCAGTGGTAGAGCGCTTGACTAGCATGGGTGGGACCCAAGTTTGATCCTCAGCAACAAATAAAAATGAAGGCATTGTGTTATGTCCATCTACACCCCAAAAATAAATATTTTTTAAAAAAATCTTAATCCTTCCTCAGCCTCCAGAGCAGCTGGGATTACAGGTGTGGGCCACCATGCCCAGCTACGGTGTGCATTCTTATCCTTGGGATGACTATATCCATTCCAATCTTGTAATTATTTTGATTAAGGTATAAAACACACACAGTAAAACTTACTGCATTTAGAGAATAGTTTTGGCTTAATGTATAGTTTTGACGTGCCTGTCATTCTGTCACCACCACCACAGTAAAGATTTATAAATCTCAAAAAATTATCACCTGCCCTTTTGAAGTCATCCTTTCCATTATCCTTAATCCCTGGCAACTACTGATATGAATTTTGTCCTATAACTTCACCTTTTCCAGAATGTCATGTAACTAAAACCACATAGCCTTTGATAAGACTGTCTTCTTTTAGGTAACATAATGCATTTGAGATTCATCTAAGTTACTGTGTATATGAGTAATGTGTTTCTTTTTATTGCTGAGTAGTATTTCATTATATGGACAAGCCACAGTTTATCTGTTTCTTGTTTTAGGGATACCTGGAGTGGTTGGAGTCTTTGTTCCACCTTTCTTTTCAACTCCTACTTATCCTAAAAGGCATGGCTCAACTATTCTCTCCCCCAGATTTTCCTAGTGCTTTACACATGCCCTTATCACATTGCATTACAGTGCTTGCATTGCATATTACTTTAAGGAAGGCAAGTTCATTAGTTCTTTCTGCCTCTGGCTCTCATCCCCAACATCTGCTGCAGAGCCTAGCACATGGGTGCTCAAGCAATAATTGTTGAATTGAATGTGCCTGAATTCCCTTTTCCCCAAGATACCACCTCTTTCGGTAGAACTTAAAAAAATTTTGAAGAGGCTCTATGTGAAGTAATTTTGGGAAATTTTTATCATCTTCTTAAATATTATACTTTAAGAATGCTTCTGAAAAATTATACAGTAGAAAAGCCCCCTATCTTTTTCTGTGCTGGGGATTAAACCCAGGATCTCACACGTGCCAGCCAAGTAACTTGTCCCTGAGCTACAACCCTATAGCTAAAAAGGAAAACTTTTTAAACTTTGGTTTAACCCTCACGAGGCTGAGGCAGGAGAATTGCATGTTTAAGGCCAGCCTTGACAACTTACCAAGACACTGACTCAAAATAAAAATTAAAAAGGGCTTGGGGATACAGCTCAGAGGTAGAGCACTTACCTAGCATTTGCAAGACCCTGGTTTCAATTCACAGTACTGCCAAAATAAATAAATAAATAAACATTAGGCACAGTAAGAGATTAACAACAACTACTACTGAATAAAATAGAACCCTATACTGTAATTAAAGTTATGTGAATGTGGTCTCTTTCTTTCTCTCTCTAAAAATATCTTAATCCCTCATTGTACTTTAGTACTATTTTTGGATCCTGGTTGACTTTAGATAACTGAAATTGTGGAAAGCAGAACCTGGGATAAGGGGGAACTACCATAACTCAGTTATACTACCTTTGGTACCCAAGTTTACACATGAATTTGATGGAAGGAGGTTTTTCTTTTCTTCTTTTTTAAAAATATTTTTTAGTTACACATGGACACAATATCTTTATTTTGTTTATTCATTTTTATGTGGTGCTGAGGATTGAACCCAGTGCCTCACACATGTGAGGCAAGCACTCTGCCACTGAGCCACAACCCCAGCCCAGAAGGAGGTTTTTCTATACTCAGAATTATTACATGCATTGTTGTATGATCTTTAACCCAAGGTCACAGCAGTTAAAAATGGAGCCAACGAAACTCCCATCAGATTTGTACCTCTATGTTAAATACACTTCCTCATGTTGAACTCTGCTATACAGCTGAAGAGGGTAACCAAATAGCAAGATTTAATTCCATTCCTTATAAATGCATGTCTGAATGTTCCTGCTCTGCTTTTCTAGAAGTTTGATTTTAGAAAAACTAAAATCAAACTTCTAGAAAAGTTTGGCCATAGAAAAACCTTAGAATCTTAGAAACACAAAAGATCATCTCTAATTTCTTAGCTGATTATATTAAGGCAGAGAGATATGCTTTATTCAAGATGTATAGTAGCAAGGCTAAGCCTAGATCTGAAACTGATTTCTTAATCCCCATTTCAGTACTCTCTTCCTGAAAGAGTGACTTCTTTTAGTGATCCCATGTAAGTATTAGTTTTGTTGAACCTGGTCAATCAGTTGAAAGATTCCTTCATCTTAACTTTTACTAAAAAATTGTGGATTTTTGTTTTAATTTTTTCCCAAGTAAGGTATGAAACTGATTTTTTTCCTCAAGAAACTTATCCATAATTTTCTTTTGTTTTTGTTTTGCCACTGGAAATTGAACCCAGGGAGGCTTTACCGTTTAGCTATGTCTCCAGTTCTCTTTACTTAAAAAAAAAAAAAAAATATATATATATATATATATATATATATATACATGTATTTCCTTTTTTAGTTGTTAATAGAATTTTATTTTTATTTGTTCATATGTGGTGCTGAGAATCGAACCCAGTGCCTCACAATTGCTAGGCAAGGGCTCCACCACTGAGCTAGAACCCCAGCCTTCTTTTCTTTTTTTTTTTTTTTAATTGATTTTATTTTTTATTTATTTGTTAAACTAATTTTATTTTTTTAATATTTATTTTTTAGGTGTAGATGGACACAACACAATCCTTTTATTTTTATGTGGCGCTGAGGATTGAACCCCGTCCCACCCGTGCTAGGCGGGTGCTCTACCGCTGAGCCACAATCCAGCCCTGATTTTATTTTTTAAATACATGATAGTGGAATGCATTACAATTCTTTTTTTTTTAATTTCAATATTTATTTATTTAGTTTTCGGCAGACACAACATCTTTGTTTGTATGTGGTGCTAGGGATTGAACCCGGGCCGCACCATGCCAGGCGAGCGCTACCGCTTGAGCCACATCCCCACCCTACAATTCTTATTATACATATAGAGCACAACTTTTCATGTCTCTGTTTGTATATAAAGTATATTCACACCAATTCATGTCTTCATACATGTACTTTGGATAATGATGTCCATCACATTCCACCATCATTGTTAATCCCCTGTCTCCTCTCTTCCCTTCCCACCCCTCTGCCCTATATAGAGTTCGTCTATTCCTCCCATGCTCCCCCTCCCTACCCCACTATGAGTCAGACTCCTTATATCAGAGAAAACATTTGGCATTTGTTTTTTGGGGATTGGCTAACTTCACTTAGCATTATCTTCAGCTCCATCCATTTACCTGAAAATGCCATGATTTTTTTCTCTTTTATTGCTGAGTAATATTCCATTGTGTATATATGCCACATTTTTTAATCCATTCATCTACTGAAGGCCATCTAGGTTGATTCCACAGTTTTAGCTATTGTGAATTGTGCTGCTATAAACATTGATGTGCCCAGCCCTCTTTTTACTTTTTAAGACAGGGTTGCTGAGCTGGCCTCTAACTTGCAATTCTCCTTCCTCAGCTTCCCAAGTAGAATAGGTGTGTGCCACCATGACCAGCATTATCCCTCTTGAATGTTAAATTTTTCCCCCCAGTGCAGGAGATGGAACTCATGACCTTGCATGTGCTGGGCAACTGCTCTACTACAGAGCTACATCTCTAGCCCTTAAATACTCATTTTCCTTCCTCTGGGAAGATATCAGCATGTCATTTATAAATAGATGACAGTATGAAGCACAGAGCCATAGGTAAACTAATTTTTTGTCTAGACTTCCCTAGAGAGACCCTGGATAGGTATTTGTGTCAGAAAATACTTCAGGATGAATGATTGGGTTAAGAGAAATGTGGGTGGAATTCAACATCTTGGACTAAACTGTTTTTCAGGACTCCACTTAAGAGCAGTTTATCAACATGTTACCAATTAACACATCAAAGAAGAAAATGGCCTGGGCATAGCTTTCTGACTAATTACTTTTTTTATATTTAGGTGGGGAAAAGTGGCAATGTACCAGCAGGCACTACGGTGGATAGTACCATCACACATCCATCTGAGTTTGACTTTTACCTTTGTAGTCATGCAGGAATTCAGGTAATTTGAAAGCTGATTCAGATCATTGGCCTGATTGGAAGATGTTTGCAAAATTTAGCAACTAGCTTGAGTAGACTTGTTATTAAATATTATGCTTAACTTTTTAATACTTATATTCTAAAATTGTTATCTTTTGATCTGGGTATCTGCTTGTAGGTGTGCTAGGGAGTAATACTTCTGAGTATGAGGATTAGGTTTCAGTTTTCCTCTCAAGTAGTCCACCTATGTTAGAAATACATTAATCCTAAAACTCTCTCTCCAGGGAACCAGCCGCCCTTCACATTACCAGGTCTTGTGGGATGACAACTGCTTCACTGCAGATGAGCTCCAGCTACTGACTTATCAGCTGTGTCACACCTATGTGAGGTGCACACGCTCAGTCTCTATTCCAGCCCCTGCATATTATGCCCGGCTAGTAGCATTTAGGGCGAGGTATCATCTGGTGGATAAAGATCATGACAGGCAAGTTTCTCAGGCACAATAAAATCTTTTTCTATTTTACCAGCATGTTAAAAAAATGAGCTACTACAGAAAACTCTGAAAGATTTAAGTTTCCTTTTAGGGCTTAAATTGCACAGAAGAAATAAATTTGCCTAAGCCTCTGAGAGCTCATAGTATAACTTCTGGTCCAAGAAGTGCTCAGTCTTGTTTATACTTGTATTGTGTCTCTACAGGAGTCTGATTTGGAGCTGCCTGTGGGTTTCCCATATAGCAAATACATTTCAGTTCTGATTAGGTCCTGAGTAACCTCCAACAGTACCCAGCACAGTGCTCCTATCAGAGCAATCACAAGCCTGTGGATTCTACTTCATGTAAGGGGGTTCCCTGACTAGATCACTTTAAAAAAATTTTTTTTTAGTTGTTGATAGACTTTTATTTATTTGTATGCTGAGAATCGAAACCAAAGCCTCACATATGCCAGGCAAGTGCTCTACTGCTGAGCCCCAACCCCAGCCCTGACTAGTTCACTTTGTTTTTGGTACCCTCTGGAAGAATGCACCAGAGTGAACCTGGGTGTCTGTAGGAGTGGAGCCAGACCTTCTCACCCCCAAATAGGGATCCCAAGAGAATCAGACATTTTGACCTGTTACTGAGCTACTATTAAATAGCTAAACAAGCCCTTTGCATTAATTTTCTTTTCCAAATGACCATCTGTGAAGTGTAGCCCTTTCTGGGCTCTCCCCCAAGTCTGAATTCAGCTGCTAAATAGTAGACATTCCACTGCAAGTCTATTTCTGTAAGGGTTGAAAATACACTATTATGGAAAATGCCCAGCTGTGGCTTTGTACCTTTCATTCTGTAATATACATTCATTCATTCAACACATTTATTAGGTATTGACTGTGTGCCTGGTACTCTGCTAGGGGCTAGAAATACCAAGATGAGTAAGACAGGCTTCCTGTCTATGGGGATTTTATATTTCAGTGTGGGAGACATACAGGCAAATATAGAAGTGCAGACAGTCTGAATCAATATAGATAAAAGTGCAATAGGAGATTTATAGCTAGTTGAGTATATAGCTGGATTTGGCTCTATGAAGAAGAGAGAAGGATTCTTCCAGGCAGTGAGAACAATGGGCATAAAGGAGAGAAATCAAGTGACATGTTTGTCTGGAGCATATTAAGGGGAAACAGCAAGCCTGAGGCTGGAAAAGTATGTTAGAGTAAGATTGTCTTGTTAAATGTAAAAAGGTCTTCCTGGGATAGAATACACAGGATTTAACAGTATTGAGTATGAGTGGCAGAGGAGAGGATAAAATAAAAGATGAAAGATTTTGGACCTAAATGATAAGGATAATAATGTGAAGAGAAGTTAGAAGAGAGCTCTTTTTATCACATGATATTCTTAAGGAGTATATTTACAAGTTGTTGGTTACCCCCCCCCAAAAAAAAAAAAATTTCAGAGGCCTCTCTACTTGTCCAAGGTTGTGTAGCTAGGAGGGGAAAGCAAGAAAAGATGGCTGTGCAGTAACATTTGCAGTGTCTACTATGTTCCAGCACTGTGCTAGGCACAGAGATTCATTCATTCAACCGTTATTGAGACTATATTATGTGGTAAGCCTTACAGATACAGTGGTGAGTAAAATGGACAAAGTTCTTACTTTCTTTGAATTTACATTCCCGTGGATAAAGAAATAATTACTCAGTTAATAATTTCATTTCAATTGTGTTTAGTACCCTAAAATAAAAGTACAGGATTCTATAAAACCATATTCCAGAATATCCTGACCTGGACTTAAGAGGCAGGAAAGATTACTATGTAGAAAATGACATGTAACCAAATGAAGCCTAGTAGGAATTAACCAGACACAATGGTCATAGAAGTCCTTATATAGGTATCATTAAAGATTTGATTCTTATAGACATTATTTTATTTAATTATTGTAACCACTCATTAAATAAGTTGCATTACATTTTTTTCAGTTGATGTTTAGAGAGACATAAATTATTAAAGAAACCCCAGGCTTGAACCTAAGATCTTCTTTGATCCAGTATCATTTGTGCTGTTTGAAACAGGTGAAGTTTGAAGCACTGTTCTGTCATATGTGTTTTTTTTTTTTCCTTTATTCTCGTTACAGCGCGGAAGGCAGTCATGTGTCAGGACAGAGCAACGGCCGGGATCCTCAGGCCTTGGCTAAGGCTGTGCAGATTCACCATGATACCCAGCACACAATGTATTTTGCCTGAGAGTCTCAGAAAAAAAGAACTCAACCAGTTTGGTACCCCATACAGCCTCAAAATGTTTCAAATGCCTACCGCCTCTAGATAGAGCCAAGTTGACTTCAGTTGGTCTTCTACCAGCAGTTCGGAATAGTTGCACTGAATCTATACTTTGCAGCACTGTCTGATGCATCAACAAATTGAGCCATTTTTTTAAAGTAATAGATACTCATAGATTATCTTTTCTGATGCACTGGACAGAATTTTTACCTCAATGTGCAAAGGCTGATCAGCCTGACTTTCTAAAGGACTTTACAAGAAAGGTTTCTATGGAATATTTTGCTAGCTGTGGTGTTCACCGCATCCCTCTAGTCTTATAAGAGAAGATTGTCCCTTTTTTTCTGTGTTTATTGAGTGGGGTGTATGCATAAGTGGGAAAGAAAAACCAAACAAACTACTTCAGTTCAGTGTAACTAATTGGATGAGCCCATAGACTTTTTAATGGAGATTTCTGACTTTACCACTGTAAATGCCTTTAACGAGCATTAATTTTTGAAAGTTTTACAGAGTTTTATTAGTTTTACTACTTTATCTTATTGATCTCTGCAGACTTGTGCTGGTGCAAGTATAGACTGCTAGGCAATTGCACTATATTTGGCTGCAGATTCAAACAGGCACTTCTCTTATTCAGTTGACTTTAATGAATGTGTGACATAAACAGATGAAATGCATGTCACAGTGACAGATAATACTGCCATGGAAAAAGTACATGTTTCTCTCTATTTGAAAAAAAATTAGCTTTTAGTTATTTTTCCAAGTTTTCAAAAGTGCCCATTTTATGCTGCTGTGGTGTGATTTGTTAGATCTAAATGATTTTTAAACTTTTCTCATAGAAAGTTAACTTTGGCAATAAACATTTTTTAAGGTCCCTCCTCTTCTTCCCCCAATGATGTAGTTTTCTAGATGAGATTTCGGTATGATTTTATCAGCTATTTCTTATATATCATAATCTGGCAATTTCTGAAACCAGTCAGAAAAGACATATATTTCCATGCCTTTTGAAAGAATTGTTTTTTACTTGTTTTATAGTCAGAATCGGTGTCCTGTCATTTTGTTCTAAAATAAGCTAGAACCAGGATGCTTCCTTATTGGATAGGGTTTGCCAGTGATGTTGCACTTGCAAAAAAAAAGTACCAGCATTGAACATTTTTTCCTGGAAATCAAGTTTATTTACACAATTACTTGCAGTGCATTTTTTTTCCTTTTTCTTTCTCTTTCAACCTGAAATGTACTTGGGTTTTCCTTCCTTTTATTCAACTAAAACTGTGTAGAAAAGGTTGATTTTTCTGAAGATTCTGGAATCCACTCACAGGGAGACAGGATTCCTTTCTTGCCCAAAAAAGGGAGTTGATCTAAAGCAAGCATCAATTAAAATGTAAGGGAAAATATATTCTGTATTTAGTGTAGATAATACTTTGTAATGGACGACAGTTACATAGAGTCTTGTTAGTTCCAGCCAGTGTTTCCCAGCCCACATTTTACTGATTGATTTATTCTCCATCCTGGAACCACTGGAGTGAGAGATTAAGGGCCCTGGAGGAGCCATACTCCATTGGCTGAGGAAGATGCTGGGGGAAGAGACAGACACAATGTGGTGAAAACAATTTTGCCGCTTGTCTGGAAACTGCTGGTGGGAAACACTGGATCAGATGGTGAAGGATGTTTGCTTGAACTCATTAGTTGGTCCAAATCTCTTAAACTGGCCTTCTCAAAATCCCAGCAATATAAAGCACTGTTTTTCTTCAGTCTTTTAAACAAGCTTGTAAATACATTGAAGTTTACATTTCCATGTACTGTTGCTCAGCGGTGCCACCAGTGTTTGCTGAGACTGGTCTCTGAATGAGAGTTTTATAATGTCTATCAAGTCCTATAGCTCATTACCATGAGTGCAGATGTCCTTAATCTCTGCAGATAGTGGGAAGAAAGCAAGTTCTGTGACTGAAGCACAACATAGGCAGGAGAGAAGAGATGGCAGATGTTAATTTCTTAAGATTTTTCCTTTTTTGCAAATACCTCACTTGGTTAATACAAATCAGGACATGTTGGTGAGGGGCTGGCTGCTGCTTTTATTCACACTTGTTCAGGGAGAGCACAGAAAATACTCTTCAGCATGGCCGCTCTGGACCCAAGAGGAGGAAAAAAATGGAAGCTTTTTAGGAGAAGAAGGACTCTTGGTGGCTGACTGGCTGGCCAGCAGGCACTACACCTGCACTTGAGTGCCTCGGGCTTGCTTCTTAAAAAACGCACAGAACGCTCACCATCTCCTGGCATCTACGGAGCAGGGAGCAAGGCCGAGTGCCCAGAAGCCCTGATACGCTTGCCTGCAGTTGGGCTGTATGCTCAACCTTGAACTATACCTTTTGTAGACCTCAGTCAGTCCTAGTACACTGGGGCCAATCAGTGTGGTGGTGGAGGAAAAGCCGGGAGGCCTATTTTTATAGGAAAACAGTACCAGTAAGGGTGCAATGCTGTCATTTTGGACAAAAAGAAGTAGGATTATTGGGAAAAACTTGCTGAGGGGTGAATCTTTAAAAGATAATTACTGCACAATCAGAATTGCAGCAATTCCATTGCAAGCAAGTCTGAATGCATAGTTTTAATTTAATTTGGCTTGACGAGCCAATAGGTAAACCCCCTTGGGACTGACTGAATCGTTATGCATGTGTCAATCAATGGGAGGTGTGCATTCTCTAGAAGTAGTGTTAGGCTGTTTGGTTTTTTAAAAATGCAGCCTGTTTAGGCTCTGTCATGTGGTGTGAAAGATTTAAATGTAGCAATGCTAAAGAGTAACAATTTGAGGATAAGGAGCAGGACATTAAGAGAGTGGTGAAGACCCAAATGTTGAACTAATTATGTTTTGTTGTTGTTATTGTTAGCTGTTATAAAGCGAACCAGCTGGTGTAATGCAGCCAGCATTCTGGGCAGGCAGAACATATTCATTCTTACTGTAAATTCTATTTGCTGCTTCCAAAGGTGATGATTTACATGCAGACATGTTCTATATAGTTTGTATTTTAGGATCTGGTGCCCAGCCTATATCAGAGCTTACCTATCTGGCTGAGTTACCTACCCCTTCCCATGGGCAAAGGTTTAACAAAGCTCACCCTCTCCACCCTGTCCTAGCAACCCTTTATGGTGTGCTGTAAGGTTTTCTTGCTCAATAGCAAGGTGGTTACTCTGCTTTCATTTTAAGAAGGTGGAGGCTGAGGGCATTGTATCAATACTGCTTCAACTCCAAGAATTTTTCCTTGTAAAATTAAAGGAAAGAGCTTGTTATCTACCAATTAACCATTTTCTTATCCCTTGCTATTGACATATTCATGCTCTTTCATGTCTAGTGGCTGAAAATGTTTGCATTGGTTCATTTGACTAATGGTGTGATTTTTGTTCCTCTACTGTTAGACTTGTAATGTTTTAAAATGTATTTTATTAAATTTGGACTGGATGTATGTCTCTAGCAATACGAGGTACTTTCTAAGCTATTAAGGGAGGGGTTGTATCCCCATGTGGAGATAAAATAATGGTTGTTTAAATTTGCAAATTTTTTTTTTTGGCCTGCAGGGATATTTTGTGTTCATGTGTCCAAAAAAAAAAAAAAAAAGGGAATAAATTGGCATTCTTGTGCCAAAAGTTGTTTTTCTTGTCAGTTTTCTAATAACTATGGAGTACACTGTATGGCAACATACATGTTGCTTTTTAAAACCAATTTCCTCAGCTTGAGAAATTCGACAAAGAAGAAAAATGGGAAAACTTTGTTTTGAACTTCTGGGTCACCGTATTTTAGGAATTGCTATATGAGAATTTTAGAAGAGTTTCTCAGCAACATTTCACAAATGGAAACTTTTATGATTCATCAGAATTCTGGATTCAGCTTTCAATGAGAAGATCTATTTCAGTGAGGCCTTAAGAAAAATTTAAGTCCCAAGACAGGGCGGTGTCCACATACTTACATTTAAAATACTAAGTTCTCCAGGAAGTTTTCTAAATCCAACCAACCTGGGGTTTTCCAGTCTTATGTCTTTTTTTTTAATTTAATTAATTTACTTATTTATTTTGAGATAGGGCCTCACGATGTTACCCAGTCTGACCTAGAAATCTCTGCCCTCCTGCCTCAGACTCTCAAATAACATGTGCCACTGTGCCTAGTTCATTTCTTTTTGGAATTCATTACCAGCAAAAAACCCTTTTGCTAAGTCATGGTAAGGAAATGTAGGAATTTTCAGATATGGCCCTTACTCTCATGGAACTTTACAGTACCAGAAAAGAAAGACTTGCATATAACTAACTCTACTAGAAGGTGAGTTTTTCTTTTTTGTTTTTCTATCAGCACAATATTTCCTTCATATTTGTCACTTATCAAACATTTATCATGAACTCGGTACATGCCAAACTGTACTTAGGTTCTGGGAACACAGAAGAGCAAAATCTCATTTTTTATTTTCTTGTAGCATCGAACATAAGGTGCTCTACTGTTGAGCTATGTCCCCAGTCCTTTTTTCATTTTTTATATTGAGATAGGGTCTCACTAAGTTACCCAGGCTGGTGTCGAACTTGCCATCCTCCTGCTGTTCAAGTATCTAGGATTATAGGTGTGCACCACCACACCCTGCTGAAAAGAGTTCATGCTAGCCTTTTTCCAGCTGTGGTGCTACGGGCTGAGAAGCTCTCCTCTAAACTCCCAGCCGTGCAGTTAAACCACTCACTGCCGTCATTGCAAGTCTTTTGATGCAAGAAGACTGTCAGGATCATGGAGCATTGCAAGCATAGCTCATAACTGGGCTCAGCAAGGTTAACTGAGGTCTGCTGGAGATGTTCGAGCCACGTGTGCTGCAGTCCGTTCCTGGAGCCTTTTCTGATTCTATGCAAGAAGCTGTTTGCTGGCTGGACATCTGGTCCATGTGAAGGGTGGTGGTGATGTGGCCCAGATTTACACTATCAGTAAATTCATCTCCAAAGCTCTGGTGGTCTGTTACCAGAAATATGTGGATGAGGCTTCCAAAGAGGAGATCAAAGACATCTTCATCTAGCATGATGGGACATGACAAGTGGCTGCCCCTGTTGCTGTGAATCCAAAAAGTTAGGGGGCCCATCCTCCCTTCTAGAAATCCATGGGCTAGCCCATCACAAGGATCAGGATTCATCTTTGTAATAATGTAGAATTTTAAGGTTAAAAAAAAAGTTCATTCTAATATGACATGGGGTGGAGGAGGAAGCACTGAGATTAACAGTATTGGAGTGCCAAGTGTATGTCAGTCACTTTATGTTGACACACACACATATGTGTGTGTGTGTGTGTGTATTTATATATATATTTAGTTGTAGTTGGATACAATACCTTTTTTTAAAAAAATTTTATGTGGTGCTGAGGATCGAACCCAGCGCCCCGCATGTGCTAGGCGAGCACTCTACTGCTGAGCCACAACCCCAGCCTCTCTATTGACATCTTTAGTCCCACAACAGTTCTTTGAGTCCTGACAGTAGTATCCCCTTTTAAAGATAAGGAATCATGAGGCTAGAGGTATAGCTTGGAGATACAGCACGGGGCTCCCATGTGTGAAGCCCTGGGTTCAATGCCCAGCACCACCACCAACCCCCCAAAAAGAAAAGATCTGAAAGTATCCATTAGAATTTACAGCAGGAAAATTAGAGGTGACCCTGGGGAAAGCAATGTCTGTGCTGAAGGGGGCAGACCTTGACTTTAGAGATCTGAGGAAGCTATAGTACAGACCCTCTAGTTAGGGATAACAGGAAAGAATGACTTTCAATGTTAGCTGGAGTGGGAAGTAGTTCATTTTTCAGAATGGGAGAGATTTCAGCATATATATGCTGTGGGGAAGGAGCAAATAAAGAAGTAGAAATTGGAAATACTGGAAAGGAAAAAAAATGATAGAGGGAGAACTTGAAGGATATTAAAAGGGAAAGATCCAACACATAAGCAGAAAAACAGAGAAAAACAAAAGTGGGAGGAGGCTGTATGTCATAGCATTTTCTAACTTTTTTGAAGTATAATGTACATATAATAAAGTATCATAAGTTATCAGTTCAAATTTTCTCAAAGGAAAGACATTCATGTAATTCTTAGCCAAATTTAAAAACAGAAGCTTATCAGTGCTCCAGAAGGCCCCAGGACCACTAGAAGTGGTAAGATAGTCACTACCTGAACCTATTCTGCCTAAAGTTAATCACTCTCTTTTAAAAACAGTTTTAATGAGGTTAATTGATATATATAAAGCTGCACATATTTAATGTATACAATTTAGTAGATTTGAACGTACACCTGTGAAACAAATACTGCAGTCAAGATTATAAATATATCCTTCAATAGCCACAATTTTTTTTAAGGTACTGGGGATTGAACCTAGAGCCTGGTGCATGCTAAGGAAGTATTCTACCACCGAATTATATCCACAACCCTTTTAATTTTTTATTAAGAGTCTTGCAAAGTTGCCCAGATTGGTCTCAAACTTGTGATCCTCCTGCCTCATCCTCCTAAATTGCTGGGATTACCGTTCAGGCCTTTGTAGAATCCTCTCCCATTGAGTGCAAACAGGACTTGCAATTTGGTTTCTAACCAACAAAATATGGCAAAGGTGATGGAATGTCCCTGTGATTACATTGAGTTCTATGAGACACTCTGCCTTACTCACTCTGGAGTCTTTCCTCTCCCTGTCTTTCTCCTTGCTGGTCGTGTTAGAGAAACCCATGTGGCAAGGACTTGTGCGGAGGTTGTAGGAATTAAGGATGTCCTCCAGCTACCATCCAAGAAAAAAACAAGTTCCCAGTTACACAGCTGCAGAAAACTGAATGCTGCTAACAACCATGTGAGCTGGAAAGTGGATTCTTTCCCAGTCAAGGCTCCAGATGAAAACCAGTTCTGGCCTTTGACCACTTGCTTTTCAAAACAAGTTCCAGGTGAATTTAAAGTAGGTCATCTTTTCAACAATTGATGCTGGAAACAATTAAATAAAGCTAAACCTTTATTTCTCACCACACTAAAACATTAGCTCAAAATGTATCATAAACCTAAATGTAAAAGGTAAATATAAGAGTATCTTAGTGATCTTGAGTTTGATAAAGATTTTTAAAAATGTAACACAAAAGCATCAACTATGAAAGTAAAATATCAATACACTGGATTTCATCAAAATCATTTTTTGTTCTTCAAGAGACCTGTTAAAAGCTGGGCAAGGTGGCACACACCTGTAATCACAGCAACTCAAGTGGCTGATGAAGGAGGATCACAAGTTCAAAGCCAGCCTCAGCAATTTAAAGAGAAGCCCTGAGAAACTTAATGAGCTGTGTCTTAAAATAAAAAATAAAAAGGGCTGGGGACGATGGTTAAGTGTCCCTGGTTCAATCCCTAGTATAGAAATAAAAATTTAAAAAGTTATGCACTTCTAAGACCCAAACATTTTCCTCCTAGGTGTTTACCCAAGAGAAATTAAAATATCCAAAGACTTAGAGACAAATGTTCATAGCAGTTTTATTAGTAATGGTCCCAGAGTAAAAACTATCCATATATCCATCAACATGTGAAATACATAAATTGTCATGCTGTATATCCATACAATGGAATACTACTCAGCAATAAAAAGAAAGGAACTATTGATACACCCAAGGGTGAATCACAAAGTAAAGTAGCAAGTGAAAGAAGCCAGGCTCTCCTGCCGCGCAAAAATGTTCCGGTATGAAAACAAACCAATGGCAACAGAAAGTGTATCAGTGGTTGCAGAAGAGAGGAGGAGGAGGAGGAATAGGAAGCAAAGCGACAGAAGGAAACTTTAGGGGGCAATGTGTATGTTATTATCTTGATTGTGGTGGTGGTTGGTTGTGTGCACACTTATGGCAAAACTCATCAGATTGCACATTTTAAATACGTCCGGTTTACTGAGTGGCAATTACACAGCAATAGAATTTGTGGGGTTAGGGAAGAGTAGGAATTCTACATTTCTGTCGACCTAGTATCTCACAGTAAGGGTGGAGGGAGGGAGGTCGCGCATGCTCAGATCTTCCTCGGTGCTCACCAATCAGATACTTGTTGCGCGACGGGGCGGGGCTGGCGCGGAATGCAAACCTCGAGGACTCTATGCGAGCCCGCCCACCTAGCAAGTCCCTCTTGGTGCCCTAGGGTTCACAGGATTTTGTGGCTTTAATTCTGAGGGCACAGCGATTGAAGGACTCTGTGCAGGCAAGTGATTTAATCTGGAGTCAGAAACATTTTGAAGTTGCGTGGAAAATGGACTCAGGTGGGTGGGAAACGACCTCAAGGCAGGCTGAGGAGCTATATTATTATTATTATTAGGTGCCTGGGATTGAACTCAGGGGCACTCAACCACTTAGCCACATCTCCAGTCCTGTTTTGTATTTTTATTTAGACACAGGGTCTCACAGAGTTGCTTAGCGCCTCGCTGGTTGCTGAGGCTGGCTTTGAATTCGCAATCCTCCTGCCTCAGCCTCCCGAGCCTCTGGAATTACAGGCGTGCGCCACCGCGCCTAGCCTAATATATTATTAATTAATTAATTTTTGTCAGTCTTTCCATTCAACCGTGAACCCTGCAGAGAAAGGACTATCTCATTTTTAACCTCCAAAGCATCCCTTCCCTACCCTTATCTCTCTGCCCGCGCCTGTGGTTCAAACTTTTTTGTCAAGGAGTTGGCTAAATCTCAGGTCACACAGTTTGTAAAAGTCAGGATTCAGATATAGGTCTTTTTAACACCAAATCTTGAGGTCTTTGACTTGCTTCTTGCACAATGAGAATCTAAAAAGATTTGGTATTTATTTTAGAATTCATCAGTTGGCTCCACGCAATGATGTTAGCCCTAAAATATCCGGTGTAAGTAATGGGGGATTTCCGAGGTGCACGGAGGACTTTGTGTGTTTTCCAAAGTCACACAGGATCAATTCAATAAATGTGACCCACTCTTTTATAAGAACTGTGTTTGCCCCAGGATAAATTATGTGTGGAGGGTGAACATTGTACCTGCCCTTGCATAAAACAGACAACAAAAGAGTGTACTTAGTGCTCTGATGGGAAACTTCTGAGATCTCCAGTTTTTATTTTTTTCCTAAAGTTTTGATATTTTGGGGTGGAGTGCTTGCCTGGCATGAGGGAGGCCCTAATTCATCTCTAATCCCACAGTAAATAAATAAAATAAATAATAAAATTTTGAAATTTTGTGATGAACTTTTATATGTATGTGTGTATATTTTCTTCTTAATGTGCTCTTTCTCTCTAGAAACTTTAGTTTGAGCAAGTTTTTTTGTATTAGATCTTTGGTAATTTTTTCCTCATTTTCCTCCCTCTGGTTAATTGGATACTTGGCAGGGAGTGTACTGGGGATTAAACCCAGGGGTGCTTTACCATTGAGCTATATCTCCTGCTCACTCCCCACCTCATTTTTTTTTTTGGCGAGTGAGTGGGGGGATAGAGCCTTCTTTTTTTTTTATATAATATTTTATTGTTGGTTGTTCAAAACATTACATAGTTCTTAATATACCATATTTCACAGATTGATTCAAGTGGGTTATGAACTCCCATTTTTACCCCGTATACAGATTGCTGTGTCACATCAGTTACATTTCCATTGATTTATAAATTGCCTTTCTAGTGACTGATGTATTCTGCTGTCTATCCCATTCTCCACTATCCCCCCTCCCCTCCCCTCCCCTCCCCTCCCCTTCTCTCTCTCCACCCCCTCTACTATAAATCGTTTCTTCCACTTATATAATTTTTATCCTACTCCTCCTTTCCTCTTATATGTAATTGTGTATAACCCTGGGGCTCACCTTCCAATTCCATGCAATTTCCCTTAACTCTCCCTTTCCCTCCCATCTCATGTCTCTGTTTAATGTTAATCTTTTCTTCCTGCTCTTCCTCCCTGCTCTGTTCATAGTTGCTCTCATTATATCAAAGAAGACATTTGGTATTTGTTTTTTAGGGATTGGCTAGCTTCACTAAGCATAATCTGCTCTAGTGCCATCCATTTCCCTGCAAATTCTATGATTTTGTCATTTTTTATTGCTGCGTAGTACTCCATTGTGTATAGATGCCACATTTTTTTAATCCATTCATCTATTGAAGGGCTTCTAGGTTGGTTCCACAATCTTGCTATCGTGAATTGTGCTGCTATGAACATCGATGTAGCAGTGTCCCTGTATTTGCTGAGGCTGGCTTGGACTTGTGATCCACCGCCTCAGTCTCCCTAGTAGCTGTGTTTAGTTGTGCACCACTGATCCTAACTCCAAATTGGATCTTCCACTAGTCAGATAGGACCTAGTGAATGGCTCCTATAATTTTATTTTATTTTCTCTTCTACATTTTCCATTTCTACTTTTTGTCCTACTTTCTGAGATAATTTCCTCAATTTTGTTTTTCATCTCATTTGTGAATCTAAAATCTTTGCTACTTTATTATTTTCCTTTAATTGAAATTTAAAATCTGTTATTTTCCTATTGTCATAGTCTCTTTTTAAAAAAAAAAGTTTTAGATGTTGTGGACCTTTATTTTTTTCATTTATTTGTATGCAGGGGTTGAGAATTGAACTCGTGCCTTACCATGCTAGGCAAGTGTTCTACCAATGAGCCACAACCCCAGCCCCTGTCATAGTCTCTTGTTTAATGAAACCAGCATCTTTCTTTTTTAAAATTTTTTTTAGTAGTTGGACACAATCCTTTTATTTATTTTTATGTGGTACTGAGGATTGAACCCAGGGCCTCAAACATGCTAGGCAAGCGCTCTACCACTGAGCCACAACCTCAGCCCTGCGCCCCCCCCCCCGCCCCCCCAAACCAGCATCTTTTCTCTTTTTCTTTTTGGCCTCTGCTAGGGATGGAATCCAGGACCTTGGGCTATACTCCTTTTTTTTTTTTTTTTTTTCATGGTACAGGGGATTGAACCCAGGGATGCTTAACCACTGAGTCATATCCCCCCTTTAAATAATTTTTCATTTTGAGACAGTATCTCACTGAGTTGCTGAAGCTGGCTTTGAACTGCAATCTTCCTGCCTCAGCCTTCCTAGCTGCTGGGATTATAGGTGTGTGCTACTGTGTGTGGCTTCTTTTTTATCTTTTTGAGGCTATAAAATACAATTTTGGGAAGGAAAGAATATTTCTTGTATTCTCTTTGAGCAGCTGTATTTCCTCTGAGTTGTATTAACTACTGGTTTTCTTTTCTGATTTTCATGTTGGGACTTTCCTCAAATAATGTTAATAGCCAACATTTATTGGGGATTTATGTTGTGGGCAAACATTTTTCAATATTAATTTATTTAATTCTTATAACAGCTAATGAAGTACGTGTTGCCATCTCCAGTTTATAAATGCTGTAATGGAGGAAGTAGAGCTTGAGTAATCTAACAAAGGTCACACAAACATTACAGTTGGTGAAGCTTGCTAAGTGCAGTGACACATTCCCATGATCCTGATGATTTTGGAGGCTGAGGTGGGAGGATCATTTGAGCCCAGATCAGTCTGGGCAATTGAGAAAGACCCCCTGTTTTAAGTAATATAAGTAAATAAATAAGCTAAGATATTAATTGGTGTGCTTTGAGACTAGGGCATTTTTTAAAATATATTTTTAGTTGTAGATGGGCACAATACCTTTATTTTGTTTTATTTGTTTTTTTGATGGTGCTGAGGATCAAACCCAGTGCCTCACATTTGTGAGGCAAGTGCTCTACCACTGAGCCACAACCTCAGCCCTAGGGCATGGTTTTAACCAGTATTCTTCTTCTTTTTTTGTAGATGGACAGAATGCCTTTATTTTTTTAATAATTATTTTTTAGTTGTAGTTGGACACAACACCTTTATTTCACTTATTTATTTTTTTATGTGCTGCTGAGGATCGAACCCAGGGTCTCACGTGTGAGACGAGTGCTCTACCCCTGAGCCACAATCCCAGCTCCATAAATGCCTTTATTTTATTTGTTTATTTTTATGTGGTGCTGAGGATTGAACCCAATGCCTCACGCATGCTAGGCAAGTGCTCTACCACTGAGCTACAGCCCCAGCCCCTAACCAATATTCTTATCTACACTGCCTCAGGTTTAAGAGTGAGACCTGGCATCTGGTTAAGGGTGGTAGATTATACACCACCTTTATCTCTTTTAACTCCAATAACCCCATAACAACAATAATAAATGGATTTGTTTTTCAGGAAAAAAAAAAGGCCAGGGGAGGGGGTCACAAAACCTTAAGGACATAGAACAAAGGAAAGGAGAAAGCAAGAACAAATTTTTTGGAAGTTGGAAAGTCTATGGACCAGCAGTAACTGACTTAGCACATTCCAGAAAGCTAAGTCTTAAAATGACCTGGGAGAAAGCCAAAAGGCAAAACAATTTTTCCTGTAGACTATCTCCCGCCCATACATAGACACAGGCTCAGGCTCAGACTCAGGCATAAACAAATTTGGAACTGAGGCATGAAGAATCTCTGGACTTGGTCATGAAGCTAGGGCTGGAAACAGGAGGATATCCTTCATCTTCACAACATTCAGATGACTGACCATCTCTGCTACATTTAAACTGTTAGAGGATTCAAAATTCAAGGCTGGGGATATGGTTCAGTTGGTAGAGTGCTTGCCTTGCATGCACAAGGCCTTGGGTTCAATCCCCCACACCATAGAAAAAAATATATTTAAAAGAGTATGAGAGATATTTAGTTGAGGTCAGGAATATTGCGCCGAAAATAAACATTAAGTGATTTTTTTTTTCAGTACCGAGGAGTCAGTCTCAGGGCTCTACACATACTGAGGTACATTTCCAACCATTTCTATCTTTATTCTGAGACAGGGTTTTGCCAGATTGGGCATAAATTTGCGGTCTTCATGCCTCAGCCTCCTGAGTAGCTAGAATTAGAGGCCTGCACCAGTAGGCCTGGTTAAGTGACTGTTTCTACACTTATGTTGAGGTACTGTTCTAAGCACTTTATATGTGCTAAGCAACTTAATTCTCCTAAAAATCCTATAGGGATAAGTATCATTTTTTTTTTTCTTCCTGATTTAGAGAGAGAAAACTGAAGTCTTGTTGAACTCTGATGTAAAGAAAAGACCACTGACTCCAATCTTAAATTAAAGCAAGCTTGTATTGTGTACACAAAAAAGAGCTGATCAGTGGCTGTTTCTCCCAATCTGGGCTAGAGATCAGCACCCCAGCTTTCCAGGAACAAAGTTTTATAGCACAAAAAATTGCAAAGGGGGGTGTCTTGAGAACTTAGAGATAACAGGATTTTGACAAGCATAAGACAAAGGCAGATAGTAGGTTAAAGATTTACATGGCATGATATTTCAAGGTAGGGAGTAAATTCAGATCCCAACATCAGAATTTATGAGGTGCCACTAAGGTTTCAGAGAGGACTGTTATCTGGTCAGGGAAAGCCAGGCATGGGTGAGTTCAAGTCATGGGCGAATTCCAAACAAGTTTAGAAATCACAGTAATTTATAGTAAAATAGTGTGGAGAGCCATTCTCACACGTGACTGGGCAACTCCCGGTTTGGGTCTGAGGCGCTCTGGCTAATCTGTGTCGGAGCTTTCCTGGCCCTCTCCTGATGAGAGAACCCGTCCGTGTGGGGGTGTGACTGACCACTGACCCCGGGGCCCAATCACTGACCCTGACCTTGGAGTGCAGCCCCCCTCAACCTTCATTGGATGGAATTCTCCCCTGAATTTCTTGTTCCCCAATAAAAGTCTACTCCCTGGCGTGCTCACTCTCTCTCTCTCTCCTGCTAGCCCTGAGTAATCCTTGCTGCCCTACGGGTGGTTCGAGGTGGGAACCAGAGAGGGGAGCCGTCTTGGACCTGGTCATAGAAAAAGGTAACTAAGTCTGTGTGTTTTATTTCGATCTCGCTAGTTAACTTTTATGCCAAGAACCTCTTTAATGAAACCAGTGCGCTGGTCGCATGGTGGAAAATACAAATTAACTTTTCATGACTTTGTGATGAGATGGCTTCCAATCTTAAGATGGAGTTAGGTGGGTTCATCGGTCTAAAGAGGTCATAGACAGTTAAAAGAATATTTATAACAAATGTGTACCATTAAGAAGAATGAAGTAACAAACAACCATAATCTACTGTTCACTTTACCATTTACTTTTACCTTTGTTTTGTTTTATTGACTTTATCTTTTGAAATGTTCTGTGTATTCCTTCATAATCCAGTCCCATTCTTTTCCCTCCCAGGTATAACTACTATCTTAAAGTTTGGGTTTACCATTTCCTTGTTTATCTACTTTGTGGGTTTTCCTCCTCTTCCTTGTGGTACTGGGGAGTGAACTCAGGGGTGCTCTACCACTGAGTTTATACTCCAGCCTTTTGTTATTTTTTATTTTGAGACAGGTTCTCACTAAGTTGCTGAATTTGCAACCTTCCTGCCTCAGTCCTTCAAGTCTCTGGGATTACAGATGTGTGCCACCTCTGTCCTGATTTTGTGTTGTTTTATACATATGTTTGTATTCTTAAACCATATTTTCTTTTGCATATTTATTTTGAGTACTAGAGGTTGAACCCTGGGGTAGTTTACCCCTGAGACATATTCCCAGCCCTTTTAATTTTTTGTTTTGAGATGAAGTCTTGCTTACTTTGAGATGAAGTCTTTTTAACATGTCCAGGGTGACCGTAAACTTTCAATTTTCCCACTTTAGCCTCCTGAGTAGTTGGGATTATAGGTGTTTGCTAGCAAGCCCAGCTGTATTTTTGAATTTTATATAATTTGAGTCATTCCATAAGCATTTTTTTTGAGATTTATGTATATCACAATTTCGTGTTTCTGATATATATATATATATATATATATATATATATATATAATCACAAATTTTCAGTTCTATTATGGATGGATTTAGTGTTGTTCTTGTTCTGTCTTTTGTGTGGGGGGGGGCGGGTACTGGGCTTTTTCTTTTTCTTTTTTTCTTTTTGTAGTACTGGGTAGTGTTGTTCTCACTATCTTTGCAAATAGTGCTGCTTAGATAATTTCCATGCATGTCTCCTCTTGGCAATAGCAGAAGTTCTTCTATAGTGGAATTACTGGGCCATAGAGTATGGGTATCTTCAACTTTATAGATTATGTTGGTTGTGCCAATTTACTCGATTATCAACAGTATTTAAGAGTTCTTATTATTCCATATCCTTAATTTTTGTTCATTTTAATTATTGTATTGATGTCTAATTGTGATCTTCTTAGTAATGAGATTGAATTTAAAAAAAAAACCAAACCCAGGGGCACTTAACCACTGAGCCAAATCCCCAGCCCTTTTAAAAAGTAATGTTATTATCTTTTTTATACCTTTATTTTATTTATTCATTTAACATGGTGCTGAGTACTGAAGCTAGTGCCTCACACATGTTAGGCAAGTGTTCTACAACTGAGCTACAACTGCAGCCCCCTTTCTTATTTTTTATTTTGAGTCAGGGTCTCGCTATATTGTTGAGGCTGGCTTTCAATTTGTGATCCTCCCGCCTCGGCCTCTCAAGCTGTTGGGATTACAGGGGTGCACCACCATGCCCATCAGAACTTTTTGTTTTTTAATGTGGTGTTTTACCCTTTGTGTTTCATCTTCTTTGAACTGTGATTTGTAACTTGTAATATATTGGTTACATGCCCTTTGGTGGTTGTATATATATTGCAAATATTTGTTTTTGCCTTGTCTTCACACACACACACACACACACACACACACACATACACATACACACACACGTGTGTGTATGTGTATGTGTGTATGTGTGTGTATTTTTTTTTTTTTTTGGTACCTGGAATTGAGCCCAGGGGCACTTAACCACTGAGCTACATCCTCAGTCCTTTTTTATTTTGTGACAGCATCTCACTAAATTGCTTAGGGCCTCGCTAAATTGCTGAGACTGGCTTTGAACTCACTTCAATCCTCAGCCTCCCAAGTTGCTGGGATTACAGGTATGTGCTACCTACCATGACTGGTTATAGTATTTTTTTGATGAATTTAAGTCTTTAATTTGAATCTACTTGTATTAATAGTTATTAATTGTCTGTTCATCTGTCTCTGTCTCTCTCTGTCTCTGTCTCTCTCTCTGTCTCTCTCTCTCTCTCTCTCTCTCTCTCTCTCTCTCTCTGGTACTGGGATCAAACTCAGGGTGTTTTGCCACTAAGCTACATCCCCCAGCCCTTTTATTTATTTATTTTATTCCGAGACAGGGTCTTGCTAATTTGCAGAGGCTGCCCTCAAACTTGGAATCCTTCTGCCTCAGTCTCATGGGTCACTGGCATGCACCACTACTACTGTTTAAGTTTTTTTAAAGTTTAGTATGTTTTAGTTTTGAAGAAATTCTTTCCTATCTCAAATCTTACATTTTTTTTTCTATATGTTTTTAAGACCGCCCACTACAGGAGTTGATTTTCATGTATGGGATGAGGTAGGGCTCCAGTTGAATTTTTTTCATATCAGTAGTAAGTTGTGCGCAGTGCCTTGCCTCATGCATAGTAATCCCAATAATGCAGGAGGAGTATTGCAAATTTGAGGACAGCGTCAGCAATGTAATGAGACCCTAATTCAAAATAAAGAATAAAAAGGGCTGGAGATGACAATATAGCTTAGTGGTAGAGTATCCCTGCTTTCAATCCCAAATACTGCCCCCCACAAAAGATAATTAGTTGTCCCAGTTCCATTATTGATATTTGCCTAGTGGCCTGCATTGCCACCTCTGCCATGCCAGTATTGTTTCCACACATATAAAGGTCTGTTTTCACACCCTGTACAGTAGTACCTCCCCTGTCCCAGATCTCACTTTCCATAATGTCAGTTAACCTGTCATCAACCATGGTCCAAAGTAATAAATGGAAAATTTCAGAAATAAACAATTCATAGGTTTTAAATTGCATGCCATTCTGGGTTGTGTGATGAAATCACATGCTGTGCTGCACAGGCCGGATGTGAATCATCTCTTTGTCCAACCCTGTGTATCCATACTTGTATGCTGGGTACATTACCTGCAAGGTAGTCACTTAGTAGCTTTCCCAGTTATCAGACTGACTGTGGTGGTATCACAGGGCTTATGTTCAAGTAAGGCTTATTTTACTTAGTAATGTCCAGGATGTGCAGAGTTGTGATGTTCACAATTCAGATATGCCAGAGAAGCAATAATGCTTCCTTTATGAGAGAGATAGACCACATTCATATAACTTTATTACATACATTGTTAAAATTGTTCTATTTTATTATTATTGTTAGTCTCTTACTATGCATAATTTATAAACTTCACCATAGATATGTAGGGATAGAAAAAAAAAAACAGTACATAAAGGGTTTGGTAATATCTGCAGTTTCCAGCATCCTCTGAAGACCTTAGAATCTATCTCCTGAGGATAAGACAGGACTACTGTATTCTGTTACACTAGTCAGTTTAACACTATGCCACTACCCCACTGTCTTAATTATCATAGGTGTATAATAAGATTTGATATGGAGTTAACAAATTCTTTCATCTTATTCTCTTTCTTCATAAGTATCTGCTATTCTTTGGGCTTTGGTTTATCTATTTACATTTTAAATAACTTTCTCAAGTTAAGTAAAGTTATACACACAAACCTGGTGGAACTTTTATGATGATCGTCCCAAATTTGTAAATGAATTTGAGAATATAGCAATGAGACTTCTTTCTTAGGAGCAGAACTTTTTCTCCATTTATTTAGGTCTTTAATGCTCTTCAATAAAATTTTTATATTTTTTTTACAGGGATTGCACACCTTTGTCAAATTTATTCCTTGTGCCTTATTTCTGAGGCTACTGTAGATTTTTATAATGCATTGGATTTTTAAAAATATTAATCTTATATTTATCAGTCTTACTGTACTTTCTTATTTCATATGTAATGATTTGTCTATAGATTACTTTGAGTTTTGTTTGTAGACCATCTAATCATCTGTAAATAACAGTTGTGTTTCTTCCCTTTCCAAAAAAACTTTTTTTTCCCTCCACTGTGATGGAGACATAAGGTCTGAATTTGTTTTTCTCCCAATTTTGAAGAGAAAGCTCCTAATTTTTACAATTAAAAATAAAGTTTGGGGGGGCTGGGGATGTGGCTCAAGTGGTAGCGCGCTCGCCTGGCATGCGTGCGGCCCAGATTCGATCCTCAGCACCACATACAAAGATGTTGTGTCTGCCGAAAACTAAAAAATAAATATTAAAAATATTCTCTCTCTCTCCCTCTCTCTCTCTCTCTCTCTTTAAAATAAAATACATTTTAAAAAAAATAAAGTTTGGGAGCTGGGATTGTAGCTCAGAGGTAGAGCACTCGCCTAGCATGTGTGAGGCTCTGGGTTCAATCCTTGGCACCACATAGAAATAAAATAAAAATACTGTGTCAACTATAACTAAAAAATAAATATTAAAGAAACAATAAAGTTTGGGACTGGGGCTGTAGCTCAGTGGTAGAGCTCTTGCCTTGCAGGTGTGAGGACCTGGGTTTGATCCTCAGCACTACATAAAAATAAATAAATAAAGATACTGTGTCATCTGCAAATTAAAAAAAAATATTTTAAAAAAGAAAAAAGTTGGGCTGGGAATGTGGCTCAAGCGGTAGCGCGCTCGTCTGGCATGCGTGCAGCCCGGGTTCGATCCTCAGCACCACGTACCAACAAAGATGTTGTGTCCGCCGAGAAGTAAGAAATAAATATTAAAAATTCTCTCTCTCTCTCTCTCTCTCTCTCTCTCTCTCTCTCTCTCTCTCTCTCTCCTCTCTCACTCTCTCTTAAAAAAAAAAAAAGAAAAAGAAAAAAGTTTGTAGTCTAGACGCAGTGGCACATGCCTGTAATCCCTGCTAAATTGCTGAGGCTGACTTTGAACTCGTGATCCTTCTGCTTCAGCCTCCTGTGTGGCTGGGATTACAGATATGTGCCACCATGCCCAGCTCATTTACAAATTTTTAAATGTTAAACTACTCTTGTATTCTTGGGGAAAATTAAATTTGATTAAATTTTATTTTTGATACAATACTAAATTTGGTTTCCTATAATAATTAATTCAGGATTTTTGCATCCTTATTCCTGAGTCTGGCCTGTAATGTATCTTTCTTTATTGGTTTTGGTATGATGATTATACTGACTTGAAAAATAGTTCATCTTTTCCCTGGAAGAAATTTGCATAAGATTGAAGTGATTTATTATTCCTTTAACATTTGACAGAACTCACCTGTATATTTGAATTTTTTGTATGTATATATGGAACTATCTTTAATCATCCTAGAGCTATTTTAGCTAATGGTTTGAAAGTTGTATTCCTATTTTTTCTATTCTATTTTTATTCTCTTAGTTGAATATTTTTTTGACATACCATGTATGCTTACCAAAATGTAAAGTGAATTAGTACCTTTACTCTTTAATCTATCAGAAGATAGATTCTAAGTTCTCCAGAGGATGCTGGAAACTGCAGATATTACATTTTAAATAACTTTTCTTGTCTGAAAAGTATAAGGATCTTTAGAACACTTTAACTCTGATTCCCCTCCTCCCAATTAAATGTTCTGTTTACCAGTATTTTAGTTCTGTCCTATTAAAACAAAAGAAAACAAAAAACCTAAATCGGGCATGGTGGTGCATGCCTGTAATTTCAGCAACTTTGGAGGCTGAGTAAGGAGGATCACAAGATTGAGGCCAGTCTCAGCAATTTAGGGAGGCCCTGAGCAACTTAGTGAGATCCTCTCTCAAAATAAAACATAAAAAAAGGGCTCCGGATGTGGCTCAGTGCCCCTGGGTTCAATCCCCAGTGCCAATAAAAAAAAAAAATAAGTAAATAATAAAAATAAAAAAGAGCCTCTACCCTTCTTGACCACTCATATCAAATAGTTACTATCTCCAATTATTGTCTGTTTCTGTCTCACAGCAAGCTATTTTTTAATCTTAAGATATATTTTATTTTTTACTTGTTATTCCCTGTGTCCCCTGCTAGCAGTACTGTAGTCTTCCTGAGGACAAGGGAAGTATCTGCTTTGTTCACTAACTTGTAGGAATTTAGTGAATATTTATTGAATGAGTGGATGACTATTTGTATTTAGAAAGTTCTCCCCAAATGCAATTTTGGAATGGATCTGAAGGTGCAAAACTAGAGAGAGATAGGGAGTTAAGAGACTATTGTATTTATACTAGCAAGAGTTAGTGATCTGGACTTGGATAATAGAGTAGGGTTGTAGAAAAGGAGAGAGGATATTGAAAGATATTAAGAGGCAGAATCCACAAAATTTTATTACCATTTGAATATGGAGACATGAGTTAAATAATGCTTTTTTAAGGCTTCAGTTGATGCCTTTGTGATGTCTTGACCACATTCTCTGTTGATGCAATGCATCCTCTTTGAGATTTCTCTTTGATGCTCTTGGTTTCAGTTACTACATGTATGTTTGAAACTCTTAAATATGGATCACTATGTGAAACCTTTTTTGTTCTGGGTTCTGTACCACATAGCCAACCATGTAGACATCTACAATACTAGGATATCTTGCAGATACCCCAAGCTCAGTATGTCCAAATGACATTTATTACCTTCCTCCTCTAGTGATTTTTTAAAATTGGTTGTTCAAAACATTACAAAGTTCATGACATATCATCTTTCATACATTTGATTCAAGTGGGTTATGAACTCCCATTTTTACCCCAAATACAAATTGCAGAATCACATCGGTTACACATTCACATTTTTACATAATGCCATATTAGTGACTGTTGTATTCTGCTACCTTTCCTATCCCCTACTATCCCCCCTCCCCTCCCCTCCCACCTTCCCTCTTAAACCTGGAACCGCCCTAAACCCAAGGAGCGGGATACTCCCTAAAACCTGATCTGCCCTAATCCAGTAGGATCCTCCCTAAACCCGGATCCGCCCTGGTCCTTGAGCAGGGTCACCTTACTCAAGCATACATGCAATGTCACTGCAAATGACCTGAGTCTAAGACAAGCCCATTTCCACAATGGAGAGTCCTTCCTCTAAGCAACATGTGGTAGGCTGACAAGAAAATTTCGATGCGTCATTCCTACTTGGCAATGGCTCTCAGCAATTTAGTGAAACTCTGTCTCAAAATAAAAAAATACAAAGGGCTGGGGATGTGGGCTCAGTGGTTAAATACCCCTGAGTTCAATCCCTGGTACCAAAAAAAAAAAAAGTGATTAGTTTTCTGGGTGTGGTGGCACACACCTGAAATCCCAGGTACTCAGAAGGCAGGAGGATTATAAATTTGAGGCCAGCCTCAGCAATTTAGTTTGAACTTGTCTCAAAAAATAAAAAAAGTTGGGCTGGGGATGTGGCTCAAGCGGTAGCGCGCTCGCCTAGTGTGCGTGCGGCCCGGGTTCGATTCTCAGCACCACATACAAACAAAGATGTTGTGTCCGCCGAGAACTAAGAAAAAATAAATAAATATTAAAATTCTAAAAAAAAGAAAATAACAAAAAATAAAAAAAGTTGTGGGGCATTAGGGGTGGAGGTTGCAGTGTGTATAACTGGGATGTAGTGGTAGCATTCCTGGGTTTAATCCCTAGTACCCCCCCAACACATACACAGAAAGTAGGGGGAGGGAAATGGCTAGTTTGTTTTCTCTTCATTTTCTGTTTTTATTTACAATTTTTAAAAGATTAAAGGAAAGTAAAACCATGATATTGGATGAGATGATAAATAAAAAATAAAAGGTCCTGCCCTAGGAAGAGAGTAGAGGGCTGTGGGAATTATCATGTCTATAGCACCTGTAAGTGCTCAACTCTGGGCTTTACCTTTTCCATTCATTCACCAATTTAATCTTCCCACAATCCTTTCAGATTCTTCTTGCTTAAGGTCTGCTGCATGTGATAGAGCTGAGATTTTACCCAGGCTAGTGTGATTTCAAGTGTTTCAGTATGTAACAGAGTTAAACTGTAAGTCTAAGAGCAGAAACATTGTTACGACTCTTCATAAATATTACCAAATTACTTTCTAGAAGAACATACTGGAATAAAATGCCAATGTACCAGTTTTATCTCCATATCTTGATCACTAGTATGCAATAAAATGATAATGATATAGTTGTACTTGTGCAGACTTCCCTTGTCCTTGGCTCATTGATATACTGAGGCCATATCTATCATAAATATTTTTCCATTGAGCCCCCTCATAGATATTTTTTGGGAGATAATACTGGGGATTGAACCCAGGGATGCTCTACCATGGAGTTCCAACCCCCAACCTTTAAAAAAAAATTAGAAATTTTGATACAAGTTCTCACCAAATTGCAGAGGCTGGCCTCAAACTTTTGATCCTCCTGCCTCAGCTTCTCAAACTGCCAGAATTACTGGTGTGTGCCACCATACCCCACAATGAACCCCCTCAGAGATTAGTAGATACCAAGGAAGATAATAGGAGTTAATTCTACACTAGTCAGCATCTCAGTAGATTCTGGGTTGAGAGTTGTTAGTTCACATTCTCTAACATTTCAAGGTTGACTACCATTTTTGGAGTTCATTTAGTATAGTAGATCTACATCTATCTCTGTTTTACAGAGGATCCCTTCCTGACCATACCTGGCTTTAAATTTTAAAATCCTAGAATTATGTTCCAGGATTTCAGTGTTCCTAAAATTCTCCAACCCATTCAAAGACAGCCTGTCTGAAGCTTCTAGGTTATTCTGTTCTGCCACACCAAATTTAGGGTTTGGGGTCTTCCATGTATGCTGCAGAAGATGCTAGAAACTAGACTTGCTCTGGGTTAGTTCAGTGAACTGTGAATCTGGGTGGAACTATATTGTGAATCTGCTTTGGGTGTCAGAACCAGGGACAGCTCCCCCTGTTGCCTTTGCTGCCCCTCCCCTGACTTAGGCTAGGGAGAGAATGGGTATATTTGGTCACAGTCTTCTGTAGCCTCTGTTCTCACTGCTTCTTGCTTCCATCTTTATGCTAGAATATTGCTAATACTGACAGTTCCTGTCATGTGCTGTTTCTCACCTTATATCCGATGCTAATGCTGCTTTGTATACCTCTTTCTTCCATCCTTCCTTTGCTGGCTGATTCCTGCTTATCCTCACAGGACTCTAGGAAACCTATGCTGATTGCCCAAACTAGATTAGACATCCCTCCTCGGTTCTCATCACCTATGTGCTTATGTCTTTACACTCAAAGCTTCATTGAAATTATCTGTGCACAATGGTCAATAATCACATGTATTAAACCCTTGAAATGTGACTAGTCTGAATTGAGATGTATTGTAAAACACACCAAACTTCAATGATTAACAATATTACTAATTTTTATACTGATGACATTGAAGTGATAATATTTTGAGGTTAAATAAAAATTTAAAATTAATTTCACCTGTTTCATTTTTACTTTGTCTTTCTTTTTGGCACCAGGGATTGAACCTAGGGTTTTTTTTTTACCACTGAGCTATATTCCTAGACCTTTTTATTTTTTATTTCAAGGCAGGATCTCACTAAAATTGGTGAGATGGACCTTGTACTTGCAATCCTCCTGCCCCAACCTCCTGAGTCACTGGGATTACAGATGTGTGCCACCATGCCAGCTATAATTTTTAACTTTTCATAATATGGCGAATAGAAATTCTAAAGTTACATATGTAGCTCACATGATACTTTTGTTGAATAACACTAATCTATGTAATTGTCTTTTCTTAGGGGTAGAACTAGCTCAAAGCCTTTGAGGAAAGGACCAGTTCCTTTCCTTAAAATTAAGGATCCTTGTATCTTTGTTTTTCTGAGGTGCAGTACGTGGTAATGAATGAAAATACCTGATGCTCATTCTCAGAATTTGGTGGAGTAGCAAGAGTCCAATAGACATTACATTATTTCACTTTTCCATCAAGGAACTTGGCCTCTCTGTTACTCAGGTTTTTTGTAAGTCTTTTTATTGGTTCTTGGAGATTTTCTCATACAGACCACAAACATGTAATGAAGTTATTTTAAATCAGATTTTGTGTGTGTGTGTGTGTGTGTGTGTGTGTGTTGCTGGTGATCAAATCCAGGGCTTTGTGCATGTGTTGCAAGTACTCTACCACTGAGCCACATCCCCAACCCTAAGTTAGATAGTTTATCATTATCATTTTTAATTAGTTATACTCATACCAGCATGTGAATTGAGATGTATTAATGATGCTATAGATTTTTGCTTATTTTCTCAAATCTTTCCACTTACTTTGTTAATTCTATTATATTGGTTTCTTTGTTATTTTTAATATTAAAAGAGGAAAGTATAGATGGGGATACAAATATTTTTAAGGACATTCTTATTATTTGGCTCCAGAAAATTCTGGGTGTATATAGAGAGGGCTCTGATCTTCACAGAAGAAACAGAGTCTTTTTGGTAATGTGGATTAGCTATGGTCTGAGATGCAGCAATTATCTTCTCTTCTTCTTTTACCTCCTCCTTCTCTTCCTCTTTCTTTCTTTTTTCTACTTTTTGGTAGTAGGGATTGAACTCAGGGGTGCTTTACCATTGAGCTACATCCCTAGCCTTTTTTAAATTTTGAGACATTGAGCTACATCCCTAGCCTTTTTTAAATTTTAAATTCTTGCTTAATCTCCCAGACTGGCTTTGAAACTGTGATCCTCCTGCCTCAGCTTTCCAAGTAGCTGGGATTACAGGCATGTGCCATCACAGCTGGCCTGAGCCAATTAGTTTCTGGAAACATACATCAAGAGTTACTGAAAGAGGGGCTGGGGTTATGGCTTAGTAGTAGAGCACTTGCCTATCATGTGTGAGGCACTGGGTTTGATTCTTGACACCACATATAAATAAATAAAATAAAGGTCCATTAACAACTAAAAAGTATTTTTAAAAGAGGGGGGCTGTAGCTCAGTGGCAGAGCACTTGCCTAGCATTTGTGAGGCACTGAGTTTGATCCTCAGCACCACATTAAAAAAATATATAAAATAAGGGCATGCTGCACATCTACAATTTATATATATATATATATATATATATACACACACACACACACACACACACATATATATATATACACATATAAGAGAGAGAGTGTGTGTGTGTGTGTTACTGAAAGAAATACTCTACCACTGCATAATCAAATTCCTGATGATGGGGATACTTTGCAGAAAGACCCTTAAAAACAGGGCCAGGCTTGACTCTATTTATTTATTTATTTATTTATTTATTTGAGGGGGGGGAGGGAGAGAATTTTTAATATATATATATATATATATATATATTTTTTTTTTTTTTTAGTTTTCGGCGGACACAACATCATTGTTTGTATGTGGTGCTGAGGATCGAACCCGGGCTGCACGCATGCGAGGCTTGAGCCACATCCCCAGCCCCAGGCTTGACTCTTATAGTCATTTTCAAGATGGGTCAGAATAGTGACTAGTTTCTTTCCTCAAATTTAAGTAATGAGGCTAAGTATTTAGAACGGGGATTCAAACTCTTATGGAATGCTGAGCTTCCAGTTCTCTTATACAAGGGCAAAGTTCTTGCTATTCTGTGAGTTTTTTGATGCCCTCTATTTGATTCAGGTAAACCCAAATTTACAGATCATTCCAAGCGCAGCTTGTTCCAGACACTAAAAAGGAACAGAAATACATCTGATATGGTCCCCATCTTTAAGGAACTTAGAAATTGAAGCAAATAATGATTATGACAGCAGTTAATACTTTGTTTTCATTCTTTCAAGCACTGTTCTACAGTCTTTTATGTATTAACTCTTGATCTTTGAGAAAGTCCAGTGAGGTAAATACTATTATCACCACCATTTTACAGAAGAGGAAACAGATATAGAGAGGTTAAATAATCTGCCCAGTGTTACAGGTAGTAAATGGCAGGGTCAGGTTGAAACCAAGACAATCTTGCTCTAGAATCTTTGTTCTTAAACATTACTTTACACTGTGGATCAGTAGTTCTAAAGTATAGTCCTTAGATCACCAATATTAACCTCATTTGGAAAACTGTTAGAAATGCACATTCTTGAGCCTAATGCAAGGTCTACTAATTACAAACTATGGAGGCAGTTCTCAGCAATGAGTGTTTTAATATGCCCTCTGGGTGACTCTGAATGTTGCTATTTGAGAACCTCTGCTGAAGAGAAGTTAGGCATGCTAAATAAGTGTCAGAAATTAATCTCCACATGGGTAAGGACTGGGTGTGATCCATCTCTTAAGCTCCCATATCCAGTATCTGGTGTGAAGAAAGCATCCAACAATATTTATTTATTTATACTGGGAATTGAACCCAGGGCTTTATACTTGCTCAAAAATCAGTCTGCCACTGAGCTATATCCCTAGTCCTTTTTAAATTTTTATTTTGAAACAGGGTTTTGCTAAATTTCTCAGACTGGTCTCAAACCTGTGATCCTTCTGCCTCAACCTCCTAAGTAGCTGAGGTTATAGGCATGCATCAGTGTGCCCACGAAAAATACATATGAATGAATACATACAAATGTGTATATGAGAACGTGATGTTTAAGTTGAATCTCTTACTGTCACTATCCTATCAGTGCAACCAAATGGTTGGGGTGGTGGTGGTGGTGGTGGTGGTGGTGGATGCTCCCAGACACTGTGAGATTAGCAAGGAAGTAGGTGTGATATTTCTAGCAAGATGTGATAAGGGTCTGCACCAGCACAGGGAACCATCAGAATGGCAGGGGAATCACGTGAAAGTAGTTCATGAGGTTAAAGATGTCAAGATATCGTGAACAGCTTAATAGGGGAAAGGAGCAAGACAGAGAGAAATTGTCATTTCTGGTGCGAAGATTCCATTCATTGAGACAGGAAGCACAGGACAAGTACATGTTTGTGGGGAAAGATTTTAAAGGGTTTGGTTTGGACTCCTTAAATCTGATTTTAGTAGAATCAGGTGGAGCTGTCCAGCAGACACTTGGAAGTATGAATCTGAGACGTGGCTGGAAATAGATTTGTAAGGATAGTTGGCGATAAGAATGAATGAGACGGTCAAGGGGAGAACGGAGAATGGAATAACAAGACACCTAGGTTTGGAACCACAGTGAACACATGCTTAATTGGAGCAAAGCAAGAGGGGCCTTTGAAGAAAACTGAAAAGGACTTCAGGAAATGCTGAAGCCAGTAGAAGTCTTAAAAAAAAAAAAAAGAGGCATAGTGTTACAGGTTTCGGATAAATAACTGAAAATTATTCTTTGGATTTTGACACACACAAAAAAATCATTTAAGTGACATTGTGAGAGCAAAAGCAAACTGACAGGGAATGAGCTGTAGATGAGAAAGTGGAGGCACGTGCTTCCCGGGTCCGGCAGATAGAGCTCTGTAGCGGCGCTTAGGTTGAGACTGTGACATCTTCCAGGGTAGGCAGGGTCTTTCACATATCTGTGGTCTAAGCGCCCTGCACACGGCCTGGAAGAGAGGGCGGCGTCAGTGAGTTCAGTGACTAGGGACGGAGAAAGACTTCGCGGAGGCAGTCTCTTTGCAGCCAAGGCTTGAAGGATGAGGGTGATTGGGAGGAGAGGTGGGAGGCAGGGCCCCTGGGTGATGGGGTGCTGGAGTGTGAGAGGGTCTGGGAATGAGATTGGGTTCCAGTAGTATGCGCGCGGCTCTGCGCGAAGGGTGGGGGGCTGTGTGCAGGTTTGGAGGGACTTGCGTGGGGAAAAGACAGGGCCTGAGGCTGCTGTAGGGGGTGTCGCCACGCCCCGCCTCACTTACGCTGCTGCGCGGTTCCCGGGCGCCTCTACCCAAGCCCTCCCGGCGGGCTGCACGGCGACGGGTGACCGCCAGGGGCCGCTGCCTCCGGTCCCGGTGCCCCCGCCCCTCTCCGTTGGCCTTTGTTGCCGTCGGAGCGCCCCGCTTGACTCGTTCCCGTCCGCCCCCTGGGCCTGGCGGTCGCGCCTGCGCACTGGCAGCTGGCCGGGCGCTCGCAGGGGGAGCTGCTGCAGGCTCCGCGGCGGCGGCGGCAACGGAGGCTGCGGGGGCGGCGGCGCGAGCGGCCGGGCTTGGGGGGGGAGCCGAGCCCGGCCCGGGAGCCCGAGCAGCGAGAGCGCGGGATACGTAGGCCCCTCACGTTGGAGTCCACAGTCTCCGGGCCGCTTGACCTCCGCACGGGTATATGGGATGGAAGCGGGACCCTCGGGAGCAGGTAAGGGCCCCCGGGAGGGGGGAACGGTGCGTGCCCCAAAGACCTGGGGGTTCCTGCGTGAAGAGCATGGTTCCTGACTGAGGGGAGGGCTCCTGAGTGAAAAGAGGGTCTCTCATGGGATGGAGGGCCCAGTTTGAAGGGGGCTATGTGCAGTTCCGGGGGAGAACCATGTGAAGAGCCTTGAGATGGGGCTGTTTGTCCAAGGAGGCTGTATGCAGTCCTGGGCGTGGGAAGTAATCTGGGAGAAGGGCCTGAACGTATGGAAGGACTCCTGGAGAACCCGGGAGGCCTATGGAGAGGCCCGGCAGGTGGCAGGGGGCGGGCTCCAGGTGTCCTGGAGAGGAGGGGGGCGACACAGATGGGCCTGGAGCTCCCGCATGCCGGGGGCGGGGGCTCTGCCTGGTTGGGCTGGGCTAAGCTAATGTCTCTTGGGAGAAGGCGCCAGAGCTGGGCTGTGAGCTCCGCCTCAGCCCGGCCTGACGCGGGGGCGAGGGTCAGGGGGCGGTGGGTGGGGATCCAGCCCTGGGATTTCCCCCCCCAGGAGGCTGGGGAGACTGAGAGGTGGCGCCGGAGCATGCGCGGAGGTGGCAGCTGGAAGGGGCTGCCCGACGTGGTGGGGGCGTGGCTGCCTGAATACCCCAACCCCTCCCCCGCCCTGTTTGGCCTAGGAAACCCAGCTCGCTGATGGGGTGCATTTTCTCAGGTTGTACAAGCAGAGTGCAAGTGGAAATTGTCCCCTCCTCTATCATGGGGGTTCTTATATTTGGCTCTGAAGCCCCTCCGGTCACAATTTGCCAAGACTTGTTTGAAGGAAACTGCCAAAATGCCTTTTTCTGCCACATAAGGAAAGACTGGGTCTGAAGCCATGTTTTGGGGGCAGGATCTCTCTGAAGATAGGCTTCAGAAAAGGTGTTGGTTACTGAGGGACCAGGTCTACCTGGTTTGCAGGTTTCTGGTCCAATTCTACAGAGATGGGAGTTTTTAAACCAAGGATAATGACCTTTTCCATTGAATTGTTTCCTGAAGTTAGTTAATCACTTTTTATGCCATAACATTTTCATGGCTCCTGTCTTTGGATAGATATCTTTCCTTTTTCATCTCTACTCCCCAGAAGTTGTCAGGGGCATGTCATTAGAACCAAGGTTGCCAAGCTAGTGTGATACAAATGAATCGTTGGGAAGGGGAGAGCTTATAGCATTGCCCTGGTGATTCCCAGGTAATAGCTTTATTTTTCTCTTTCCAGCTAAGAACAGAGGAGAAACTGAGTCAAGGTTTTTTTCCCCCAGAAGAGAAGTCCTTTGGGGTAGGCTGTGGATTGCTTGAATCTCTCATGTCCTAGGTCTCTTTTACCTTGTGATTCAAGAAGCAATCTGAATCCAGGAATCCTTTAGGACCTCTCTCACCACTACCTTTCCTTTTGATTTGAGAATGGATGTAGGATTTCTGTTTGGAAAAATCTTTTTGAGAATGGATGTAGGATTTCTGTTGGAAAAATCTTTTTCAGACTAGACCTAACAATGCCCTCACCCCATCCCTTTCTTGAACTCTCTTAAGTCATTCATTGAGTGATCTATAAGTACTTCATGACTAGTTTCCTCCAAACAAAAAGCCCTGTAGGTCCTAAGGTGGATTCAGAGAGCAGCTGACCTCAGTGCAAACTGCTTCCTCCCTCTCTCCATCCCCTATACCCTCTCAGTTTACTAGGCTGGAGAATATTTCTAACAACCTGTGGACTAGAATAAGGTGAATATGTCCCTGAGGTCCAGATGGATTGCTGAGAGCTGGCACCTGTTCCAGACTGCTAATGATTTTGTCCTGATGAATTTCTAATGGACTCTAGAGTGATGAAAATTTTTACTTTTTTTATCTGTTAAAGGAAAAAACCTGGGGGAGGGGCTGGAACCTGGTGTCTGGAGTCAGCCTTGGGAAATTCAGTCTGAAAGCTGTTGATGGGGGAACCCCATAACTGCCTCCCTTTTAGGCCTAGACTTATTCTCTTGAAAGAACAGCATTTGGAGTGGTGTCTCCAGAAAGTCTGAGGACAAAAATACCCCAAACTAAGGCATTGTTACTTATATCTAGGTGTGCCTTCTAGGCACGGGTGTGTCCCAAGCATAAGCTCTAGACCTGGAACTCCCTGAGGGTAGAGGTAGTATCAGATTTACTTTTAGAATCAGCAGTTGCTTAGTGTATAGTCCCTGACACAGAATACATGTTTATTAATCGAATTGAATCATGTTCAAGTGTGAACATATGGTTAAGCTCATATGTGCATATTTAATTACTTGTGTATACTCATGTGGGTATTTAATTTGTGGGGAAATCCTTTCTGGAGAGATTTGCCTCTTAGTCTTTACTTATCTACCACCTCACGTAGCTTTGAGTTCATGTCTTTTAAATACGCAATCTGGCTCCTTGGGAGGTATGTAGGCCTCTGAACTGCAAGGAAGGAATCCTGAGCCAGAGCTTTCAGCTCTGTTACTTTTCCTTCTCTGGGCTGGTTAAGGATAGGGGGAGGGGGAGTGTCCTTGCAGGACCCCTCCCTTCTTGCTTTTGTTTGGGGTGTGTGTGTGTGTTGGGGGGGGTGGACCCCGCCCCTTTCTCTCTTGGCCGAGCTTTGTCCTCTGTGCTGGGGCCCTCATCTGCATCACAAAGTGGCCGTCTGTCCCTGTCTGAGTCTGAAGGGAAGTGTCTCCCTTTCTTAGACTAAAAGCTGGGGGCAGGGTTGGGTAGAGGGGGACTTTGTACAGTTGTGAGGCTTTCAGGGGGATAGAATGGGAGAGAGGTTCTTGTTTCTTTCTACCTTACCTAGTTTGGGTTTGAAGTGGACGTGTGGGCTCCCCTATTTTTCCCAAACCTTCCTTTGCTCTAAAGGCAAAGTCTGGTGTGTTGTCTGTCCTGTTTCTAGGAAAGAGAAGACTTTGAGGCGAGTGTCTGCCCCATTCACTTTCATTTCTACCCAGCACCTAGCTCTAGGGCAATGTCTTTCTCCCAAAGCCCCTAACATTAGGCCTGGGAGTCTAAGGAGGTAAATAGAATCTAAGAACTTGGGGAAGGGGAAAGATGTCTCTTATAATTTTCACCCACAAGGGTGCTCATTTGTCCTGTTCAGCGTTTATGATTGTTTTTGAGCATTTGCAGGTATTTATGTATTTGTGTGCTTGTGTGATTTTGTGATGTGTCTATGCATATGTTTATTCATTCATTTCACATCTGAATACTGAACATCTCTGTGTGTACATGTGCACATACCAGCACTAGAGATTCGGCTGTGACCAAGGCAGCTACAGACCCTGCCTTTGAAGAACTCTGTTGAGAGTGGTGAGGGATATGTATATAAAGGTAAACTGTCAAGGTCTAGGTTGTGTTTGGATGTGCGTGACAGGATTATGTGTCTTTGTAGGCCTGTGTAAAATTTCTGTCCAGCTCTTTCCGGGGTAGGTGGCCAGGTGTGTATAGTTCCCTATGTAGCTGAGTTCTGAAGGCCTTTTCCCTCCAGGCTGGGCCTCCAATTCCCTGTCTGCAGAGTGGGGTGGGCTTGACAGGTGGTTAGAGGGAGTCCAACAGCTTAGCTCTGGGAAGTATACCCCTCCCACAAATGATTCTGACCTTTTCCTGACCTCCTAGCTGAAGATACACCCCATCCCCCCAGTCTGTCTGACTGTGAAAGCAGAGCTCTGATAATGGGAAGTTCTGGGCCTGTTTATCCCTCTCTCCTCCCACCTGGGCTGGTCTTCTACTGGCAAGAACAATAGTAACTGGGGACAAAGGCTTATCTTAGGCAGTTTCCCTTTTTTCTCCCTTTCCCCCTATGCTAGAAAATAAGACTGAGGGTAGCAATCAGGCTGGCCCTGCCCTAGCCCTTTCCCAAGGGCCCCCTCTGTCTTGAAATTGATCCCTTCTGCTGACTGGACCCTCTGTTTGGAAGGATTTGTGGGGCACGGGGAATCTTATGTTCTCTTTCCCAAGAGCCAGTTTCTCCTCCATGGCATTGTAATTGCTGTCTTTCCTTCCCAGCACCTTAGTTGTTGTTGTTGTTGTTTTTTAAGTTTTTTAGCTGAAGCTGGACACATACCTTTATTTTACTTACTTTATGTGGTGTTGAGGATCAAACCCAGTTCCCTGCATGTACTAGGCGAGTAATCTGTCGCTGAGCCACAACCCTAACCCCTTAGTTCTTTCCCTCCTTTCCCTGGCAAATTCAAGCCTTTTTCTGTTGCATCCTCCAGTTCTGGCATTTTCTTCAGCCCTGATTTTATCTTCTCTCCTCTGCTTAATCATCAACCAAAATCCATTTAGCCTTTTCTCTTTTTTTTCTCAACTCTGGCCATTTTGTTGCCTTACTTTTGTCTCAAACACTGTCCTTTCCCCCTCAATCTGGCCTTCTTTGGGTCTTTCTCCTGCCTACATTGCAGAAGAACATCAAGATAATGTAGCCAAGCCTAGTGACACACACTTGTAATCTTAGCTTCTTGGGAGGCTGAGGCAGGAGGATCACAAGTTTGAGGCCAGTCTGGGAAACTTAGCTAGAGCCTGAGTGGAGGGAAAAAGTGTCATCTGTGTTCAGGATGGTGTGATGAGTGCATCCAGGTGGCAGAGAAGGACATTCTTGGTCTGCTAGATATCTGGTAGAGATGAGTGTCTTAATCTAGTAGAAGGAAGGAAGGGTTTTGTTACTGAGAGCCAGAGTTAGCCCCTTCACTTAACATGCATTGGGAACTTAGTAAGCATTGTCTTGATGTATTTAAGGTATTTATTTCTCTATCTGAAAGAGGTTTAAAAACTAAAAAATGAAAATGGTGGGGGGACAAAAAAAAAAAAAAGAGAGACAGCCTAGGAATGATTGAACTTCCTAACCTAGCTTCCACTAGGTTAGGAAGCAGGAAAGAGGCTTCCCGTATATTCTTCTGTTCCTGTTCCGGGAGGCCTTGTGTCTTCTCTGATCAGAATCATTAGGAAATTGCCAAACTCAGTCCTCACTGGCCTTTTTGTCTTATAGCTGCGGGCGCCTACCTGCCCCCCCTGCAGCAGGTATTCCAGGCACCTCGACGGCCTGGCATTGGCACTGTGGGGAAACCAATCAAGCTCTTGGCCAATTACTTTGAGGTGGACATTCCTAAGATCGACGTCTACCACTACGAGGTGGACATCAAGCCGGATAAGTGTCCTCGCAGAGTTAATCGGTAAGCGATGTACATCTTTGCCACCAAGTTCATGAGTCTTTGCTTTCTTGAGTCTCAGAACCTTGAAAGAGGGACCAAAAAGGTAAAAGAAAAATTTAATTGAGGATGGCACCATCGAATCCAAGAAGACATTTTGAGGGAGGGATGCCAGGTAAGGTAAATGCTGAAAAATACTGTTGGATTTGTTTATCAGGAGATAATTGGTAACATTCACCGATGCAGTTTCAGTGAAGTAGTTGGGCTAGTTAACCCAGTAGCTACAGTGAGTAAAGGAATAAGTGGAAGGTAATATGGTAGGAATAATGAGAACAAATGGCTTTTTCCAGATAGCTTGGCAGTGAAATGAGGAGGGAATGTATTGGCTAGAGGAAACCATAGGGGCCAAGTGATTGCCTAGCACATTTCATTATTTGTTGAAATGAATGAATGAGGAGCTTTTAAGAATGAGGCATGGGGTAGTTTATAGATTGAGGTGAAGGAATTGGTAAAGAACGAGAGGTTAAAAGGTAAAACTCAGGCAGGAGGAATGTGGGTGGGATATCCTTGCTGAGGTAGGAGGATATTGCAGGATATATATTTGGGGGATTAGCCTTAGATAGAAAAAGTAAAATTTTTTTCTAAAATTAATTTATTACTATTTGAAAATGATGTGAACAATATAAAAAAAATTCAAGAACTACAAAACAAGTAATAATAAAAAAATGTCTCCTTATTACCCTGGTTCCTGTAGGCCTTGATTTTTACCTTTCTTGAGTATGTTTCCAGATTTTTTTTTATGCATATGCAAGCATATATGCATACATAATATTTTTAAAAAATGCAGAATATACAGTGTCTTAAATACCTTGTTCTTCATCTTTTATTTTTCCACTAAACCATTTATTTTAGAAAATAGTATGAATTAATACATGCAAATCTGCCTCATTCTTTGCATTGTTCTATAGGTATTTCCTTGAACAACTGTATTTAACTTATTTAATCTATTGAGGAACTTTTAGGTTGTCTAAACTTCTGCTACATAAGTGAAACTGTTGAATATTATTATATGTAGATACTTATTTGCACTTAAATGTGAGTGTATCTGTAGAATAGTTTCCTAGGAATGGATTTGCTGGCATAACACATTTTAAATTATTGAGATAGCATCAGCTTTTAAAGATAAGTTGTAAGTTGTATCAAAGTGCTTGTTCCCCACACCCGCACCAGTCTTGTATATCTGCTTGTTTTTGTTTTTTGGCATTCTGATAAGTAGATAATTACATCTTGGTCTATTTAAAAATTTTATCTCATTAATGAATGAGGTTGAACAGGTTTTCATATGTTTAAATGGAAGAAGCATTTCAAATGTGAGAGGAAGAGAGGGAAAAAGATGCTTGCATGTAGAAATATGTTTGTGTGTATGTCTGGGAACTCAAGAGTAGCCTTGTCTGCTCTTTTCAGAGATATTAGAGCTGCTTTCTGATGGGAGGCAGGAGTGGGTTCTGAAGTGAGATGATAGTGGAGAAGGGTTGACACAGTCTATGAGGGATGGAAGTAATCAGGGACATGAAGAACATTCCTGTGCAGCCCTGAGCCTAATTGGGATTGAAACCATGTGTTTATAGTTATTCCTAAGGTACCATTCTGAGTGTGTTTTATACAATAGTAAGCAAGCTTTGATTTAGAAAGTAGAGAGATCAGGTGGTTGGATGGGCTGGGATTTTGAAAGAATGATAGACACTATGAGATTTAAGTAGTAGAGGTCAAGAAGGGAAATCAAGGAAGAGATGATAGTGGAGAGAAAACAGCAAAATGGGACTAAGTGCATCAGAGAGAGAGGTGAGGTTCTACAGTTTATTCCTATTCCAGTTCAGATCTCTTTTTCCCTTATCAGACTGGGATTAGAGATTGGAACACTTGGATTCTGGATAGACCCTGGGATCAAGTCCTTTCCCCTCAAATTTCCTCTTCTCAGAAGGCATTCACACCCACTTTTTCAGGCCCTTGAGAAACAGGATCACCTTGGAACATGTTAGAAATGCAGAATTTCAGGCTGCACTCTAGACCTATTAAATCAGAATGCATTTTAATAAACCTCCAGGTGATGGATAGGAATATTGAAGTTGAAGAAGCATTTCCATAGACAAGATGTTAGGAGTAAATACAATTGATGGGACATTGCCTGACTTTGAATAACTTCCAAAAGCTTGAAGTGGTAGTCTCTCAGCTTCCACAGGCTACTCCTATCCCCCACAGGGAAGTGGTGGAATACATGGTCCAGCATTTCAAGCCTCAGATCTTTGGTGATCGCAAGCCCGTGTATGATGGAAAGAAGAACATTTACACTGTCACAGCACTGCCCATTGGCAACGAACGGGTAAGGTTGGGAGTCAGGCTAGGCCTATGTCAGGGGTCTGGAGTGGAACAGCTCATGTAAGCCCATTTGAAATCTGGAAGTCCAGAGATCCTTTTAGTCTTTTGTGCTGAGAAAATGTGTTTTAGGTTGAGGGATGGGTAGGTGCTTATGTTTATTTGGCCTATTATATGTCTGCCCCCTAAACCGACTGAAATTAGAATTAAAACAGACCTGAAGGACTTCCTACTGGGTTGAGAGGGACAGAAGCACCGAACCAAGGTAGCTGGAAACTGAGGAGCTGGATTTACTCTGGGGTCTTTATTGTGAGCCCCTGTTGACTTAAAGAGCAGATTCTTGGCAGATCTTGGGGGCATTGGGACAAGGTAAGGAATGCTGGTCTGTGGGAAAGTGATGTCAGTCCTTCACTCCTTTTTCTCACCCTCCTAAAGGTCGACTTTGAGGTGACAATCCCTGGGGAAGGGAAGGATCGAATTTTTAAGGTCTCCATCAAGTGGCTAGCCATTGTGAGCTGGCGCATGCTTCATGAGGCCCTGGTCAGTGGCCAGATCCCTGTTCCCCTGGAGTCGGTGCAAGCGTTGGATGTGGCCATGAGGCACCTGGCATCCATGAGGTACTGGGTGTAGTTGATATCTGGGCTATAGTGTTGGCAGAACTGCTTTGGAGGGAGGAGGGGAGTGAGCACATATTAAGGTCCCAGAGTGTTCAATGAAAAAAAGTTGAAATCCTACCATGTACCAGACAAGTGTGCATATACATTTAGGTGGTTTAAATCCCAACCCTGTCCTTAGATGTCTTTGGGTCTCACCCCATCTGTCCCTGCAGGGCAGAGAAAAGGTAGAGACTTGCACAAGGTCAGTCATACAACTAGTAAAGGATCAGAGCTGGCATTAAAGCCCTGGTGTCCTGCCTTCCAGGCCAGGGCTCCTCCGTGCCCAGGATGCCTCACAGGGTGGGGGCCTGTGCCCGAGGGACCAGTTCTCTGCCTGTCCCTGCCAGGTACACCCCTGTGGGCCGCTCCTTCTTCTCACCGCCTGAGGGCTACTACCACCCGCTGGGGGGTGGGCGCGAGGTCTGGTTCGGCTTTCACCAGTCTGTGCGCCCTGCCATGTGGAAGATGATGCTCAACATTGATGGTGAGTGGGGAGAGCTATGGAGCCAGGGGCACCCCAAGTCCAGTCATCATACTCCCAGCCTCATCCTTCCCAGCTCTGCAACCACACTCCTAGTCTAAATCCTATAGCCCTGGCACCCCTTTGTCCCCTATCCCAGTGCCCTATAAGGAAGAGGGTATTCATTACAATGCTTGCACTTAGTCTAGAAGACAGAACCTGAGCTGAGCTATCTCTACCCTGTCCCCACAGTCTCAGCCACTGCCTTCTACAAGGCGCAGCCAGTGATTGAGTTCATGTGTGAGGTGTTGGACATCAGGAACATAGACGAGCAGCCCAAGCCCCTCACGGACTCTCAGCGTGTTCGCTTTACCAAGGAAATTAAGGGTGAGGACTCAGCCAGGTGGGGAAGGAAAACAGTGCACCTTTTTCTTTAGCCTTAAGAGGAAATTCCCTTGGGAGAGGCCAAGCCTGGGCACATGAGCAACCTATTCCAACTCTGACAAGTAGTGTGTGTATCTCAGGCCTGAAGGTGGAAGTGACCCATTGTGGACAGATGAAGAGGAAATACCGTGTGTGTAATGTTACCCGCCGCCCTGCTAGCCATCAGACGTAAGTTGGCAGGGTTGCTTAGTCATACTCAACTGGTGGAAGAGGGTTGAGATTTCAAACACTCCCCTGAGTCCCCTTCTCCCACTGACCCTGAGAATGAGCCTTAGACTAGCCCTGTTTTTGAAGATAAGCTGTGGGAATTTGGCATCCCTCCTCAAGCCTTCCCAGATCCATTGATTGTCTCTACAGTAATTTTACCTTCTTGATCTTCTTTCTTTCTTGGGCCTTTACTATAGAGCAGGCATATTCCATTAATTCTAGTTATTGTTCTATAAATATTAGAATCTCTCTCAATTTATTCTTCCTGAAAAAAGCAGTCCAGGCTCCTGGGCTTATCCTTGGGAAAACTATACTTTATTCCAGCTCCTTTCTTGACTGAAAGCTATGCTGGACTCTATCTACTCTGTGTCAGGCTTTATGTTCAATGTTAGAAATATGTAATGATCAGATATGCTCCTGACTGGGGTGGATCATAACCTTCAAATATTTGGCTTTTGCCATGGAGCCCAGCATTGCCTGTTTTCCCAAGAGTGGCAGTGCTCAAAGAGGTTGGGTAGGATGAAGCAATTTCTGAAACTTTTCATGGTTGTGGGTCTACAGAGGTGGGATTGAATGCTGGGTTATGATACCTCCTTTCCTTCCTTCAAACAGGTTTCCCTTGCAGCTGGAAAGTGGACAGACTGTAGAGTGCACAGTGGCACAATATTTCAAGCAGAAATACAACCTTCAGCTCAAGTATCCCCACCTACCTTGCCTGCAAGTTGGCCAAGAACAAAAGCATACCTATCTGCCCCTAGAGGTAAGGCTGCCAAATAATGGCTGGGCTGGGAAACAGTCATTATACCAGAACACTGATTATCAGAGATCTGTTGATTCATTCATAATCTCTCATCCTCATTTTCAAGTTTAGAAAATTGACAAGATGAAGAAGGCATGAGGTAGGTCTGTGAAATAGAGGCCTTTGTCTTACCTGCTGAATTCTTTTCTTATCCCTGGTTCTACCCTTGTGTTCTTTTAAGAGGCTAGGCAGAAGGGCAACATATATTTACTGTTTAATAAGTAATTAGTTCAGTTGGGCACAGTGGGACATGCCTGTAATCCCAGTGGCTCAGGAGGCTAAGGCAGGAGTATCACAAGTTCAAGGTCAGCTTGAGCAACTTAGTTCATAAGTAATTTAGTGAGACCCTATCTTAAAAGTTAAAAAAGGCTGGAGATGGAGATGTAGTTTAGTGGTAAAGCACATTCAAAAAAAAAAAAAAAAAAAAAGAGAGAGTAATCAGCATTCAAACAGATTTTCAGATACTCATGTTATCTTTCATTTTTTTTTAAGTTGTAGATGAACACAATACCTTTATTTTATTAAATTATTTTTATGTGGTACTGAGGATTGAACTCAGTGCCTCACAAGTGCTGGGCAAGCACTCTGTCACTGAGGTATAACCCCAGCTCCTGTTATCTTAATTTCTTTTTTCCTGTTCTCCGGAGAGATCTTTCTTGACCTAGTGTACCTTATTCTACAAATGTGCATTATTCTAAATAAAATGGAAATGAATAGTACTAAATTCTGTTTCCCTGGTGGTTAATGTGTTCCTTTTGAAAAACCGTGAGCCCCAAGATTTGTCATACTTTTATACTTTGGTAGACGATTGAAATCCTGCAATTAAAGAAAAAATAGTAATGCTATTTAAGTTATAGAATACAGTGCAGAATCCCTGGGCTGTATTTGGTTTAGTATGTGCTAGACAGAATATCTCCTGGAAAACTTCTGCAGATGGCTTCATTGTTTAGTCCAATATTACTCAGAAAGTAAGGTCAGTACACCAACAGGATAGGCATCACTTGAAAGTTTATTTAAAATAAAGAATCTCTTTCCTTAGTACTGAGTCAGAATCTGCCTTTTAACATCCAGAGGGGATTTATAATTATATTAAAGTTGGGAAGCAGTACCCTAGATTATTTTTGGTTTTCATTTATTTTTTAGTTGTAGGTGGACATAGTATCTTTATTTCTTTCCTTTTTGGTACTGGGGATTGAACTCAAGGGCACTTGACCACTGAGCCACATCCCAGCCCTATTTTGTATTTTATTTAGAGACAGGGTCTCACTGAGTTGCTTAGTGCCTTGCTTTTGCTGAGGCTGGGTTTGAACTCTAGATCCTCATACCTCAGCCTCCCAAGCCGATGGGATTATAGGCATGTACCACCATGCCTGGCCCTTTATTTCATTTTTATGTGGTTCTGAGGATTGAACCCAGTGCCTCATCAATGCTAGGCAAGCACTCTATCATTGAGTCACAAACCCAACCCCCCTAGACTATTTTTCATCCTAATAGCTGGAGTCAGATAGCTCAGACCAAAGCTCAAGCTTTTGTGAGTTTCTAAGATTCTGGAACTAACCCCTGGAAATGAGACTGAAGGGGAAAGAGAAGCCAAAGCCCATAATTCTGACTTGGTTAATAGCTGGTGATGCACAGAAAGTAGGTTGAAAGCATTATGTTCTTTGAAGAATAAATAGAGATCTTTAGGGATAGTTTCAGCTAAATTGATACTGGATGATAATGTACTGTAAGCTGAAATTTACCAGCAAATTAACATTATTTCTGTTTAAACTATAGTTTTCAAGGTGAATAATTTTAATGATTTATATCTTGGTTTTTTTATTGTTGTTGTATAACAAGTAATTTATTGAGTTCTTACTATGTGTTGTGTACTCATTTATATCCTATGAATATAGAGATTAACAAGATAGACAATGTCCCTGCTGTCATGGAACTTACATTCTGAAAGGGGAAGAATAATAAGTTGATAAACAAATAAGATAGTTTCAGATGGTAGTAAGTGGTATAAAAATAATAAAACAAGTTAGGTGGGCTCAGTGATGCATGCATGTACTCCCAGAGACTAGGGAGGCCAAGGCAGGAGGATCACAAGTTTGAGACCATGGATGGGGATGTGATTCAGTGGTAGAGTGTTTACCTACCATGCATGAGGTCCTGGGTTTGATCCTCAGCACCCACAATTAAAAAAAAAAAATCTTGGGGCTGGGGATGTGGCTCAAGCGGTAGCGCGCTCGCCTGGTATGCGTGCGGCCTGGGTTCGATCCTCAGCACCACATACCAACAAAGATGTTGTGTCCGCCGAGAACTAAAATAAATAAATAAATTCTCTCTCTCTCTCTCTCTCTCTCTCTCTCTCTCTCTCTCTCTCTCTCCCCCTCTCTCACTCTATCTTTAAAAAAAAAAAAAATCTTACATCTGGTGGACTAGGGTTGTAACTCAGTGGTAGAATGCTTGCCTAGCATGTGTGAGGCACTGGATTCAATTCTCAGTACCACATATAAATAAATAATAAATTAAATGAAGGTCCATCAGCAACTAAAAAAAATAATTTTAAAAATCTTACATCTGGCATCATCCAGAAAAAAAAACAAAAACAAAAGTGTGTTTGAAGCCAGCCTCAGCATCTTAGAACCTGTTTCTAAATAAAATAAAACGTAAAGGACTGTTGGTAAAGCACCCTTGGATTCAATCCCCAGCACCAAGGAGCGGAAAAAGGATAATAAAGCAAGTTAAGGGCATAGAAGTAAGGGTGTGAGGGGTTAGGAAACTACTTTAGTTGTTGTTGTCAGGGAAAGCCTTTTTTAGGAACTATTGAACTAAGTCCAAAATTATGCTTACCAACCTTGTAACAGCCTGAGGGTGGGGCTTTCAAGGCAAGAGGACTAGCAAGTGCAAAGGCTCTAAAGTAAGGTGGAGTTTGGTTCTCTTTTGAGGGCCAGATAGAAGGCGCTAGTGGTAGGAATGTGTTATATGATGTAATAGGAGATGATGCTGGAGAGAGGTGCAAGTCAAATCATATAAGATATTGTGGCCAAGGGGGATTTTTTTTTTTTTAAGAATAGCTTCATCAAGATATGATTAACATACCATAAAATGCATCTTCTTAAAATGTACAATTGGGTGGTTTCAGTGTATTCACAGAGTTATGCAACATTTTACTAATTCCAGCTATTTTCTTTACCCCCAGAAGAAAGTGCACACTCATTAGCAGTCATGCACTATTCTTTTTTTTTTCCCAACAGCCACTGGTAACCACTACTCTATTTTCTGTCCCTGGATATGCCTCCTCTGAACATATCACTTAAGTAGAATCATACAATATGTGGCCTTTTGTGAATGATTTCTTTTATTTAGTATAATTGTTTCAAGATTCAGCTCGTTATTTTCAAGGTTTATCTGTGTTCTATTGCGTGGATATGTGTCACATGTCACATTTTGTTTCTCCTTCAGTTGATGGACATTGGGTTGTTTCCACTTTTTGACTATTATACATAAGGGTTCTGTGAACATTCTTTATACATGCTTTTGTGTGTGAACACGTTTTTGTTTCTCTTGGGTATGTATTTAAAGAGTGAAATCATTTATAACTGTGTTTAACATCTTGAGCTGCCAAGTGTTTCCAATATGGCTGTGTTGTTTTAGAATGAGTAAGGGTTCTAATTTCTGGTTAGTGGAATTTTATTCTAATTAGAATAGGAATCAATTGGAAAGTTGTTTGTTTTTGCAGGATGGGTATCAAACTCAGGGCCTTGTGCATACTAGACAAATGCTCAGCCACTGAGCTACATCTTTAGCCCTGGAAGATTTTTTTTTTCTTAATGTATTTTTTAGTTGTATATGGACACAATACCTTTATTTTTTTTATTTATTTTTATGTGATGCTGAGGATTGAACCCAGTGCCTCATTACATGCTCTGCCTCTGGGCCACAGTCTCAGCCCCAGCCCTGGAAGATTTTAAGTAAAAGAAAAACAACATGGATTTTTTGAATTCCACAGCTAGAAACTAGTAATAGCCCAGTGCCTCCAATTCAAATGTTCAAATCAAAATTCATTTCTGCTTTCATTTTTCTATTTCAAATTGTGGTAAAATATATATAATATAAAATTTGCTATTTTAACTATTGAGTTTAGAGTTTAGAGTTTCATAGCATTAAATACATTATTGTAAAACTGTCATTATTCTCTATCTCCAGAAATTTTTCATCATCTCAAACTGAAACTGTACCTGTTTAATAACTCTCCATTGCCCTGTCCCTTTAGCTCTGGAAACCACCATTGTGCTTTCTGCATCTATGAATTTGACTACTCAAGAAACCTTATATTATAAAGTTGAATCATAATGTTTGTCCTCTTATGGGCTTATTTCACATAACACAATGTCTTTAAGGTTTATGTTGTAGCATGTTAGAATTTCCTCTGCGTTAAGGTTGAATAATATTCCTTTGTGTATGCCACATTTTATGTGTTCATCCATTGATGAACACTTGAGTTACCTCTACATTTGGCTACTGTGAGTAAAGCTGCTGTGAAAAAGGAGCACAAATACTTATTCATGTCTCTGCTTTCACTTCTTATGAGTACACACCCAGAAGTAGAATTGCTGGTTCACATGGTAATTCTGTGTTTAATTTCTTCCTTCCTTCCTTCCTTCCTTCTTTCTTTCCTTCCTTCCTTCCTTCCTTCCCTCCCTCCTTCCCTCCTTCCCTCCTTCCCTCCTTCCTTCCTTCGTTCTTCTTTCTTTCTGCTAGTGATTGAACCCAGGGCCTTGTGTGTGGGAAGCAAGCAGTATACCGACTGAACTATATCCCCAGCCCTGTGTTAAATTTCTTGAATCACCATACCATTTTCCATAATGATTGTACCATTTTGCGTTCTCATTAGCAATGGTTCTGGTTTCTTTCCTGCGTTAGTTTTTTGCTAATGCTAATTCTATAGCACTGGAAACAATGGAGAGTGCTACAACTTTAAAACATCTTTAAGAGAGCAACCGCATAAATTTTAACAATGCTGGATGTCCATTAAATTGCTGATATTGTGTGTTTGTTAAAATATGGAACTTAAAAGCAGGTGACCTTGGTTTGGTTTTCCCTCCCATTTTTAGCATGAACTCTGGGAATTAGAATGAGAACCAGCATGTATATCATGTTGGTCTTAGGGTGCGTGTTATACATTTCATCTCATCTAAATATTTACAACAACATTATGAAACAGTGTTTTTCCCCGTGTCTAAGATTGTAAAAGCTGAGTCTCAGGTTAAGGGACCTGCCAAAGGTAACATCATTTAGAAATGCAAAACTGGACTTTAAACCCAAGTCTCTCAAAACCTACTTACCCTTTATTCTGCTATAAACCTTCCTGCTCACAGCATCCTGAATATATTGGGAAGTGGCAGTCTTATACATCACTAGACATTTTTTTTTTTTGTCTTTATCATTTTCTCTTGGAGCCAGAACAGATGAATCACGTAGCAGGATTTCCTCACAACAATGGTGGACACTGTTGGCTGACAGTGATTTCTGTAGTCTGGGGGCTCAAGAGTTTAAAAGCCCTCTGTAGTCCTCCTCAATTGTTGTAGGATGGAACAACTCACTTCCTGCCACTAGTGGAGACTGCTGTAGGAATTAATTTGTTTGAGTTTCAGTATTCAGAAGAGCTCTATGTTATAGTTTATTGAGGGTTTAATGTGCCCTAAAAATGTGCTCAGTCCTTTAAATCCTTTATTTCCTCTCCATACGGCCCTATCAGATTGATATTGTTCTCATTTAATAGACCTGAGCTCTGAGTCTGGATCCCAAGGTTCTAATCACACAATAGTATTATTTTTTGTTTTGAATGTGAATATTTTGTAACATATCAAGTAAAACTCAAGAGGAGAATACATGTATGTACAAGAGATTCTTTCCCTGGTTGACAGTGAAGGTCTCTTATAGGGTGGATTGAACTCAAGCCAGAGCTGCCTGTCCTTTTCATTTCCTCAGGTCTGTAACATTGTGGCTGGGCAGCGCTGCATAAAGAAGCTGACTGACAACCAGACTTCAACCATGATAAAGGCTACAGCTAGGTCAGCCCCAGACAGACAGGAGGAGATAAGTCGCCTGGTCAGTGGGGTTGCAGAGAAATGCATGCTCATTTACTCAGTTATTGGGACCCTTGGTAGCATAGATGTTTTAATGCCCCAAAAGACCCTCCTTCAAGAGAACCCAAGTTTGGATTTGGTGCCGGGGACTCTACAGGGCTGTTCTTGCTTCTTGACACTATAGCTATTTTGATTTTCCCCTCCTGATAACTTTACTGTTGTCCACTGCTGCTTCCTTCATTTTTTATTCCTCCTCCCACCTTACCTATTAGGGCTATTTCTTGCCAACTTCAGCTTCTCTTCAGGGCTCTCTCCTTGGGACCCAGAGGGTGAGTTACGGTATTACCAAGCTGCTGTTCTCCTAAGATGTCCTTCTTTGCCTGCAGATGAAGAATGCCAGCTACAACCTAGATCCCTACATCCAGGAATTTGGAATCAAAGTGAAAGATGACATGACGGAGGTGACGGGGCGAGTGCTGCCGGCGCCCATCTTGCAGTACGGCGGCCGGGTGAGCAGGGTCAGGGCCACACAACATCTCTGGGGCATATGTGGGTGGTTGGGTTGTTTAACCAGGGGCTTTTGGTCCCTACCCACTTGGTTCTACTGAGGCTCACCTGGGCGCCCCCCTCTGCCTATTCGCAGAACCGGGCCATTGCCACACCCAATCAAGGTGTTTGGGACATGCGGGGGAAACAGTTCTACAATGGGATTGAGATCAAAGTCTGGGCCATCGCCTGCTTCGCACCCCAAAAACAGTGTCGAGAAGAGGTGCTCAAGTAAGGAGGGTTGGTATGTGGGGTTGAAAGGGTGGGAAGAAACCCAGAGCTACTGTTCCCTGCTGCCCAGGGATCAAGATGGATCTATAGTCTGTTCTTTCTGTCTTGTCTCTGCCTGCCTTGTCCTTTCTGGCTGAGACTTCTTCCTTTTCCTTTTTTGTCCATCTATGGTTAGGAGACTTCAATAAGGAGCCGTGTCTGTACCAGAGATGATGATTTTAGGATATGAGTCTCCTAAGGGAGAGTTTAATTATTTTGTTGTTGCAATTATTATCATTGGTAATAAGTACTGGTAGTGATAACTATAATGTTTATGACACATTTTATTTAAATACCTAATTTATGTTCTCCCATTTCATCTTCATAGTGAATAGGTAGTGCTATTTCCATTTTCAGAGACTGTAGCTCAGAGAGGTTAATAAGTAACTTGTCCAAAGTTTGCACATCAAGAAAGTGTCAGAGTTGGGATCAAATCAGATCTGAGCTTCAAAACTTACGTTGCTAGTTGGAAACAAACAAACAAACATAATAAGCAGCTTGGTTAGCTCAGAGGTGAGCTGTCCTCTCCTATCCACAGAATTTGTTCTGTCAGGTCCAAGTGACCTGAATTAGGAGAATGTGACTAGTAAGGGTCTCTGCACCCTCAGGGCTGAGTGACTTGGAGTAGATGGCAGCTGTGGGGAAAGTGAAATAGCTGAATGGCTTAAGGAAACAAGCTAGGGGAATAATGACTTCAGTGAATGAATGAATAAGTGAAGTCACTGACCCTTTCTCTACAATCATTTGTTTTTAAACAAAAAACTTTTATTAAGGTATGTTTTTTAAAAATCCCACAAAACTCATACTTAAAGTGTACTGTTCAGAGATTTATGCTGTGGTGTGTGTGTGTGTGTGTGTGTGTGTGTGTGTGTATGTATCAGTGAGTGACAGAGTGAGAGAGAGAGAGAGATTGAGAAGAGAAGGGGAAATGTATTTATGGTACTGGGGGATTGAACCTAGGGTGTTCTACAACTGAGCTACATCCCCAACACTTTTTTATTTTAAATTTTATTTATTTATTTTTGTGATACTGGGAATTGAACCCAGGGGGGCTCTACCACTGAGCTACAACCCCAGTCCTTTGTATTTTTTTTTTGAGACAGGATCTCACTAAGTTGCGAAGGCTAGCCTTGAACTTGCTATCTTCCTGCTTTAGCCTCCTGAATTGCTGGGATTACAGGCATGTGCTACCACCATTATTTTTATTTTTATTTTGAGTCCTTCTTAATTTTATTTTTATTTTAAGACCAGGTCTCACTAAGTTGCTGAGACTGGCCTCAAACTTGTGCTGCTCGTGCCTCAGCCTCCTGAGTTGCTGGGATTTTGTGTCACCATCCCCACCTTTTGCTATCTTGATGTGGTGGCTCTCTGGATGTGGAATGGGGTCAGTGTACTCTGGGTATGAATTAGAGTCAGTGGAGCTGGTCATTTGGTGTTGTGATGAAGATAATGGAGACATGCCCTTGTGGGTTCAGATGGTCTTGGAGTCTTCATAAGAATTAGTTCTAGCAGTTCCTAATAAATCCACTGACTCTAGACCCTGCCCTTGCTCTTCTGCCCTCTCCTTACCATTTCCAGATAAACAGCCACCACTGTCATAATTATGGTTTCTCTTAAATAGATTTTTTTTGGGGGGAGGGTCCGCTTTCTTGGGTTCTTTGGATTTAGCTCCATTTGGGATAAGCTGCTCTTGCACTTGGCCTAGCATTGGAGGGTTGGCCCTTAGCAGTATTAGAAGGGCTCCCAATTTTTTTTCCTTTGAGCCTGATCATTTCATTGGTAGCTCTATTCTCTGTATACTTCTCTCTTACTTCCATGTTCTTTCATTGTCTATTTTTTTTTTTTTTTTTTTGTGTGTGTGTGTGTGTGTGGGAGGGGGGCAGTTTATTGTTTGGATCATTTTGAGGCATCAGGAATTGGTAACTACAATCTCAAGAGTTGGAAGGGGTCAATTTCATTGGGCATTTTCCTCTCTCAGTGACCCCCTAGGTATAGGGGGTGAGAATGTGATATGTGCATCTGGATCAGTGACACCCCATTATATGTGTGATTGTGAGCTAAAGGTAAAGACTTCTGAGTCTTCAGCAATGGCACTGGGTGAGATTGTCCAGGGAAAATGTGCATACTAAGCAGAGGCTGAAAATAGAGAAAATAGAAAGTAAACAGAACAATGTCTCCAAATGTAGAGGAGGCAGTGGGATTCAGAAGCACAGAGAAAGAGCCCCCTTTTCATTTGAGAATGGGGGAAGAAATGAAGTGAAGTAGGAGAAATTGGTAATTGGGAATGGATGAGGAAGTTCTTTAAACCCTCAGGATTTTTCTTCTGACTGAGGAGACTCTATTACTGTTGGGTCAGATTTCAAAACCTTCCCCCTCCTAGATGTTTCTTAGTACTTTTTGGTCCCTAGCACTGGGTACAGTATCCCAAATGTGGTCTGTTATTTAGAGAAGATTGGGAATACCCCTTCCCTTGAAGAAGGGACTCACTATTAATGAAGTCTGGTAACTCATTGGCATTTTTGGTAGTTACAGCAAGTTGTGTACAAGGCAGAGAAATGGAAGAAATGATGTTAGTGGACCTATGAGAGCCCTACTTCTTGTTTTCAGGAGACAATGCTTAGGTTATATTTTTTTTATTCTAACATTTCTTTTTTTGAAAAAAATTTAAATAATAAATGTAGAGGATAATACACGTTTCATATATCCATTATCCAGAGTTTTGTCAGTTACCTTATCCTTTTTTCAAAAGTAAATATAAATAAATTTGGCATTTTTTTATATCCTTCATTCTAGTTCCATTCCTCCCTTCTGATGTGGCATCTAAACAACTATTTTTGTTCTGTATTTGTACATTTTTGTGATGCTGTGGATTAAACCCAAGGCCTTTCACATGCTAGGCAAGCAGCACTCTAACACTGAGTATGTTTGATTAATTTTTAAAAATTTGTTAGTTTTTTTTTTCGGTTTTAATTTTTTATTTGTAAATGGACACAATAAAGGTTTGTTTATTTTTATGTGGTTCTGAGAATTGAACCCAGTGCCTCACACATGCCAGGCAACTGCTCTACCACTGAGCCACAAGCCTGAGTGTGTTTAAAGATTTTTTTTTTAAGAAATTTTAAAAATTTATTTATTTATTTATTTATTTTAGTTGTAGTTGGACACAACTCCTTTATTTGTTTGTATGTGGTGCTGAGGATCAAACCCAGGGCCTCGCGCTTGCTAGGCGAGCGTGCTTCCCCTGAGCCACAACGCCAGCCCCTGTTTAAAGATTTTTAAAAAATTAAATTCCCTGCTGCCTGTTTCAGTCTGTCAGTTTATTTTTGTAGGTTGATTTTTTTTTTTTAAACTATATTGCATGTGTACCCTGTCTACCAACTTTGTTTTCCTTTCCCAAAGTAAAGCCCTAAACTAAAGGAAAGAAGCTTGTTTAATTAGCTCAAGGTATCAAACAACCAGTAGGGGAGGAGGAAGCTTGTTTTTACTGAGCATCTCTTGAGCTCCCATCACTTTGGAACCTCATTTATTTTGAGCAAAAGGCCTTACAGTTAGACATCTGCCTATTTCTTTGCATATGTAATGAAGCACAGCTTTCAGCTGCTTGAATCGAGGACAAGGTAGGAGCCCTGGGAATACCTACAGGTCCTTTCTCTGGGGCTTTCTCCACTTCCTTGGTATTCTCTCTGTTGCACACTTGGCAAGCTCTGTCTTGTCCTATTCAACCATTAATGTATTTTTTTTCCACTATCTGCTCATGTCTCATTCATGTGCCTTAATAAGTGCTTAGCACCTAAGATGGAGACATTCATTTGAGTTTTAAAGTGGGACTTACTGGCTCCTATCATAATCGTGCTTGTGCTACAGGAACTTCACAGACCAGCTGCGGAAGATTTCCAAGGATGCAGGGATGCCCATCCAGGGTCAGCCTTGTTTCTGCAAATACGCACAAGGGGCTGACAGCGTGGAGCCCATGTTCCGGCATCTCAAGAACACCTACTCAGGGCTGCAACTCATTATCGTCATCCTGCCAGGGAAGACGCCAGTGTATGGTACAGTTCTCTTGGGACAGTGATAATGATGATAGGACACTTTTTGGGATAGCTCCCTGGGGGATTTTTGGTGGAGTTGATGGAGAGTTTTGATTTCTGCCAAAGGTGTTCCATGTTAGCATTCCTCTTATGAGAGAAATATCAGTCTATATGAGCTATTGGGTCAATGCTGCAGTCTGGCTGAGCACAAAATCACGAGCCACTCAGAGCCTTGTAGATTCAAACAGCAATTCTTTATTCCCGAACTCACACCGGCACTCTACACACATTCTGGGGAAATTCATGTTCTCAATCCCAAATACTTTTTGAATCCCACGAGAACTCAACGGGAACTCAAGGAGGGAGCGTGCCTGAGGCAGCAGGATACGCCCTATTCCCAGCCGGGTACACCTTAAACCTGGAACCGCCCTAAACCCAAGGAGCGGGTTACTCCCTATTCCCAGCAGGATATACCCTAAACCTGGATCCGCCCTAATCCAGTAGGATCCTCCCTAAACCTGGATCCACCCTGGTCAGGGTCACCTTTCTCAAACATACATGCAATGTCACTGCAAATGTCCAAGACAAGTCCATTTCCACGAGTCTTTCCTCTAAGCAACATGGGGTACGCTGGCAAGGAAATTGTCATACCTACTTGGCTAATGGCTCTCAGCAGGTCATTCTAGATTTTATTTACCTGCTCACAGTCCCTCCCAGTAATATTTACTGGGGACCTTGTGTGCTGGTCTTTCTGCCAGGCTCAGATGGCCAGATACACAGATGGGTCAGTTGAGATTCCTGTCCTTAGGAGTGTGTAGTTTATTAGGACATTGTGCAGCCCAAGCAAAGATATGGTGGTTCTGCTAATATTCTGTTACCTGATAATGATGTGGACTTTTTAAGAGGTTTCTGTCTTCCCTTTTTTCTCTTTTAGAAAAGAAATGACTATGTATGTCTCTGTTAGCACTTTTCTCTTATTCAATTTGCTCAATAGCTCTGTGCTATTGCTCCCATCCGGTTCTGTTATCTTTGGTAATTCATATACCTTTCAAGCTTCAAACATTTTTAGATTTCCCCCTCCTGGAATACGTTACTACAATTGTGTGTGTGTGTGTGTGTGTGTGTGTGTGTGTGTATGTATGTGTGTGTGTTACTGAGGATTGAATCCAGGGCCTTACGCATGCTAACAAGTGCTTTACCACTGAGCTACATTCCAGTTTTCTTCTTCCCTTGACTTCTGGATGTTTTCTCCTATCTCTCAGTTTTGTCATTATCAGGAATGTCTGGTATTCTCTGGCATTCTGTCCTCTGGTTTTACATTCTGTTGATACTCCCATTCATTCCAATTGCTTAGGTTATCACCTCTTGTTTATAAGTTATAGAACTAAAATCTTGATCCAGCCCTTGAACTCTCTGCAGTTCCTATATTTCCATTTGGACTCTTTCTTCTGCAAGTTGTTGGTCATCTATTCTAACCTTTATTCACAAGTCTTTCTTGAGCAGGTTACCAGATAAGATTTTGTGACTGTCCTATAAAAAATACCTTCAGGGGCTGGGGTTGTTGCTCAGTGGTAGAGCACTCACCTAGCAGGAGTAAGGCACTGGGTTCAATCCTTAGCACCACATAAAAATAAGATAAAGGTATTGTGTCCACCTACAACTAAAAGTATATGTTAAAAACAAAAACGAAAAAAAACACCTTCATTGGTCCCCATTCACTACTATGTTAAGGGCTTTGTGGGTACTGAACTTAGTTTAACCTCTTCAGTTTTATCTTGCACTGCTTACTTGCTATTCATACTAGAAGATCTGGAATTGGAGCTGAATTTAAGTCCTGGATGTACCAGTCAACTGGCTTAGACAAATTACCTAACTTTTCTGAGCCTCATCAATTAATGATATAAAAATCATCTAGCAGAGTGCCTGGCACATAGTAGATCCATTTTAAATGCACGTTCCTTGTCTGTGCTTTCCACTCTCTGGTTTGGCTCTCATCATTTTGTCTTTACCTGGCTATCTGACTACTCTTCTTGTTCTTCTCTTTTGCCCTTAAACTTCTCTCCATCCTTTGAGACCCAGTTTAAATGCTGCTTATTCTTTATTCCTGTCATTCCACCTGGAGGATGAACTTGTCTTTCTGGATTCCTCTGATTTATCAGGCCGCTGATCAGTTACTACCTTGTTTAATTTTGAATGTGGAATATATCTGACTCTACTCTGAAACCTTCTTGCCTCTGCACATATAGAAGATACTATCTTATGTTGTTATGATACTCAATAATTTCTTTTTTTTTAAGAAAGAGTGAGAGAGGTGGAGAGAGAGAGAGAGAATTTTTAATATTTATTTTTTAGTTCTGGGCGGATACAACATCTTTGTTTGTATGTGGTGCTGAGGATCGAACCCGGGCCGCACACATGCCAGGCAAGCGCGCTACCGCTTGAGCCACATCCCCAGCCCTCAATAATTTCTTATGAAGGGAAGTTGGGTGACCTTCAGGCTATTTCTCTCTTAAAGGGCCTTAAATTCATAGTCCTGAAAGAAAGATAAGGATGCTTTTTAGGAGAACTGCCTTGAGTAAGTATCCCTGTGTGTGGTTCCCTCTGTTACAGGAAAATCCAGTGTTTTGGCTTACTGGGGAGGCAGTACTTGATCAGAATTTTCCCCTTGCTGGGCTCAGTAATATTACACCTCTCCCCAGCCTTGTACCTTTATTAGGTCCTTGGGTTTCTTCTATTTACATGGACATGAGACTATCTGTCTGAAAATTAAGCCAGCAGATAAGAGAAGCAGTCAGATTCTACTAAAGACCCTTCAGGATGCTGGGTGAAATGACACTCTCCCTGTGATGGTCAGATCAAGGTCTTGTTGGCTTTGTGGTTGCCCTGAGAGTGTAGACAGTGTCAAATTTGCTCAGTTCTGATGTGGTACTATATATATCCAGTTTTCATTATATTTTATATTTTCTATCCATTAAATTGATTCCATTTACTTTTTTAAAAATGCAACTTCTTATTAATAATAGATACATAGAAATCTGAAGTGTTTAGTTCAATGAATTTTCACTGTCAACAGTGTAATCAGTACTTAGCAGAACATTATCACCACTCAGCTACCAGTTACTGAGGGAACCACTATTCTGGTTTCTAACACCATAGATTAGTTTTGCATATTTTTAAAATTTCATGTAAATGTAATCACAATGTATGTATTTTTTGTGTGTCTGGCTTCTTTCAGGCAATATTAAATTTGTGAGATTTATTTGTGTTGTGTTTAGTTGTAGTTTGTTACAGGTTTTCCATCATGTGAATATAACACATTTTACATGTATCTGTCCATTTTACTGTTAATACACGTTTGTATTGTCTTCAGTTTTTTTAAAAAAAATATTTTTAGTTGTAGATGGACATAAAATCTTTATTTACTTATTTATGTGGTGCTGAGAATTGAACCCAGTGCTTCACACATACTAGGCAAGTGCTCTACCACTGAGCTGCAACCCCAGCCCTAGTCTTCAGTTTTGACTACTATAAATAATGCTTGTACATGTCCTTTGAACACCTGTGCATATTTCTATTGAGTGTGTATTACCAACTAACACACCAATAGCAGTGTGTGATAGTTCTAGGAGTTTCAAATCCTTATTAAACTTGGTATTCTCTTTTTCATTTTAGCCATTCTTTGGGGTTTTTAATGATATTATTGCTTTATGCTTTTAATTTGATTTTCTTTTCTTTTTTTTTTCTTTTTTTTTTTTTAAAGAGAGAGTGAGAGAGGAGGGAGAGAGAGAGAGGGAGAATTTTTAATATTTATTTTTTAGTTCTCGGCGGACACAACATCTTTGTTGGTATGTGGTGCTGAGGATCGAACCCGGGCCGCACGCATGCCAGGCGAGCGCGCTACTGCTTGAGCGACATCCCCAGCCCTAATTTGATTTTCTTGTAACATAAAGTTGAATATCTTTATGTCTTGACCAGTCACTAGCCTCTTTTGTTAAGTACCTGATCAAGTCTTTAAAATACTAGATTTTTCCTTTGATATCATTAACTCCAAAGGACATTTCTGATCATCATTTTATCACTTTCTTAGATACATTTGACTTTTATTTTTGTTCTTTTTGGTATTGGGGATTGAACCGAGGGGAGCTTAGCCACTTCCCCAGCCTTGTTTTGTTTTATTTTTTTTTAAAGTTTTAGACAGGGTCTCACTAAGTTGCTTAGGGCCTCACTATGTTGCTGAAGCTGATCTTGAACTTGAGATCCTCCTGCCTCAGCCTCAAGAGTTCCTGGGATTACAGACGTGGGCTGCTACACCTGGTTTGCATTTGACTTTCTTATTCACTTGCTCCTTCTTGAAATACTGTCTTCCCTTGGTGTTCACCATGCAACACTGTCTTTTTCTTCCTTATAGCTGTTTGGATTTTTGCTCCTTGCAGACCCATCTTCCTGTTCTGCAAATACTGGGAGTTCCTCAAGATTCAGATCTAAGCCCTCTTTTCACTCTATCTTCCTTAATGATCTCATCAAGATCATGCCTTCAGTTACTGCCTGTACTTAAATATTGCAGAAATTTCTTTTGAGCTTCCAACCCATATGTCCATTTGCCTAGTTGATAACCTTAGTGGGATGACAAAAAACACTTCAAACTAAACATGTTTCTCAAAGAATTTGTTAGAAAAGCTAGAAACTTAAAATTTATCCATAAAAATCTCTTCTCTTTCTCATGCATCTTGTCTGTAACTGAGTTCCTAAAATCAAATATCTTCTGAATCTATTTGTTTGCATCTCAACAACTCGACTTTAATTTTTTTTTTTTTTAATTTTAAAAGTTGTTTTTTGTTGAGGGATGGGCAGTGTTGGGGATTGAACCCAGGGCCCAGTGCATGCTAAGCACAAGCTTTACTACTGAAATATGTCTTCAGCTCCTTGACTTTATTCTTAACCCACTAAGTCCCAAATTTTCAATTCTGTGACGATTTCAATGAAATTAATACATGTGCATTAAAATAGATTGGAAAACATAATTTAGTTCTCATATAATTTATTATTTAGTATTAATTACAATAACATTAATGAATATTATCACTAATCATTCATTTACTACTTTTCTCAAAAGAATAGAACTCTAGAAATATTTATTTCAAAGTTACCATGATACATTGTTTGCTCAATATAAGGGTTTTTTTAAAACATTTATATATTTACTTCAGTTGGACACAATACCTTTGTTTATTTTTATGTGGTGCTGAGTATCTAATCCAGTGCCTCACGCATGCTAGGCAAGTGCTCTACCTCTGAGCCACAACTTCAGCTTTCAATTTAAGTTTTTTGTTCCATAAATGGGATGATGGGACATAATGGGTTAATCTAAGCCACCCTCATCTTTTCCATAGATTAGCCTAATTACCACATTTTTTTCTGTTACAACATGGTCCCGTGCCTCTCCTTTTTAGCCAATATGGCCTTTCAATTTCTCAAATATATCGTACTATCTTATCTCCTAGCAGAGTACATGTTTCCTTTGCCTGAAATGTTTCCTCTCAAATCCCTCCTTTAAGCCCTTTGCTGCCTTCAGATTTCATTTTCATCATTTCTTACTCAAGAATATTTTTCTGACTAGTATATTACCCCCTATTACGTTCTCGCATAGCTCCACGTGGTTTTCTGTTGTAGCATTTATCAGTGTTAGAATTTTCATGGTTTTTAAAATTAGTCACAAAGTAAGCATTGTAAGAGCAGTATTTATGATATGTTTTCTGGTCACTATTATGTTCCTTAACACTTCATAACACTACCTAGCATTCAGTAGGCATTCAGTAAATACCTGTTAAATATGTTAATCATTTTTCTCCCTTCCTGTAGCTGAGGTGAAACGAGTTGGAGATACTCTTTTGGGAATGGCAACACAGTGTGTGCAGGTGAAGAACGTGGTCAAGACATCGCCTCAGACTCTATCCAACCTCTGCCTCAAGATCAATGTCAAACTTGGTGGCATTAACAACATCCTAGTCCCACACCAGCGGTATGAACTCTGTTGACCATTTGATCTTATAGAGGTACCTTGCTGGGGATTAATGAACAGGCAGGCCCTTGGCCAGGCAGAGTGAATCAGACTTAAGAGGGAGAAGAACAAAGTGAGTGCTAGATGGTGCTAAGCAGAGAAGATCCAATTCCTCACCATTTTGTTTTCTCTTCTTTGCTCAGCTCTGCTGTCTTTCAACAGCCAGTGATATTCCTAGGAGCAGATGTTACACACCCCCCAGCAGGGGATGGGAAAAAACCTTCTATCACAGCAGTGAGTAATATGCTTCAGCTTCCTCATAAGGTTCTCCTCTTAACTCTGAGCCCTCAAGACTGTGCATGATTTCCTTCCCTCAGCCCAGGCTCTTCTTGACCCTGGGTAAGACCCTGCAGCTCACCATCCCATTTACCCTTAAAGCTCTGCGTAATATCTTTTTTTGGGGGAAAGATTAGTGAGAATACAGCCTAAGGACAGAAACTGTAGCCAGTCTCCCATCACACTTGCTCTGCATTTGAACTTTTCTCTTTCCACACTTGCTTTTAGGATATGGGCAAGTATATATCTTCTCTGAAATCCCTCTTAAGGGAGATACTTAGTTCCTGGGATTGTCCTTTCCTCTGCTCCATCCCCACCCTTAATCTGTCTAGTTGATTAGATGTCTCTCCAATGCCTCTTCTGATTTTTTGGCTCCCTGTCTCTTAGAGGCTTCCAAATTGCTAGGGGTCAGCAATTAACTTCATACTTCTATTTCTTCAGCTTTCTTATTTCTCTAGGTAGATTTGTCTTAATTTGGTAAGGCAGACAGAACCTATAATATGCTTATTCTGATTTGCTTGTGGCCATCCCTCTTAGGCTATGGTCATTCTCCCTTTTGAAATTGACATACTTCCATCAACTACAAGATGGTCATGGTTCCTGGGTAGATTATTAATTAAATGGAGAAAAGGATAAACTTGCCCTGGATGAGTCATTGAGTTAGTAGTGCCAAATCTTCACATGTTCTTCTGCAAGGGATAGGGCCAGGCCTTGTGCACGATGCTTTATAGGTACCACACCACCATTGAAAGCAAGTATTCTTATCAGAAGGATTAAGTAAATTCTGAAAGTACAGTAGAACAGACTTTTTGAACCCAAGACCCTGCTCATTTGGTTGCACAGTTTTTTCGCTAAAAAGCCTTTCCTCAAACCCACATTCTGACAGGGAAAGTGATATATTGGTGGCTGATCCTTTCTTTTTCTTTTTTTTTTTTTTTTTTAAAGAGAGAGAGAGAATATTTTTATTTTTAATATTTATTTTTTAGTTTTCTTTTTTTTTTTTGGCGGGCACAACATCTTTGTATGTGGTGCTGAGGATCGAACCCGGGCCGCATGCATGCCAGGCGAGCTCGCTACTGCTTGAGCCATATCCCCAGCCCCTGATCCTTTCTTTTTGATTGTCAGGTAGTAGGCAGTATGGATGCCCACCCCAGCCGATACTGTGCTACTGTGCGGGTACAGCGACCACGGCAGGAGATCATTGAAGACTTGTCCTACATGGTGCGTGAGCTGCTCATCCAATTCTACAAGTCCACCCGCTTCAAGCCGACGCGCATCATCTTCTATCGAGATGGGGTCCCAGAAGGCCAGCTTCCCCAGGTAGGGCCCATGTCGAGGCCAGAGGGCTAGGTGCTTTTCTAAGCTGTTGGCTCTGGGAGATGTGCCAGTTCTTCAGGAGCTTCTCTAAATGGGGTAGGCTTGTGGGCAAGGATCACAACTGAGAGGTGAGTATTAAGCACCTATAGACTTTTCTTCTTACAACAGAAAGCCCTTGATGCCTGTTTACGGGTTGGTTCATATTGGAGACTGCTTTAGATCAGTCTTTCTCATTCCTTTCCCTCCCTCCCCCAGACCAATGATTCTCAAATATATCAACGTAACCTGGAGGAACTGTTTAAATAGTTTGTGGCTCTACCCTTGCAATTTCTGTCTAGGATACAATCCTAGAATCTGTCAAACTGACAGGTTCCTGGATTTTGCTACTGGGCTAGAGACCACACTTGAGAACCATATTGTTGACCTTTTTTCATAATGTTACTCCTATTTATTCTCACTGCCAACCCTCATATTCTATTGCTTAGACTAGTATACTGAACTGCTTTTCTTAATTTCCTTTGTGTGTGTGCATATGTGTTATTGAGGGTCAAACCCAGGGCTTTGTACATGGTATGCAAGTGCTCTACCACTGAATTATATCCCCAGCCCTTAACTACCATTTGATAGTATTATGACTATAGTTTATTGGGCACATCTTATGCTGTGAACTGTGCTGTAGCACTTTAAGTATGTTCTATTTAATGCTTACAGTTGCCAAGGAGAAATAATAATTTTATCATTGCCATTTGACAGATGAGGAAACAGGTTTGGAAATGTTAAATGAGTCTTCATTGTCACTCAAGCTGATAAGTAGTATTGGGATTCGGTCACATTGTTCTTATTCTGAAGTCCATTCTCTTAAACATTGCACTCAATTTCTCCAAGTCATCCATTATTTCCTAAATGCCAGACAAATTTATCATATCACTTCTGTATTCAGAAATCTCTAGTAGCTTCACAAAGCTATGAGTTAAGATTCAACTGATTAGCAAAATTATCAGCAGTTATTAATCCATACTGCTTTTTAGGCTTTTATTTAATTTCTTAGTCTTCACAATGGCTTTGTAATTCTTATTAGTAACATTAATGGATATAGTGAAAGTGAGATTTAGAGGGGTTATATAACTTGCTGAAGGTGATACAACTATATGAAGCTTGGGTTTAAGCCTAGTTCTAGTTTTTTTCCAAGGTCTTTCCTTTTCTACTGTACAGTCATGTGTGTGTATGTGTACATGTATGTGTGTTGGGGGGGTTGCTGTTGGGGATTGGATCAAAGACCTTGGGCATACTAAGCTTGTGCTCTACCACTGAGTTATACTCCCAACCCCTTCCATATAGTTTTCACTTCCTATTTCTGACGTCTGTGATCACAGGTAACTATTGTCTATGATTTTTACACTGTGATGACTTCATTAGCTCATTCATTTTCTTATAATCTTACATCTTTATGGGATTGGATTCATCTACTCCCCCTGCACCTATTCAGGAACTTGTATGTCTGCTTTTCTCTGGTGGTCCAAACCCTATCTACTCTTGGAGCTCACAGGGGAATTCCCAGTATCTTCTTGATCCTGAAGTCGACCTAACTTTGAACATTGGGATTTTAGTGATTGCTCTGTGAACTTTGATTTTGTGTCTTGATGTTGGGTCTCTTTATGCTTAGGAACCAGTAGGGTACTCTCTTCCTAGTCAAGGTGTTATTGAAACGTATCAGGTGAACTGAGAATAAGGCTGATGTTTTTGGCAGGAAAAGCCTATTATCTCTTAATTGATTGATAAGCATCTGTTTATAAAGGGAGGCTGAACAAAAAGCCCTTTTATAGATGACAGTCTTTTAGTTCAGGAAAGCATATGAACTCAAGAGGAGTTGTGTATCTTTGTCTCCCTCCTCACCCTGTGCCTAGATCCTCCACTATGAGCTACTGGCCATTCGCGATGCCTGCATCAAACTGGAAAAGGACTACCAGCCTGGGATCACTTACATTGTGGTGCAGAAACGCCATCACACCCGCCTTTTTTGTGCTGACAAGAATGAGCGAGTGAGTGAGGGATTGAGGAGACCACTTATACCCTTATCCTGTCTCCCTTGTCTTGATAAGGAAGAAGCCCTTGAGATGAAGTCTGGGAATTTAGTCCTTGTCCTGTGCATCTCCCTGGCTCATTCCTTCCCCCTGACTCTTGTGGTCCATCCTGTACCACCTTTTTCCTTTAGTGTCCTCCTTCTCCCCTCCTTCCCTTATACTTCCTCTCCCTCCTCCTAGCTCCCTGGCCTAGACCCCATATATAGAACAACTCCCAGAGAAAGGAAAGGGAACAACCATTTATTGAACTTCTCCTATGTGCCAGATACTGTACAAGGCGTCTTCCTCACAGCAACCCTGTGAGGTAGGTACTATTATTATCTCCAGTTTAACCTCAGAAAGGTTAAAAATCTTAAAGCTAAGATTACACAGGTAATAAATGGCAAGATCAGGACTTGAACACAATTCTGTTTGATTTTAGAAGCCTATTATTTCAAGACCTAGTACCCTCTGGGAACAGTAATTTCTGTCTTGCTTTTGGGGTTCTGGTGGAATCAGAGTAGAATTCAGCCAAGGCCTTTGTTAGAGCCAAGCAGGTCTTGGGATCTTTGTTGTGTTTCTCTCTACACAGATTGGGAAGAGTGGTAACATCCCAGCTGGGACCACTGTGGACACCAACATCACCCATCCATTTGAGTTTGACTTCTATCTGTGCAGCCATGCAGGCATCCAGGTAGCTGGGTTATACCCTGGGGTTTCCACTGGGTCAAAGATTAGTTGGTGATTCCTACTGCCTCTAGAATATGTGAGTTATCAACTGAGTGGTATTCAAATCAGGATTTCTTTCTTTTTTTTTTTTCTTTTCTTTTTTCTTTTTGTAGATGGATACAGTAATTTTTTAAAAAAAAATTTATTGGGCTGGGGATGTGGCTCAAGCGGTAGCACGCTCGCCTGGCATGCGTGCAGCCTGGGTTCAATCCTCAGCACCACATACAAAAAAACAAAGATGTTGTGTCCGCCAAACACTAAAAAATAAATATTAAAATTCTCTCTCTCTCGTTCTCCCTCTCTCACTCTCTCTTTAAAAAAAAAAAAAAAATTATTTTTATGTGGTGCTGAGGATTGAACCCAGTGCCTCACACATGCTAGTCAAGCATTCTCCCATTGAGCAACAACCGCAGCTCCAAGATTGCCTTCTTAATAAACCCTGAGTATACTTGCAAATTGCCCATAAAAGTTTGCTTTATGACACTGGTGGTTTTGTGTCTCTGTTCATGGGTTGGTCATCCAGCCTAGCCATATTCTTAGTAGTGATTCTGTCTTTATTATCAGCCAACCTCTCTGCCCAACCTAGGACCCCTCACCTTCTTATCTTCCTAGGGTACCAGCCGACCATCCCATTACTATGTCCTTTGGGATGACAACCGTTTCACAGCGGATGAGCTTCAGATATTGACATACCAGCTGTGCCACACTTATGTACGATGCACACGTTCAGTCTCTATCCCAGCACCAGCCTACTATGCCCGCCTAGTGGCTTTCCGGGCACGATACCACCTGGTGGACAAGGAGCATGACAGGTGAGGCCTGGGATCAGCCTGGCTTCCTTTTTGCTTCAGCCTATTCAGACTCTCCCAACTCTCCTTGGGTAGAAGGAAGTGGATGCTACTCAATTTGGTGTCCTTGAGCCCATCTGCCCAATGCCGGATTGGGGTTTTCTCTTAATGTTGGTATGGATATTGGCATACCATCACCAGGAATGGGCGAGGGAATTAGCAGTAGCTCAGTTTACCAGAAAGAACTTCTTTCATTTTTTTCCTTTTCAGTGGAGAGGGGAGCCACATATCGGGGCAGAGCAATGGGCGGGACCCCCAGGCCCTGGCCAAAGCCGTGCAGGTTCACCAGGATACTCTGCGCACCATGTACTTCGCTTGAAGGCAGAACGCTGTTACCTCACTGGATAGAAGAAAGCTTTCCAAGCCCCAGGAGCTGTGCCGCCCAAATCCAGAGGAAGCAAGGAGGAGGGAGGTGGGGTAGGGAGGAGTGCAGGAGGCCTTGTTTCTTTCTACAGAGGGGGTGTAACGGTGGGGAATAGGGCCAGCAAGACAGACCACCAGCCAGAAATCTCTGATATTAACCTCATGCTCCCCACCCCTCACCTCATCTCGTCACATCTGGCCCTGACCCCACTGGACCAAGAGGGGCATCACTGGTGCCCACCATACACACAGGTGTCTCATGTGACTCACAGTGCTAACTAAAGACTCATGCTTGACAGCTTGGTAAGGTCGGCTCTGTAGCCCTGCGGACAAAAGCTGGTAGGTTTGGGTTTGCTACTTTAGTTGGAAAAGTAAAGGGCTTGAGAAAGTGGGTGGGAGGAGGGAAGGATTTTTTTTTAGGAGCCTTAATCAAAAAAGGTCTAGATTTGTCTAAAAAGAAAAATGAAACCAGACCCAGATCAATATTTTAGGATACTAGATGTTTTCATGGGTTCAGAATCCAGTTTGTAGGAAGATTTTTAATGCTAATAGTTTTGGTTGCTCCTCCCCAGCTGCCACCCCCACCCACCGCCCGTATTCCTCTCCACATTTTCTACCCCACCCTACGCCTCCTTCCTGACAGTCATCCAGCCCTCCTAGCAACACTTAAGGCACTATGGCACTTAGCTCTGAAGTGACACGACCCTGTCTTCCTTCCGCCTGCTGGTGGGTAACCAGTGCCTTCCCTGTAATGGTAATGCTGCAGAACTGCAACCTTTTGTACCTTTCTTTGGGGGATGGGGTGGGGGTGGGAGAGGAGGTAGGTGGGGAAGAAATATCCTGAACACAACAAGCCTCCAGCCAGAATGCCAGCTATTTTGCATTTAAAGGAATTGACTTCCACATTCATTGAGCTTTGGAAAAGATTACAACCTCAAGATGGTTAAAATCCATTGACATTTGCACTTTCAGACGTGACAAGTCTCGGAGCTGCTGAGATGACTGGCCCTTGGCCTTTCCACTTTTGCCTCTTTTTTCCCCATACCTGCCACCCTGCCCTGGTCTAGAGTTACTTTCATAGCATTTCTCACTCTTGGCTTCTTTTTTTTCCCCCTGATGGTCAAGTTTCTTGTGTTTCAATATTTCTTAAATGGGGTGTCTTATAACAGAAGATCCTTAGGTTTAAAATAAGAAAAAGAAAACTAAATGTTATTTTTATACCACAACTTGAGTCTATTGCCAAAATCTGGAAATCACTCCCATGCCTGATGAGTTTACATCCCGGAAACATTGAGCCATCAGAAGGAACTGTGTACCTTCTTGTCTTCTGGCCTGGCTAGGTAAGGGGTGGTGGTCTCCCCAAGGTGGAGCTCGGGCTCTATCCTTCCTCTGTGCAGAAAATACCTTTTTCTTGCTGCAGGCTCCCTTCTCTGCACTGTCCTGCACTCTTTCCTGCAAATGCATCTTCCCTTCCTTTGGACTGGACTGTCCTTTGACTCATCCCAGATTCTAGCATGTCCTGTGGACAGGCTGGGAATTTTGCTGCTCCCTAATGCTTCTGTTTACACAAAGGAATTTTTCCTGGTTTCCCACTAGGGCATGTGAGTGGGTGGCATGGTTTTTCCTTTTTTTTTTTTTTTTTTTTTGTCTCGAGATATGGGGTTTGGCTCTCTTGCAAGACTGGAAACGAAGGGGGTTCTTATGCTGACCTTGAAGCAAGGTCCCCTCTTTCCTTGACTGTCCCGTGTCCCCCCCCCCCCCCATCCTGAGGAGTTTCAACTTCAGTGGGGAAATTCCTCTTTTTGAAAAGCTTGGGCTTGGGTATCCCCCTCTGGTTATGAAGCCATGATACCTGAGATCTAGCCCAGGCTTGGAGGCCAGCTGGGAGAAGGAGGGTCTGAATCCTGGTCTGTGGAGTTAGAGCTACCCTTTTCTTTCCAAGGCAGCCCTTGTACAGACCCAGATTTGCTATGCAAAACAATTTATCCCAGGTTCTGTTCTGGTTGGCTACATTGTTCAACAACTTCATAAAACGTAGCACAAACATTCATTATGGAGAAAGCAACAGGACTGTTGAGTAACTCCTCCTGTATTTTTTTCCTGCTGGCTACAGTATGGGGTGCCCCATGGGCACAAGCCCAGCTGAGGAACAGAATGGAGGGCTCTGGGAGGAGGCAGCTTACTGGAGAGCCTACATTCCTTACACAAGTGCCTAAAGAGAGTGATGCCAACACTCCATCTGCCCTGTCCATCGCCTTCACATACAGTCTACTTCATGTTCTGTCACCCTTTAGGGAGGGAGCTCTCCTAGGACAGTGGGCTCTGCAAGTTCTCTATTTGGGTACATTTTGGGGCTGTGATAAGGGCACTATTCCTGGAGGGTCTAGTCATTCACCAGCATTTGCAAATGTCCATAGGGAACAGGTGGCAGTCCCTTCTTGCAACAGCAAGTTTGTGCTCTCTCCTCCTCTATCTCTGCCTCACTCTCTCCAGTTGTGTTTTAAGCTGGGGCTTGAAAGGCATATTTGGTCCTTTGGCATTGCACATGCCTTTGAAGAAATAAAAGCAAGAGAAGCAGTTTGGGCAATGATAAGAAAATTACTTCTTGCCTAATGTAATGGAAAAATATGTTTGAGACTTGAAAAATACCCTTGACAATGTTGATTATTCTTGTTCGAAGGGTGTTACACGCACAGTAAGAAGTGGTGTTGCAAGCAAGCCAAAGCTTGGTTTAAGTAGTGCTTCTTACCAGGCTCCAAGGAAGCACTGAGAGGGCCCTGGTTAGACTCATCCTCTTAGGCCTCTAACTCCCTTTGTCCCACTGTTCTGCCTGCCTTTTCCTATTCTCACTTTCCTTGGCTTCCTCTTCCTTTTTTCTGTTCACTCAGCTTGCTTGCTGGCCAGCCTGCCTGCCTGTCTGCCTATGTGATGATGAATTCTCTGCATGGCTGCAGTGATCCCACTGTTAGTTGACAAAGTTAGGCTTAACCCCTTGTCTACAGAAGACCAAGAACCTGCTCCCTACACCCAGTGGTATTAACCCTGGGTTGGACTATCCTCAAGCTTACACTAGGGCAGAGCAGTAGGTCTGCCCAACTGGCATGAAATCAGGAGGGTTTCTGTCAGTTCCATATTTATCCACTCCTTGGATCTGGTTTCTCTCATATTTTCTGGTTCTGCTTCCTTTTCTCTTTACCTGAGACTTCCCTTTGCTGAGGATATTCCAGGGTTGAGCTATTTGGGTATTCAGGGTTGGAGGGTTAGAAGATAGATACAGAGGAAGAAGGGAGTGTTCGGAAGAGAATGGAGAGAGTTTGGATTAAAGATGAGAAAGGAAAGCAGTGCTCTTTGTCCAGTCCAACACGACCCTTTGGTGTCGAGGTGCTACTGTTGGCTTCTGGGGTTAAACCTGGGGCTATTGTTGCTGGGAACACTTAGAATAAGGCTAAAGAGGATACCTAGAAGTTTGAAACCTCCCTAAAAAGCTCCTAGTCCCCACCTGTGAGATAGCTCCTCTGTGGTGTCCTCTTTGGCTGAGAAGCAGTGTTTTTGGATAGTTTCTTTCTTTTTTTTTTTTTTTTTTGGTCCAGAATGATGTGAATAAGACTGCACACATGATGAACAGCCAAGAAGACACTGTTTTCTTACCTTGCTGATGTGGTTATCTGCAAGGCTAGACCTGGCATCCTGTGTGACAAAAAAGGATGGAAGCTCCTTCCTTTTCAGGGTAGAAAAGTCATCTCAAACTAGCCAAAAGGCAGTTTTGGAAACAATGTTGGGGAAAGTAATTTTTATTTATTTACTGGGTTTGGGCAGATCCAGGATGGTAGCTGGGAAGCCTTTCTTCTTCAAGTCTGATCATGGCAGGGATATGCAGGGCACTCTTCCCTCTAGGCCTTCTAAGCAGACTGGGGAGGAGGGAATTCTCTGGTTTTCTCTTTCCCTCCACTTACTAGGACTTGCCTCCTCCCTTGGCCGGGAGAGAGGCTGGGTTGGTGCTCTCCCCTTACTCTACTCCTGACTTAGAACCTCTGGCTGCTGTTTGGGAGCCCAAGAAAGGGAGTGGAAGGAATGGGCTCAAAACAATGATGTGGGGAAGGCAGATTTCCTACTTTAAAAAGGAAAATGGGAAACTCTCCAAGAATTGTGCAAGTAAAGACAATGTGTCCAAATGCACTGAGTCCCCTGGTGTAGTAGCAATAAGGAAAAATGAAATGACTTTCCTGTACACACAGTCCAACCTGATTGGTGTGTGATGTTGCACTTAGCAGCCATGTGGTGGGCATGTGTGACTACTCTGGGTTTCACTTTAGTTTCTAAACTTTTTATCCCTCTCAAGTCCAGCATGGATGGGGAAGTGTCCCTGGAGCCCCACAGCTGTGTACTTGTTTGCGTTTGTTTCCCTTTGAGACTTGTGTTTGTGTCCTGCTTTGAGCTGTACCTTGTCCAGTCCATTGTGAAATTATCCCAGCAGCTGTATTGTACAGTTCCTTCAGAAGCAAGCAACAGCAGCAGCACAATTCTGTGTTTTATAAAGACAACAGTGGCTTCTATTTCTAAAGTGCAGTCTCTCTCTCTTTTTTTTTTCCTCAACACCTCCCCCCCCAAAAAAAAAAAAAAACAACTTTGGGATTAATTACATCTCTGATAGTTTTTAGGATGAACTAATAGATTGTTATGCAATCATACTTCACAGGGCCTCCAAGTATTCATTCAATAAACATGGAAAGCACTGTGACAGTGGTATTGTGGGAGAAAAGGCAGGCACATTTCAAGAACAAGGAAAATGGGCTAGAAATGTAGCTGAGTGGCAGAGTACCTGCCTAGCAAGCACGAGGCCCTGAGATCGATTCCCAGCACTGCACAAAAATTAAAAACACAAAAATGAGTAACAGAGGACTTCCTTAAGGAGCATCAAGTTCAGTAGATGTGATTAGCTACAAAGTCCCCTGGTACAGGAGAAAGGTATTAAGGGACTAGAACAAGGCTGTGTATCAACAGAGAGAGAGAAGAAAAGGCAGATTGAAGATAAGAAATAGAATTAGTCAGACTCCCTGGCTGATAAAAGGGGTAGAGGAGTAGAGGCCAGTGCACAGGTTTCTAGTAGGAACATGTGAGTATGTTGTGATGTTCTAATAAAAATGGGATGTTGTGATGAAAGATAAGTAGCTTTGAATAAACTGAGTTTTGAGGCACTTGTGAGGCAATGAAGTTCAAGCTTCCAGTAAATATAGTTTTGATGCCAGGTAGAACTACAAAACACAGTTATAGATATTGGAGTCATAGGTGTATAAATGGTAGTTAAAACCAAAGGCATGGGGGCTGGGGATGTGGCTCAAGCGGTAGCGCGTTCGCCTGGCATGCTTGCAGACCAGGTTCGATCCTCAGCACCACATACAAATAAAGATGTTGTGTCCACCGAAAACTAAAAAAAAAAAAAAAAAAAACCCAAAGGCACGATGACAGCTGAGAAAAAGTTGAGAAAAACAGTGAACCACCCTAGGAAATTCCTTTTAAGGGATAGGAGAAACAGAACCTAAGGTAACAGTCAAATCAAATCACTAGTAGATGCCTCTGGGTGTGTGTGTGTGGGGGGGGACTGGTTTAACAAGGTGGGAGAAAAGAGAGAAGATGGTCCAAGAAATGATTAACAACATGAACTACAGAAAGGGAGTATTTTTTCCCCTTATCTTACTGTCCTCCTCTTTATCTTTTTTTTTTTTAATATTTATTTTTTTTAGTTATGGGCGGACACAACATCTTTGTTGGTATGTGGTGCTGAGGATCGAACCCGGGCCGCACGAATGCCAGGCGAGCGCGCTACCGCTTGAGCCACATCCCCAGCCCCTGTCCTCCTCTTTATCTTGTTTGAGATTTTAACAACAATATTACTTATCATTCTCCAGTAATTCTCAAAAATGAACATTGGGGGAAAAATAAGACTAGGTCTAATATGTTATTCACCATAACCAACACCACTACCACCTCCAACTTTCTCCTGTTAAGGCCTTAGGAGATACTTGTAAAAGAATAAATTTTTGGTTTTGTTTGTTCGTTTCCAAGCAGCATCTTAAATGATGTACTGGTGTACTAGATAGCACTTAACTAGCTGTGTTTATTTTCATGACTTTTCTTCTCCAGAACCTATGAATTTCTAGGAGTAGAAACTACATTCTGTTAATTTTTGTCATGAGTGTCATAGCATATACCAACATTTGAGAATGGAAGTAAAATGAATTAGTAATCTGTGGTTCATGAATATGGGACTGGGGTCAAGAAGTGATACTGAGTATTGCAGGATGGAGCAGCATTTCAGAGGCAGCATTCCTGAATCTTCAGGTAAGCAGAAACTTCACCAGATTATCATCTTTTCCCACTTTTTCCCCAACTTTGGAGGTTCTGTGGCTTTGTACCTTAAGCTGGAGTACAGTTACCAAGCGTGTTAGTTCTGGCATTTTTCCCTAGTACTGCTGGAGCATTGTTATATTTGTACACTGGGGGAAGGAAATTGGTTCAGGGAAGGATTCTGGCACAAAGCCCTGTAAGAAATCATCACTGGCAGCCGGTATGTGTTTAATGGGCCTAGCATTCCTCTGGAGGCCCAGTGCTGTGACTTTTCAAATTGCAGCGCTAACCTGTGGCTGCCACCTGCCAGATTCCCTTGGGAAAGAGCCAGTGAGACCCATGCTGTTTTAGAAGAGCAAATTGGAACATGAAGTAGATGTTTCCCAGTTGAAATAAAACAAAAGGGGCTGGAGTTGTAGCTCAGTGGAAGAGTGCTTGCCTAGTATGTGTGAGGCACTGGGTTCGATTCTCAGCACCACATATATAAAAATAAAGGTCCATCAACAACTAAAAAATATTTTAAAAATAAATAAAATATATTTATGATCTTGACTGGTAGTATAGCTTAGTGGAAGAGTACTTGCCTAGAATACATGAGGCCTCGAGTGGGATCCCCAACCCAGGTGGGGTGGGTAGGATGAACATTATGACAAAAGTTTGCTATAAACATCAGTTTTAGAAATGAGTGATTTTGAAAGGGCTTCTGTGTTTGTCTATTGGTTACTTCTCAAAGAAACTGGGAGCCCAGGGCCTGTACTGTCTGGTCCTAGGGCCTAAGGTTTTGAGTGAAGTCTTGTCCCTGCACCCCTGGACATCCTTTTTCAGCATTGATTGAATAGCCTTACTTCTGCCCTATTAGTTGACAAGATATTATGCAGCTCCATTCTTGTCTAGCAGATGCTTTGGGGAAGAGTGAACTAGGCCCCAGAATCTCATGGCAGTTAGGGCTTGGGGGCTAAAGGAAAGGATTATAGTGCAAGGAGATGTTTAAAGTTCTGAATCTGATCCATCCCCAGGCTAAGGTGTGTACTGCTTTAAATAGAAAGTATTGTTGAATTGGAAAGTTAGCTCTACCTTTTTGCTTCTAGCTTTCCATTTATTGCTCATGTCTGTATGCTGAGGAAAGCTTGCTGGCTTCAAAGGTATACTCAGCATGACAGAAGAAGTCTTTCAAAGCAGCAAGATTGTGGAGGAAGGAGCTGGGAAGATGGAGTTGCTGGGGAATAAGGCGCATTTAGAAATCCTCCACTTATGCATCACACCTGCTTTTTCCAGGACACCACAGCAAGGATTTTTAGGCCTTTGTGGTTTCCCTGCAGGAACATACTGTTGTTCATAGACAAGTCCTCAACAACAGTGTCACCACCATCTTCTTATCAATGTCTTTTTGGGCAAAGTAATGTTGAGAGCCCTTTCTAGGATGTAAGCCCTTAGGCTCTCATCCCCATCTTCCAGAGGCAGGGAGATTTCCTCTTAAAATGGGGGTAGGGAGTTTGCCTAGCTGGTGTGAGGCACTGGGTTTCATCCTCAGCACCACATAAAAATAAATAAAAGATTCTTACCAGAAGGAGGGGGGAGAAGGTGGGGTGGGGGTGGGGTGGAAGCTCCCAACCAGTTCCCCCCTCCCCAGCAATGGGGATCAAATTTGGGTGCTTTAACCCTGAGGTATGTTTCCCAGCACTTTTCATTTTTTTATTTTGAGATTTCAAACTGACCTTGAACTTGTGAACCTCCTGTGTCATCCTTCCCAGTAGCTGGGATTACAGGCGTGCTCTCCTGTGTCTGTCTCTGACCAGGTTTTTAGAAAATGTCTATGAGCTGCAAAAAAAAAAAAAAAAAAAAAAAAAAGTCTTGATTACTTAGAAGTATTTGTTTAAACAGTATCTGTTATGTAACTGCATCTTCATAGCAATCAAATAGTTTATCAATTACCTTTAATCACATTACAATGTTCTGATTAAATTGGTACAGATCAGGAAACCATTTCACATGACAGGAAGTCCTTATTTAAGTCCTCAAAGGTTGGTTAACAAAGTGAGTAATTAACACCATATAGCCAGATTGCAGTCTTTTGCTGCTACCTTTTGTGTCGATTTATCCTCATACTTGTGGTCCCAAGATGGCTACTATGATTCCAAGAAGGAAATACTAGCCAAACAGTCTCTACCAGAAGAGGGACAAACTGTCACCAGTGTCGCATTTCCAAAGCAAGAAAAATCTTTCACAGGAATGTCTAGCAGATCAGTCTCCTGTCTTTATTTACTAGAAAACACTCATCATCTTACTCCTATTCTGTCATTGGCAAAGCAAATAAGATCATCCTTCATGAGTAGCTTAAAGTAATCAGGAGTTACCCTTTGAATCATGTGGAAGGCTGGGAAGACTAATCGTGTCTACTAGCAAGAAAGAAGGGATAAGGTTATTAGGCATCAAGGAGCATCTGCTTTTTATGTTACTCTGCCTTTTATAGATGAGGAACTTGAATCTCTTGAGTGACTTTCTCAAAGTTCATTCACATTGAGTAGAAGAGGGCCTTCAACCTTAGCTGTCTGTCCTTAAAGCTGTGTTTTATTGTGTGTTTGCTGAAGTACAAAGTTGCTTTCTTTCTGCCTTGCAGAAAATGCTGGTGGATGCTATCTTTATACAGTGATATTTCTTATCAAACACAGGAAGCCTAGGAGTATGAAAGTGCTGAGTGGAGTAAAATAATAGTGGCAGCAAGGAAGGAGATGGGCTTGCTGGACTTGGGACCTTAACGCTTGTTAAAGTAGGCAGCTGGGCACACTCTCCTCTGCACTGGGTAGCTGATATCTCATGCCTTTCCCTGATGACCACATTTTCGCATGTGCTTATTTGCTATCCTGATCTCTTCATTAAAATTATTCTCATCTTTTACCCTTTAAAAAATTGGGTTGTCTTATTTAGCTGTATTCTAGATAACTTTTTGTTGTTGGATATATGTTTTGCAAATATTTTCTCCCAATCTGTGGCTTGCCTTTTCATTTTGAAGAGCTGAAGTTTTCACTTTTCATGTCTAGTTTATTAATTTAAAGCTCAGTCTATTGCCTTTTTAAAGTTTTCTGGTTTGTGCTTTTTGTATCATATTGTAAGAAATTTTTGCATTGGGTGACTGCAGAGGCACTCAACATTCAGAGGGCATTAACTTCTCTGCACCTGAGATTTTTGTATCATTTTATAGTTTTTCCTTCTGAGAACACATCAGAACCATAAGAATAAGACCAGAATTTTAGCTTGCTTCCTGAGCTCTATCCTTGAAGCCCATTCATTTACTCATCCACCCAACCAACAAATATTTACTAAATGCTGTTGTGTGTGGCACTGGCACTGTTTTAGGCACTGAGGCAATGGCAGTTAAGAAGAAATTCAAAGATCTTTCTCTGTTCCCTTATGAGCAGACTCAGTTGAGAATGACTTATCCAAAATCAGGGCATAGTGCTGGGGGAGAAACTGTTGAGCTTTGCCTTTGGCAGGCTGATCCAAACCTTTTTGTCTTCCCACTTCATGATAATTCATGAGCCTTTCACGTGGACTTACTCTGAAGAGGTGGGATTCTGGAAGCAGAAGTAGCCTAGGCATCAGAGACATTTATTGAATTGAATCAGAATTAAAATTCTGCCCCATCAATGTCCAAAAAAAAGGACAAGTACCCCACATTGAGAGTTCACCACCATGTCTTTTCTGGGAGAAGGTAAATAAGGCAGCATTCATTTAGAGATCTATATGAATCAGAAGTTAAGGGTGTGATAGGCCCTTGCACAAGAGTTGGTGTTTACCCTGTTAGATTCTGCTACCAAGATTTGGATTTTGTACAGCCAAGGACTGAAAATTACTTTCAAAATGTGGTGTTTCATGTGGTGACATTTAATTTGATATTTTATAATTGGGGAGTGTATTTTCTTTCTTTTTTTTTTTTTTAGAGAGATAATTTTTTTTAATATTTATTTTTTAGTTCTCGGTGGACACAACATCTTTGTTTGTATGTGGTGCTGAGGATCGAACCCATGCCACACGCATGCCAGGCGAGCTTGAGCCATATCCCCAGCCCTGGGGAGTGTATTTTCAGTCTCAGGGGTAGGGATGTGAAGGAAGAAGAAAGTGAAACAATCCAAGTCAGACGTGGTTTAGAGTCCCCTCCAATTATTAAGCATTTATTATAGATAGGTGAACCTATTAAGAGCTTTAGGATTGTAACTATATAGTGAATTCTTTTGTTATTCATTAACCTTGAAGGAGGGGTTTCTCTGCTTTATGTACATTCCTTAACCTTATGACTTTGAAAGGGACATGCTGTTCTTTCAGTTTTTCAGGTGAGAAAACTGAAGCCCAAAGAATCAAGTGACTAATCCCAAATCCCACTCTGTGTGTGTGTGTGCGCGCGCATAATTAGGATGATTTTTTTCTTTTTCCTTTTTGAGAAATAATTTTTGATTTTTTAAAATAAGCTTAAACAGGGCTGGGTTGTGGCTCAGTGGTAGAGCGCTCGCCTAGCATGCGTGAGCCCCTGAGTTCAATCCTCAGCACCACATAAAAATAAATAAAGGTATTGTGTCCAACTACTACTAAAATATATATATATATTTAAATTATATTTTATTTATATATATATTTAAATTATATATATATATATATAATTTAAATATATATGTGTATTTTTTAAAGCTTAAATGGTACTGATACTTAGGGGCACAGGAAAAAAACATTAAGCATTTTGCTCAGCCTGCAAAGGATCAGGTATCACTAGGGCAACAGATATTTTTTAAGGGTCTGTCATTTGCCTGATCTGCTGGACCTAGTTTATTTACAAAGCTTACATTGTACTAGGTAGGGGGATATACAATGGAGTAGTCAGTCAACTGAACAAGCTACAGACTTGGGGGAAAGGGTTACCGAGGAAATATAATAGCAGGGATGCACCCCCGTAGGATATTGGTCCAGAAAAGGCTCTTCTGAGATGGCTTACAAGGGGCTAGACTTCGGTGGTGAGTAAGGGGAGGGTGGGGAGAAGGGGCTTTCTGGTCTTGGGAGCCAAAAGCAGAGGCTCTGAGTCTGCAAAGTGAAGCCCTTGGCCCGCTGGAGGAATTGGAAGCCGACCAATCACGAGGAGAAAGGCAAGGGACCCCTTTATGCCAGGCATTTTCATCCTGGAAAAGAGTTTGTTTTTTTCAGTGTAAGGAGCCGCTATTAAAGAGTTTGAAATGTGGAAATCATTCCATCTGATGTTTGTATAAAGTCATGTTTCCTAATCATCTGTTTTCACCCGATACTGTGCACTACTTCCCCGTGTTGCTAAAGCAACACTATGGAACTGGAGAGACCGCTCGCTGCGGTCACTCCCCAGCCCGAGAAGCGGCCCACCCGGGGCAGGCTTGGCTCGCGGCCTCGGCTGCAGCCCGCGCCAGGTAGGCTGCCGCTCAGGTAGGCTCCGACGGCCGCGATGTCGCAGTGGGTGAGCGGCACCCCCGCCCAGATGGCGCTGGAAGGCCGGCCCCTCGGGGCTGTCTCCGGCCGGCACCGCTGCGCGCGCCCGCGGCCCCACCCGGCTCGGCGCCGGCTCCCTGACACCTCCCCGGCGTCCTCCGCGCCGGCCGCGCCCGCACCGACGTCGCTCCCTTACGGCTCGGGTCCCGGAGGCGAGGCGCCGACGCCGGGCGAGCGGGACGGCGGAACTGACGCCGGCGGGCTTCCGGGGGCGGCTCCGGGGAGCGCGGCGGCGGTGGTGGGGAGCAGCGGGAGCGTCTGGGGCCGCCGGCGACGCAAGTTCCGGACCGGGTCCCCTCTCCTCGCCTCACGCCTCTCCTTTCCCTTGCCTGATCCCGGGCTGTCTCTCGACCGCGGCCCTTCCGGCCGAGCGCCTTCGGAGTGCGGTAGCGGAGGGGAATCCGTCGTCGTCGTCCCCAGCCTCGGGGCCGAGTGAGGTGCCTGTCGCGCCGCGTCGTCCCCTCGCCGCCTCCTCGCCCCTGTGGCGGGCGCCGTTCTCGCCCCAAGCACTCCCCCCAGCTCCATGAATGGAAATCGGCTCCGCAGGTGAGTCAGAGCTGTGGGGCCGAGTAAGTGCGGGTGTCACCCCGCTGTTGTCCCCAAGCGTCGTCGCTCCTTTTCGCCCCAGGTGCGCGTCGTGCGGGCGTCGCTGGTCTTGCGGCCCCACCGCAGCTCCCCAGGGACCACTGAGTTGGCGTCGTTGCCAGGAGGGCTTAAGTTTGGGATTATCTGAGCGACGTTACTTTTATTTTATTTTTTTCCTCCTTCCCGAGAGTGGTTTTTTCCTGAGAACGTGGTGTGGTTTGCCGTAGCTTTCGTTATTCCAGTGAAGGTGTAACGGTGTGCGTGTCCTTTAACCGAATTGTGTGCCGCGACCGGCCTTCTCTCTTACCTACCTCGTAAGCTGCAGGTGAAGACTCTGTGATAGCGGATGAGATTAAGTTTGAAATAGGTGTCAGTGCGACTTGAGATGCAAAATGGCATTGCGTTCATCTCCGACATCTCTTCTGATCTCTGTGGTAGCGTGGTGTGTGTAGTTTCCGAGGAGCTTGGAAATGTCATATCAGCCTAGGTCTCTGCTTGTAACGGGAAGGTGGATCTTAAAATTACTGACAGTAGTTTTTCTTCTTCTTTCCATTCTCTATCCCGGAGAACCAGTTGTCATAGTTCTGGAAATTTGGAATTTAGGAAAACTGCTCTTTGAGGAGAGGGGTAATGACATTCTTGAGGAAAAATGGCAACATGGGCAATAGTGGCCTTTGGAAAAAGGAAAAAATACTGTTTATGGTCCTAAAGAAATTAAGGCACATAAAACAGGCATTACATAACAGTTTCTTACCAAATGATCATGCTTGTATGTCAGCTTTGAAAGTACACTTCATCCAAACGATCATTAATTTACACTTTTCAAAATATGAGAGGAGGGGTGATTTGTCACTGGTATTACAAGTCCAAGAATTTCACATTTCTTTTTTGCCAATTTGAGATATATCTCAATACAAGAAAAACTTTAAATAAAAGAAAAAACAGTGACATAAAAAAGCTTTGTTGAACAAGTTAGGAAATATAATTGTCAAGTGGATACAAAAGGGCACTCAGAAATTATGAATGTGGATTTTTTTTTACAAGTTTTATTACATGGAATTTTCTATACCCAATTTCAACCATTTCTCTTTTTCTTGCTCCAGTTTTTGCCTTCTGCATATCTTCTTAGAAACAAGTTAGTCTAGACTATGAAGAGTATTAAATTTTCCTTTTTTAATTGATTTGTGTATTTACAAAACTGCCCTGTCTTTTCCTTTATTTTTCAGTACTAGGTGAGGCAGGGTAGGAATGAGGATTATACCCAGGGACACTCTACCACTGAGCTACATCTCCATCCTTTTTATTTTTTATTTTTTTTATTTTTTAAAGAGAGAGTGATAGAGGGAGAGAGAGAGGGAGAGGGAGAGAGAGAGAGAGAGAGAGAGAGAGAGAATTTTTCAATATTTATTTTTTAGTTATCGGCGGACACAACATCGTTGTTTGTATGTGGTGCTGAGGATCGAACCCGGGCCGCATGCATCGCGCTACCGCTTGAGCCACATCCCCAGCCCCTTTAGTTTTTATTTTGAGAAAGGGACTCCCCAAGGTGCCCTTAAGTTTGTGATTCTCCTGCCTCAGCCTCCCAATTCACTGGGATTACAGGCATAAGCCACCATGCCTAGTTGCCTCTTTTTTTTTTTTTTTTTTTTTTTTAATCCTTCCATACTCTTTGTTTTTCTTGTACTAGAAATGTGATGATTTGGAGCTACTGGCAATTTTTACTTAACTGTCCTGTTGTCAAGCCTGAGAAACTTACATTTTACTAATCATGCTAAAACTTTTGAGGATATTTCAAAGGTTTTTCTCTTTTTATCCTTTGGATTTTCATAGTAACATATGCCCAAACATGTGGGCAATAACTTAGAAAATACTTCTGAGCTGGTTGCAGTAGCACATGCCTGTAATCTCAGCTACTCTGTCAGCTGAGGCAGGAGGATTGCAAGCTCCAGCTTCAGCAATACAGCATGACCCTGTCTCAAAAGAAAACTTTTATTGAAGGGCTGGGAGTGCAGCTTAGTAATAGAGCTCTTGCCTCACTTGCCTGAGGGCCTGGGTTCAATCCCCAAGACTGCAAACAAAGCAAATGAAAATTTATGACATGAAACCACCTTGTCAACTAGTACAACTAGCTAAATATGGCCAGAAAATGAGTTTTACATTTCTTTTTAGAGGTTCTGTTGCTGAAATATATATCTATTTACTTGTCTTCACATTGGGGGAACTATAGTTAGATTTATTGACCACACACTTGGCTGTTTTAAATTGTAAAGTTCTTACTTCAGTGCAGTTAGTGTGATTGACTTTAGTCTAATAACAAAGATAAGCTATGGTTTCGCTCAGGATTGTCGCCATTGCAAACAAAATTTTCTTTCTTCTTGAAACTGTATATATATGTACATATATATATATATATATAATGCTATTTATGTATAATACTGATTGAAGGTTTGAAAGTAAAGTAAAATGTGCAACTAAAATCTAAATCCAGAATTTTCTACCCCCCTTCCTCTTTCTCTCTCTGTCTCATACTCTTAAAATTTTTTGATGTTCTCGAATAGTCTTGGGTTAGTATTGAATCTTGGCTCTCGAATTCTGTTAGGTTTTTCATTTGGTTAGAGTCTCAGAAATCATGATGGTTGTTACATGAATAAATAGAAAACTGTTAAATTTATTTGGTATATTAGAAGACTTCAAATGCTTTGTAATTATTTTTTGGTGAATCATTTCTCACTAAATATTGGTATGTTCTTCTCTGTTTTTTTTTTCCCAGTGGTAGATGGACACAATACCTTTATTTTATTTATTTTTATGTGGTGCTGAGGATCCAACCCAGTGCCTCACACATGCCACGTGAGCACTCTATCAATGAGCCACAACCCTATCTTCTCTTTTTTTTTTTTTTTTAATATTTATTTATTTATTTTTAGTTCTCGGCGGACACAACATCTTTGTTGGTATGTGGTGCTGAGGATCGAACCCCGGGCCTCACGCGTGCCAGGCGAGCGCGCTACCACTTGAGCCACATCCCCAGCCCCCCATCTTCTCTTTTATGTGAAATATTTTAAATTGTTTTTAAGTTTGCCCTGTACAGTCTACTGATTAATACCATCTGAACTTTGATTTAAGGTTAAAAAATGGCATAGTTTTTAAATAATAATAATTTAGCATCTGTGCTATGACTGCTTACTTAGGGAAACTTTTGATGAAACCCTGTTTTTGATTGTATGATTACAGCTAAACTAAGACTGTAGGTTATGTTTTATATTCATATAAAATGGGAATAGGAACAGCAGAAATATTTGTTTATTTTGCAGTACTGGAGATCAAACCCAGGGCCTCACTCAAGGAGCTATGTCCCCAGCCCAGAAATGTTCTTTTAGATGCTACTTCTCCTGAGGACCTATTTTTTAGAACTGTACTACTCTAGTATGTATTTTTTAGGTACTCAAACTATTGCTCAGAAAGAATTTATATTCAATAATGGAAGGAAAACATTTACCATAAATTAGTGATATACAAATCAGTTTAACATGCTTAATAGTTTTATACAATATTGCAAAAGTGAATAGACTGTTTCTTATGTAAACTTTTAAATTTATTTGTGAATATAGTTGTCTTGGGAATTTTTTACAAGTCATTTGGGATTAAGTTTCAAAGGAGCCAAAGTTACATGAATAGAAGCTAAAAGTATACCAAGAATGAGGATTACATGAGAATGATAAAAATTGTGGAATCAGAATACCAAAACAAATAACATTATCAGGTTCTCAGTATAGTATTTAGTATTTTTGTTTGTTTTGCAGGATTGAACCTGGGACCTATGCATGCTGGGCAAGCTCTCTACCACTAAGCCACATCCCTAACCCCTTAGCTTAGTACTTAAAACAAACAATCTATCACTTTGGAAGTCTTTTTGCTTGAAGGAAAAAATGTCAAATTGCTTTTCTGTTTGGTGGGCATGAATTTTGAAAGCAGTAAAGGTTTTTCTACTGGGTTTTCACTTATGGTGCCCTACAGTGGCCATTGTAATTTTTTTCCTTTGGTATATGTTTAGAAGTGGAACATACAGAAATGTGCAAAATTATTTTGATTTTTATTTTAGAATTTAATTTCTGTCAGTGATGCTATGCTCTGAGGGAAAGCTGAAAAGGAGATAAGAAACATTTTTTTTTTCTTTCAAACAAAGACCTTAAAGAAAAGGAAAAAATAGTATATAAAATTTGGTTAACATGAAGACATTTTAAAAATGTCCAGTGAGCCCGTCACCCTGCTAGAACCATTTTTAAACCAAATTCCAAATTAATCTAATATTTTCTTTTAATTAAGGAATAAAGTTATTTTGGAAAGCAGTTAGAATGAATGAAAAGATCATCTGGGTGCTACTTCCTTCCACTCTTTTGGATAATTTTATGTAATAAGTTGGTAATTTAGAATTAATATGTATTTATTTGTATTTTTCATTGGGAATAATGCATTTGTTTGGTTCTATAAGCCTAGCCTGACAGTATGTGCAGAGGCCTGGGGCCCTACAAAGGGGATATTTCCTGGAAGAGCTCTCTATTGTATGTGGAAAAAACCTAGGTTAGAGAAGAATTCTTGCCAAGTTGTCTTAAGCTGTTGGATTCTGATTGAATACTGATTTCTATATTCTTAAAATTATTGAGGGTCTACCTGAAAGGTACTTAATACTGGAACCTTAAAAAATAAGTTGTGCTGGGCAAGATAGTGCACACTTGTAATCCCAGCAACTCTGGAGACTGAGGCATGAGGATCATAAATTTGAGGCCAATCTAGCCAACTTAGTGAGACCATATCTTTTTAAAATATATATATATATATATTTAGTTGTAGGTGAACACAATGCCTTTATTTTAGTTTTATGTGGTGTTGAGGATCGAATCTGGTGCCTCCTGCGTGCTAGGCGAGCACTCTAGCATTGAGCCACAACCCCAGCCCTATCTTAAATAATATAGAGACCCTATCTTAAAATAAAAAGGGCTGGGGACGTAGCTTGGTGGCAGAGTGCCCCTGAGTTCATCCCCACTACCACATGTATAACAAATAATGACTGGGAGAAAAAAAGCTAAAATGATACTTGTTTTCAGGAAGATAAAGCTAAAAAGATAAATTTAAGAACAGTATCTTTTCCAGACCTGTTTAGTCTCATAATGTTTGGATAAACATCATTTACCAGACATTTCTACTTTTAAATTCAGTTGTCTAGGATACTCAATAGACCTTCATTCTTGGCTCATTAACAAAACAGATGTGAGAAAGAATATTGTGTGGTTTTTCAACCATAATGGTTATTCTGTTAGGATATATAAACAGCCTTTCTGTATTTGGAATTTGTGGTTTTCTGCCATTATCTATGTTAATATTAATGACTTTGTTTGGCTATCCACTGCTTTAAAAAAGAAAAAAAGACTATTGAGATTCAGAAAAACTTTGTCACACAACTAATGCTTTCTCTTATAAGTGTTATAAAATGTTTTATTTTAAAAATTGTGTGCATTTGTCTAGAATATCAGTTTAATAAAATAATCTGGAAAATTTTTTTGTATTCTATTGTTACCTCTGTGACGAGTCCTTGCTTCCCCGATGTTGAAGAATAACACCAGAAAAGCACGCCGAGGCAAGGTCAGAGTAGAAATTAGAAGTTTATTAAGGACAGCAGAAAAGACTTTTCCCGCAGGAAGAAGGGGACCCAAGGGGTGGAATCCGTGGAAGTGCGGTTGTCTCCCCTTTTTATAGTTTTGGTGATGGAATGTAGGTTGAAAGGCCGGAGGGGTGGGACACAGGTAATCTGGGCAGGAAGGACTTCATTATCACTTCTTGGGATGGGCTATCTCCAAATCTGTTTGGGGCTGTTTCCTGGGTTCCATTAACATTTCTTTGGGGTGGACTTTGGCCTAGGGCCTTTCTGGGACTTCGTTAACATTCCATGAACTGTCCTGGTTTCCCGGAATCATTATCAGCATGGCCTCCATTTTAGATCTTACTTGATATTAGACCCGATTTACCTAACTATACTGACTACCTAATTTTAAATCTGGCTTCACTATCAGCCATTTATTTTATACATTATTTCCAAATTGTCAAGTTCTTGGGAAATCAGACAGTATCTATGTAATATAGACAGGAAATATTTTTAGGTATTTCATATGCAGAAAATGTTCATAATTGTAGATGTACATAATACTATTTTTGAGTCATTATTAATACTGTTACTCTAATTGATTTCTAAATATTCTAATATTTCTCTGAATTTTAAAAATGGGTTAAAGAATGGATTGCAAAATGGGTCACTTAGATAATGTCCTATTATTTTCAAGGGGAGAAATGCCTTTTTAAAAAATTCTTACCTATAGTGGAATGAGATGGACCAGAGAAATAGAAAGTTGTACTGCAGTTGTGTACAATGAATCAAAATGCATTCTGCTGTGGAATAATAAATTAATTAAAAAAAAATTCTTACCTAGCTAGTGCACACCCACAAACCTAGCAGCTTGGAGGGCTGAGGCAGGAGGATTATAAATTCAAAGCCAGTCTCAGCAATTTAGCAAGGCCTTAAACAATTTGAGACCCTGTCTCAAAATATAAAGAACTAATAATGTGGCTCAGTGGTTAAACACCCTGGTTTCAATCCCTGGTATTCCTCTCAAAAAAGAAATAAAAATAAAAATAAATTGTTTCCATACTGCCTTTTTTGAGGGGGAGGGGGAGAGGGTACCAGGGATTAAACCCAGGAGTGCTTAACCACTGAACCACATCCCAGCCCTTTTTATTTTTTATTTTGAGACAGGATCTCCCTAAATTGCTTAGAGCCTTGCTAATGTGTCAGAGATTAGCCTCAAACTTGTGCTCCTCCTGCCTTAGCCTCCTGAATCACTGGAATTACAGACTATGCCTACGCTATAGTACTGGGCCCCATCTTGCCTTTTGAGGAATTTAACTCTCAACAGGCTGAAAGTTCTACAAGTGATTATTTAACTGTAGTGACTAGTAAATATAAGTATGATAATAAGTGTAATATGTTTGGACTGATTTACTGAATGAATAAATGGAATTTGAAATTAGCAGGTAGGAGCATAATAAAGTTGCTATTGCTAATGTTTACTAGTTGGCCTTGTGGGCTTAAAATGTATAAAATCAGAGGCATTTTATTATATAAGGTTTAAAGACTAACAATATATTTTTCTAAAACAAAAATAATTTTTCTGATATAAAATAATGTTTATTATTTTAAAAAGCAAACAATTCACAGGGAAGCCTAAAATATTTAGTGAAGATAGTACGGTCCTGTCCTCCAGGTAAAACCATTATTAATTTTTTTCTTGTTTATCTTCCCAGACATCTATCTATCATATTATTATTATTCTCATTTTTTTTTTTTTTTGGTTGGGGGGAGGTACCAGGGATTGAACTCAGGGGCACTCGACCACTGAGCCATGTCCCCACCCCTGTTTTGTGTTTTTATTTAGAGACAGGGTCTCACTGAGTTGCTTAGCACCTTCTTTTGTTGAGGCTAGCTTTGAACTCATGATCCTCCTACCTCAGCCTCCCTAGTAGGCATGCGCCATGGAGCCCGGCTTTCTTATACACACACACAAACACACACACACATATATTATATATATTTAGTTGTAGATGGTCACAATACTTTTATTTTATTTTTTATTTTTAAAAAATATTTATTTTTTAGTTGGACACAATACCTTTATTTTATTTAATTTTACATGGTGCTGAGGATTGAATCCAGGGCCTTGCACTTGCTAGGCAAGTGCTCTACTATTGAGCCATAACCCCAGTCCCCTTTATTTTATTTTTATGTAGTGCTGAGAGGATTGAACCCAGTGCCTCACGTGAATTCTCTACCACTGAGCTCTACCCCAGCCCCTAGGCTTTATTTTTTAAATGTTTTTTCTACTCAGTCATTATTATGAAAAATTTCCCATGTCCTTATTTATATCCATATAGCAATATAATACATTTACTAATATTATTTAATTTTATTTATTATTCAATCAGTCTCATTGGTGGTAGTTTAGATCCTTTTCCAGATTTTCATTATTATGAATAAAACTTTAGTAATTATCCTAGCACATAGGTCTTTGTATACTGGTCCAGTACATACTTTTGGATAAATTCTTAGAAGTAGAATTGTTGAAACAGGTATTCTATGAATATTAAAACAAAAGTTCCCAGTGAAAATCCAATTTGTTAATAGGCTATAGTTGAAAATGATTTATTCACTGCTTAGTTTTCATCATTCATATTTGCTCTAAGCTTTCATTGACTTCAGACTTACAACTAATTTGTTAGATCTGTGAACAACATAGACCATGCATATGGTTTGAAATTAAATGGTTTTGTACTTGAAATTTAGTTTGGTTAATTGACATTGTTTACTATAGTTACTGAAAGGAAAGTTTGAGGTAGAGAGAAATTCCAGATACTGCTTTGTATTTCTCTGTAATTACATTTTCAACTCTAGTGGGTAATATAGGTATTTGTTAAATAACTGAAGTGTACTTCATTGAAAGTATAATGCTTATATTGATAGTGTTTCCTCTATTAGTAACTGAAGAGTTCTGTTCATTGGTTATTTGTGAAACAGAATATTGGTTTTTGTCAGCTTGTATAAAAAATACCAAGCAAGATGCAAATAATGGAGAAAAAATTGGCAAAAAAGTGTAATATAGTAATCCAGTGGTTTTAAATATTACTTACGTGCCAAAGATACCCGCCATTTACATGGCCATTCTGGATCTCTGTCTTGAAGTCCACATTTATATCTGCTGGACACCTGCTTGTATAGACACCTTGAACTTAACATGTACTGAAACTCTTCTTGATTTATTATCCAAAATTACTGCTATCTCTTGAGTCTTCTCTCAGGAAATGACACTTTTCTTTCAGTTACTAAGATTGAAAAACCTAAAGAGTGCTTTTTTCTCTTATCCCACATCTAATCTACTAGCAATTCTTGTCAGGCCTACCTTCTAAATATTTTTCTACTACCACATCACTCCTAGTTGCTGCTGCTTTAGTCCTTGTAAACATTTTGCCCAGACTATTAAATAGCTTGCTAACTGGTGTCCTTGCTTGTACTCCTACATATAATTTTTTTCATAGAACAGCTAAAATTTTAAATCAGATTGTAACACTTCTTGGCATAGAACTAAAGAACTCAGAAGATTGAAATGATGTGACTTCAAGACTTACTACAGTGGTAGAATAAGCAAGAGATTTTGGTGTTGGTGAAGAATAGATAGATTAGTGGAACACAAAGGAGTGGAACACAAAGCATGTTCCATGTTTTGCTAATAACTAGCTATATTGCTTTAGGCAGATCATTTGTTTACCTTAATCTGTAAATGATTCTTCCTTTGTAGGGTTGGTTTAAAGATTAAATGAAGCCTCCCAGCAATGCAGGAGGCTGAGACAGGAAGGGATGGCAAGTTTGAGGCCAGCCTCAACAGTTTATTGAGAACCTGTCTCAAAATAAAAATAAAAAGGGTAGGGGATGTTGCTCAGTGATAGAGTACCCCTGGGTTCAATTGAATGAGATGAGATATAATGTATGTAATTAAATGAGATAATAAGATAATATATATAAAGCACTTAGCACATAACTAAGAGCTAAATTTTAGCTGTTATACATTATCCAATTTGGTCCTGTCAAGACTCATAAGATAAAGGAAGGTAAGTTATCCCCTATTCCCACTCTTTCTGCTCCCCCCCGCCATTTTTGGTACTGGGAATTGAACACTGGGGCCCTCTATTGCTGAGCTACATCCCCAGCCTTGTCTGTAGGATAGGTAGAATCTTCTGTAACACAGCAGGAAAGATTATGTTCTTGGAGATTTTTAAAAATACGTGAAAGTAAATTTAAAAGCAAATGATTTGGGCAGCCCTTTATGTGCTTTTATTCACATTGAATAAACATTTATTATTAACTTTTTATTCCTAATATAAATTCATCCTTTTTGTTTTATACATTGCTTCTTTTAATTTGTTACCATTTTGTTCAGATTTTTGCATATGTGTTCATGAATAAGATTGGCCCATAGTTTTACTTTTTCATGTTTTTTTCAGGTTTTAGTATCAAAATTTTAGCATCATAAATTGAATTGCGGTATATTTACTTTTTTCCTATTCTTTTTATTTTATTTTATTTTATTGTTGGTTGTTCAAAACATTACATAGTTCTTAATATACCATATTTCACAGATTGATTCAAGTGGGTTATGAACTCCCATTTTTACCCCGTATACAGATTGCTGTGTCACATCAGTTACATTTCCATTGATTTACAAATTGCCTTTCTAGTGACTGATGTATTCTGCTGTCTATCCCATTCTCCACTGTCCCCTCACCCCTCCCCTCCCCTCCCCTCCCCTCTCTCTCCATCCCCTCTATTATAAATCGTTTCTTCCACTTATATAATTTTTCTCCTACTCCTCCTTTCCTCTTATATGTAATTGTGTATAACCCTGAGGCTCACCTTCCAATTCCATGCAATTTCCCTTAACTCTCACTTTCCCTCCCGCCTATCATCCCTGTTTAATGTTATTCTTCTTCTCCAGCTCTTCTTCTCTACCCTGTCCTTGGTTACTCCCCTTATATCAAAGAAGACATTTGACATTTGTTTTTTAAGGATTGGCTAGCTTCACTTAGCATAATCTGCTCTAATGCCATCCATTTCCCTCCAAATTCTATGATTTTGTCATTTCTTATTGCAGAGTAATACTCCATTGTGTATAAATGCCACATTTTTTTTAATCCATTCATCTATTGAAGGGCTTCTAGGTTGGTTCCACAATCTTGCTATCGTGAATTGTGCTGCTATGAACATCGATATAGCAGTGTCCCTGTAGCATGCTCTTGTTAGGTCTTTAGGGAATAGACCGAGAAGGGGACTTTTTTCCTATTCTTGGGAAGAGTTTATATAAGATAGGTGTTATTTTTTTTCCTTAAATGTTTAATGTAAATATCTAAAGAAACCATCTGGATCTTCAGTCTTTTTGTATGTATAAAAATAGTTATAATTGGGTAGGGTTATGGCTCAGTGGTAGAGCCCTTGCCTCACATATGTGAGACCCTGGGTTCGATCCTCAGCACCACATAAAAATAAATAAGTAAAATGAAGGTATTGTGTCCAACTACAACTAAAAAATAAATATTAAAAAATAGTTATAATTGTAAATTTAACTTTTTCAGATAGTTATAGGACTTTTTAATTTTTAATTTATTCTTAACAGTTGTTTATTAATTGAATTTGTTTGAATTTTGATCAACAAAGCTACAATATTTTGAGCTCTAAAAATTTAATATCATGCAAAATGCATTGTTAAAGTTTTTTTTAGAAAATTTTAAAAATTAATAATAGACATTATTTAGGTTTTTAAAAATTGGGGCAAAATACAAATACCATTAAATTTACTATCGTAACATTTTCGATTGTACAGTTGGGTATGCTTAAATATATTTCATATCATTGGCCAACAATATTTGGAATTCTTTTATCTTTCAAAACTGAAACTGTACCCATTATACAACTCCCCATTAGATCCTGCCATAACCCTAGAGACCACTTTTTTTTTTGTACTGAGATTATTGAACCCAGAAGCACTTTACTATTGAGATATATCCCCATTCACTTTTTTTTTTTTTTTTTTTTTAGTTGTTGGACCTTTCCTTTATTTTATTTATTTATATGTGGTGCTGAGAATCAAACTCAGTGCCTTACCCATACAAGGCAAGCGCTCTTCCACTGAGCCACAACTCCAGCACCCCCATTTGCTTTTTTTTAAAAATATTTTTTTAGTTGTTTATGGAACTTTATTTTAATCGTTAATTTATATGCAATGCTGAGAATCAAACCCAGTGCCTCATGCAAGCAAGGCAAGTGCTCTACCACTGAGCTGCAACTCCAGCTCTCCCCAGTTGTGTTTTTTATTTCAAGACATGGACTTGCTGCCTCAGCCTCCTGAATAGCAGGGATTATAGGCGTGCACTACTGTGCCTGGCTCTATCAACCACACTTGTGCTTTCTTTCTTCTATGAAATTGTATTCTAAGTACTTCATATAAGGGGAATGACAGTTTTTGTCTTTTTTTTTTTTTTTTAACTATTTCACTTAGCATTATGTCCTCAGTGTTAATCTGTGTTGTAGCATTTGTCAGAATTTCTTCCTTTTTAAGGTTGAATAATTTTCTATTGTGTATATATACCACATTTAGTTTATGATTCATGCATCTGTGGGCACTTCAGTTACTTCTACCTTTTGAGTGTTGTCAGTCATGTTCCTGTGAATGTGTATACCAATATCTTTTTGTTCAATTCTTTCTGCTTTTAATTAATTTGAGTATATGTATACCCCAAAATAGAATTACTTGATAATATGGTAATTCTACTTTTAGGGTTTTTTTGTTTGGGGACTGGTATTGAACCCAAGGATGCTTTACTACTGAGCCTACACCCCTAGTCCTTTTTTTTTTTTTTTCATTATGAGACAGGGTCTTGTACTAAAATACTGAGGCTGGTCTTGAATTTGTCATCTTCCTGCCTCAGCCTCCCATGTTGCTGGGATTACAGGCATGCACTACCACACCTGGCTTACTTTTAGTTTTTGAGGAACCACATACTCCATTTTACATTCCTAAACAGGACTTTTTGGATTTTTATATACTTTTATGTGTCAATTGGATTTCTCTAGGAATTTGTTTCATCAAACTGTAAAATTTATTGGCATAATATTTATAATGTCCTCAGAATTTGTAGTGAGTATCAATTTTTTCATTTCTAACATTGGTTACATAAGTCCTTTTCTTCCTCTTAAAAAATATCAGTATTGCCTAGAACTTACAATTTTATTTTTTCAAATGTATTTTGTGCTTTTCTAACATTTTATTATACTTTGTTTCTAGTTTGTTAATATTTGCCTTTTTTCTTCTTATTTACTTTGCTTTTGTTCTCACACACATTTTGTAACATCCTCCAGTTGACAGGGTTATCAAATGCAGATTGTAACAGTATAACTCTTTTTTTCCCCCTCCTGACAGGACCTGTTGGGGCCCAGCCCCTACTCATGGTGCCCAGAAGACCTGGCTATGGCACCATGGGCAAACCCATTAAACTGCTGGCTAACTGTTTTCAAGTTGAGATCCCAAAGATTGATGTCTACCTCTATGAGGTAGATATTAAACCAGACAAGTGTCCTAGGAGAGTGAACAGGTAAGAGTCATTAAGTTGTAGAGATTTTTTGCTATTTCTGTTTTGCTTTAGTAATTATGTTTATCTTGAATAACTGAATAACAATGGTAATATGTAACAACAGTTTGACCAAGAACACACGGTAATTTGTTTTGAAATTGTTTGTACTTCAGAGGTGTGAAGTTGAGAAAAATCTCAACACTCCTGAGGTTATTCTATTATAAATGAACTCGTATATTTTCCATGTGATAGTAGAAAAGTTCTAAGTTATTTTTACATGCTTTTGAAATCAGGCTGAGTTTCCTGAGCATGTCAGTTTGTTGCTGTTAGATAACATTGTGTGTTTTCTTTGTCTTCCCCACCCTACTTCTCTGCTTTCATGAGTTCCCTTTAAGATGATGATGAAAATGAGGATGGTGATGGTGATGGTGATGGTATCAGTGATGGGTAGAAATGGTGATTGTAATGATTTTTTGCTTTCTGTTCTTATGTCCTCAACCCTTGACTATTCCTTATTCTTACATAGAAATGCAGAGGGCAGGGCTGGGGATGTGGCTCAAGCGGTGGCACGCTCGCCTGGCGAGCGTGCGGCCCGGGTTCGATCCTCAGCACCACATACAAAGATGTTGTGTCCGCCAAATACTAAAAAATAAATATTAAAAAAATTAAAAAAAAAAAAAAGGGGGCTGGGGATGTGGCTTGATCAAGCGGTAGCGCGCTCGCCTGGCATGCGTGCGGCCCGGGTTCGATCCTCAGCACCACATACCAACAAAGATGTTGTGTCCTCCGAGAACTAAAAAATAAATATTAAAAAAATTCTCTCTCTCCCCCTCTCTCACTCTCTCTTTAAAAAAATAAAAATAAAACATGGAGACATTTAAAAAAAAAAAAAAGAAATGCAGAGGGCATATAAAGATTGTATCAGTCTGCTTTCAGTAAGCTTCCTCAGCCCTCCCCCAAATGTTTTTATATATATATATATATTTATTTATTTATTTATTTATTTTTTTCGTGGTTGTGGTTTAGGTAATACAGGAAATGTAAAAGGAATTTATGATGTGGGTGGTGGTTACCAAGTGTATTCTAATTTTAAAAAATGACAACACATTTATGAAACAGTGACATTTAATCTGGCCTTTGGTTTGTCATGCCTTTTAATAAGTATTATTAAGAGCGTTGATTTACTAAGGTATAGATGTAAAGAAATCTGAAATTTTAAAAATAAATTAATAGAATAAAAAATTAGGGCTGGGTTGTAGCTCAGTGGTAGAACTCTTGCCTAGCAATGTGAGGCCCTGAGTTTGATTCTCAGCACCACATATAAAATAAAGGTCCATTGACAACTAAAAAAAAATTTTAATAAAATAAAATAAAAAATTAAAATAAATTTGTAGTTTTAGTAGAGGTGATAAACACATAAGAAATACAAAAGTCTAAGCCAGACATGGTAGCACATGCCTGTATCTCAGCGGCTTGGGAGGCTAAGGCAGGAAGATCATGAGTTCACAGCCAGCCTCAGCAATTTATCAAGGCATTAAGCAACTAGTGAGACCCTGTCTCTAAATAAAATATAAAAAAAGGCTGGGGTGCTGTGGTTGTGGCTCAGTGGTGGAGCGCTTCCTCAACCACTAATTAAACCCAGAGTTAGGCACTGGGTTTAATCCTCAGTACTACATAAGAAGTGAATGAATGAAATAGAGATATTATGTCCATCTACAACTAAAAATATTTCAAAAGGAGCAGGGCTGGAGATGAAGCTTAGTGGTTAAAACATGCCCCTGGTTTCAATCTCTAGTACTAGGATGGGAAAAAAAGGGGGGGGGGACTATGAAAGTCTAGCTGGGTATAGTGTATACCTGTAATCCCAGCCACTCAGGAAACAGTGGAAGAGGATTGCAAGTTCATGATTTAGGGAAACCCTGTCTTAAAATAAAATAAAAAGGTGCTCACTTTGGCAGCACATATACAAAAATTGGAAGGATACAGAGAAGATTAACATGGCCCCTGCACAAGGATGACATGCAAATTTATGAAGGGTTCCATATTTTTGGCATTTATCCTAAAGAATTAAAGTCATCATCACTGTAGTGATACATGCAGACCCATGTTCATAGCAGTATAGTAGTCAAACTATGGAACCAGCCTAGGTATCCATTAATGGATGAGTGGATAAAGAAAATGTGACACACACACACACAGTGGAGTTTTATTCAGTCAAAAAGAAAAATGAAACTATATCATTTGCAGGAAAAAGACACCATTATGTTAAGTGAAATATACCAAATTCAGAACGTTAAGGGTCGTATGTTTTCTCTCATGTGAAAGCTAGAGAGGAAAAAAGGGGAAGAAAGGAGTGAGGGAGGGCTTATCTCATGAAAGGGACCACAAGGTGGGAGGTGGGGAGGGAGGGGGAAAGTGCTAGGGAATGATATTGGCCAAATAATATTATTATATTTTGTGCAGATATGAATATGTAACAATGAATCCCATCATTATATGCAACATAATGTACCAAGAAAAAAATGGAAAGAGAAATATTTGTCAAATATGAATAAAAATTTTCAGTAAGGAAAAAATAATAATAAATTAAAAAGGGTTCGGGATGTAACTAAGTGATGGAGTGCCCCTGAGTTCAATACCTTGTACTACCAAATTAAAAAAAAAAAAATCCCTTTTTTCTTGTTTCTTAAAACTGCATTGCATTTTCTTTGGTAGTAATGGGGATTGGATTTAGGGATGCTCTCTCAGCCCCCCACTTTTTTTTTTGGCAGTACTGAGGGTAAAACGCAGGGGTGCTTCACTATTAAGCTACCTCCCCAGCCCTTTTAATTTTGAGATAGTCTCTCTAAATTGCCTAGTCTGTCCTTGATCTTGCAGTCCTCCTGCCTCAACCCCTTGAGTTGCTGGGATTACAGGTATGTGCTACCACACCTGACTTAATGTGTAAATTTCAGTGAAGGGTAATCCTGACCCTTGTGGTAGATGTTTGCATTTTAAAAAAGCATTTATTAATCCAAGTAAATCTCTTAACTGATAGAATGTCTAAGGCAGAATTTCCTAGTGCCTCTTCAACTTGTCTGGACCGAAAGAATCACCTCTGACATTAAATATATATATATATATATATATATATATATATATATATATATATATAGAGAGAGAGAGAGAGAGAGAGAGAGAGAGAGAGAGAGAGAGAGAGAGATATAACATAATTATATAGTAGAGAATTATTATAGGTTGTTGAATAGAAGTATTACATGATGAAAATGTTAGGAAAACATTTACTCGAAGACAAAATGTATTAGAAATGAGGTAATGGTGGGGGATTGAGGCTTAGGGCTCATCAGTTAAGGTGTTCTTAGTATCCTGGTGCAAAGGCAACAATATTAGGATAAAGAACAGAACTGTTTATTATTTTTGTTCCTTCTATGTCATGTTTTTGTTTTGTGAGTATTAGAGAATCTTTGTATTATATACGTGTGTATGAAGTTGCATAGCATAGAGTTTCACATATAAATGCTCAGTGTATTGGTTAAGTTTGGGAGAAATATATAATAAATTGGCATGGTACATTCTGACTTAACATATGATCCTGTTGACATTGTTAATTATATTTTTGTTTCTAGTTTCGTTTGCTTTGCTATATTACTTGCCAGTATAAGTGATTTGATCTGTAATTTTGATGTTTCAAAATTTTTATCATGTATCTTTTATCTGAGAGTTTTTGTTGCTAATTTGAGTTTTTTTTAATTGTAGATGGACACAATACTTGCATTTTATTTATCTATTTATTTTTATGTTGTGCTGGGGATCAAACCCAGTGCCCCACACATGCCAGACAAGTGTGCTGTCACTGAGCGGCTGCCACTGAGCCACAACCCCAGCCCCTAATTATTTGAGTTTTGATAGAAACTATAGTCTTCTTTGGGACTCTAAAAATAGCATAAGTAGGCTTTAATCAGTGGTCCCTTACTTGATGTACTTGGTGTTTTGTTTCAGGATCCCCCCACTGATACCCAAATCTTCAGATATTCATGTCCCTTATAAAAGATAATGTAGTGTCAGTGTCAAATAATCTTCACATATCCTCCCATGTACTTTATTTTGTTTTAAAGAGTGAGAGACAGAGAGAGAGAGAGAGAGAGAATTTTTTAATCTTTATTTTTTAGTTTTCGAAGGGCACAACATCTTTGTTTGTATGTGGTGCTGAGGATCTAACCCTGCCGCAGTCTGGCTGGGCACAATTCAGGAGCCACTTGTCAAAAGAAACTAACTTTATTTTTAGAACCACAAACGCCAAACAATACAGCTCCTCAGGAAAAAACCCTCAGAGCCCAACTGCCACCACCGGCTTCCCACAAGCCTCTCACCCCCACACAACCCTCACCACCTCCCACAATCCTCCTGTTCTTGAGGCAGATTGGCTGGGTCGCGTGGGCGGAGCCAAAGAAGTCCCACAATGAGCAGCTCTGTGGAGGAGCCAATCAGCTAGATGTTGCTGGGGCCGCTGTGAGCCAGTCATCAGCTGGCAGTCTGAAGGGCAGGGAAACAGCCCAATGAACATCACCGCAGAGGAGCCAATCAGCTAGATGTTGCTGGGGCTGCTGTGAGCCAATCATCAGCCGGCAGCTGGAAGTTTGCTGGGGCCCCTTTGGCTGTGGCTCTCAACAGAACCCAGGCCGCACGCATGCTAGGCGAGCTCGCTACCACTTGAGCCACATCCCCAGCCCAGTCCCTCCCATGTACTTTAAATCACTAGATTACTTAAATGACTATAGTGGACATAACTGTATAAAATACTTGTTAGGCTACATTGTTTAAGGGAAATGACAAAGAAAAAAGTCTGTACTTTTTCAAACACAAGTGCTTTTTTTTTTTTTCAAATATTTTCAACCTGAGGCTGGTTGAGTTTGCAGAAGCGGAACTGACGGATTTGGGAGGGCCAAATGTGCTTTGATGATATTTCTTGATTCAGTGTCAACATCTGCCGCAGTCTTGGCTGGGCACAGAATCACGAGCCAATCAAGCAGGAACAAAACTTTATTTTGAAAAAGCCGCTAACACTCTCAGCGCCAGCAAGTCAAAAACCGGTCCTCCCACGAGGGTGTCCGACCGGAACCGCGCGCCGACCGGAACCCCCCGTCCTCTCCGACCTCCTCCGGAATTCCCTCCTACTATCCTTCCCCAACCAATGGGAACTCTCCAGCAGTCCCGTAAAGTCCCGTAACTTGAGTCCGGTAGCAGGCCAAGGTGAACAGCGGGAGTCCAGTTTGCATATGAATGTAAATTTTAACATAATCATCTCAGTGGCTAGCTGGCGTCACTTTACAACCAAAGGTGCCATACATCGTATATATGCTTGTGGCTCCTAGCATCTGCCCCCTTCTGTTTAATTAAGCAACAAGCAATGTGGCTAGGGACCGTGCCTGGTAGGTTGTCCAATTTAACATATGGTTCTTACCCGTCATGGGAGAACTGACCTTTAGGCGTCAGCTTCCTGTCTTAGGTTGAATCCACTGTAATCAGAGCAACCCGTCGCTGACTACCGGTCCAGCATTCAGCCATGCTTGTGGATAGGCCTATGCACCAGTGGGGGGGTGAGGTTCTTGCCTCACCTCTGTTGGCCCCCAAATTTAGCCTTGGTGCCAGTGGGGGGGTGAGGTTCTTTGCCTCACCTCTGTTGGCCCCCAAATTTAGACCATCACTAGTAGAAGGGAGGAGGATACAGAAATGCCACGACACCAAGCCAATTGACGGCTCCTTTGGAAAAATTGCGTCACTGGTGACACCATCAGCAAAGATATGCCAGTATTACCACAATAAACATGGGGTGAGCTGGCAAGGAAATTGCATCACTGGTGACACCATCAGCAAAAATATGCCAGCAGTACCACAATTCGGTGCACCAGATGATATTTCACAATGTATGCAACTGATATATAGTCCAGGCAAGTTCTGCAAGCAGTTCAAATTGGAGGAGTCTATCAATATGTCCATATCCTCCCAAAGTAAATCAAGTCCTTGATAGCATTACTTGTTGAGTTATATTCATTGATGCATCAGTTTATACAGTTTACTGTGATAGCTATCATAGAAGCTGTAGTTTGGTTTTATCTCAGTCTTCACTGGAATTGGGATGGAGATGGAAATTCTGGCAATGATGGTAAAGAGACATTATCCTGAACAGAATTATTAAATATAATAAAAAGAAAAGGTGAAAGTAAACAAACAGATCTGTTAAACTCCTTTAAAAACAATCCTTAACAGCCGTTTACCAAATTTAAATTAGTAAACAAACAGATCTGTTAACCATCTTTAACAACAATCATAAACAGCTGTTCACCTAATTTAAATTAAACCATATAAATCACGTGAATAAAGAAAAAATTCGGATCCATTTTTTCATGAGCGCTCCTCATATAAGAAATATGGACATACACACATACAGACATACAACACAAAACAGAAGTGTGCACACAACATACAACACATAAGACAATAGTAAATAAAGGCCTTGTAACTATACTTAGGTGAAATCTCCATTGCAATGTTTAAAAACTCCACAGTCAAAAAAAAAAAAAAAAAAATAAATAAATAAATAAATAAATAAATAAATAAATAAAAAATAAAACACAGTCAAAAAATAAAACTGATCAGAAAAACATTAACCTAGGTTTGTATGAGCTCAAAAATAAAATAGAACTTTATGATGTGGAAAAATGCAATAATAAAATAGATACTGAAAAAAAAAACCTTGGTTAATCACTGTCGCAGATGTAAGAATAGCCAAGCTGGAGCTCTGGATGTCAGCTGTTATGGATTTGAGTCAAATCATCTTCTTTTTCTGTAGAAATTGTTTTAGTTAATCTCTCTGGAATCCAAATCGGTTGCTGTTCATCCTGTGGGAAAACACAGACAGCGCCCCGATTCCAGACTATCACTGGATCCGGGCCTTTCCATTGTCCTGTTAGAATATCTTTCCAAAGTACCTTAGGCTTATGTACATTTTTGGGGTACAAATGTCTTTCCGCAGCACTAAGTCCCGATGAATCTAAATTTAAAAAGTTTAGAGTAAAAAGGGTTATTTTAAGTTTATCTTTGGGGGATATATACCCCTTTCCAATTCCCTCCTTTTGTTTTAATAAGTACATTTTAATAGTTTGATGAGCTCTTTCAACTATGCCTTGTCCTTGTGGATTGTATGGAATTCCTGTTATGTGAGTAATACCAAATGATGAGCAAAATTGTTTAAAAGAGGAGGAAGTATAACCAGGACCGTTGTCCGTTTTTAACTGTTTTGGAACGCCCACAGTGGCAAAATTTTGTAAGCAATGAGCTATAACATCTTTAGTTTTTTCTCCGGCATGAAGGGAGCCCATCAAAAATCCGGAAGAGGTATCAACTGTAACATGTAAATATTTTAATTTTCCAAATTCTGGCAAGTGTGTGACGTCCATCTGCCAAATATGGTTAGGTATTAGTCCTCTAGGATTGACTCCAAGATTAACTTGTGGTAAAAATGTCACACAATTTTGACATTGTTTTATTATATGTCTGGCCTGTTCTTTAGTTATTTTAAAACGCTTTTGTAAAGTATTAGCATTGACATGGAACCTTTTATGAAAATTTATAGCTTCTTCTATTGTGGAGAAAATATGTATGTCATGTGTAGATTTATCTGCTAGTTCATTGCCCATACTAAGGGCTCCAGGCAATCCTGTATGTGCCCTGATATGACCTATGAAGAATGGATCTTTTCGGTCCCAGATTAGACTTTGTATATCGGAAAACAAAGAGAAAACAGTAGAGGAAGGGGAAATCCTACCAGCATCTTCAAGGGAATTAATAGCATTAACTACATACTGACTATCAGAAAATAAATTAAATACAGAATCTTTAAACATCATAAAAGCTTGTAATACTGCATTAAGCTCTACCTTTTGAGCTGATTGTTTGGGTACTAAAAATGTAAAAGTTTGATCAGGAGTAACTACTGCTGCTGTACCATTGTTTGACCCATCAGTGAATATATTTGGAGCATTTATGATAGGGGTTTTTCTTGTCATTTTTGGAAAAACTACAGGATGCTTAGACCAAAAAGACAACAAAGGATTAGATGGTAAGTGATTATCAAATGAAACACTAGTTTTACACAGGATTATTGCCCAAGTATTTAACTCATTAGCTAACTCATCAATTTGATCCATAGTATATGGAGTAATAATTTTATTGGGAGAAATCCCAAACACTCCCTTAGCTGCTTTTATTCCTTTGAGTATTAATTGTCCTACAGCCTCAGGATATCTAGTAAGAATAGTGTTAGGGGAATAAGATAAATGTATCCACAATAATGGACCTTCTTGCCAAAATACTCCTGTAGGAATATTTTTTGTTGGTAGTACAATAAATAATAAAGGCAAACTTATATCAATTCTATCCAAATGCATATTTTCCATATATGTTTCAATGATTTTTAATACTTTTCTTGCTTCAGGCGTTAACATGCGGGGTGAATTTGGATCTGATGGACCTTTTAGAATATCAAATAAAGGTCCTAACTCTCCTGTTGGTATGCCTAGATAAGGCCTTATCCAATTTATGTCTCCCAATAACTTTTGAAAGTCATTAAGTGATTTGAGTTGATCTACTCGTATTTGAATTTTTGGTGGACGGACCATGGTTGAGGATAATAGAACTCCTAAATAATTAATTGGAAGATTTAATTGTACTTTATCTATTGCTATCTCTAGATTATAATTTTTCAATAAATTTGTAAGTGTGGCATAACATTCTAGTAATGTGTTTTTATCTTTATGTGCCAGTAACACATCATCCATATAGTGAAATATTTGTAGTTCAGGATTTTGGTTTCTAAGTGGCTGGATTGCTTTATTAACATAAATTTGACACATAGTTGGGCTGTTAGCCATCCCTTGAGGGAGTACTTTCCATTCATATCTCTGATCAGGACCTTCATGATTCAGTGCAGGGATAGTAAATGCAAAATGTGGACTATCCTCGGGATGAATTGGAATTGAAAAGAAACAATCTTTAATATCTATAACTAAAACATGCCAGGTTTTTGGTAAAGCAGACAATTGAGGAATCCCTGATTGAGCAGGTCCCATAATAACCATCTCATTATTAATGGCTCTTAAATCTTGTAATAATCTCCATTTACCAGATTTCTTTTTAATGACAAAAATGGGAGTATTATAGGGGGATACGGAAGGTTGTATATGTCCTTCCGCTAACTGTTGTCTGACCAAGTCATGGGCTACTTGTATCTTTTCTTTAGTCAAGGGCCACTGAGGAACCCACACTGGTCTTTCTGATTTCCAAGTAATTTTGATTGTCTCAGTGGCCCTTTCTGAAAACCCAATTCATGTCTATTTATTTCTTGATCTATTTGAATAGGTGCTGTCATACCTTGTTCTTGATCTCTTAATCTTTTTTCTTTCCTAAAGCCTTGTTTAGCCCTAGTAGTGGGCGCGTTAGGATTGATGTTATTTGTTAATGTCAATCCTAATTGATCTAGGACATCTCGTCCCCATAAATTTACAGGAAGATGATCCAATACATAGGGCTGTATAGTTCCTTCACATCCTTCAGGATCCCTCCAATCTAATACCATAGCACTTCTATGGGGATTTGTTGCCACTCCTAGGCCTCGAAGCGTTTGAGTGGCTTGTTGTAATGGCCAATGTTTTGGCCATTCTTGACGAGATATGATGCTGAGGTCAGCTCCTGTGTCCAGCAGCCCATTAAAGTCATGTCCTTGAATTTTTAATTTTAGCATTGGGCGAGAATCTAAATTTAAAGACAGCATAGCCCAATCTACACCTGTGGAGCCTAATCCCTTGGAACCTCTTTCTACATTACAACTGGAAAATTTATCATGCAGGCTGGGTATTATTAATAACTGTGCTATTCTATCTCCTGGTGAAATTACTGATATACCTCTTGGAGAACTAGCTATAATTTTTATTTCACCTTCATAATCGGGATCAATTACCCCAGGACTTATCATAAGTCCTTTTAGTGTAGAAGAACTGCGTCCCAATAATAAGCCTACTGTTCCCTGGGGAAGAGGTCCTTTTACTCCTGTGGGAATGATTTGAATTCCCATCTCTGGGGTTAGTACTGCTCTGGCAGAGGCGCAGATGTCCAGCCCTGCGCTCCCTCTAGTTTGTCTGATGAGGGATTTAATGGATAATGCGTCCTGGGCACTACCTTGATGGGGCTGTTGGGTTCCTCCATTGCCCCATATATTTGTGGTTTGGGGCCCCGGGGCATTGGGCCCTCTAGTCCGTTTTTTGGCAATGGAGCTTGATACCTTTCTCCACGATATCGTGGGTAAACACTTGGTCCTTGTCCGTTTTTTGATAACGGAATACCCTCTATGGTGGTTTGAGAACGGCATTCATTAGCCCAATGTCTCCCTCTACGGCATCGTGGGCAAATACCTGGTATTCTATTCCTTTGATATCCAGCTTTGTTAAACCCTCCTCTTATGGGGCAACTCCTTTTAAAATGTCCTGTTTGATTACAATTATAGCATGTTCTTGGCCTGGCATCTAAAGCCTGTTGTACTGCTGCTAAGACTTGCCCCTGTTCATTAATGTCTCTACATAATTTAATATATGTGTTTAAATCCTCATGTCTCCATGGTCTAATGACCTCTCTGCAGCAACGATTTGCTTGGTCATAAGCCAGTTGTTTTATAAATGGCATTACCTGTTCTGTATTTCCAAATATCCTAGAGGCTGACTGAATAAGTCTATCTACAAATTCAGCATAAGGTTCATTAGTTCCTTGTATTACCTTAGATAATTGACCTTGTAAGTCTCCATGCCCCTGTAAAGTTTTCCATGCCCTAACTGCATCTACAGCAATTTGTGCGTACACACCAGGGTCATATTCAATTTGTTGTCTTTGACCCTCATAAGGTCCCTTCCCCAAAAGCATGTCCATATTTCTTTGAGGGTACCCAGCTTCTGCATTTCGCCTAGCTGTCTCCATGCAAAATTCCTCATTGGCAACCTTCCATAACAAATATTGTCCTCCGTTTAGCACAGATCGACACATGTTAGCCCAATCTGCTGGTGTCATGTCCAAGTTGGTAACAGATTCAACCATGCTTATTGTGAAGGGAGCTTGCGGCCCATAGGTCGTTACAGCCTCCTTTAATTGCTTTATTGTTTTGAAATCTAAAGCACGGTGAATTCGTTGCCCTCCTGCCTGCTCAAGTACAGGGCATGCTAATCTTTGGGGTCCTGCCTCAGAATTCCGTCCATCAACTACGGTAGTTGAGGGCCGCTCAGCGGTAGATGGAGCTGTTGGCTGAGTTACGCCCTCTGGTGATAGAACGGAGTTGGTAGCAACCTCCTGTTGTAATTCTCCACCTGATGGCTGCTTGTCCTCTAAGCTTGCTTTCTTTAAATTCTCCTCTGTCTGACTAGCTTGAGAGACCTTCTCTTTTGCTTGACCTAGCGTTTTTTCTACCATAGTCTGGACCTCTAACAATTTACTTAACAGTTTTTCGGTTTGTTTTTTATTGGATTCTAATCTACTATAACCTAACCCAATAAGGTAGGATAAAACAAAGCCGAAGCAGAATGAAACAAAGACGGAGCAGACAATGGTTGTATCAATTTTCTCTTTCTCAGGGCTGAATAACTTCAAACCTTGAGCCAACCATTTTTTCCAGTTCGCCTGAGAAAATTCTAGGGCTAGGGAGCTCGAAATGAAAACAAAATAAATCAAAACAAGAACACATTGTTTTCTGAGAAGGTCATCCATCCTGTCGCCTTCCCTCAGGGGCGAGCAATTTACTCACCTCTAAGCTTCAGGCGTTCCCCGCACGGGCCGCCAAATGCCGCAGTCTTGGCTGGGCACAGAATCACGAGCCAATCAAGCAGGAACAAAACTTTATTTTGAAAAAGCCGCTAACACTCTCAGCGCCAGCAAGTCAAAAACCGGTCCTCCCACGAGGGTGTCCGACCGGAACCGCGCGCCGACCGGAACCCCCCGTCCTCTCCGACCTCCTCCGGAATTCCCTCCTACTATCCTTCCCCAACCAATGGGAACTCTCCAGCAGTCCCGTAAAGTCCCGTAACTTGAGTCCGGTAGCAGGCCAAGGTGAACAGCGGGAGTCCAGTTTGCATATGAATGTAAATTTTAACATAATCATCTCAGTGGCTAGCTGGCGTCACTTTACAACCAAAGGTGCCATACATCGTATATATGCTTGTGGCTCCTAGCAAACATCTCCATTTATTTTCTTCAAAAGACCTGCTTTTGTCTTAAGTTATCCTGATATTATTACATGACTAGTCAGTTAACACTGGTGTTGGTTCACACTTGTAATCCCTGCAACTCCAGAGGATGAGCCAGGAAGGATCACATGTTCAAGGCAATTTAGCTAGACCCTGCCTCAAAATACTAAACTTAGAAAGGACTGGGGATGTCCCTTAGCAGGTAGAGCACTTTGGGTCAATATGTAACCCCCCCAAAAAAAAAAAATTGTTGGTGGCTTTCTGAAACTGTTAGTTCAGTTGCAATAGTTCAACAACTGAAATTCTAGAAATTAGAAGGCGACGGTATACAACTTTGCAGTTCCTTTTCATTAGCAAAACAGTTAAGGGTCAAAATGCAGCAGTTTGTTACATCTAATTTAACTTTACCAAAATGGTTAAAACTACAACAAATTGTTTTATTTTTAGTGTAAATTTTTTTTTATTCTAATTTGTTGTATATCTTTGGTTGTATACAAAGTATATTCACACCATTCATGTCTTCATACATGTACTTAGGGTAATGATGTCCATCTCGTTCCATTGTCTTTCCTACCCCCATCCCGGCTCCCTTACCTTCCCAACCCTTTACCCTATCTAGAGATCATCTAATCCTCCCATGCTCCCCGTCCCAACTCTGCTATGAATCAGCCTCCTTGTAACAGAGAAAACATTTGGCATTTTTGTTTTGGGATTGGCTAACTTCATTTAGCATTATATTCTCCAACTCCATTCATTTACCTGCAAATGCCATGATTCTATTCTCTTTTTTGGCTGAGCAATATTTCATTGTTTATATATATCAAATTTTCTTTATCTATTTATCTACTGAAGGGGATCTAGGTTGGTTCCACAGTTTAGCTATTGTGGTGTAGTGTAAGATGTTTTTATTGTTGCCTTCCATAATGTCATTATTGATTCTTTTCTAAGTGACTTAAGTTTTTAAATACTTAAACTAATGCGTATGAGATTTATCTTGTCCATATGCCACATGAACAAATATTTGGCACTAAGGCATTAATCATAATAATAGAATGAGGTATTGTGGCCAAACAAATTTCCACTTTAGTCAGAGGAGTTTTCTTGGACAAAATATCCAGGAAGTGCTTGTGAATCATTTTGTGAGTCAACCTTTCTACAAATTTATTCTTAGCTTTTCTTTCTGTTGTCCCCCCCCCCCTTTCTGCAAGAAATTGGATTTTCTCCTTCTTTCTTTTCCCTATTAAGTGCTTTTGATTGAAAATAATTATTTGGTAAAATAACAAGTTTTTTCAATGAAAGAATAGAGTTTTTCGTTTGTTTGAAAACAAAGAATAGGTTTGTTAAGCAGATTTCAAATGCTGCTAGTTTGGTTTTTGTTGTTGTTGTTGTTGTTGTTGTTATTTTAACAGGTGATAGTCACAATAACTAAAAGCCAGCTATTTTTAGAAATACTATGGTATACATTCTCTAACTTGAGATTTTATGCTAGTTTTTCCAACTACTAAATATGCATGGGGATAAGCTCTGATTAGGTACGTATTTAAAATCACTAGATGGTGGAATTACAAACATTTTCAAAAGTTGTATAGGCAACATTATTATAACTGTAAGATGTATTTTAAACATTAATAAAAATTTGAAGGAAACTTGAAATGGTAGTAGGTTGTCATTGAATTTCTTGGTTCAGTTTTACAAATTGAATATTTATGGTCATTGTACTATTATTGATATTACTCTTCTGATATGATTAAAAACAATGGCAAATATTTGTGCATATTGCACATGGAGGTAATATAATACCACCCATTGAATTTTAGAAGGAAAAACTAAATACACTGATACCATTTTGACCTTTAAATAGAAATTTCAGATCGGCAGAAGGAACTCTATTGTTAAGAATATTGTTAGCATAGTGTTAGAGTTGGATAGTATGCTAACAGAAAGACATAATGTTTTTAATAACTTTCTTGATGTATAATTCACATACTGTAAAATTCACCCAAGTATACAACTCAGTGGTTTTTAGTGTATTCACAGAGATAATGTACACTGCCATTTAATTGTAGAACATACCATCCTCCCCAAAAGAAAATCTTTCCTCATTTGTAGTCACTCACCCTTGCCTCCATCCTCACGTCCCTGCCAACCACTATTCTACTCTCCGTCTCAGTAGATTTGTCTCTTGTAGACATCTAATGTACATGGAGTCATATAATATGTGGTTTTTTGTGATGAGCTTCTTTGTCTTTGTATAATGTTTTCAGGTTTTACTCATGTTATAGCATGTGCCAGTATTATACTTCATTTATTTTTACTGCTGAGTGATATTCCACTAATTGATACATTATGCTTATCCACTCATCAGTCAATGTTTTAGGTTGTTTCCATTTTTTGACTGCTATGAATAAAGTTGTTATAAACATTCATGTGTAGGATTCTGTGTGGGACATATATTTTCAATTCTCTTGGTTATGTACTTAAGAGTGAAATTGTGATGATTCTGTGTTTACTCTTGGAGATACTTCCAGACTCTTTACTAAAGTGGCTGTACCATTTTATTTTATTTTATTTTTCAATTTATGTATTTTGCACTGGGGATTGAACCCAGGAAAGCTTCACTATCTAGCTACATCCTCAGTCCTTCTTAAATTTTTACTTTGAGATAGGGTCTTGCTAAGTTGCTAAGACTAAACTTGCACTTGGCAATTCTCCTGTCTCAGCCTCCTGAGTTGCTGTGATTATAGGCATGCACCACTGTGCCTGGTCACTATACCATTTAATATTACTACTAATAGTGAACAAGGATTCCATTTTCTCCACATTCTCACCAATATTTGTTATTATCTCTTTTTATTTTATTAATATTTTTTAGTTGTTCATTGACCTTTATTTTATTTATTTACATATGATGCTGAGGATCGAACCCAGTGCCTCACACATGCCAGGCAAGCACTCTACCACTGAGCTGCAACCCCAGCCCTCTTTTTTTTATTTTCGTCATTCTAATGAGTATGAAGTAGTATCTCCTTGTCATTTTTTTTTAAAGAGAGAGTGAGAGAGATAGAGAATTTTAATATTTTATTTTTTAGTTATCGGCGGACACAACATCTTTGTTTGTATGTGGTGCTGAGGATCGAACCCAGGCCGCACGCATGCCAGGGGATCACGCTACCGCTTGAGCCACATCCCCAGCCCCTCCTTGTCATTTTGATAACAGAATTTTCCCAGTGGCTAATGATATTGCACATCTTTTCATATATTTACTGACCATTTGCATATTTTCTTTGGAGAAATATCTTTTTAGGTCTCTTGCCCATTTTTTAAATTGGGTCATTTGACTTTAGAATGTAGGTTGTTGGGGCTGGGGATGTGGCTCAAGTGTTAGAGCGCTGGCCTGGCATGCGTGCAGCCCGGGTTCGAACCTCAGCACCACTTCTTTGTTAATATATGGTGCTGAGGATCGAACCTGGGCTGCATGCATGCCAGGTGAGCGCGCTACCACTTGAGCCACATCCCCAGCCCCAAGATCACATATTTTTAATAAGTGAAATTTATTTGACCTTGTACTCATCTGTAAATAGATAAATATACATGTACACATTTTTAAAATTATGTAGACATGTACTACTATTTTAATATATAACTATAGAAAAATTAAAAGTGAGAAATTTTGAAATAAATTATTAAAACTATATTTAAATAATTTGAAATTTTCAGGTTAATGGTAGCATGCATGTGCTAATTGGTGGCACCACTGTAACTCTCTCTCTTTTTTTTTAATGATATTAGAAATCGAACCCAAGTCCTTGCATATTACTAGCAAGTGCTCTACCACTGAATGATATCCTACCCTGGCTGTTAACTCTTGTATGTTGCAAAAGTCTTATTTTCTCAAGATTCCTGGTGTATTGTGTGTGACATGTGACCATCTGACATGGACCAAGTGAGAACACTCATGACAATCCATATTCATGAATTTTGCAAATCTTAATTTCCCTCTTTTTCTTTCTTTCTTTCCTCCCTCGCTTCCTTTCTAATTAAATTAAATCTATTAAACCCAGAGGCACTCTACCACTGAGCTATTGTCGGGGTTTTTAGCCCCCCATCTCCTCCTGACTATCAGGAGAAGTGGGGAAAGCACGCCCTGACCAGGATGAGCCAAGAAAGGTAAAGGTCGACTGGCGGCCCGCTCCCTATGCGGAAGAGTCCTAGACCTATCCTGGAGGTGGTCTGCTTCTTCCTTCACCACCCACAGCACTGCCTCCTGGCTGATCACCAGGCGCCATCCCAACCATACGTGCGGCCCCAAGACTGGAAAGCGGGCAGCAAGTCATGTCCTATAAGCTATATCTTTGAGACAGTCTATTTTTAAAAATTTCTTCTTTTTCAGATGTACATGACAATAGAGTGTATTTTGACATATTATACATACATGAAGTATAACTTATTCTAATTAGGATCCCATTCTTGTGGTTGTACATGATTGGAGTTTCACTGGTAGTGTATTCATGTATTAACATAGAAAGGTTAGATCTAATTAATTCTACTGCCTTTTCTATCCCCATCCTCCCTACTCTTCCCTTCATTCCTCTTTGTCTAATCCACCATCCCCCCACCTTCTGGGTTAGCATCCACTCATCAGAGAGAACATTTGACCTTTTGGGGTTTTTTTGGGGGGGTGGTATACTGGCGATTGAATTTAGGGGCACTCAACCACTGAACCACATCCCCAGCCCTATTTTGTATTTTATTTAGAGACAGGGTCTCACTGAGTTGCTTAGCATCTCGCAGTTGCTGAGGCTGGCTTTGAACTTGCGATCTTCCTGCCTCAGCCTCCCGAGCTATTGGGATTACAGGCGTGCGCCACCGCACTCCGCTGACTTTGGTTTTTTTGGGATTGGCTTATTTCACTTAGCATGATAGTCTCCAGATCCATCCATTTACCAGCAAGAGTCATAAAGTCACTCTTTTTATGAGTAATATTCAATTGTGTATATATACCACATTTTCTTTATCCATTCATCTGGCAAAGGGCATCTAGATTGGTTCCATAACTTAGCTATTGTGAATTGAGCTGCTATAAACATTGATGTAGCTGCATCATTGTAGTGTGCTGATAAGTCCTTTGTGTATATACCAAGGAGTGGAATAACTGGATCAAATGGTACTTCCATTCCAAGTTTCTGAGGAATCTCCATACTGCTTTCCAGGGTGGTTACATCAATTTTTAGTCCCACCAGCAACATATAAGTGCACCCTTTTCCCCACATCCTCTTCAACATTTACTATTGCTTGTATTCTTTTTTTAAAAAAAATATTTTTTTAATTGTAGGTGGACATAAAATCTTTATTTCATTTGTATGTGGTACTGAGCATCGAACCCAGTGCCTCATTTGTGTGAGGAGAACACGCTACCACTGAACCACAACCCCAGTCCCTATTGCTTGTATTCTTGATAATTGCCATTCTGCTTGGAGTGAGATGGAATCTCAGTGTAGTTTTAATTTGCATTTCTCTAATTGCTATTTGTTGACTGATCATATATCTTCTATCAAGCGCCTGTTTGGTTCCTTTGCCCATTTATTGACTGGGTTATTTGTGGTTTTGGTGTTAAGTTTTTTGAGTTTTTTGTATATACTAGAGATTAATGCTCTATCTGAGGTGCAGGTAGTAAAGATTTTCTCCTGAAGCTCTTGAGTGTTTCCTTTGCTATGAAGATGCTTTTTAGTTTGATACCATCCCATTTATTGATTCTGCATTTTTACTTCTTATGCGTTAAGAGTCTTGCTGAGGAAATCATTTCCTAAGATGACATGATGGAAAGTTGGGCCTACATTTTCTTCTTGTAGGGACAGGATCTCTGGTCTAATGCCTAGGTCCTTGATCTACTTTGAGTTTTTTCAGGGTGAGAGGGGTTAAATTTCATTCCGCTACATATGGATTTCCAGTTTTCCCAGCATCATTTGTTGAAGAGGCTGTCTTTTCTTCAGTGTATGTTTATAGTGCTTTTTTGTCTTTTATGAGATAACTGTATTTATGTGGGTGAGACAGGGTCTTGCTAAGTTGCTCAGAATGGCCTGGAACTTATGATCTTTCTGCCTTAACTTCCCAGGGAGCAGGGATTCCCACCATGCTGGGCTACAAATCTTTATTTCTAATTGTTAGATGAAAATTAAACAAATATTTTGTGGGGTACCTCTGGTACGTACTTTAAATTTTTCTGGATTAGCAGTAATGAGTTCTAAGATAGTGGCAACAGTGGGGTAAAAGGATGGCATAGATGGTTTTTTAGGGCGGTGCTGGGGATGCAATCCAGGATTGTACACATATTAGGCAAATGCTCTACTACTGACCATACTCCTAGCCCTAGCTGCAATATTTAGAGAAAGAAAGAATGATTTAAGTCCATGGGGAAAGGGAAGAAATACGAATGGCTTCATAATTCCTAGCTTGTGCAGTGGTGATAGCTTTAACAGAAATACAGATTGTGAAAGGAACAGGTTTTTTAATATTTTGCTTTGGATATTTAGAGGTTGAATTGCACAAAGAATATTAAAATGGAGCAGTTCGCTTGGAACTAAGTGCCAAGAGTTCAGAAGATAAGTCAAAGTGGAGATTGAGATTTGAGGCTTGTCAGCATGAGGTGATAGTTAAAAGCTAGGGAAATGTGTAAAGTCGAGATAAGCAGACTGAGAATAGATTTCTGGTGATACCATTCTTTCTCTTTGGAAGACATAAAGTGGAAAGGTAGGAGACTAGGGACAGGATAGAAGCTATTTCAAAGAAGGCAAAACACAGATGGTCATTTTCAGGGAACAATATTTGATCACAATGGCAAATGCCAAAGAAGCCAAGAATATTAAGGCTGAAAAGAGGCTATTAGTGTTGGCTATTAAGACATCCATGGCCTGAAGGAGAAGTATTCTAGAAGAGAGTTGTTGGTGTAAACCAAAATAAATTAAAATTTTTTTCTCAATCTGAAGTAATCTATTAGTACGTGTGAGTACAGTACTAAAATGTTTACCACACTAGTGGGTTATTATAAAAAAAATTCAAATGAGCAATGACTACAAATATTTGTCTTAAAATGCTCCATTTTGGGGGCTGAGATTCTGGCTCTGAGGAGAGCGTTCGCCTCACATTCGTGAAATGCTGGGTTCAATCCTCAGCACCACATAAAAATTTAAAAAATAAAAGATATGTGTCTACCTATAACTAAAAAAAATAAATATTAAAAAAATGCTCCAGTTTGCCATAGATTTTATTGCAAAGTTAAACATTTGATCTGGGGCGGAAGGTATAGCTCAGTGGTGAGGCTCATGCTTAACATGTGCAAGACTCTGGGTTCACTCCCCAGCAACACCCTCCACACACACTTCCAACAAAAAAGAAGTGATCTAAAGTATAGCCCCTTTCTTCTCTGTACTGCATCTCTTAAACTTCATCTTCTTAAAAAATATGTATTTTTTTCTAGTGTTTGGACACAGTACCTTTATTTTATTTATTTTATTTTTATGTGGTACAGAGGATTGAAACCAGTGATTCAAATTTGCTAGGCAAGTGCTCCACCACTGAGCTACAACTCCAATCCCTTAGACATTATCTTGATAACAAAATTGTTCATTAGTTACCTTCTATGCTACTTACCACAGTTTTGAACATAAATTATAGATTGGAATGATACAAGGAGAGACTGCCAGCAGTTTTAGTTGCGTTTTATAAACCTCTGGATGATTTTAGCATTTGTTATAGCTTAGCAAAAGTCCTTGCTATAGTGACAGATTAACTTATTGCTGGGGATGCTAAATTAATATGAATAGACCTATAGGGGAAATACTCTTTCATGTCCTCTTCAATAGACCAGAATAATATTTCCCATTTTAACTTTGGGGAGCAGAGAATTAAAAGATATCTAAAAATGAGATGAAGGTGGATCTCTGAGCTTATAGTAAAAACAGAAAAATAATTTCTTCTTTTCCTTTTTACATTGAAATTTCCCTTTCCTACCATTTTGCTGCTGTATGAGTCAGGTGGTAAATTGGAACTTACTGAAATCGCTATTAAATTTTACTTTACAGTCTATGCACGAGAGAGCATGATGGAGTCAAAAGACTTGGTACCAGAATGTAGGAAGTGGTGGTTGAGGTAAGAGTGGGAAGGTCGGCTATAGCCCTTTATAAGACCTAACATACTCAGATAGGTTCCATTTTTGGAGTAATTAGCAGATGAATCCTTAAGGATCCTTAATGTCTAAGAGAATGCATTATATTATATTCTGCAAGAATTCTTCCTTCCATAGATTAAAGCTGTTAATAAAAAGAGACTAAAGAGTGATTAAAAGTTCTCATCCCCGTTTACTTAGATTTTCTTTTCCAAATTGCTTTCCTAAATTACTGTTTTAGAAACAAAACTATTTTAGGACTGGGGGTATAGCTCTGTGTTAGAGTGCCTGCCTAATAAATTAAGCCCTGGGTTAAACCCCAGTACTGGAAATGAAATAAAACAGAATTTAAAATATTTTAGCCAGGTACAGTTATGCACACTTTTTTGTTCTACCTTGCCTATGTTAATAATAAAAAATATTATTATTATTAAAAGACTAGTCTTTCATAACTACAGTGTACAGAAAACTCATTTAACAGTTTCTGTTAATTATTAGAATTAATTCTTAGTGTTAATTTATTATAATTGATGCTAATACATTGTGGTGTATTCATTTGTTATTGGGAAAACTTTTTTTTTTCCAGGTCTGAGGACCAAGTTTAGGGCCTTGCACATTCTAGGCAAGCTCTCTGCTATTGAGCTAAATCCCCAGCCCCTTGTTACTGGGAAAACTTTGATATAATTCTTGAAGTATATTTGTGAGATAATCATGCTTCAATTTTTATGAAAAAGTAGTATCATAAATATTCGCTTCTTACCACACCCCGTCTCGGAAATTAGTTCACTAATATCCCCTTTGTTTCCTGAGACTAGTGTCCCATTTTTATTTTATTTATTGGTACTAGGAATTTTAACACAGGGAGGCTCTACCATGCAGTCATATTCACAGCCCTTTTTTATTTTTTATTTTGATACAGGTCTCACTAAGTTGCTTAGAGCCTTGCTAAATTGCTGAGGCTGACCTTAACATTGTGATCATCCTGCTTCCTGTGTTCCTGGGATTATAGACATGCACCACTGCCTGAAGCATTTTTTTTTTTTAAAGGAGGAGGAGAGAGAGAGAGAGAGAGAGAGAGAGAGAGGGAGAGGGAGAGAGGGAGAGGGAGAGAGAGAATTTTTAATATTTATTTTTTAGTTCTCGGTGGACACAACATCTTTGTTGGTATGTGGTGCTGAGGATCGAACCCGGGCCGCACGCATGCAAGGCGAGCGCACTACCGCTTGAGCCACATCCCCAGCCCAAGCATTTTTATATATAAAGAAATTCAAGTCCGATTGAGTAACTCATATTAATTGAGTGGCAAAGTGGGACTAAAAACTGATGTCTGTTTATTGCTTCTCTGGTACTTACATTACCACATATTTTAAAGTTTTCTCAAGTGGGCAGTTTCCCATTTCAAACTTTCTTCATAATCAATAGTAATTCTGCTGTTGTAGTTTACTGGGCAGCTGGATACATGACTATTGTAGAGAGGGTTTTCCTCTTGTTCCCTATGCCTGCCTGATGAACATTTCAATAACAGTATCTTTTAAGATTAGGATTAAGAATTTTAAATTCCTGGTTTTATCATTTTATTGACTTGCCAACTAAAATTTCACTAAAATTCTAAGTATGTCAGTTAATTATATCACACTAATAAGGAGTTAAAGTGGAAATACATAGTAATGGTTGGTCCTCATGAAAACTGATTGTTTCCCTTTGTAGCTAAAAACTAAACTAACCTATTTAGTTTTTTTTTTTTTTTTTTTATATACTGGAGAGTAAATCTAGGGCTGCACATGTTCTATCACTGAACTACACCCCAATTTCTGTGGAAACTTAAGAGTTGTTGAGTGTTAAAATTGCCAAGTATGGGCTGGGGTTATGGCTCAGTGCTAGAGCACCCACCTAGCAAGTGTGGGGCCCTGGGTTCAATCCTTGGCACCACATAAAAATAAAGGTATTGTGTCCAACTACAACTAAAAAAATATTTTTTAAAAATTGCCAAGTATACTATAGAATTTAGGCTCTGTAGTATACTTGGCAAATGTCAATGTAATTATTCATAGAAGAGTTTCTATATCTGATCTTGTAATGAAATCTATCATGTTTCATTATTTGGTATTCTTATAATTAAATTTTGCTATCAGAGAAGATTATGAAAATTATTGTGATCTTTATATATCTTCCCCAACAATTGATTATATAGATAGTTTTTGAATGGTTCTAGCAAGGACGAACTAAGGTATTTCATAAGGTAATATAATCTACTTTTGAATAACTATGATGGTTAGAAAACTGGAAATTTTTGTTCCAAAATTTAGCTTCCTAAATTTTTTCAACAATTTCCTAACCCTGTCCTCTCATACAAGATAGATTTCTGCCTAGTTTTGCATCTCATATTTCATTGAAATAGCCAAACTTCATAATTTTGTGGTCCTATTCCAGACTGAAAGTTCCTAATTTGATTTATTTTTAATCATATCATATGATCGTCTATCAGGATTGCCACCTTCTAGCTATGTTTCAATGTTTAGGGTTTAAAAAATTCCCCAGATTGAACTGAGTACTCCAAAATATAAAATGATTATGTAGTATTTGTCTTATTATCTGGGTACTTTATTTATTTTTTTAAAGGCACCCTGTTTATTTTATTTTATTTTTTTAATAAAGAGAGAGGGAGAGAGAATTTTTTAATATTTATTTTTTATTTATCGGCGGACACAACATCTTTGTCTGTATGTGGTGCTGAGGATCGAACCCGGGCCGCACGCATGCCAGGCGGGCGGGCACGCTACTGCTTGAGCCACATCCCCAGCCCTATCTGGGTACTTTAAATATATGCAACCGATCCCCAAGATGGCCGCGAATAGAGTGCATCACACCCCATGTACCGCACCACTGCGCGGGTGAATAACAAGTTAGAACGACAAAAAACTATCTTGTTAGGAACTTACAACAAAATGGGGGTGCACCGAAACCTAGAGGAAGGATTTCCAGCACCGAGGTCCGGTAATTGAGTCTCATACACGAGCCAACTGTGCGACCGGAGATCCGGGCTGACTGATCCACACGGCCCGCCCCGTGGCTATAGACGGCGGGGAGCCACCGAGAAGCGACCAGCAAGCAGGGAGATTGCTGCAGATTCTGTGGAATCCTGCCGCCTGAGCACTCACGGAGCCCCAGGCTGAGTTCAGGATTTCAGACGGGGAAGGAAACAGGACAGTTCTATCCCCCACAACGGAAACTCCACCAAGGAAACCAGCGGCCACCATCTTGGAGAGCTGAAGTAACCACCGCCACTCTCTGACAGATTGCAACAATGAAACAGGTTACTCAGCTCATCTCCCATTCAGCGGGGAATTCGCATAAAATCTCTCCTAGGCTCTCCGGGGAAGGGATTATCAGAGCAAGCCTGCATAAAGACGCAGGGAAAACTAGAGACACCCGACCTTCAACTCCCCCTCCCATCAGCGGAGAAAACGAAACCAGTATTGCCAGTGCGGTGGGGGGGGAGGGGGGAGGGGGGGTTCTCAATAGCCACCCTCCACGCCCAACAAATGGCAGGCCCAGAGTACAGTTTGAACTGCCGAGAGGCATCACTCAGGGGAAGTCTGGTCTAGCAGGAGAAACTAGGACTAGCAGGAGAAACCAGGGGACTAGAGGCCAGGCCCTCGCGGCTGGATAATGCACGCGCGCCTGCGAAACTCCACCTGCCGCCCGCGCGTCTGGGCGGCTGGAGTCCGCCCCCCGCCGGCGACCGACCGCACGACTGGGCAGCTAGAGATTGCCTGCCCACCAGCAACAGCCAGCCCATTGCCCCTGCGACTGGGTGGGTGGCTGGAGACAGCACGCCTGCCTGCAATAGCCGGACCATTGCCCCTGCGATTGAGCGACTAGAGATCGCCTGCCCACCAGCGACAGCCGGCCCATTGCCCCTGCGACTGAGCAGCTGGAAACCGCACGCCCGACGGCGACCAATCACCCGCCGGCTGCCTGCGCGACTAGGCAGCTGCAGACCGCCCGCCCACCAGCAATAGCCAGCCCGTTGCCGCTGCGACTGGGCAGCTGGAGACCGCATGCCCGCTGGCAACAGCCGGCCCATTGCCCCTGCGACTGAGCAGCTGGAAACCGCATGCCCGTTGGCGACCAATCGCCCGCCGGCGACCAATCGCCCGCCGGCTGCCAGCGTAACTGGGCAGCTGGATACCGCCCGGCCGCCGGCGTCCGGGAGCTGAAACCAATCAGAGGCAGTCCAGTCCCACCCCTCCATTCGGACACCGCAGTAAGGAGCCTGGGGCCCGCCATAGCAGAGAGGTGACGTCACTGGAGCTTGGCCGTCGGAATTCCTTCCCAGCGGAATCCACCTTAGCAAGCATAGTCTACCAACACAAAGGAAAGACAACAGAGATATATAAAAAAAAAACAAATTTATACAAGAGAGCAGAAACACAGCAATCAAATAGAGCTGGAAAGTAGTGTGAACATCATAAAAAAAACAAGGGAAAAAAGGAGTACAAACAATGCAGGACAACTTAATTCTACAGGAGGACCTAGAAGCATCAGAAACAGGGATAGGGAAAGAACTCAAGGCATACCTAACTCAGATGGAAAGGAATATTAGAGAAGACATGAGACAGCAAGTCCAAGCAATAAAGGTATATTTTGAAAATGAATTAAACAAACAAATTCAAATGGCAAAGAACAAGCTTTACCAGGAGATAGAGATCTTAAAAAAAAAATCAAACAGTAATCCTAGAAATGCAGGAAACTATAAACCAAATTAAGAACTCAAACGAGAATATTACAAATAGACTACATCAAGTAGAAGTCAGAACATCAGATAATGAAGACAAAGTTTATCAACTTGAAAAGAATATAGTCAACACAGAAAAGATGCTTAAATCCCATGAGCAATCTATTCAAGAAATATGGGATGTCATAAAAAAACCAAATTTGAGAGTCATCGGGATAGAAGAAGGCATAGAGAATCAAACCAAAGGAATGGACAACCTATTAAATGAAATAATTCTAGAAAACTTCCCAGAGATGAAAGATGGAATGAATTGCCAAATCCTGGAAGCCTACAGGACCCCAAACATTGAAAACCGTAATAGACCAACTCCAAGACATATAATTATGAAGATAGCCAACATACAGAACAAGGAGAGAATATTAAAAGCTACGAGAGAAAGGAGGCAGATTACATTCAGGGGTAAACCAATTAGGTTAACGATTGATTTTTCATCACAGACTTTAAAAGCGAGAAGATCCTGGAACAATGTATTTCAAACGCTGAAAAATAATGGTTTCCAACTAAGAATACTGTATCCAGCAAAATTAAGCTTCAGATTTGACAATGAAATTAAAATCTTTCACGATAAACAAAAGCTAAAAGAATTCGCAGCCAGAAAACCAGCACTGCAAAGCATTTTGAGCAAAATACTATAAGAAGAGGAATTGAAAAATAGTGCCCCAAACTAATAACAGGAGGTATCTCAGTAAAGGGGGAGGAAAATAACCAAAAAGTAAAAACTAGCCAAACTAAAATAAATAAATAAATAAACATGACTGGAAGTACAAATCATATTTCAATTGTAACCTTAAAGGTTAATGGCCTAAACTTACCAATCAAGAGACATAGGCTAGTAACCTGGACCAAAAAAACAAATCCAACAATATGCTGCCTTCAGGAGACTCATATGATAGGAAAAGACATACACAGGCTGAAGGTAAAAGGTTGGGAAAAATCATCACTCACATGGCCCTCGGAAGCAAGCAGGAGTGGCCATACTCATATCGAATAAAATCAACTTCAAACCTAAGTTAATCAAAAGGGATGAAGAAGGACACTATATACTGTTAAAAGGAACCATCCACCAACAAGACATAACAATTATCAATTTGTATGCACCAAACAATGGAGCTGCAACGTTCATAAAACAAACTCTCCTCAAGTTCAAGAGTCAAATAGACTACAACACAATAATTATGGGTGACTTCAACACACCGCTCTCACCATTAGACAGATCCTCTAGACAAAAGCTGAATAAAGACACTATTGAACTCAATAGCACAATCAATAACCTAGATTTAACCGACATATATAGAATATATCAACCATCATCAAGTGGATACACGTTCTTCTCAGCAGCACATGGATCCTACTCAAAGATAGACTATATATTATGCCATAGGGCAACTCTTAGTAAATATAAAGGCGTGGAGATAATACCATGTCCACCATGCGGCCTGCGCAATAGTTTCATTAATGAGGTTCTAGGCATAAAGTTAGTTAGATGAGATTGAAATAAAACACACAGACTCAGTTACCTTATTTATATTGCCAGGTCTGAGACTGCTCCCCTCTCTGGTTCCCTCCTCTAACTGCCCAGTAGGGCAGCAAGGATTACTCAGGGCTAGCAGGAGAGAGAGAGAGTTTGAACACGCCTGGGAGTAGCCTTTTATTGGGGAACAAGAGATTCAGGGGAGAATTCCATCCAATGAAGGTTGATGGGGGACCGCACTCCAAGGTCAGGGTCAGTGATTGGGCCCCCGTTGTCAGTGGTCAGGCACACCCCCACACAGATTGGCTCTCTCATCAGGAAAGAGCCGGGAAAGCTCCGACACAGCCAGAGCGCCTCAGACCATTAACGGGAGCCACCCAATCACGTGTCAGAAATGGCTTCCCACAACCATGCACCATATCTGATCATAATGGAATGAAACTGGAAGTCAATGATAAAAGAAGGAAGGAAAAATCCTACATCACATGGAAAATGAACAATATGTTACTGAATGATCAGTGGATTACAGAAGACATAAAGGAGGAGATAGAAAAATTCATAGAGACAAATGACAATACAGACACAACATACCGGAATCTATGGGACACAATGAAAGCAGTTTTAAGAGGTAAAATCATTTCTTGGAGTTCTTTCCTCAAAAAAAGAAAAAACCAACAAATAAATGAACTCACACTACACCTCAGAAACCTAGAAAAGGAAGAGCAAAACAATAGCAAATGTAGTAGAAGACAAGAAATAATTAAAATTAGAGCAGAAATCAATGAAATTGAAACAAAAAAAAAACCATTGAAAAAATTGAAAAAACTAAAAGTTGGTTCTTTGAAAAAATAAATAAGATCTACAGGCCCTTAGCCATGCTAACGAAGAGAAGAAGAGAGAGAACTCAAATTACTAACATATGGGATGAAAAATGCAATATCACAACAGACACTACAGAAGATAATTAGAAAATATGTTGAAACCCTATATTCCAATAAAATAGAAGATAGTGAAGATATCGATAAATTTCTTAAGTCATACGATCTGCCCAGATTGAGTCAGGAAGACACAATTTAAACAGACCAATAACAAAGGAAGAAATTGAAGAAGCCATCAAAAGACTACCAACCAAAAAAAGCCCTGGACCGGATGGGTATACCGCGGAGTTATACAAAACCTTCAAAGAAGAATTAATACCAATACTTTTCAAGCTATTTCAAGAAATAGAAAAAGAAGGACCTCTTCCAAATTCATTCTATGAGGCCAACATCACCCTGATCCCGAAACCAGACAAAGGCACTTCAAAGAAAGAAAACTACAGACCAATATCTCTAATGAACTTGGATGCAAAAATTCTCAATAAAATCCTGGCGAATCAAATTTAAAAGCATATCAAAAAAATTGTACACCATGATCACGTAGGATTCATCCCTGGGATGCAAGGCTGGTTCAATATACGGAAATCAATAAATACTATTCACCACATCAATAGACTTAAAGACAAGAACCATATGATCATCTCGATAGATGCAGAAAAAGCATTTGACAATGTACAGCATCCCTTTATGTTCAAAACACTAGAAAAACTAGAGATAACAGGAACTTACCTCAACATTGTAAAAGGTATATATGCTAAACCTCAGGCTAGCATCATCCTAAATGGAGAAAAACTGAAGGCATTCCCTCTAAAATCTGGAACAAGACAGGGATGCCCTCTATCACCACTTCTATTCAATTTAGTTCTTGAAACACTAGCCAGAGCAATTAGACAGACAAAAGAAATTAAAGGCATAAAAATAGGAAAAGAAGAACTTAAATTATCGCTATTTGCGGATGACATGATAATATATTTAACAGACCCAAAAGGGTCTACAAAGAAACTGCTAGAGTTAATAAATGAATTCAGCAAAGTGGCAGGATATAAAATCAACATGCATAAATCAAAGGCATTCCTGTATATCAGCAACAAAACTTCTGAAATGGAAATGAGGAAAACCACCCCATTCACAATATCCTCAAAGAAAATAAAATACTTGGGAATCAACCTAACAAAAGAGGTGAAAGATTTATACAATGAAAACTACAGAACCCTAAAGAGAGAGATAGAAGATCTTAGAAGATGGAAAATTGTACCCTGTTCATGGATAGGCAGAACTAACATCATCAAAATGCCGGTACTACCCAAAGTTCTCTACAGGTTTAATGCGATGCCAATTAAAATCCCAACGGCATTTCTTGTAGAAATAGATAAAGCAATCATGAAATTCATATGGAAAAACAAAAGACCCAGAATAGCAAAAGCAATTCTAAGCAGGAAGTGTGAATCTGGAGGTATAGCGATACCAGAGTTCAAACTGTACTACAAAGCAATAGTAACAAAAACAGCGTGGTACTGGTACCAAAACAGGCAGGTTGGCCAGTGGTACAGAATAGAGGACACAGAAACCAATCCACAAAATTACAACTTTCTTATATTTGATAAAGGGGATAAAAGCATGCAATGGCGGAAGGATAGCATCTTCAACAAATGGTGCTGGGAAAATTGGAAATCCATATGCAACAAAATGAAACTGAATCCCTTTCTCTCGCCATGCACAAAAGTTAACTCAAAATGGATCAAGGAGCTAGATATCAAATCAGACACACTGCGTCTGATAGAAGAAAAAGTTGGCTACGATCTACATACTGTGGGGTCGGGCTCCAAATTTCTTAATAGGACGCCCATAGCCCAAGAGTTAATAACAAGAATAAATAAATGGGACTTACTTAAACTAAAAAGTTTTTTCTCAGCAAGAGAAACAATAAGAGAGGTGAATAGAGAGCCTACATCCTGGGAACAAATTTTTACCCCTCACACTTCAGATAGAGCCATAATATCCAGAATATACAAAGAACTCAAAAAATTAAACAATAAGATAACAAATAACCCAATCAACAAATGGGCCAAGGACCTGAGCAGACACTTCACAGAGGAGGGCATACAATCAATCAACAAGTACATGAAAAAATGCTCACCATCTCTAGCAGTCAGAGAAATGCAAATCAAAACCACCCTAAGATACCATCTCACTCCAGTAAGATTGGTAGCCATTATGAAGTCAAACAACAATAAGTGTTGGCGAGGATGTGGGGAAAAGGGTACACTTGTACACTGCTGGTGGGACTGCAAATTGGTAAGGCCAATTTGGAAAGCAGTATGGAGATACCTGGGAAAGCTGGGAATGGATCCACCATTTGACCCAGGTATCACCCTCCTCGGACTATTCCCTGAGGATCTTAAAAGAGCGTACTATAGGGATACTGCCACATCAATGATCATAGTGGCACAATTCACAATAGCTAGGCTGTGGAACCAACCTAGATGCCCTTCAATAGATGAATGGATAAAAAAAATGTGGCATCTGTACACAACGGAGTACTACGTAGCAATAAAAAATGACAAAATCATAGAATTTGCAGGGAAATGGATGGCATTAGAGCATATTATGCTAAGCGAAGCTAGCCAATCCTTAAAAAACAAATGCCAAATGTCTTCTTTGATATACAGAGAGCAACTAAGAACAGAACAGGGAGTAAGAGCATGAGGAAAAGATTAACATTAAACAAAGACGAGTGGGGGGAGAGAAAGGGAGAGAGAAGGGAAAGCATATGGAAATGAAAGGAGACCCTCAATGTTACACAAAATTCTACCACGCGGCCTGCGCAGTGGTTTCATTAATGAGGTTCTAGGCATAAAGGTAGTTAGAAGAGATCGAAATAAAACACACAAACTCAGTTACCTTATTTATATTGTTAGGTCCGAGACGGCTCACCTCTCTGCTTCCCACCTCTAGCCGTCCAGCAGGGCAGCGAGGATTACTCAGGGCTAGCAGGAGAGAGAGAGAGAGCGAACACGCCTGGGAGTAGCCCTTTATTGGGGAACAAGAGATTCAGGGGAGAAGTCCATCCAATGAAGGCTGAGAGCGGGCTGCACTCCAAGGTCAGGGTCAGTGGTCAGGCACACCCCCACACGGATGGGCTCTCTCATCAGGAAAGGGTCGGGAAATCTTCGACAGAGCCAAAGCGCCTCAAGCCCTTAACGGGAGTCACCCAATCACGTGTTAGAATGGCTTCCCACATATCCCCCCTTTCTTTTCTTAACAATGAGGCGGCGGTTCACTCTCTGGAGTTCCTGGATTCTTGATTGTAAGACTCGCCATCCTATAGTTACAATACAAAAGAGAATTAACAGCAAAGAGAATAATCCAATAATGTACCAAGCGGAGTGTTTAAGAATATTTCCAGGGTTGAATCCATTTAACTCCTTCAATATTTGGTTAGCCAAAGAAGAAGGATCTGAAAAATCAGCTCTATTATTTTGAATGTCTTGGATATGGTGATGAAGTTCCAGAATATCCAAGCTATTATTACTATTTTGCCAAATACCTAATAAATGGTTTTTAACTTTCTCCCAATCCCAGAGAGAAGCATTGTACTTGGCAGCTGTAACACATACATACTTATAATTAGCATGGCATTTAAGCCTTTCCTTAAATTTTAAGGCTGAAAGTTCATTACCTATGTCTATGACAGTCGCCTCTAAGGCGTTTAATTTAGTTTCAATCCTCTCATCAATATTTACTTGATTACGTAGAGCCTTGGAAGTATTTTGAGCTAAATTATTAAGAAATTTTGCATGCTGAATATTTTGAGACAACGTCAGAGACGCAGAGACAGTTGAGGCAATAAATGAGACCAGTGCTAAAACACAAACAATTATGACTCCAATAGCACGTTTAGGTCTTGTTAGCTGGGCATGAATTTGCTGCAGGACTTGTAAACCAGCATCAGCATACCATGGCTCTGAAATATTAGCAGGTAATAAAACGAAAGAGGGCTGATGAAGTATCAGCACTCCTTTTCCTCCATTATACCTAGTAATACAATTGGTTAGGTTGCACTTATTACAAGTAACAGCATATCTGTCATCTATCCATCTAACTTTTACATTTCCAATAATTGAAACATAAGGAGATTGGACACAAGCTCTTAAGCCATAGCAAGATCCTTCTTTACAGTTGTTGCTGACAAATTTTGGTAAAGGTTTATCTGTAAAATGTAAAAATTCTGAGGCAGCAATTAAATGCCAAATATATTTTTGAACATTTCCTTCACTATAAGTCAAAATATTACTAACAAATCCTGTAGGTGTCATAGCAGAATTTCTTCGTAATTGTCTCTTATCAATTTTTGGAGACCAGTCTAAAATATACCCACTAGCCTTAGACACCTTATGTTGTACAGGAAAGGTATTTACACAATCCATCCATTTAGGAAAGGTGCTAATTTCAATTGTAGAACTATTTGGACAGTGGGGTATCAGTGGAGGTTTTGCAGAAATGACTGGCTTGTTATGGGAAAGTCCCATCTTAATTACTGATCTAGTATTAGGTTTTAAGTCCCCATAAATAGAATCATTTGTCAGTCTAGGTCTACCAATCACTGTCTTTTCTTCGAATGATACTTTTAGACAGCCAGCATGTTTATCATGTGACCAACACAAAGGTAATTGGGCACTGTAGCCAGAATGATTAAATCTAGTCACATGATTGGGAGTAATATGAGTATCTGTAAATCCTCCCATCATGAATGAGTCATTAGTAAATACTGGAATAGATTCTCCAGTCCACACAGCTGGGTGTACCAGTGGTGGATCTGGGAAATATGTCCAATAAGTGTCTACTTGATTCCCTTTTACCTGACAGCCCAGTAGGGCAGTTATTGTTGCTACCATCAAGACTGGGGTCCTGTTCTTTCCTAGGCGTCGAAGTATTCGGGAAGCCTGGGTTGTTAGCTTCTTTTTTTTTTTTTTTTTTTTTAAGGTCTTAAATTTCTTTTTTTTTTTTTTTTTATTGGTTGTTCACAACATTACAAAGCTCTTGACATAACATACTTCATACATTGGACTGAAGTGGTTTATGAACCCCCAATTTTACCCCAAATGCAGATTGCAGAGTCACATCGGTTACACTTCCACAATTTTACATAATGTCCTATTGGTCATTGTTGTATTCTGCTACCTTTCCTATCCCCTACTATCCCCCCTCCCCTCCCTTCCCAACTTCTCTCTCTACCCCATCTACTGTAATTCATTTCTCTCCTTGTTTATTTTCCCATTCCCTCACAACCTCTTGTATGTAATTTTGTATAGCAATGAGGGTCTCCCTTCATTTCCATGCAATTTCCCTTTTCTCACCCTTTCCCTCCCATCTCATGTCTCTGTTTAATATTAATCTTTTCTTCCTACTCTTCCTCCCTGCTCTGTTCATAGTTGCTCTCATTATATCAAAGAAGACATTTGGTATTTGTTTTTTAGGGATTGGCTAGCTTCACTAAGCATAATCTGCTCTAGTGCCATCCATTTCCCTGCAAATTCTATGATTTTGTCATTTTTTATTGCTGCATAGTACTCCATTGTGTATAGATGCCACATTTTTTTTATCCATTCATCTACTGAGGGGCATCTGGGTTGGTTCCACAGTCTAGCAATTGTGAATTGTGCTGCTATGAACATCGATGTGGCAGTATCCTTGTAGCATGCTCTTTTAAGGTCTTCAGGGAATAGTCCAAGAAGGGCTTGTTAGCTTCTTAACGTCTTTCCACGAAATCAGCTTTTCGGCTGGTTCAATCTGGTCTTTCTTCATCTTTTTCCGATATCTCCTCCTTCTGGGTAGTGACTCCTCCGGGTCGATCCTCAGTTGCTTGAGTCTGGGTTCTATCTCCTCCATGTCTGATAGCACGTTCAGGCACCCAAATAGGATGGAAAGAGCCTTCTGGGAAGATACAAGCATGACCTCGGCCCCATGTTATTACCGGGTCCGGACCCTTCCACTGACCAGTTTGTAAATCTTGCCACAGAACTCTGCCTAAAGGGCCTGTTACTGAGGGAGACATTTGTCTTTCAGCAGCAGTGTGACCTTCTGCATCACAGTTTAAAAAATGTAAAACAAACAAGGCATGATTAAGGCTATTTTGGGGAGTCACAATCCTATTCCCCCCTTTTAATTTTTGTAATTGAAGCTTAATAGATAAATGAGCTCGTTCCACAATGGCTTGACCTTGGGGGTTATAAGGAATTCCTGTTTTATGATTCATTTTAAACTCTTGGCAAAATTGTTGAAAAGAAGAGCTTATGTAAGCTGGAGCATTATCTGTTTTAATCTGCATAGGGCACCCTAAAACGGAAAAGGCTGCTAAGCAATGAGAAATTACATGTTGAGTATTTTCCTTAGTATGTGCTGTGGCAAAAATAAATCTACAATAAGTGTCCACTATGACATGCACATAACATTCCTTACCAAATTGAGGAATATGAGTTACATCCATTTGCCATATCTGATTTGGTTTTAATCCACGGGGATTTACCCCTGATGGCAGAGATGGAGTGTGAATAACACACTTAGGGCATTGGCTTACAATCTGACGAGCTTGTTCTCTCGTAATATTAAATTTTTTACGTAAGCTAGAAGCATTTTGATGATGCAAGGAATGGGAAGCTAGTGCACAGTCATACGAAGACATCTGTTGACAAAAAGCTACTAACTTATCAATTTTGTCATTACCTGAAACTAGAGGTCCAGGAAGATTAGTATGGGCACGTATGTGTCCTATGAAACATGGGTACTTTCGCATTAGTACTGTCTTGTAAATTATGAAATAATTCAAATAACTCCTGTGATGAAGTAAACCCAATAACTGAGGTTTCAATATTTTGGGTAACTCCGACTGCATATAAGTTGTCAGAATAAATATTAATAGGCTCATTTGGAAAGTAATCTAAGGCACAGATCAGAGCTTGAAGCTCTGCTCTTTGGGCAGAAGTACAAGAAGTTTGTATTACCTCTGTGTGAACACAGCTGAAGAAACCTGCCTTACCGGAGTTTGAAGCATCCGTGAACACCGATAAAGCTTTCTCTATTGGATAAGCTCGTACAATCTTTGGAAAGATAAGTGACGTTAATGATGCAAATTGTATAATCTTATCACGAGGATAATGGCTATCTATCTGCCCAGGAAAATCAGCAAAAGCTATCTGCCATGAGCTAGAAGTTTGAAAAAGCCAATTAGTCTGTTGAACAGAAAATGGAATAATTATGATATCAGGCTCAGATCCAATTAATTGTAAAATCCTAGTTCTACCTTTAATTACTAATTGAGCTATAGAATCATGAAAAGGAATTAATGTTTTTTGAGGGGAGTGGGATAAATAAATCCACTCAATAACTCCTAATCTTTGCCATATGGCTCCTGTTGGGGTATGCTCAGTTGGAAATATTAATAAATACACTATTTCTTTAGGATCTATCCTAGTAAGCTGTGCATTTTTAATTGCAATTTCAACTTTTCTTGAGGCTGTTTTGGCCTCCAAGGTTAGCTGCCGTAGAGAGGTTGGAGAATGATTTCCTTGTAATATCTGAAATAAAGGACTTAATTTAGAAGTAGTTAGTTTTAAGGATGGCTTTAGCCAATTAATCTCTCTTAAAAGCCTTGAAAATCATTAGGGGTTTGTACAGAAACTGTTTGTTCCGCTCCGGTAAAATTAAAGATGGCGGCCCCCATGGTCGATGCGATGACGTCACATTGCGCGACCACCTACTTCCTCATTTTTGTTCCGGGGGCAGGCCAACCGGAAGTTTGTGTCCCGGCTTGGTGGAAATGATGATAAGAAGGCGGGCTCATCCGCGCCATCTGAATCTACCGCGTGGCGTTGAGTCCTGCAATATCTATTATTGTTAGTAAATGGAGCTCTGAACTTAAAACCGCGCATGCGACACTTGCGCACAAAATGATTATTTTTTCCACAAACGTAACATCTACCGCTCAGAGAAAATCTGGCTAAAGAAATCCAATCGCTAGGAGAAAGGGGTTGTGAGCAAATATTTTCTATCAGACTCTATACAAAAGGCGAATTTGGACCATACGTCTCACATGCATTTTTTAATTCTTTAATAGTTTTAAATGGGATTACAGCATGAACTCTCTCTGATCTTGCTCATTAGTTTGCTCAAAAACTGGAAAGAGGTGAAAGCCAGTAGTATCCTCTCCCATTTCTTGAGCCTTCTTAATACCTTGCTGGACTGGGGTAAGAAAAGTCATTTTTAATTCAGCATACCTGTTAAATTTGGTCCTTCTAGCAGGTACCGGCCGAATTCGAATAGTTTGGGCAGGCGGTGTTAAACGCAGCCTATTAAAATTTCTCTCTAAGTCCTGAATTTCAACATCTGATTCCTCTTCCTCAGACTGTGAGCCGCGGTCAGACTCTGCACTATCGCCATTTTGAATTTGGGTTTCTAAACCACGTGGTTGGGAAGAACCCTGGGCCCCTCTAGGAGTCTCTTCCGTATTTTCCTCTCTAGCAAGATCATCTACCTCTTCCGGAGGGCTCTCTAGGATTTGGGAGGTTTCTCCTCTATGATGTTGCTCTGTACAATCTGCCTGGGGGCTAGCCTGATCTTGTGAGTTTAGGTTCACATTTTTAACCTTTGGCTTGGCCCCTAGTGCCTTTGTTTTTAAATGGCTTAAGGGAAAGGGAATTAATTTAGCCTCAGACTGATTCTCCATTTGAATAGACCTAACAGCTCGTTGAATGCCTTTTAAAAGGTCCTCAGGGGGCCACGAACTCTGGCCCATATATTCAAAAAGACAAACTTCTAGGTCTGTCCAAGTTTTCTGTATATTCTCTATGCCTCCAGGTAGTTCATTAGAAAGACAGACTCTCTGTAACTTCCTTCCTAATTTCTCCCAAGTAAGTAAATTTGGAGATTCCTGTTCACAAAACCAAGGACAATATTCACCTACAATCTTTAAAAATTGTAATAACTGAGTTTTCTTTATCTGTTTTCCTTTCTGATTAATTACACTGTCTAAAATAGTTAGATACATTTCCTTATCCGTAGAAGTTGAATTTCCCATTTTAAGTAATTTAACGTCTCTTTCCTTCAATATCTCCAGGTATTTTTGTGACCCAATTGTCACCTCTTCCTTTATCTTTATTTTTATTCCTTATCTTCCTTCATCTTTATTTTTTTCCTTATCTTTATAGCGCGCTCCCACTCAATCTAACTAATCTAGAATGCCCCCCTCGTGGGCGCCAATTCTACCACACGGCCTGTGCAGTGGTTTCATTAATGAGGTTCTAGGCATAAAGGTAGTTAGAAGAGATCGAAATAAAACACACAAACTCAGTTACCTTATTTATATTGCTAGGTCCGAGACAGCTCACCTCTCTGGTTCCCACCTCTAGCCGCCCAGCAGGGCAGCGAGGATTACTCAGGGCTAGCAGGAGAGAGAGAGAGTGAACACACCTGGGAGTAGCCCTTTATTGGGGAACAAGAGATTCAGGGGAGAATTCCATCCAATGAAGGCTGAGGGGAGGCTGCACTCCAAGGTCAGGGTCAGTGATTGGGTCCCCGGGGTCAGTGGTCAGGCACACCCCCACACGGATGGGGTCTCATCAGGAAAGGGTCGGGAAAGCTTCGACAGAGCCAAAGCGCCTCAGGCCCTTAACGGGAGTCACCCAATCACGTGTTAGAATGGCTTCCCACACAAAATTACATAGAAGAGGGTGTGAGGGGAAGGTGGGGGGGAAACAAGGGAGAGAATTGAACAACAGCAGATGAGGTAGAGAGGGATGATGGGTGGGGAGGGGAGGGGGGATAGTAGGGGATAGGAAAGGTAGCAGAATACAACAGTCACTAATATGCCATTATGTAAAAATGTGAGTGTGTAACCGATGTGATTCTGCAATTTGTATTTGGGGTAAAAATGGGAGTTCATAACCCAATTGAGTCAAATGTATGAAAGATGATATATATCATGAGCTTTGTAATGTTTTGAACAACCAATAAAAAAATATTAAAAAAATAATAAAATAAAATAGAGTTGAATGGTGAATGCAAAAAATATATATATATATATGTGCAACCTGGTTTCTTTAAGTTTGAGGAGGCCACATTACACTATTAACTCATTTTGGACTTGTAGTCATCTAAATCCTCTTTTCTCAAAAGCATTGGATAAATTAGATCTAATTTGTTCTTATTGCAATTCAAGTTTTCAAACATAAAAGTGTTTCGATAGTATAGTTGCTCCTACTGTGTTTCTTCATTTAGTTCATTGTTGTAGCTTGTCAGAACCTTATAACACACTGATTTATGTTTTTAGCATGTTATTCATATCTCTCAAGGAAGTCATTTGGGGGTATCTTAGCTAACAGATATTTGATTATTTGCTTTATGTAGGGCACTAGATATGTTTTCTTTTCTTTCAGTATTGACAGTTTTCAAAGGTAGAAAATTATTGTAAAATAAATACATTCATGAAAGTTTAAGTTAACTTAGAAAAAATAAAGGAACTTGCTCTGCCCAACTAGACAACACGATAAAGCACCCTAATAAAAGGCAAAACTTATGGTATTGGCACAAGAACAGACAAACAGACCACTGGAACAATACAGCCACTCACATGAAAATTTATTAAGATAAAAATGCCATCACAGCCTGGCACTGTGGTGGCTGGGGAGGCTGAGGCAGGAGGATCGCAAGTTCAAAACCAGCCTCAACAAGTTAGTGAGGCGCTTAGCCAACTCAGTGAGACCCTATCTCTAAACAAAATATAAAAGGGGCTGGGGATGTGATGTGGCTCAGTGGATGAGCACTCCTGGGTTCAGTCCTTAGTACCAAAGAAAGATTGGTGAAGTATTAACTGTTTAGTAGATGGTATGGGAAAACTTGCTCACTCTATGGAGAAATGTAAAATTGGCTAATTACGCTTTATAAAGAAGAACCTCATATGGATTAATGGCAAAACAGTATAGATAAAACTATAAAGTTAATAAAACCTAAGTTATCTTGTAACTTAGTACAGGTTTAGCATCCCTAGTCTAAAAATCCAGAATGTGTCCAAATTTGGAGCTTTTTAAGTACCAACATGATGCCACAAATAGAAAATGCCAAACCAAGGAATTTAGTTGTATGCACAAAATTATTAATAGTAATATGTGAATTACCTTCAGTCTATGTGTATAAGGTATACATGAAATGTAAATGAATTTTATGTTTAGCTTTGGATCCCACCTCCAATATAAAATAGAACTCCTTCAATCCAACAAGACAGAAACCCCAACAGAAACATAGGCAAAGGAAACAGAGAATTTGTACAAGACACATGAAGGATGCTGCAATTCATCAGTAATAAGAAAAATCTAAATTAAAACATTGTTTTAATTTATGTCCATTAGGCTAGAACACATGTTAGAAATCAAAGCTGGATAATGCCAAATCTTGGCTGGGACACAGGAAATGGTAACATCAAAGGTGTGTATATTAGTGTAGTGATCTGGAGAGCAGTTTAACACTTCATCCTTTATTTGATAAACTTCATTTTGACCCACAGTCTGTTTTCTGAATATGCAAATAGAGATTAGTTCTCTGTTCTCACACAGGTTCATGAGGTATATGTAAGGAAGTAATGCATTGCAGCATTGTTTGGGTGCCTGCAGTTAAAGGTACCCTGAGTCTACTTGCTAGAGGAGTGGATAGATCATATGTGTATTACTTCACATCAATCAAAAACAGTGAATTAAGTGAGGTTTAAATTATTTACAACTGTTTTTCACTGATAAAGCTTTTGATTTTTTGGGGAGTGGTGTTGCTGGGGATCAAACCCAGGGCATTGGGTATGCTAGGCAACCTCCTTACCACAGGGTTACATCATCAGTCCAAATAATAAATAATTTTTTAAAAAAGAATGAACAAAACATGCTTCAGCAACATTAATGGATTTTTAAAATCTATTGCTGAAGGTAAAGATTAGAATACATACAAACAGGGCAGTGTTCATCAAGCACATTGGAAGGAGTAACTTGTTGCGAAGAAGAATGGGAATAGGAAATGGAGATTGAAGGAAAGAAGTCAATTAATTATAAAAGGGATCTTGTTAGACATGGTGGTGCATACTTGTAATCCCAGCTCCTCTGGAGGCTGAGGCAGGAGGATTGCAAATTCAGAGCCAGCCTGCGTAACTTTGCTTCACCCTTTCTCAAAATTTAAAAATTTGGGCTGGGGATGTGGCTCAAGCGGTAGTGCGCTCGCCTGGCACGAGTGCGGCCCGGGTTCGATCCTCAGCACCACATACCAACAAAGATGTTGTGTCCGCCGAGAACTAAAAAATAAATATTAAAAAAGTTCTCTCTCTCTCCCCTCTCTCACTCTCTCTTTAAAAAAAAAAAAAAAATCTTTAAAAAAAAAATTTAAAAACTTAAAAGGGTTGGGGATATAGTTCAGTGGGGGAGTGAGTACCCCTGGTTTCAATTCCCATTGCTTAAACAAAAAAGGGGGGTTCTTATATAAGTGATTTTAATGTGTCACAAACTGAGAAATATGATTAATCGGCCTCTTGTACATAGGATGTAGGACTTTTTAGTCAGTGATGTGTAAATTGGGTTGGAGAAGAAAAAGCTAAACACATAAAAACCAAGAAACTTAAAATAATCCAAGTACTAGGACCCAAGTTCTTAATCGGAAGTGGAAGGTAAAGGACTGGTATAAGAAATATTGCAAGAGGTGAAATCATCAACTAATTGGGTAAACAGATGAGCCAGGTTTTGAATGTGGGTAACTAGGAAATGGAGGCATCATTAAGTAAACAGTATAACAAAACATAACCAAGGGGCTGGGGATGTGGCTCAAGCGGTAGCGCGCTCGCCTGGCATGCGTGTGGCCCGGGTTCGAGCCTCAGCACCACATACCAACAAAGATGTTGTGTCCGCCGAGAACTAAAAAAAAAAAATAAAATAAAATATTAAAAATTCTCTCTCTCTCTCTCTCTCTCTCTCTCTCTCTCTCTCTCACTCTCTCTCACTCTCTCTCTCTCACTCTCTCTTTAAAAAAAAACAAAAAAAAACAAAACATAACCAAATTTAACTTGTGGGAGATATTTTAGATTTAGCTTTAGATATATTCCACTGAAAGTTCTGGCAGTTCATTCAAGTATATTATCCACCGTTAGGACATTTATTTAGGACATACTATGTGGTCAGCATCAAAGCAAGGTATTTTTTAACCCCTGAAATGTTTTAGCCCTACCGTTTCAGTTTCCTCTATCATTTTGATCCTTAGATGGTTTGACTGGGTTGCCAGGAGTTGATAAGCTTACAACTTTTAATGTTGAGTAAAAAAAAAAAAAATGACAAAATAGTGAAGACATCCTGGCAAATTACATCTGTATAATTTCACCTGAAAAAACTGGACTTAGTTATAATGGCCACAGAAGAAAACAAAATGGAAGAAAATCATTGAAATTTGTTTTGAATCTAAAACCAGTCAAGTCTGTTGTCAGACTTACCCTAGAAAGACTTGATCTTGATTTAAATAGTTTCAGTAAAACAAAATTAGAAAAGGAGGGGAATAGAAATTGTGGGGAGAACATTGTTCTTGGTATTAAGTCGGATTGATTTTTCTTTTCCTGGAAAATGCTGATTTCTGTTTCTTCTTTTCTCCCTTGCTTGGGTTAGATTTGAATCTTCGTTTGTGTTTTGCCATGCTAGTGGTAGAACCCTGGGCCTTGTGCATGGTGAGGCAAGTACTCTACCACCAAGTCACACCCCCAGCTCTTTAATTTAATTTAATTTAATTTTTTAAGAGAGAGGGAGAGAGAGAGAGAATTTTAATATTTATTTTTTAGTTATCAGCGGACACAACATCTTTGTTTTGTATGTGGTGCTGGGGATGGAACCCGGGCTGCACGCATGCCAGGCGAGCGCGCTACCGCTTGAGCCACATCCCCAGCCCCCTTTAATTTTATTTTAAATCATTCTGCAAGTGTACTTTCACTGTAATATATGTAGATTATGTACATAAAATAAGTCACCCTGTGACCCTGTCATTTCCCTCGCCAGAGGTAACCACTGAATGAATATCTTTGGTACTTATCTTCCTAGATATATTTTCACTGCTCTTATGAATATGTATATACAAAAATAAATATTGATTTATGGATATTTGGTATCATTCTCAGTGGTCTGTAATTTTTTTAAAAAATGTAAGCCTTGGGCTTGGGATGTGGCTCAAGCGGTAGCGCGCTCGCCTGGCATGCGTGCGGCCCGGGTTCGATCCTCAGCACCACATACCAACAAAGATGTTGTGTCCGCCGAGAACTAAAAAATAAAAAAATATTAAAAAAAAATGTAAGCCTTGAATATCTTTCTATGTCAGTATATTGATTCAACATTGCTGTGTAAAAATAGAGGTTTCATAATATCCTTACTGATTGGATACTATTGTAAGCATGGGGGAGGAATACAAATGTGGTTGTGTGTTTTTTTTGTTTTGTTTTGTTTTTACCTTCAAAATTCTTGAGTGTTCCAATAAAGGTATGTACAAGGTGCTATTTTAATCCAGTAGAAAGAGCATTTTACTCTTAAGAAAGAGAGGTAAACATGTCAAGGAGTACTTACAGATGATGAAAGAAAATTTGAGTTAGTTTCTAAGGAGAATATTTTGCAGTTCAGCTGTTTCCTGGAATGATTAAGTAGTTTACTGGATTCTTTCTTTTCTGTCTTTGAGAAATGCATGTCATCCTTTGCCAGCAATCAATCTTTTTGCTATCCTAAGCCATGGTTCTGAAGGTAAAATTTTTATCATATATGAGTGACTTTTAGAATTACGACAGCTTTATACAGTGCCAGCAATTATTTCAGTTAATATTTTTGTATTCCATCATGCAGAGGATTTATGTGAATGTATTTTTCCCTTCTTTAGGGAAGTAGTTGACTCAATGGTTCAGCATTTTAAAGTAACTATATTTGGAGACCGTAGACCAGTTTATGATGGAAAAAGAAGCCTTTACACAGCCAATCCACTTCCTGTGGCAACTACTGGGGTAAGATATACATTACTTTATTGTAATGCTATACTTAGCTGTCTGTCTGTCTCTCCCTCTCTTCCCCCCACCACCCCATGGACAGAAGAATACCTTTATTTTATTTATTTTTGTGTAGCACTGATGATCGAACCCAGTGTGCTAGTTAGGCAAGTATTGTACCACTGAGCCATATCCCCAGTCCTTTTTTTTTTTTTTTAAACTGTTGAGCTACATCCCCAGTTCTGTCTCCTTTTGCTTTTATTACTACCTTAAAATTAGAATTCATATAAATGTAAATTTGTATATCTTTTTTAACTTTTCATGTTGAAGTAATATCAGATTTACAAAAAAGTTTTGCTTAAGGCCTGCTAAATTGCTGATGCTGGCTTTAAACTCTTGATCCTCTTGCCTCAGCCTCCCAAGCCACTGGGATTAAGTGGATTCACATTGTTATATAATCATCACCACCATCCATCTGCAAAACCCTCTTTATCTTGCTAAACTGAAAGTTTGTCTATTAAACCATAACTTTTCATTGCCCCTGGAAATCACCATTCTCCTATCTCTATAAATTTGACTACTCTTACTTCATGTAAGTGGAAACATGCAGTATTTACCTTTTTGAAACTTGCTTATTTCACTTAGCATGTTGTTCTCAAGGTTTATTCATGTTATAGTATATGCTGGAATTTCCTTCCTTTTCAAGGCTGAATAATATCCTATTATACATATATGACACATTTTACCCATGCTTTTTATCTGTTATAAATACTTTTTGGCTATTGAAAATAATCCTCCCCTGAACATGGGTATATATATGTCACTTTGAAATTCTGCTTTCAATTTTTTTGGGCATATAACCACAAGTAAAATTGCTAGATCATATGGTAATTATTATATATATATATATTTAGTTATAGGTGGACATAATATCTTTGTTTTTACTTTATGTGGTGCTGAGGATTGAACCCAGTGCCTCATGCATGCTAGGCAAGCACTCTACCTCTGAGCCACAACCCCAGCCTGAAAAAAAATTTTTTAATACCATACTAACAGGCGTAATGGCACATGGCTGTAATTCCATTGACTCTGGAAGCTGAAGCAGGAAGTTTGAGGCTGCCCTGGGAAACTTAGTGAGACTCTTTCTTAAAATAAAAAATAAGAACAACTAGAGTTGTAGCTTATTGGTAGAGTGCCCGTGGCCTCATACCACCCCCAACCCCCTGCAAAAAAAAATAATAATAATAATAAATAAAAAATAACCCTACCTTATTTACCAAAGTATCTACAAGAGTTCCAAATTCTTCATATACATATTTACATATTTATTTTCTGCTGTTTTGATAGTAGCTATCTAATGGGCACAATATGCATGTCATGTTGTGAGGTATCAACCTCACTGTGGTTTTGATTTGTGTCCTTTGCCCATTTTTTTTAACTTGGGTTGTTTTTTACTAGAATTATAGGAGTTTATAGGAATTATAGGAGTACTGGGTATTGAACCCAGGGCCACTCTACCACTGAGCTACATTCCCAGTCCTTCTATTTTTTATTTTTCGTTGCTTTTTTTTTTTCTTTTGGCAATTCTGGGGATTGAACACAGGGCCTTGTACTTGTTAGGCAAGTATTGTACCACTGAGCCATATCCCCAGTCCTTTTTTTTTTTCCCCTAATTTTGAGGCAGTGTCTCACTAAGTTGCTGAGCTGGCCTCAAACTGGCAATTCTTCTGCCTCAGCTTCCTGAGTTGCTGGGATCACAGGTATGTTCTACATACCCTAATACAGAAGTTCTTGTTTGGGGCGGGTACTGGGAATTGAATTTAGGGGCATTCGGACACTGAGCCACATACCCACCCCTATTTTGTATTTTATTTAGAGATATTTTATTTAGAGATGCGTTGGTCATGATCCTCCTGTCTTAGCCTCCCAAGCCGCTGGGATTACAGGCATGTGCCACTGCAGCCAGCTTGAGGAATTCTTTATATGTTCTGGATATTAATTCCTTATCAGATGTTTGATTTACAAATATTTTCTCACATTCTATGGGCTGCCTTTTTACTCTATTGATTGTATCCTTTGATGCTCAGAAGTTTTAAATTTTGATATAGGAGTTACTGTTAAGGATATTATTTCTTTTACACTTTTTAGCAGTTGATGATTCTTGCTTGAAAGGATATTGCTTAATAATAACAGTGGTTTTCTAACCTGTCATTTCTTAAACATTTATTAGTGTAAGAAAGAACATTTTCTTCTACTCTATTGATTGATCTATCCTTTGTCCCAAATCTGGCCAGTAGAAAACCCCCTTCATCCAATTTATTTGTTTCTAGCTCATGTTTCCTATGTTTCCTTTTGAAAAAGTAAGCAGATATGTGAATATTTTCTCATTTCTCCCTTCTCATACCAAATATATCATATTTTTGTGATTTTTTTTTGTACTTTGGTTAATGTTATAGCTTAGAAATTATTCCGTGGCAGTTACAAGAGATTTTTTTTTAAAAGAGCTTTATTTTATTTATTTATTTTTATGTGGTTCTGTGGTGCTGAGGATTGAACCCAGGGCCTCACACGTGCTAGGCAAGCGCTCTGAGCCACAACCCAGCCCAAGAGATCTTCATTCTTTCATTTTTAGTTGCTGAGGCTGACCTTGAACTTGTGATCTTTCTGCCTCAGCTTCCTTAATGGCTGGGATTCCAGCTGTGCCACTGTACCCAGCTTCATTCATTCTTTTATAGCTGCCTTTATAAATGTGAGTACATTTAGGTAGTTTTCAGTATTTTGCAATATTGAATTAATGCTGGCATGAATCTCTGTTATTTAAGTTTTAGTATATTGATTTGATTTGAGATTGATTTTTTTATTTTAACCTGTTTTTTTTTTTTAAGTTGTCAGTGGATCTTTTATTTTTTTATTTATTTATATGTGGTGCTGAGGATTGAACCCAGGGCCTCACACATGTCAGTCAAGTGCTCTACCACTGAGCCCCAACACCAACCCTGGTTTTTTTTTTTAAGATATTTTTATAAGTTAAATAATTATGTTTATCTTTTTAAATATTTACCACTTGACTTTTATCCCATGAACAGGTGGATTTAGATGTTACTTTACCTGGGGAAGGTGGAAAAGATCGACCTTTCAAGGTGTCAATCAAATTTGTCTCTCGGGTGAGTTGGCACCTACTCCATGAAGTACTGACAGGACGGACCTTGCCTGAGCCACTGGAATTAGACAAGCCAATCAGCACTAACCCTGTTCATGCCGTTGATGTGGTGCTACGACATCTGCCCTCCATGAAGTGGGTGCTTCTGGCTTTTTTCCTCTTTAGATTTTAAATGTGAAGTTTTTCCTCCTAAGAGTTGTACAGACCTTCCTTAGCTAACTCTCATATGTTGTACATATTTAGTATTTCATTTGAATAAGAATACCATGCATAAAAATTTGACAAAAGTGTTACAGAAAATGCTCTGACTTTTGCAAATAAATATACAATCATTCACTTAGATCGTAAATTGTTTTATAGAAAAATGTCCAACCCTCCCTCTATAAGTCTTGGATAAATGATATATTTTCAGACATATTCCTTTTGTTAAGTCACTTTGTTTTAAAAGTAATTCCACCATTTAAAGAATAGAATCAGATTGTATTGAGATTCCTACTATTTTAATCATGTGTGTGGGCATATGCATATATTGGTCATATATGTCTTTTTATAGAAATAGTGTGTCTTGAAACACATAGGCATAGCTTTTTGATCAATTATTATTTTTACTCTACATTTTAATTTTGGAACTGTTGAGTTTTTTTTTTTTTTTTCTTTTTCTGGGGGGGAGAAGGGGGTTCCGGGGATTGAACTCCAGGGCACTCAACCACTGAGCCACATCCCCCGCCCTATTTTTTTTTTTTTAAAGAGAGAACGAGAGAGAGACAGAGAGAGAGAGAGAATTTTTAATATTTATTTTTTAGTTTTCGGCGGACACAACATCTTTGTACGTGGTGCTGAGGATCGAACCGGGCCGCATGCATGCCAGGCGAGCGTGCTACTGCTTGAGCCACATCCCCAGCCCTCCCCCACCCTATTTTGTATTTTATTTAGAGACAGGGTCTCACTGTGTTGCTTAGTGCTTCGCATTTGCTGAGGCTGGCTTTGAACTCGACATCCTCCTGCCTCAGTGGAACTGTTTACTTTTTTAACCTGTTTTTAAGAAAGTATTTTAAATAAAATGTGTTACATAAACTAGTGATTATGAGAATGGAGAATTTCAGTGAAGGATGCAGATGGATTTGGCTACTTTTTGCTTTTATAAACTTGCAAAATGTTTGTTTTCACAAACTTCAAAAATGTTTAGTTTAATATAGTCATAATTTTAAGCATCATTATGATAAATTAATTGTGTGTGCTTTAGTTTCCCCTGTTCTGCAGATTTAAATACTTGCATGGAAAGGAAAGTATTGAACACACCATTTTAATTTTTTAGATATACGCCTGTGGGGCGTTCCTTTTTCTCAGCTCCAGAAGGATATGACCACCCTCTGGGAGGGGGCAGGGAAGTATGGTTTGGATTCCATCAATCTGTTCGACCTGCCATGTGGAAAATGATGCTTAATATCGATGGTAAGGGAACTAAAACCATATTCTGAATTGGATAGTTGATTTCTATATGGCATGTGTGTATAAATTTTATGTATATAATTACATGTACTGGTGTCTTGAAGTAATATTCAGGCATGTATTATGACAAACTGGGAAAACTTTTTATTTTGTTGCATTTTATTTCAAATGTTTTTATGCAGAACTTGACCTGGAATGCTACTTAACATGAAGCATATGCATGAAAACAAGCATAAAAGCCCTGATACGATCATCTGAGAAGTCTTCTCTTACAACTAATTCACCTTTGTCCTCTTAACTCTTTGATAACATTTTATTATAAAATACATATATTAAAGAAAATCTGTTGGTTTTGGTGACCCTAGGTTTGGTACATAATGTGTTGCTAATTGCATTCTCATTTTTAAGGTGTTCTCTTACAAATCTTTTCTTTTCATTTGAGGGGGTACTGGGGATAGAACCCACAGAAAGTGTACCACTGAGCTACATCCCCAGTCCTTTTTTAATTTTTATTTTGAGATAGGATCTTACTAAGTTGCCCAGGCTGGCCTTGAACTCATCCTCCTGAGTTTACTGGGATAACAGATGTATACTTCTATGCCCAACTCTTAGAAACATTTTCAAGTTTATATAAAAGTCAAGTGAACATAAAACTGATAAACTGCTATACATATGTAACTATTATTCAGATTGTCAGGATTTTTCTATTTTTGCTTAATCTATCTCCATTTCTTCCTATACTGTGAAGTTTTAAATCAGATTCTGAACAGCATATTATTTTGCCTACACTAAATACCTCTGCAAGTTTGAATATTATATAGCAAAAAAATATTATTTTCATATATGAAAAATAATCATTGTTTTGTACTCTCTAATATCATGTCTTAGATCAAATTTCCCTGATTGTCTCAAATACATCTTTTTCTAGTTAGTTGATCTTTTTTTCTTTTTCTTTTTTTTTTTTCTAATTTGATACTAGGGATTGAACCCAGCATCATTTAACCACTGAGCCACATCTCCAGCCCTTTTTATAATTTATTTAGAGACAGGGCCTTGCTAAGTTGCTGAGACTGGCTTTGAACTTTCAATCCTCCTGCCTCATCCTCCCAAGCTGCTGGGATTAAAGGTGTGTGGCATGGCGCCCAGCTTAGTTAGTTGATTCTAATCAGAATTCAAACAAGATCCACACATCACTTTTGCTTATTATGCCTTTTTTATAGTCCCATTTCCTTCTCTTGTGTGTTTGGGTTTTTTTCTTTTTCCTTTTTAATGTCATGGACTTGTTGCAGAAACTTGATCACTTTCACTATCCCCAAATCTGAGTTTGTCTTTTTGTTTTCTTGAGTAATTAATTACGTTGTTCCTCTATCCCCCATATTTCCTGAAAATAAAAGACATGAAAGTTTAATTCAATTTTGGTTCATAATATTTCAAAAATGCTTCATATTATGTCATGCTTGAAGACCTATAGTACTAGTGATCCTAATTTAGTGATGCTAAGATTAATCTGTAGATTAATCACATTAATCAGTAGGTTCAGAGATCTAGCCACTGTAAATTTCCCAATGAGCCTTTCAGTTACTTTTTATTCATTGATGGTAGTTCCCCAAATCATTTATTTCACTAGATATTACCAACTGTTAATTTTTCTAATTTTGTTATTCTTATGTGGAAAAGTATGGTGTCCTATTGATAATTGATTTGTGTTTATTAGCTTTGTGGCACAGCAGAATATTCCAGGCTCATCTTGTGTTTCCTGCCCAGTCCCTGGACTTAGCCATTCCTCCAAGGATTCTTGATCTTTCCAGATGGGTAGAGTTTCCTAATTTATTTCAGTATTGTCTGCCATTATAAAAATAATGAGAAAGGAAATGTTTAACCAGTCTCCTTTAGATGTATAATAGGACTGTTTTTAATCATTTGCCATTTCAGAACATCTTTTCATATATATTTAGATGTATCTTAAGATAAATTTCTAGTGGTAAGATTGAAGGGTCAAGGGTAAATGTATTTGTAATTTCAATCGTTATTGCCAGATTGCCCTCCAGAGGTTGTAAATATTTTGCATCAGTGAGTGAGAGTACCTGCTTTCTTATACTTTGCCACTAGATAAATTTTGTCAGATTTGTAAGAAATAGTTTCCTTCTGTACTTTTCATTTGTATTTGATCACCTTTTCACTTATATAAGGCCACTTCTTTTCTTCGATTTTTTTCTTTTTAGTGCTGGTAATTGAACCCAGGGCTTTGTTCATGCTAGGTAAATGCTGTAACACTGAGCTTATGTTTCTTTTTATTTATCTATTTTTATGTGGTGCTGAGGATCAAACCCAGGGTCTCTCATGTGCTAGGCTAGAGCACTACCACTGAGCCACAACCCCAGCCCTTATATTTCTTTTTTAATGAACTGATTATTGGTCTTTTACCCTTCTTTTCTGTTGGACTTTTTCTTCTCATTTACTGAGAGTGCTTTATAAATCAAGCAGATTAATTCTTTGTAATACAAGTTGCATATATTGTAGCTAGCTTGTCTTTGGTGTGGTGGTGGTTTTTTTTTTTTATTATTTTTTTAGTTATACATGGGCACAATATCTTTATTTTTTGTTTATTTATTTTTATGTGGTACTGAGGATCGAACCCAGGGTCTCACATGTGAGAGGTGAGTGCTCTATCGCTGAGCCACAACCCCATCCCCATGGTGGAGTTTTTTGTTGTTGTTTTTTCCCTTTTGGTACACATGTGCACACCAATACTTACTGATCAATCATGTGTCTTAAAAGAATTCTTCCCCTAGTCCTGGAGAGTGAATTCATGGCCTCAAACATGCTGGGCCAGTACTCTACCATTGAGCTATATCCATAGTCCATTTTTATGACTTTGAATATCTGATAGAGCTGGTCTCATTTTCTCTTTTCAGGGTTTTCAAGACCATTTTTACCTATTTTACCACACAGTCTTTATAAATACATTGTATAAGCCGGGCACAGTGGTGTATTCCTTTAATCCCAGTGGCTTGGGAAGCTGAGACAGGAGAATTGTGAGTTCAAAGTGAGCCTCAGCAATGGCAAGGCGCTAAGCAACTCAATGAGACCAAATAAAATATAAAAATAGGGCTGGGGATGTGGCTCAGTGATTGAGTGCCCCCTGAGTTTAATCCCCGGTACCAATCAATCAATCAATCAATGCCTTGAATAGATGAGGAAAGCACAGTTGTTATTTTTATTGAGATTTCATTATTTTATTAACTAAGTTAATCTAAATTGGCATCTTTAAGATGTTGAGTCCTTGTGTTCAAGAACATATATCTTTCTATTTCCTTCAGGCGAGTTTTAAAGATTTCCTCAGTTAAATTTTGTACATTTCTTATTATCTCTCGATATTTTTTGTCTTTATTGCTAATAAATAGGTTTATAGATTGTAACTTATGATTTATATACATGAAATCTTATTAATTTCTGTGTACTTTTTAATCTTCATCTTATTGAATTCCATTATATAGTATTTTTTTCCAAGTGATTTTTTTTTAATTTCTAGATTATAATTATTATCTGCAACTAGTGATAGGTTTATCTCTTCTTTCAGGTATTTATACCTCTGATATTTTTCTTATCAGATTATATTGAGGAATTTAAGCAGGACATATCTTTTTAGGCAGTTGTGTGTGTGTGTGTGTGTGTGTGTGTGTGTGTGTGTGTATTTTTTAACCTTACTTTGCAGTGGTGGGAATCAAAACCAGCACTTGCTGGGCAAATGCTCTACCACTACTGCATCCCCAATCCATAGATTTATATTGATGACAACAGAGTAGTTTTGGTTTATGGTATCTTAAAGCTTTAAAGCTGCTGCTTCTTTTTGTTTTTTTCTATTTAATGGACAAAGGAAGCCAGATAAATAAAAAGGTCTTGATTTTGTCAAATTGTTTTATGTAATTTTTTTCTAATTGTATATTTTTTGAACCTCTAGATGGTATATTTTCTGTGCTTTTTAGATGATAGTTCTAATACTAGAAGTTTCCCCTCACTTTTGTGCCCTTATGGGATACTTACCTTCTTTTCTTTTTTTAAAGTAGTCTTTTGTTTCCCTTAACGAATAACATTATTTCTCTTTATTAACTAGTTTTAGGCTAGTTATTAGCTTATTTATTTACCCCTTGTGATTTAATTCTTTAATTTTGCTTAAATTTATACTATTTGGTTTTCAACTTTGAATCCTGTTACACATAAGGTACAGTTGTTGAATTTATTCTACTTTATTTTCTACTTCTATCAGTCATTTATTTTGTATATATTGTCTCATTCTTAGAGTACATAACAGTTGCATTCCATTCTGTCATCAGTATATATATTTGTTTTCATCTTAAATCTACAATTAATGTATTGGTGCTCACTATCAGTCCTTTTGCTGAAATTTTTCCTGTTGTTCAGTGGTTTCAGTTTGTCCTCAAGTTGTTTCTTTAAGAAGGTTTCATATGGATAAATGCTGAGATTTTGCAGGGTCAGTAGCCTTATTTATGAAAGACTGTTTGGCTAAATACAAAATTACTGACTCACACTTTCTTTCCTTGAGTGTCTTATAGAAAATTATCCACTGTCTTCTGACATTGAATGCCCAGTAGAGAAGAATGATGCTGGTGTACTTTTTTTTTTTTAGAAGAATTCAGCTTTAAGTAATCCCAGTAACTCAGGAGGCTGAGGCAGGAGGATCTCAAGTTCAAAGCCAGTCTCAGCAACTTTGCAAGGCCCTAAGCAACTTCATGAGACCCTGTCTCAAAATAAAAAATAAAAAGGGCTAGGGACATAATTCAGTGGTTAAGCTCCCCTGTGTTCAGTTCCTAGTACCAAAGAAAAGGGATCTGTTTGTTTGTTTTGTTTTGTTTTATTTTCCCTTTTTAAGACAGTGTCTTGCTGAGTTGCACCCAAGGATGGTCTTGAATTCATGATCTTCCTGCCTTAGTCTCCTAAATAGTGGATTTCAGGCATATGCCATGGAGCTTGACTTTAGGGATTTGTTTTTTTGTCTGGTTGCTAAAAAGTATTTTTTCCGACTCTTTTATTAGATATTTTTTACTTAGTTTGCCATGTGGAGTCAATTTTATTTAGAATATGAGATTCCCTTTGAAAATATAGGTAGGTACAAGTCATATCTTTTTTTCTTTTTAAAGAGAGAGTGAGAGAGAGAGAGAGAATTTTTTTTTAATATTTATTTTCCATTTCTCGGCGGACACAACATCGTTGTTTGTATGTGGTGCTGAGGATCGAACCCGGGCCGCACACATGCCAGGCGAGCGCGCTACCACTTGAGCCACATCCCCAGCCCCTAGTCATATCTTTTTTAAAAAAATAAATAGCTTATTTTCACTTTAAAAATTTCCATCCAATGTGTATACTTTACCAAGTGTTTGTGGCAGTTTAATTTTTATTTTTGAATTAAAAAAATCTTTTTCTTCCATTTCTTTGCTGAGTTTTGCTGTGCATTTTTCATAACCTCTTATTGATAGGCAATCTCTTCTGTCTTCTCTGAGCTCTTTTTTTTTTTACCTGCATTATGCATTTTTGAACACATGTTAAAAAGTAGGGATATATTTCCTCTATTTTATGATATCGTCTGTTGATTTTTTTGTTGTTGTTGTTAAAGATGTTACACTGCCCTTTCCCCCCCACACACAATTTTTACCTGGTATCTTTGTGTAGATACATACTGGGTTTTTGTTGTTCATATTTGATCAAGATGCATTCTTTCAAACTACCTATTAAGAGGGAAATTACACGTATGCCAAGAACATTAGTTGCTTCTTAGGTGCAAGATAGTTTTCCTGGTTTCTCTGCTCAAAACTTCTGTCCTCTTTTGTGCCAGTGGATTCATTCTTCAAAGTATAGCCACATCTTCTGGGCCTCTCTAACATAAGTGATTTAAGTAGTGTGAACTATCAGCCTTGAGTTCCCACAGGTTCTTATAGCTTCTACTACCAAAAGATATGACTTCTGCCTTCTAAATTTCTTGCTTTGTATGTTAACAATTAGAGAATTTGGGAAATTATATACAAGTTTTTATATAACTTTCCTGTAAGTTTGAAAGAAAAATGCATGTCTCACTTTTAGAAGAGTAGTTTTTTCTGAGACTGAAACTTTTCCCTCCACTTACTCTCATGACACTTTCTATATCTCCTTCTCTAGTTGCTTCTGAGATTTCCCCCATCCGGTCTCAATTATAAATATTGCAATTCTGACTTAAGAGAGGAACTTTCTCTTCTGGGAGTGAAAATTTGCTATTCCCCCACTATTTTATACTTTTTGTTATTCTCCCATGTTCAGATGTGGCTTCTTGCATAGGTTCTAGTAGTCCCGGGTACTTTGGGACATGTTTACTTATGATTTGGTATTTTCTGCTTTTTATTATCTTCTAGTTTTACTGAAGATATATGGGTTTGTTTTGTTTTGTTCTTTTTCTTAACTTTCTCTTTGTTGCTCTACACAGGTCCTAGGAGAAAGATGGGGAAACTTGGAAATTGCTATTATGTTCCTACTGGAACATGAAGTTTAGCTTTGGAAATTTTTAAGAATAATTTCTAAATAATCTATCAAAGAAATCACAAAAGAAATTTGAATTTCAAATTGAGTGATTAACAGTACACATCAGAACTGGCATAATTGACTAAAACAATGCTTAGAGAGAATTTAAAACTTTAAATGCCTATTACAAAAAAAGAAAAGCATCAGTGACCTGAGCATTCATCTCAACAGTTAGAAAAATAACAGAAAATTAAACACAAAGAGAATAGAAGGATATAAAAGCTAAAAATAGAAACCAATGAGGGGGGTAAAACTTATCTCCTTTAAGTAGGGAGACTTCAAAGATTCTTAAGAAGGATAGTGACATGATCATATTTGTTTTCCAGAAAGAGACCTCTGGCAGCAGTGTGGAGAATAGATAGAGGAGAAAAAAACTAATCTGAGAAGCCAGTTAGGAGGCTTTTCAATCACTAGTTCAGGTAAGAGATGGTGATGGTCTGATGTGGGATGGAGAGGAAGGAGAAAATTCCAAGGATTAAGCTAAATGCAAAACAAAAAATAGATTTAAGAACCATGTCCAGAAAAAAATCTTTGGGTATAATTACTGGTACATGGAAGTAATGAGAAACAAGGATTAGAAATTTTACTAGGTTTTTGAAGGAATTCCCTTTGCAAGTAGACTACAAACTTGGTATATTAATCAAGATTCAACTGGAGAAGCAGAACCAGTAGTAGATTTATAGAGATTTGGTTTCTGTAGTTGTAGGGGCCAGTAAAACCAGTCTGAAGTCTTAGGGCAGGCTGTCAGGAAAGGCAGGCTAGAAATCTTGGGCACAGTCTGAAGCTGTTTTCTATAGGTGATTTTTGTTCTCTGTTTTGGGGAAGCCCCAACCCTGCTTTTAATTCATTTCAACTAATTGAATCAGGCCCATCCACATTATCCAGAATAATCTCCCTTACTTAAAGTCAATTGATGATGGACTTTAATTATATCTACAAAGTAGGCTTCATACAACACATTAGTATTTTATTGAATAAATGGCAAATAGTAGCCTAGCCAAATGTGACACATTAAAAAAAAAAAGCAACAATACTTGGCCTAAAAATTTCTGTGATTATTTAATCCTTGAAACAATTTTTGAATGCAGTGACTGTGCTCTATCATAAACTGATTCCAAGAAGGGAATACCCTCTAACACACATTCAGATTAATGACTCTGAAGGCATGAATGCCAGTTCTGTCCACTGAATATGGGAGATAGATCTGCTGGTGCTGGTTAGTTGGCAGTATACACCATATGTAGATAGATTGCATGTTAACATGTTCATAGCATAATAATTCTATGGAACATATGGATAGAGACATGTAGTATGTAGTTATAAATTTAGGTCAGAAAATCTGTAGTGGTAGGAGCTAAAATTAAGAAAATATCTTGAGTCCTCTGAATTTAAATTTATATTTAAAACAGAAGTGGGAAAAGTCTCTAGGGATAGTGATTTGATTAAATCTAAACAGGAAAGAGAAGGGTGAGACCATGGGGAATACCAATATTTAAGGAGTGAATTAGAACCACTAAACAAGTAATGATTATTACAGAGTGTATGAGAGCCAAAAATAGTGCTAAGAAGCCAAGAAATAGAATATGTTCAAAAATAGATGATTTAAAGTTAAACAATGAGAGCTTTTTCAGTAAAGTCAAGAGCAAGACAAGGATATCATTACTATGATTTAGTTACTGTCATGTTTTCTAATTTCTGTTCTTCTTACAGGTTTCAATCTACATGTTACTTCCTTGAGAAGCGTTGTTTGACAGACACCCTTCTCCCCCCATCCAGCCATCCCCCAAGTCTGAGTTAGGTATTTCTCTATGTATTCCCATAGCACAGTATACTTCCCCTGTACTGGCATGTGTCACCCTGAATTGAAAGTGTTTATTTTTCTGTGTCTCTAGTTAGAATGAGAGCCCCTTTAACTAGGCACTGTCCATCTTATTCCCCAGTGTACCTTCCATGCCTAGTGTAACTCTTGGTCACATTCAGGAAAAAAAAAAAAAAAAGAATAAATAAATCCATGAGCATGAAGGAGGAGCATTCCAATGAGTCTGAAAAGTCAGAAGTATTTGTAGAAGTAAGTGATGTCTTAGCTGAGATTTAACAGTGTTATGAGATCAAGAATTTGGAATGAAAAGCAGATGTCCAGGAATAAATGTTTTTTGAAAAGTTTCTAAACTATAAAACTATTGAAAGACAAGAGAAAAATCTAAATAAATGAAATTGATTGAGCCTTTTGAGAAATCCTAAAATGTTAGTTCTCCCAAAGTTAATATAAATGCAATCTTAATTAAAATATCAATAGGATATGAGGCTTGATTGAATTGATATTAAAATTTATAAGAAAGAGTAATTTGGGGCTGGGATTATAGCTCAGTGGTAGAGCACTTGCCTAGCGTTGTGAGGCACTGGGTTCGATTCTCAGCACCACATACAAATAAATAAAAATAAAGTCCTATCAACAACTAAAAATAAAAATAAATTAATTAATACACACGCACACACACATATATATAAACAAGTATAAATATTTTTTTAAAAGAATAAATGACCAAGAATAGCCAGTACTATTTTAAAGAAAAACAAAGAGGATTGCCCTACTTGTTAGAAAATTCTAACAGTATGTCACAGTGATTTAAGTGTAGGGACAGACAGGTTAATAAAGCAAAAAAATATCTAGAAGCAAGGCAGATGTGTGTGTTTGTGAAATTTTTTTAAGTGGTGTTTTACATAAATGGGAAAGAGCAAAATATTCATTAAATTGTGTTTATATAATTGTTAACCATTTTAAAAAATAGTTGGATCTATCTCACACTTTATATAAAATTTATTTCTAGGGATCCTAAATATGAAAAGGAAAACTTTGGAATTATTTGGAATAAAAATAAGAGAATAGTTCTAACACTGAGCAAGATACAAAGTGTAAAACATAAAGGAAAATACTGATAAACTTGACTATGTCAAAATTTAAACTTCTGTAATACAAATGATACCATGAACAACTTTAAAATACTAAAATATTTGTAGCTCATTTAATTAAGAGCTTTATAAAATATAAGGACAGATGAAATAGAAAAATGGATAGTTCTCAAAAGAGGAAACCTAGTTGGACAAGGTAATGCATAATTGTAATTCCAGCAACTCGGGATGATTGCAAGTTCAAGGACAGCCTGGGCAATTTATTGAGAGTCTGTCTTGAAACAAAAAAAGAGGAAACCCAAATGGCCAATAAACACATAGAAAAAAAATCTCAAATTCATTGATAAATAGGAAATTACAAATGAAATCAACAAAGTATCATTTCACACTCATCAGATTTATAAAATTAAAAAGTCTTATAAAATACCAAATGTTAGTGGTGATAAAGTAAAAGGAATATTCACACACTGTTGGTAGAAGTGTGATTTGGTACAACTACTTGGGAGAACAGTTTTCTTTATCTAGGAAATACAAAGTAAGCTGGTAATCCCAGAGGTTTGGGAGGCTGAAGCAGGAGGATAGCAAGTTCAAAGCCAGCCTCAGCCTCAGCAAAAAGCAAAGCACTAAACAACTCAGGGAGACCCTGTCTCTAAATAAAATAGAGCTGGGGATGTGGCTTAGTGGTTGAGTGTCCCTGAGTTCAATCCCCAGTACGGCCTCCCCCACCCCCCAAAAAAAGAAAATACAAAGTAAAAATGAAATTGAACTTACTTTAAACCAAGAGATATCTTGCACATGTGACTGACACATGTAATAGCAGAAATTTGAAACAGCCTAAATTCCTGCCAACAGTAGGATGAATAAATAGTATATAAATTGTTACTCTGATATATTACATAATAGTCAAGGGAATGAACAGATCTGGATGTATTAGTATAGATCTTCAAAACAACATTGGAAGGGCAGGTAAATAGCAAAAGGATGTGTTATTTATATAAATTTAAAACCAAACAAAAGTATATAGTGGTTATATACAAATTCAGAAAAATTATAAAAACAGATGGGACAAATACATACCAACTTTAGGATTGTGGTTCCCTTTAGAAAGAAAGAAAGAAGAAAAATGGAATAGTCTGCCTGTAGGAAGAATTCACCCAAAGGCTGCATGTTTTAAAGAAAAATATGAGTATGTTTATTTATGTGAATGAAATGTAACTTGTGCTTTTATGAAGCAAAGAAAATCTTAACCTTTTTTAAAAAAAGATTATAATATCGTAATGAAAATAACACTTAAACATGTTAATGGTTTTGTCCCCCCCACCAGCTTTATTGAGGTGGGATTGACAAAAATTTTATGTTTAAGGCACACATGATTTTTGATAATACATATGCATTGTGAACCACAGTCCAATTCATTAACATATCCATCACCTCACAAGTTGTGTGTGTGTGTGTTTGTGTGTGCGCGCACATGCCCATTTGTGTGTGTGAGACAGAACATTTGAAACCGTCTCAGTAAATTTCAAGTGTACAACACATTATTACCTATATTCACCATACTGTACATTAGGTTTCTAGAACATACTTTTATTACTGAAAGTGTGAATCCTTTGACCAACATTTCCCCATTTCTTTCTCCTCCCATCCCATTAGAATGGTAACCATTCCAGTAGTAGTTACCATTAGAATGATAACTACCATTCTAATCTCTGTTTCTATGAGTTTGTATAAGTGAGATCATGTGGTATATGTCTTTCTGTGTCTTAACAAGTCCTCCAGGTTCATCCATGTTGTCACAAGTGATAGGACTTCATTCTTTTCATTCTTTTTCAAAGCTGAATAATATTTGCTTACACATACACACACACACATATTTTCTTTATTCATTGATCTTTCATGGGCACTTAGGTTATTTCTTATCTTGGCCTTTGTGAATAATGCTGCAGCAAACATAAGAGTACAGTATGGCGATTTTATTTCCTTTGGATACAAACCCAGTAGTAAGATTGCTGGATCATATGGTAGTTCTATTATATTTAATTTTTTGAGTAATTTCCACTGTTCTCCATAATGGCTATACCAAAGGTTTATTTATTAACTGCCAATAAAATGTAATGCTGCTATGGAACATGAAAAGTATTGCAGTCACCCCCTTACTTGCCAAATTTCCTCCTCTTTTTTTTTTTTTTTTTTTTTGGTAATATTGGGAACTGGAGCACTCTACCATTGAGCTATATATCCACTCTTTTTTTTTTTTTTTTCATTTTTCATTTTGAGGCAAGGTCTCTCTAAGTTGCCTAGGCTGTTATTGAACTTAAATTCTCCTGTCTCAGCCTTCAGAGTTACCGGGATTACAGGCTACATGCTCAGCTTAAATTTTGTTTCTCTCACATGAGTACACTCTTATTTTTTCTATGTAATTTTGATTTGTAATCTTTGCGGCTGGTGTGCTACACTATATAAAATAGCGCTTATTCTACTTGAAATTACCTGAAGAAAACTGGGATTGAATACTACAACGGAGAATACCTAGTGCAGTGGAAACATAACAGAAGATCCATTCTGGTCTCATTGTTTAAGGAATATTCCCAAGGCAATGACAGATAGGAACCACACGAAATTGACGGAGATAAACATAGACAATTACTCTTTAAGAAAGAAAGCATTGGGGCTGGGATTGTGGCTCAGTGGTAGAATGCTCACCTAGCACTTGTGAGGCACTGGGTTCGATCCTCAGCACCACATAAAAATAAATAGATAGATAGATAGATAAAGGTATCGTGTTCAGCTACAACTAAAAAATGAATACTAAAAATAATTTTTAAAAAAGAAAGCATTTTAGTTCTTTCTAATTGTATGATAAACTTGTCTTGAAAATAATTGTCAATGATATTTAATGACTTCTCATCTATGTAATTAAACTATTTTACTAATCTAAAATTTAAAAATTTATTTTTCTCGCTTTTCAGTATCAAATTGGGAGATATCTTATAATTGATGATTTAATCACAGTTTAATTTTATTTTTAATGTTTAAAGAAAATTTTTGGTACCTGGGACTGAAGCCAAGAGTGTTTACCCATTGAGCCACACCCAACCCTTTTTAGTTTTTGTGATAGGATCTGGCTAAGTTTCCTAGGACCTTGCTAAGTTGCTGAGGCTGGTCTTGAACTTGCAGTCTTCCTACCTTGGCCTCTCAAGGCATTGAAATTACCATGTGCACCACCATATCTGACTATCGGGTTTCTTTTAAAGATACATAATAGCATTAATGGCATCTTAGATTTTAATGAAATGCAGAATTTTTATTTATTTAGCCTTCGTTGAGCCCAAAATTATTTGCAATTTGGATTTTATTATTAAAATTCATAAATTTGAAGAGCATCATAGTAAATCTAAATCTGATGTTGTTAGTTGTATATCCCTTAAAATGTTTTTTTTCCCATTTTTGAAATTTTTATTTTTTGATTCATTTTGAACCTGGGGCTTTGCACATGCTAAGGACATACTCTACTACTAAATTACATGCCCCCCAACCCTCTCTCTTAAAATATTTTTTCTTTACCACTTATTGTGTGCCAGATAGAATGCTAAGCATTTTAAATTATCTCACATAAACTCCACCACAGAGCCAGGTGAGGTGAAACACTCCTGTAGTCCCAGCCACTTGTGAAGCTGAGGTGAGAGGATCATTGGAATCCACAAGTTTAAGACCAGCCTGGGCAACATAGCAAGACTTCATCTCAAAAGAACAGAACAAAACAAAACAAAAACTCCACCGCAGTTATATGAGTTAGTTGATACCCCAGCTGAAGTTTCGAAACAGTCATTTTATTTGCCCAAGAACATTTACTCTTTATTTAAATGGTAGAGATCAATTCTTCTGACTCCAAAGTTTATACCTTTAACATTCATAAGTTTTGTAGTCCCTCAAGAAACAAGGTTATTGGCAGGCAAAACTCTCTTTTAAAATTTCAGTTAAATTTTTTTTTCTTTTAGAGCTGGAGGGTAGATCTGTGATAAGAGTACTTTCTAGCACACATAAAATCCTGTATTTGATCCACAGCACCACACAGTTTTTATTTTGCCTTTATATTTTTAAAAAATATTGCTAGTTGTAGATGGACACAATACCTTTATTTTATTTTATTTTATGCTTAGGATCAAACCCAGTACCTCACACATGCTAGGTGAGTGCTCTACCACTGAGCCATAGTCTCAGTCCTGCCTTCTTCTTCTTTTTAGTAAAAAGTAGCTTGCTCTAAAGCATTCAAGGTAAAAAGTAGAGCACTTGCCTAGCTCATGTGAAGCCCTAGGTTCAATCCTTAGCACCACATAAAAATAAACAAATAAAATAAAGGTATTGTGTTTAACTACAACTAAAAAAAAAATTTTAAAGAGGTCAGCATTTATAAATGTAGAATTTAATCCTTGTAATTTGATTTTGCTTACACATCAGAAGTTTACATTGCATATGCTTTCTTAGCATGACAGACAGATTTATAGTAATCACAATAGTAGTGTTGCTTCCTTCATTTATTTGTCTTGAGTTCAGGTTTAAGATTGCTGGGCATGGTGGCACATACCTATAACCCCAGCTAATGGGAGTCTGAGCTATAAAGATTCCAAGTTTGAGGCCACACTGTCTCAATTTTTAAAAATAAATACATAAAAAGGGCTGGGCATCTACAACCAAAAAATAAAAAAGGTTGTGGCTCAGTGGTAGAGTGCTCACCTAGCACATGTGAGGTGCTAGGTTTGATCCTCAGTACTACATAAAAATGAAGATGTATCCAACTACAAGTAAAAAGAAAAAAAAATTTTAAAAGGGCTGGGATGTAGAGCATACCTGGTTTCAATTTCTAGTATCCTACATCCATTAAAAAAAAAAAAAAGAACAAGAGCTAAGATTAAGAAATAATTTTATAATACTCAAATTAGTACTTTCAGAAGTAAATCAAAACAGAACATTTCTTTAGGGTATAATGCAAGTTTTTCAGCTGATTCAGGTAGCAGAACAGGAATTTTTATCAAGGTGAGGTCATGCAAGGCCAACTAAAGATATCTAGGTCAGATTTAACCAGGCAGTCTATCCTCATGTAGCAGGAATCTTAGTGGTGCCCTTTGTCAGATTTTTTTCTTGATTCCTAATACAACCTTGATTCAAATCTATTTCTTGATTCATACTGTTTGAATCTGGTTGGATGTGCCCTTCATATTTGGTGCACTGCCCTCTTTAGATCACACTTTTCATTATCTTGGAAATTCTTTGGTGAATTATTTTTGTGTTGCTCCTGTGTTCATCTCATATCCTTTTTGTGTGTGTGTGTGTGTGTGTTTGTGTGTGTGATGCTGGGAATTGAACCCAGGGTCTTGTGTATGCAAGGCAAGCACTCTCCCAACTGAGTTATATCCCCAGCCCCCATGTCACATCCTTTCCTTCCTCTTCCCAGGAGTTTCATAAAAAAGTACATTTTTTTTGACACCTTATATGTTAGAAACTGGACTTTATCAACAAACCTCAGGAGACTGAGACAGGAGGATGGCGTGAGCCAGGAGAACACAGCAAAACCCTACCTCAGAAATAAATGGTAGTTTCTTTCTTGGAAATAGTTTTTCTTTAGAAATTTGAAAGCATTGCTCCATTAAAAAAAAATAATAATAACAGTTAGTTTGTATTCTTTTTGCAGTACTGGGGATTGCTTGAACCCAGGGTCTTTCACATTATATCCCCAGCCCTACTCCTTGTTTTGTTTGTGTGTGTGTGTGTGTGGTACTGGGGATTGAACCCAGGGACAGGCACTCGATCACTGAGCCACTTCCCAGCCCTATTTTGTATTTTATTTAGAGCCAGGGTCTCATTGAGTTGCTTAGTGCCTTGCTGTTGCTGAGGCTGGCTTTGAACTTGTGATCCTCCTGCCTCAGCCTCCTGAGCTGCTGGGATTTCAGGCGTGTGCTACCACACCCGGCCCTGCTTCATTTTTTTTTTCTTTTTTAATGTTTTTTTAGTCGTAGATGAACATAATACCTTTATTTATTTTTATGTGGTGCTGAGGATCGAACCCCACTCCTTGCACGTGCTAGGTGAGTTCTCTACCACTGAACCACAACCCCAGCCTCCTGCTTCACTTTTAAAAATAACTATATTGAGGTTTAATTTATATAGTATAGAATTCACCCATTTTAAGTGTATATATCTTTATATGTCTTTATTCCCCAATTTTCCTTTACTTTCTAAAAATTTCCTCAACTTCATCTTCCAATTCTTCTTTTTCATTAATTTTATTATTTTTTTTAATTTCTAACTGTTCATTTTTTATTTCATGAATATTATTTTTGAATATCATGCTGTTTCTGTTTTACAGATGCCATATCCTTTCTTAGCTTTCTGAACATACTAGCTAATTTTGGATTTATTCCTGGTATGTACTATGCTTTCCCCAAATTCCTCTTTGTTTTGTTCTCAGTCTTTCATTCTGGAAGATGTTCCCAGACGTCTAGTATCCTTGATTATCTACTCATGATTTAGTGGGAGTCTAAAACCCTGGCTGGAAACACAGAATACAGGGAGCAGACTTTTTTTTTTTTAATTAACTTGTTTTATAGTCAAATGCATTTTGATATATAGTACACAAATGGAGCACAACTTCTCATTCCTCTGGCTGTACATGGTTCAGAATCACTCCAGTAGTGTAATCATACATGTATACAGGCTAATAATAATGGCTGTCTCTTTCTACTGTCCTTCCCATCCCCAGAGCCCCACTCCACCCCTCACTCCCCTCTATACAAACCAAAGTTCCTTCATTCTTCCCTATTCCCCCCGCCCCATTATAGATCAGCATCCTCTTATCAGAGAAAATATTCAGCTTTTGGTTTTTTGAGATTGGCTTATTTCACTTAGCATGATATTCTCTAATTCCATCCATTTTCCTGCAAATGCCATAATTTTATTCTTCTTTAAGGCTGAGTAATATTTCAGTGTGTATATGTACTATATTTTCTTTATCCATTCATCTGTTGAAGGGCATCTAGGTTGGTTCCATACTTTAGCTATTGTGAATTGAGGTGCTATAAACATTGATGTGGCTACACTGTAGTATGTTGATTTTAAGTCCTTTGGGTATAAACCAAGGAATAGGATAGCTGGATCAAATGGTGGTTCCATTCCAAGTTTTCTAAGGTATTTCCATACTGCTTGCACCAATTTGCAGTCTCACCAACAATGTATGAGTGTTCCTTTTTCCCCACATCCTCACCAACGTTTATTGTTGCTTGTATTCTTGAAAATTACCATTCTGACTGGAATGAGATGAAATCTTAGAGTAGTTTTGATTTGCATTTCTCTAATTTCTAGAGGTAATGAACATTTTTTCATGTTTGTTGATTGATTGTATTTCTTCTTCTATAAAGTGTCTGTTCAGGCTTGGGGCTGTGGCTCAGCTGTAAAGTGCTTACCTAGCACGTGCGAGGCCCTGGGTTTGATCCTCAGCACCATATATAAATAAATAAAATACAGATATTGTGTCCAACTATAACTAAAAAATAAATATTTTTAAAAATAAATAGTCTGTTCAGTTCCTTAGCCCATTTATTGATTGGGTTATTTGTTTTTTTGTTAAGTTTTTTGAGTTCTTTATATATCCTAAAGATTAGTGCTCCGTCTGAGATGTGTGTAGTAAAGATTTTTTTTCCCATCTGTAGGCTCTCTCATCACGTTATTTGCTGAGAAGAAGCTTTTTAGTTTGAATCCATCCCATTTACTGATTCTTGATTTTATTCTTGTGCTTTAGGAGTCTTGTTCAGGAAGTCAGATCAAAAGCCAAAATGATGAAGATTTGGGCCTACTTTTTCTTCTGTTAGGTGCAGGATCTTTGTTCTAGTGTCTAAGTCTTTGATCCACTTTTGAGTTGATTTTTTGCAGGGTGAGAGAGATTCAATTTCATTCAGGAGAGATTTGTTGACTCTGAGCTTCATCATGAGGTGATTTCAGTGGATTGAGGTTGGAGAATCTTTAAATTTCTTCTCTTGGCAGGTCAAGTTACCCAAAGATGAGTCTTCCAAACTCCAGTCTGGTTACCTACATTCTGGAAGTCAAGATGGGGATTCTGGCTGAGGAAATCCTTCATTCAGCATTTAATGTTTATAGTCATTTAATCCTTTGTTTATAGTACAGTCTTGTGCCTTCAACTATGCCTGGCATCTTTCTTCCTAAGAGTCTTTGTTTTGCATCTGTAAACCGATGCAAAAAGGAAGAAGGGGCAGCTGTTCAGGATCTAGATAGAGGATCTAGGACTTCACCTTCTCAAACTGATTTCCTCTAGGACTTCACCTTCTCAAACTGATTTCCTCTTTATTTTTCTGCATCATCCACATCCTTTTATCACCAGTTTCAGAGTTACGTTGCACAGCCACGTCTGCATTTTGAGGACTTGGTAGTGTAAATGCAGTTGGTTCTTAACCTTTACCAAAACAGCTGGCTGTGATTTCATTTTCTTGGGTCTACTATATCAGTTACAACTTGCCTACTCACTTTTCATCTTCCAAAATGTTGATGTAGTTTCTCTTCTGTTCTTCTCTCCTTCTAGGTTTGTGTCTTTTTTTTTTTCTTACCATATTTATAGTGGAGTTTGAAAAGAGAATGAAATGAGATACTCCTGCCGCCTTAACCCAGGCTCCGTGTTTAAGGACAGGGACTTTGATTCATCTCTTTGATTTCCAAACCATAAAGGAGATACTTAATAAATGTTTGAGTGGATTATTAAGTCCTATTTTACATCTTATCTATCACTGCTTATCAAATTGATACAAAACTAAATGACTCAGACAACAATAAATATTATCTTACATACTTTCTATCAGGAATTAAGGGGTGGCTTAACTGGTTGGTTCAGGTTCAGGGAATCTCATGAAGCTGCAATCAGTGTTAAGACTTTACTGGAACTGGGGAATCCAGTTCAAGATGACTCACTCAATTGATGATAACTTATTTCTGAAGACCTCATGAGTTCCTTGCCATGTGGACCTCTCCTTAAGTCTGGGTAAGTGTCCTCACAGCATTGTAACTGGCTTACTCTAGAGTGATTAATCCATGAGAAAGCAAGACAGAAGCTCTAAAACATTAATACCTAGCATGGAAAGTTATATTCTATCATTTCCATAACATCCTATTGGTTACACAGATCATTTATATTCAGTGTAGGAAAGATTACACAAAGCTTTAAATCCCATAAATTAGGACTCACTGGGGACTACCTCGCACACAGGCTATAACAGTTTACATGAACTAGAAAAAGAAGAGCAAATTAAACCCAAAGTAAGTAGAAGGTAAAATATAATAAAGAGAAAAAATTAATTAAATAGAGAATTAAGGAAGCAAAGTTTTGGTTCTTTAAAAATTTTAGTTGTGTTAAAAGGGAATGTCATGAACAACTTTATGCCAATTCGGTAACTTAGTTAAAACAAATTCCTTGACAGACACAGCTTTACCAAAATTGGAATAACCCTGTATCAAATAAGTTGAATTTATAATCACTTCTCACAAGAAAAACACCAGTCTTAAATAATTTCACTGGTGAATTTTACCTAATATTAAGGAAAAAATAATTCTAGTCTTTCATATATTCTTTCAGAAAACAGAAGAAGAAAAAAGGCTTTGTAACTCAATTTTTGAGGCTACTATACCTAATACACCTGACAAAGATAACATATACTCTCAACACAACAAACTACAATAAAAGAAAACTTATAAAAGCATTTAGAAAAACATGTAGGCATCATCATACGTTTATGATGAAAAGATCGAACACTTTTGCCCTAAGATCAAGAACAAAGCAAGGATGCTTAGGTCCCAGCCAATGGTAAATCAAAAAAAAAAAAAAAAAAAAAATAGAAGAAGAAGAAGAAAAGAAATAAAACTGTTTCAGGAAACAACAGTGAATACTAGCAATATAACAGCATTCAACAATTGGAAAAATGAAAACATTTTACCATATGTAACATCAAAAGAAGATGCAATATTTTGGAATAAATTGAAAGCTGCAACAGATTATTAAGAAAATTAACAAAGTGGCCAGGTGTGGTGGCCCACACCTGTAATCCCAGCAGCTCAGGAGGCTGATACAGTAGGATCGTGAGTTCAAAGCACCTTCAGCAACCATGAGGCGCTAAGCAACTCAATAAGACCCTGTCTCTAAATAAAATACAAAATAGAGCTGTGGATGTGACTCAGTGGTTGAGTGCCCCCTTAGTTCAAAGTGTATTTATTATAGGCCAAAACAAAAAACTAATACTGGGAAATATTTAAGCAAAAAACGGGCTGGGTTTGTGGGCTCAGTGGTAGAGCTCTTGCCTAGCATGCACGAGACCCTGGGTTCAATCCCCAGCACTACATAAAAAAACTAAATAAACAAAAGTATTGTGTCCATGTACAACTAAAAATATTTTTTAAAAGAAAAAGAAAAAAACAGGAAAAATATTCACAACCATGGAGTAAGCAAAGATTTCTTAATAAATGGAAACCATCTAAGTTAAACTCTTTTAAGAAAATGAAAAGGCAAGCTATAGCTGGAAGAACACTTGCAAAACATACCTGAGCAAAAAAGCCTTGTCTGAGATGTATGAAAAACTTAACTCATAAGACAACAGATCAAAATGCAGTCAAAAGCATATACTTGGGGCTGGACTATACCTGGCAGTATTATAGTGTGTGCTTAGCATGCACAAGGCCTGGGTTTGATCACCAGCACCAAAAAAAAAAAAAGAAAAGAAAACTTCACAAAAGATGTATGGCTGGGGTTGTAGCTCAGTGGCAGAGCGTTTGCCTAATACAAATGAGGCACTGGGTTTGATCCTTAGCACTACATAAAAATAAACAAATACAATAAAGGTATGCTGTTCATCTACAACTACAAAAAAAGGTTTTTTAAAAAGATGTGAATAGGGCTGCAGATGTGGCTCAAGCGGTAGCGCGCTCGCCTGGCATGCAGCGCGGCCCGGGTTCAATCCTCAGCACCACATACAAACAAAGATGTTGTGTCCGCCGATAACTAAAAAATAAAATATTAAAATTCTCTCTATCTCTCTCGCTCTCTCTTTAAAAAAAAAAAATAGAGCAGGGCTGGGGATAAAGCTTAGTTGGTAGAGTACTTGCCTAGCATGCACAAGGCCCTGGGTTCAATCCCCAGCACCACAATAGATGGATGGATGGATGGATGGATGGATGGATGGATGGATGGATGGATAGATAGATAGATAGATAAAGCAATCTTTAACCTATCAATGAATAAATATTCCTGAGCATCCATATATTTTGCTAGATGATATAGGAAATATAGAGATGTTTAACATATGCGGTGCTGAGAATTGAACCCAGTGCCTCACACATACTAGGCAAGCACTCTACTACTGAGCCACAACCCTAGCCCCCTACTACTACTCATTTTAAACGTGGCAAATATTATTTCTTTTTTCACATGTTATCTCCTGTTGTATCTTAAGAGAGAAAATTTAGTTTTGACATTGTGAAAAGCAATCGTAATCTCATTTTGATGGAACATTTTTTTATACAGCCTCTTCAAGGAGTTAGCTTATATTGCCAGTATGGTTTTGCCTGGAATTAAGATGTCAGTGGACCGGTGAACCTATGACATGAGTAAAGAGTTCTTCAAAAATGAGAAAAGGAGCTGGGGTTGTGGCTCAGTGGAAGAGCACTTACCTAGCACATGTAAGACACTGGGTTTGATCCTCAACACCATATAAAAATAAATAAATAAAAATATTATGTTTATATACAACTAAAAAGACATTTTAGAAAAATGAGAAAAGAGCCAGCACAGTAGTGCACACTAATAATCCCAGCTATTTGGGAGGCTGAGGCAGGAGGATCACAAGTTCAAGGCCACCCTGGGAAAACTTTTTTTTTTAGAAAGCAGCTCTATAAACTTGCTATCATTTCTGGCACAAATAGGTACCTTGCATTGATTCATCCCAATGCTCTGAGAAATAAGATTTTTTTTTCCTTTTTGTACCCTCCACAACAGATGAATAAAGTCTAATAAGTATTGATAAGTCTTTGATTTCCAAATCTATCCTTTTTCATTATTCTAACACTGATACCCATCAAAATAGAAACTTAGTTAAAAAATAAACAAAGGCTGGAGATATACCTCAGTGGTGTAGAGCATGTGCTTAGTATGTATGAGGCCCTGGGTTTAATCCCCAGCACCAAAATGAATAAATAAATATAAAGAAAGAACAAACATGCAATAGTTGATAAATGAAAAATAAATAGGTTTCCAACAGAACAAAGTTTTCGTGATTATTTATGAGTAAATTCAAGAAAAGACACATGACTTTTAGATTATAAAACCTTAATAAAATGAAAATGTCCTTAAATTTGGAGAAACTCTATATTCATGAATTAAACAACTATGAAAGTAGCATTCTGGATATCTAGTCTATTTTGGTGAATTTTCTTTCCCAGGTTTTTCTTTTTATTTATCTCAAGACTGGCAATCTAATAATTTCTCATTTTTCCCCAACTCCTCTCAATATTTGTACTTTCTCAACTTTTATTTATCTAAATTCTAAAGCCTTCTCACTAACTTATACTACATACATATAAATTTATAATACAATTTATTTATGGTATTGATGGATATTTGAATTTATTCTTTTTACTCTCACCATACTATATAATAACTTTGGGGGGGGGCACTGGGAATTGAACCCAGAAATGCTTTACCACTGAACTATACCCCAGCCCTTTTTTTTTTTAAGAGAGAGTGAGAGAGGAGAGAGAGAGAGAGAGAGAGAATTTTTAATATTTTATTTTTTAGTTCTCGGCGGACACAACATCTTTGTTGGTATATGGTGCTGAGGATCGAACCCGGGCCGCACGCATGCCAGGCGAGCGCGCTACCGCTTGAGCCACATCCCCAGCCCCTACCCAAGCCCTTTTTATGTTTTATTTTGAAATAGGTTCTCCCCATGTTACTGAGTCTGGCCTCAAACTTTTGATCTTCCTGCCTCAATTTCCTGAGTTGCTTGGACTACAGGCATGCCCTACTGTGCCCATCTTTATGCCTCTTTTGTAGATTGAAATTTCTCAAGCATATATATACCAATAGAATGGAATTTCTAGAGTGAAAATTTATTCACATTTTCCAATTTTTATGTATTATCATTAGCTTTCCTAAATGTTTGTAGCAGTTTATATTCTACAGTCTAAGAGTTTTCATTCTTCAATTGACTTTTCAGCTTATATTACCAGCCTTGAAATTTTTTATAAATCTTTATTGATATGAAATCAGTTTTGCTAATTTGCTTGACACTTTTTACTCACCTTGGTTGGTAGCTTGTTGTTGTTCTTATCTGCATTTCCTTAATTGCAAATCAGATAATTAGTGATACTTTATGGGTTTAGCCAGTTAGATTTTTCCCTTCTATGAAATGTCTAGTAATATCCTTTGCCATTTTTATTCTTGTCTCTTGATTTATAGGAACTCTTTATGTAGTCTAGATTGTAATAATTTGTTATACATATTCTCTACTAATCTCTTTGTTTTTCCAAGTTTTGTTTATTGGTGTCTTTTTTCTTACAGTTTTCATGGTTTGTCATTTTGGGGTTTTATTTGTTTGTTTGTCTTGTATTGTTTTGGTACTGGGGAATGAACCAAGGGATCCTATATACCACTGAGCTACATCCCCAGTCCTTTTATTTATTTTAGGACAGTATCTCACTAAATTGACCAGACGGGCCTTGAACTTAAAAATCCTTCTGCTTCAGCCTTCTAAATTGCTGGGATTAAATAGACACGTCAACATGCCTAGCTTGTTTCTTAATCTTGTTTAAGAAATTATTCTTTACTTCCAAGATCATGAAGTTTTTTTGTTGTTGTTGTTGTTGTTTTTTGGGGTTTTTGTTTTGTTTTGTTTTGTTTGTTTTTGTTGTTGTTTTTGTTTTTGTTTTTTTGTACCAGGGATTGAACCCAGGGGCACTTAACAACTGTGCCACATCCCCAGCCCTATTTTGTATTTTATTTAGAAACAAGGTCTCACTGAGTTGCTTAGCACCTTGCCATTGCTGAGGTTGGCTTTGAACTCCTGATCCTCCTGTCTCAGCCTCCCGAGCTGGATTACAGGCATGCGCCACTACACCTGGCAAGATCATAAAGCTACATTTTCAACAAATATTTGTTTTCCTCTTCATATTTAGTTCTTTGAATGTATGTTTTGTTTTGCATGTGGTATATGGTAGGCTTTTAAGTCTCTTCTGCTAGTCTCTGTGTGTATCCTCACAATTTCTTGATTGGAAGAATTATAACAAATCTTGATGAATGATAGGGTGGGCAGAAGGGGTTGCATCCTATTGCATATGTTCAGTCCTATTAGAATTAAATTCCTATGAATTTACCCATCAATTTGGAGATAATTTACATGAATAAGCTATATTACTCTGTTTATTTAGATCATCTATAAAATCTTCCAAAAATAAGATACCTTATACAGGTCTTACACATCTTTTGCTTTAGACTTTATTCCAAAAACACCTTTTTTAAATTTTTTGTTGTGATTATAAATAGTATCTTTTTAAAACTGCATGTTAAATTAGTTGCTAAGATATATAAATATAATTTAACTTTGTATGTTAATCATAGATAGAGCAACATTTCTGAACTATCGGTAATTCTGTAATTTATCTGTAGATTTGTGTTTTTCTATATAGGCCGTCATATTATGAAGTATAATGGTTTTGTTTTTCCCTTTCCAAAACCTTTGTACCTTTTATTTCTCTTAATTTGCTTTACTGTGCTATCCAAGATTTTCTATTAAGTGAAGTTGAATTTAGCATAAAGTTTTGGTAGATAAGTTTGATCAGATTAAGGGAAGTTCCCTTCTGGTCTTAGTATAGTAAGAATATTTGCTGCAGTGCTGGATTTTATCAAATGCTTTCTTAGGAACATTATCATGTCATTTTCTTTAATATGTTAATATGGTATAATGAATAGATTTTTAAAAATCTAAACAGATTTTTAATTTTCAGTAAAAATTAACTAATGTGGGGAAGCAAAAGAAGGAATATAATGCATATATATGTAGCTTTATTAAATATTAAAGATTCAACCAAGCAGAACAGAAACAGACCTTTGTTTATTGAAATTCACTCCTAATTCAAAAGTGTATTCACTAATTTCAGTCCATCCTTTTATAAAGAGCAATTGCTGAGTCTTACCTGAAATTTATAATCCTCCTGCCTCTGTCTCCCAAATTGCTGGGATTACAGGTGTGAGCCACCGTGCCTGGCTCACTCTGCATGCTGAGGCAGGAGGATCATAAGTTTGAGGCCAGCTTCTGCAACTTAATGAGACCCAAAAAGGCTGAGGATGTAGCTCGGTGGTTGAGTGTCCCTAAATTCAATCCTCAGTACCAAAAAAACAATAACAAAATACTGACATAAAAAGGTCTCTAAGACATATTATTATTAACTTTTTAATGAAATAATGAGCTTAGAGCATTTATCATCTGATATCACCTAAAAATTGTATTTACATTTTTATCTTTATAAGTGTATATCAAAAGGAGAAAATGTATACATATCTAATTAAAATTAGATTCTTACAGGAAGAAGGTTCAGTCTGGGGAGAGTCTTAACTATGTACATCTCTATATTGATTAAAGTTTTTATGATGAAACCATATATTTCTGTGGTAAAGAAAGGAAAAATAGCCAGGTGTGGTGGCACACACCTGTAATCCCAGTGGCTCTGGAGGCTGAGGCAGGAGGATTGCAAGTTCAAAGCCACCCTCAACAAAAGCAAGTTATTAAGCAACTCAGTGTGACCCTGTCTCTAAATAGAATACAAAATAGGACTGAGAAATGTGGCTCAGTGGTCAAGTATTCCTGAGTTCAATACCCAGTACCAAAAAAAGAAGAAAAAGAAAAGGAAAAATAATATGTGCATACTATAAAAAAATAATATTTAAAGATAAAAATTTCTTGATAAAAATAAAAAAATAACCACAACCTCACCAACCTACAAATAGCCTGAGAAAATTACTGTTTTATAAATATGCTTCCAAAGGTAAGGGACATTTTATAGAAGACATTTAATCTTAAACTACGGAGAGGAAGAGAAGAGCAGTACATAAAAAGTACTCACTTATCTCAACAAACCATGGGCATGTTATTTCATTTTTTATTTTTTATTTTTTGGTTATAGATGAATATAATACCTTTATTTTATTTATTTTTATGTGGATTGAACCCAGTGCCTCACACATGCTAGGTAGACGCTGTACCACTGGGCCACACTGCAGCCCTGGGCATATTTGTTTGTTTGTTTGTTTGTTTTTTACAGTACTGGGGATTGAACCCAGGGCCTTGTGCATGCTAGGCAAGCGCTCTGTCATGGAGCTACATCCCCAGCTCTTTTGAGCATGTTTGTAGTTGTTTTGTTTTGTTTTTGTTTTTGGAGACAGGATCCCACTAAGGTGCTAAAACTGGCCTCAAAATTGCAATCCTCCTGCCTCAGTCTCATGAATAGCTGGGATTACAGACATGCACTGCCACACCCAGCATGGGCATGTTTTTTTTTTTTAAATGTGTGTGTGTGTGTGTGTGTGTGTGTGTTTAATTATAGTTGAACATAAAACCTTTATTTTTAAAAAAATACATATATTTTAAAGTGTATTCACTGATTTCAGTCCATCCTTTTAAGTCCATCCTTTTAAGTATAATTTATATAAATGACTTTTTTTTAGTTGTAGATGGACATAATATCTTTATTTATTTTTATGTGGTGCTGAGAATCAGACCTACTGTCTCACATGTGCTAGACAAGCACTCTACTGCTGAGCCACAACCCCAGCCCTATGAGCATGTTTTTTGAGTAATATATAACATGGTAGCATGTAGCTTATTGTCTCTTTCAGTTTTACTTTTCATTGTATTCCTAGTGCCTTTATAGCATCATAAAAATCATCAGTATTTAAGAAATGAGTGGTGGTGGTCTGACCATTGGTGAAGCTGTTCTAGTTTCAAAACCCAAGGTTAAGAAATCATGTTGGTTGAATGTTGTAATAATATCAGGCAGATACCCCTTTGTGTCTATAGCTTGAATTTAAGGCCACTGTCTTCTTTAATCATTATAAAATGGGAAATTCACTAGAATAAACAGTGTAGGATGGCATAGAAATTTTTTGTCTAAGAAGTACCATGATAGAGCTGAGGTGGTGACTGAATGATAGAGTGCTTGCCTAGCATATGCAAAGCACTGGGTTTGATTCTCAGCACCACATAAAAAAGAAAAGAAAGAAAGCATGGTATGGTAGCACACACTTGTAATCAATTGTAACTCAGGAGGTTGAGGCAGTAATAATATCACAAATTTAAGACCAGCCTGGGCAACTTAGTGAGACTGTTTCAAAATCAAAAGGACTAAAGGTAATAACTCAGTGGCAGAGCACCCCTGGATTCACTCAGTACTACCAGAAAAAAAGAAAGAATAAACTACCTTGTTTATGCCAAAGAACATGCAAACCTTTGTTCAATACAGATTTTGCCTCAATATAGACTTTGTCTCATGCCTTACACACTTCTCTGTACATGAATTAAAGAATGGAATGATTCAGTGATCTATGATGAAATAATAGTTTATAAAAGCTATAGTATATGGCCTTTTTGTTCTTGTGCCATAGAGGTCAAACTGAAGCTGCTTATTTGCAGAAATTTTTATATGTAAAATAGTTTACCTTTTATTTCTATTAACTTGCTTTACTATGCTAGCCAGGACTTCCTATTAAGTGAAATTGAATTTACATAAATGACTCTGTTCAGATTCAGGAAGCTTTATATCTGGTAAAATTCACCAAACAGATAAAAGGTGAATTTATTAGCATTTAGAACAACTTAACTATAAAATACATGGATATATCAACCTTTTATTGAAATGTTTTTATAATTAAAATCTATGTAACATCAGTAAAAATAAAGATCAGTTATAAACTATTATGTGTATGTATATATAAAGTTTACACTTAGTTCAACCAACAGCATGTTGGCCACTGAGCCACATCCACAGCCCTGTTTTGTATTTTATTTAGAGACAGGTTCTCACTGAGTTGCTTAGCACCTCACTTTTGCTAAGACTGGCTTTGAACTCACTATGGATCCTCCTCCCGCCTTAGCCTCCTGAGACACTGGGATTACAGACGTGAACCACTATGCCCAACTAACATCATGTTTTTTGAATAGGAAATAACGTGATAATATGTAGCTCATATGTTTCATCATATCTCTAGTGCCTTTATAGCATGTAATAACCATATATCTACATATTTATATACACATTCATATACACACACATATATGTGCAAAAGTGATCATTTTTAACTCTGTAGATAGTTAATTAGCCTAGAGCTTAAGGTAAAGTTTCTGAATTTTTTAGGGAAACATTAATTTGTACTATTTGTGTTTTTTTTTTCCCTTAGTTTCTGCCACTGCCTTCTACAAAGCACAACCTGTAATTCAGTTCATGTGTGAAGTTCTTGATATTCACAATATTGATGAACAACCAAGACCTCTGACTGATTCTCACCGGGTAAAATTCACCAAAGAGATAAAAGGTGAATTCATTAGCATTTAGAACAACTTGACTATAAAATGTATGGCTATGCCAGCCTTTATTGAAATTTTTTTTTTATAATTAAAATCTATTTATGTAACAGCAGTAAAAATATACATAAATTATACAATGTTGAATTAAGTTTATCTTAGGTAGTGTTTGAATGAAAAATATTCCAAGTAATGCAACTAGTATAGATACCAGCTAATTTGTTAATACTTTTCCTTACTATCTGAAAGGGATAATACTGTCTCATGAGAAAGTGCTTCTATAATATTGCTAAAATCATTATTTGAACATATTCTAATATATTGACTTCCTTATTTTTTTAATAATTTTAATTTCATTCCTTTGAAAATTTATGAATAAGGGGCTAGCCTATTTCATGTGTTGTTCTACAGTTGTAACTTAGCTATTTAATGTACATTACAGAGCTAACTGTTGCTTGCCTATTTTACTGAGTAGCTAAAATTTATACAGTGGCGTTATATTGTATATACATTTAACTTACATAAATTTATCTCTATTTGGTCTCACAAGAAGAAAAAGAAATATATAACTTTAATGATAATCTAAGATTTATATATAAATCTTAGATTATCATTAAAGTTATATTTATATATAAATCTTAGATTATCATTAAAGTTATGTGTTTGCTCTTCATATGTGTACCGTTCTAAATACTTTTAGATATGTGTATACATTTTGTGTTCAAACCCATATATGCTGTACTTTATCAGAAATTTAAGGGGTTTTTAAGAGTAATTTTGATTATGTACAATTCTTGCCTTTCTCATAACTTTAGAACCAAATCCTTATGTAAGATATGACTCCACTGTATTTAGTTTATTATTTAGAAATGAAGAAAAATTATTTTTTAATCAGAATGAGTAGCATAAATTCTATTTATATTAAATGTGCATCTTAAATAGCCAGAAATAATGATATTGTTTTTAAGATTGTACCTATTTGTTGCAGATAATTTTCAGCTTGTGGTTTGAATGAAGCATTCAAGTTTATTCACTGAACATCTTTCAGTTCCCCAAATCAATTAGAGTAGCTGAATACATCCTGCTTGCTCCAGTAATCATTCATTCTTTGCCATTCAGTAACCAGGAAAAAGATAGTCATTGCAATAAAACATTAAAAGGAAAATTCTTCCTGCTTTGAAAATAAGCATCCATTTTTCTCAAATTATATAAGTGCTGAAATAAGAAACTGTTAAATATAACTATTTTGTAACCATACCATTGTCCTTTCATAATCTGTATTAACTGCACAGTTAGCCTTGTCAGGAGATTAGTGCATTACCTGCCATTATATATGTGATCATCTAAATGCCATGGTTTCCAGTGGAGTTGCTGCTTAGTTACCACCTCTGATATCATGAAGTCACTTACATTATTTTGCGGTAACTATGCAATCAACTCATATCACCACTCTATCACAGAAAATACAAGATCTGTACAGAACAAGGATTCAACCGCTGCCCGGAGAGCATGGACTCGATCTTAACTTCAACTGCTCAGGGGCCCAAAGAAATGACTGAAAAAATGACTAGAAAGCATTATAAAGTTGATGTTATAGTGAAGGTAAAGCTAAGTTTATAGGTTAAATATTTATTAAAGCCAAAAGAATTTTTTTGTTGGATGGAGGGTTTGGGGGGGGACCTGGGCAGAGAATTATCTAGTCCATTTTTTTAAATTGCACCTTTTTGCTAGCCCTCTGGATTTTGTTCTAATTCTTAGGTACCTATGATCCTAGATCTGGGGTAAAAACAGTCTGGGCTGAATCTGATTGACAAACCAATGATTTTTTTTTTTCCAAAATGAAGAAGGCTTTTTTTTTAATAAGGCTCTTTTAAGTATATGACGTATTGTTACCCTACTAAGTCAAGAGTCAAAAGTTTTACGTTCTCTGCTATTTGGATTTAATTTTTAGTTGGCATGAGGATTTGATGGTAGCTGTTAAATATTGATACAAACTGTACTATAATGAATATTTTTACCATATTCATTTTATTCCTGTTGAACTTCTCCCCAAATGTTTGATAATAAATTGGGGTTTTTTTATTGTTTTTTGTTTTTTGCCCAATAATTCATAGTAAACAGTAGAAATATTGAGAAAAATGTATGGTAAAACTGCCATATGTATTTGAAAGTACCATTTTACTTTTGGTAAAAGCTTTTATGGTAGGTATGTAGAATGTTATTAATATTTTTTTTTAATTCAAGGGAAAGACAAAAACAAATTGCTATGCAGTGAAAATAACTGAAATTTGTTTTAAACTTTTCTGGTGTTTTCCCCCTAAATATATTGTTATATCTTGCTTAGTTTGTTGTATTGGTATTTCCTTCTCATAAGGCTTTCCCTTGTATTTTGTAGTCTCCTTTATAACATAATGCCTAGGAAATTCTGTAACTGATCAGAACTTTTAGTTTTGTAAAGGTAGCTATAATGAAAAAGTACTTCTCACAGATACATTTAGGAGTACTTTTCAAGAAAAATCCATACCAATCTGGTACAGGAACACTGTATCCATTTAACATATTAATTTGTGTTCCTGTCAGAAGAAAATATTACTTAATATGAGTGAACTTTATATTTGGTGCTATAGTTAGTAAGAAAATAAATTATATTGTAGCAGGGTTTCTCAAACTTGTCACTATTGACATTGTGGGCTGGATAATTCTTTTTTGGGATGGGAGGTGGTGTTCTGTACATTGTAAGATATTTAGGAGTATCCCAAATATCAAACTACTCACTAGTTGCCAATAGCACTTCCAGTTTATACTAGTCAAAAATGTCTCCTTTAGCTGGGCATGGTAGCGTATGCCTGTAATCAGGAGGCTGAGGCAGGAGGATCAAAGCCAGCCTCAGCAACTTAGCAAAGGCCCTAAAAACCTTAGTGAGACCCTGGCTCAAAATAAAAGATAAGAAGGGCTGGGATGTAGCTCAGTAAGTACCCTTGGGTTAAATCCCAAAATATCCCCCCAAAATTTTTTTTACGTCTCCCTAGGGAATGGATGTGACTCAGTAGTAGAATGCTTGCCAAGATGCGTCTTTTGGTCCCCATCACACCCTGCTCCCCCAAAAAGTCTCCAGACATTGCCAAATGTTCTTTGGGGATGGGAGGCAAAATCGCCTTCAGTTGAGAACCACTGCACTATAGGAACTACAAATATAAAAGAGAAATAATACAAAAAGGAATAACCAAGAATTCTGTCTGGAATCTAAAAATTGTCCTCCATCTACCCCTTTTTAGATTTTGTCCCTGGAATCTAAGCCAAACTTTAGAAATGGAGTTGCTTATCTGTAACCAATGGCCACTACGTGTCTTGTTTGTTAACTTTCCTCTAATGGCTCCAAAACTTGACTGGCCAATATGGTAGCCACTAGTGAGGTATATCTATTTAAATTTAAATTAATTATAATTAAATAAAATTAAAATTGCAGTTTTTCAGGCAACACAAGCCACATTTTATGTGGTTAGTAACACATTACTAATGATTACCGTATTAAGCACAGATGTAAAATATTGCATCATCTCAGAAAATTCTAATTGACAGCACTAGTTAAGAACATTCATCTCAAAGAAACAAAGACTTATAGACAGATGCAAAAAATAAATCTTCTTTTGAGACTCAAAACTCGTTCAGTATGAGTTTTGATAGATGCAGGAAGAAATATTAAGATACGTAAAAAATAAAATTTGGGGCTGGGGTTGTAGCTCAGTGGTAGAGCTCTTGCCTAGCATGCATGAGGCACTGGGTTCAATCCTCAGCACTACATAAAAATAAATAAATAAAATAAAGATATTGTGTTCATCTACAACTAAAAAAATTTTTTTTTAAATTCACCCCAAAGACTTTCAGCTGATGATTTAAAGCCCATTTCTTTACTTTCTAGAGTTGGCCTTGGATCCTTGAATACCCCCCAACCCCCACCTAGTTGTAGGTAGACTGCAGGGATCCAGGAATGCCTAAAATCATTGCTAAATTTTGTGTATGTACATTTTTCTGAAAGTTTATTGCTTTCATCAGATACTCTAAGGGGTCACTGATTCTATAAGAAGATAGGAATCACCTGGTTTCAGAATTATTTTTGTTGCATTTGATTACTACTAGTCAAATATGGTAAAAGTACTGTGCCACTATATTATACTTCAATAAAATGATCATTACATTTCTTTTTAAAGGGCCTGGCATTTTTTCTTTCTTGCTTTATACATCTTTGAAGGGCTTCTTTCTTGAGCTTTAGGAAATCTGATCTTCAATCAGTATGTTAAGATTGGGCAATTTAAATATCACATACTTTGAAGGTTATAAACTATCTTGAGAATTACTGCACCTCCTCTTTCATTCCTCCTTCTCTTTCCTAACATAATTATCCGAATTTATTATAAATGGGGCTTTTATTAATGGAGAACTTTGTCCCTTGATCTTTGGGCTTTGAAATTTTTATGATTCTATTTATTATGAGTGGAGCTTGATAGGGTAGAGAAAAGGTTTGAAATTAGGTATACCATGGTAGTATCCATTATTAGCAATGTTATATATAAAATTATGTTAATATCACATTGTATATATATCACAGATTTTGTTTGCTCAGAATTAAGTTTTTATAGTAGTGAACAGGCTTTATAAATGTAAATATTTTACAGTGACAATTCTGTAACCTGCATTTTTCTTGTTGGGAACAGGTCTGAAGGTTGAAGTGACTCATTGTGGAACAATGAGACGGAAATACCGTGTTTGTAATGTAACAAGAAGGCCTGCCAGTCATCAAACGTAAGAAAAGCAGTGGTGATACGAGGCAGCTCACTCTAGGTAGTAGGTTGGAAGTTTTGCTGGCTTGTAGTAGGATAAGTGTCTCATATCTCCTTTTTTTCCCTCCCCTCCCCACCAGCTTTCCCTTACAGCTAGAAAATGGCCAAACTGTGGAGAGAACAGTAGCTCAGTATTTCAGAGAAAAGTACACTCTTCAGTTGAAGTATCCACACCTTCCCTGTCTGCAAGTGGGGCAGGAGCAGAAACATACCTACCTGCCGCTGGAAGTAATGTCTCTTTGCTGCTCATGAATATCTTCCTCTTCATCATTCTTTTGGGGTCTTTTATGTCCTGTAACTTACTTCATACTCTGCTATCTATTTTGGAACTTAAACTCTTCTTAAATTTTATTTTAGGTTTTTATTAAATGAAAGAATATAGAAAAGTGAACTATAATTCTACCACTCTAGTCTAACCAATACTTCTTTCAATCTTTTTATCCTGTGTACATTTTACCAAATTATAATAATATTGTAAAGTAGTTTTGTTTGCTACTTTTTTATTTAACATGATATTAAAAATAAGCAATTTAATTATGAAGATTTAAAATTTTTATTTTACATGTAATTGGCATTGAGAACTAACAAAAAGATATTTATACATCTATCTAATATAATACTTTTTTCTATTTGTAGGTCTGTAATATTGTGGCAGGACAACGATGTATTAAGAAACTAACAGACAATCAGACTTCAACTATGATCAAGGCAACTGCAAGATCTGCACCAGATAGACAAGAGGAAATTAGCAGATTGGTTAGTTCTTAACCCTAGAAAATGGGAATTTAAAACATGTTAGGATTAGCTTCTAAAAAAGCATACTCTTACCAGCCCATATCTTATTGCCATCAGAATTAAAAGATATCATGAAATAACTAGGAGTATGTTTTGGGTGGTGGTAAACTTTAGTAGGTCCTTCTTATTTAACCCTAGACTCTTTAATTAGATGCAGGAAACAAGTTCTGTCAAAACTAATATTTTAATTTAGTGAACTGGAAACCACCTGAAAGAGTGGGGGAAAGAAATACTTAACACTCATTCTAGGATTGTTTCACTTCCAGTATCAGACTGGCAACTATACAGTCTAAATAAAGAAATAAAAGCTTCAAGTATGTGGTGTCTCCACATGTCTCATTGTGGAGGAGGAGGGAGGAGTTACCATTTGATAAAACTGATGGTACCACAATGTATGTGTGTATGTGTTTGTTTGTATCAAGCTATCATTTTATACACAATAAAAACATGACCCGTTAGGGGTTGGCGTTGTTCTTGTTGGGAACAGGTCTGAAGGTAGAGTGCTCGCCTTAGCACATGTGAGTCACTGGGTTCAACACTCACTCGGCACCACATAAAAATAAGTAAATAAAATAAAGGTATATTAAAAAATGCCCTATTATCTGTCCTTATTTGCAGGAGGGGATAGCTGGGGTTGAACCCAGGATCTTCCACATGCTAGGCACAAGCTCTGCCACTGAACTACATCCTCAGGCCCTCTTCCAGGCTTTTTTATTTTATCCACTAAGTTGCCCAGGCTTGCTTCAAACTTAAAAGTCCTCCTGTTCAAGTCTCCTAAGTAGCTGAAATTATAGGTATGCATGACAATGCCCAGTTTATCTGTGTGTGTGTGTCCAGTTGTTAGGCTTTGGGATTGAACACAGGGCCTCACACATGCTAGGCAAATACTTTACCACTAAGCTACATTCCTGGCCCTGTCTATTTTTTAAAAAAATAAATAAAGCTAATAGAATAGGCAAAATTTAAAATAAAAGGCCAGCTGGACCTTAACTCACTCTACCCTTAAGTACCATTTAAACTGTTTAGGCAAAGAAAAAAATCTGGAAATTCGAATATTCCTCAGAACAACTCAGTAACATTTTCAGAAACAATGTTAAAGATTATTAGAAAAGTGATTCAGAACTGGCTCTTTTATTTTGTAAGCCAATTTAAAAAAGACCATTTTTTCCTTATAATTTTGTAAAGAGTGCATAAAAGTTATTATGTGACATTTAATTAGGAAAATGCATGCTGGTTCTCATCCTAGAATTTTCTCTAATTCTATAATAAGATTTTAAAAGCTTTCTTAAAACCATTAAGAGACATTTCTATAAAGTCTCAATAACTAGCAGTTCTAAATTATTTATTACAGCTTAACTGTTCAGAAAGACAATATTGTGTAGTGCTTAACAGAACAGACTTTGGCTAGGCACGGTGGCACATGCCTGTAATCCCAGCACCTTAGGAGGCTGAGGCAGGAGGATCACAAGTCCAAAGCCAGCCTCAGCAAAAGTGAGGCGCTTAGCAAGCAACTCAGTGAGACCCTGTCTCTAAATAAAATATAAATAGGGCTGGGGATGTGGCTCAGTGGCCGAATACCTCTGAGATTAATCCCCAGTATCCAAAAAGAAAAAAAAAAAGAGAGCGAGAAAGAGAGAAAACTTTGGAGCCTAACAGCCATGTGTTTGAAGTTTTGCTTTTTCCACTTACTTAAATTTTTATTTTACTTACTATTATATTATGATTTTATCATCTAGTCGTTTAACTTTACTAAGCTATAGTTTTAATCCTCTGTAAAATACAGATTATAAAAGACCTACTTTAAAGCCATAAGATAATTGTGAAAATTAATTATTAAGAACTTAGCTATCGGGCTGGGGATGTGGCTCAAGCGGTAGTTCGCTCGCCTGGCACGCATATGACCCGGGTTCGATCCTCATCACCACATACAAACAAAGATGTTGTGTCCACCTAAAACTAAAAAATAAATATTAAAAAAATTCTCTCTCTCTAAAAAAAAAAGAACTTAGCTATAAACAAGTTATAGTAAGTCTTGGTAAATAGTAGTTGTTATTTTTTATGACCTCACTGTGGAGATAAACCAACATACAACAGAAATAAATGGCAGTTAGGTTTGAAGAAAAAGATACATTATTGCCTATTTTAGAAAATTATTTTTCCTTCTTTTTTAAAATTTTATACCTTTATTTTAGTTATTTTATTATTTGTTTTTTAGTTTTTAGGAGGACACAATATCTTTATTTTTAATTTTTATGTGGTGCTGTGGATCGAACCCAGTGCCTCACGCATGCTAGGTGTGCACTCTACTACATCCCCAGCCATATCCCCAGCCCTAGTTATTTTATTTTTATGTGGTGCTGAGGATTGAACCCAGTACCTTGCATGTGCTAGGTGAGCGCTCTACTGCTGAGCCACAACCCCAGCCTGCTTTTCCTTCTTATTATATGGAGATTCTGTTCACATGTTTAGATTATACAGTTATTGAAGTTGAACACCATCTTTTTTTTGTAACTTTATCCTTCATTCTGAGAGCAAGTGAATATGTTTTGAAAAAAGCTAATATAGTATGCTGTAAGCATGAATTATGGTGAAATTTAATACTGAATTTTCTCTTTGTATATAAAGATACATTGTGAAAAATTTATAACCTATAACTCATTCTGGCTTTCTTACATGTCTCCAGTGTACTCCATTAAATAAACTTTATAATATAGTACTGTTTATCTGAAAATTCTGAAGTAAACTTATATAAATCATAAAGTAGTTTTTAAAAGTCTTAAAATTTTAGGGGCTGGGGATGTGGCTCAAGCGGTGGCGCGCTCGCCTGGCATGCGTGCGGCCCAGGTTCGATCCTCAGCACCACATACCAACAAAGATGTTGTGTCCGCCAAATACTAAAAAAATAAATTTAAAAAAAAAGTCTTAAAATTTTAAATATTTCTATCAAACTTTATAGGAAATAGATTTTAGTAATATGTGTCTGGGTTCTCTGTAATCAGAGAACTAAAGGTGAAGTATTTCTCCCTCTCAAAACATATTAGGTTCAATCATTAAAACTTTTTATGGACCAGAGGCTAGGGTTGTGGCTCAGTGGTAGAGTGCTCACCTAGCATGCACAAGGCACTGGGTTCAATCCTCAGCACCACATAAATGTAAAATAAAGATATTGTGTCCACCTAAAACTTAAGAATAAATATTTTTTTAATTTCATGGATCAATAATAGTTAAAATCTTATTATTCAATCTAATATATACATTTAAATTTTGTATGAATTACCAAGGGCTTCACAGACCTCCTACAATCCATTCATGACCATAATCACCAAGCTAAGATTCTCCATTCTCCAGTTAGGGCACCATTGATGAGACCTATTGCAAAACATAGATAACAAAGAGAAAGAAAAAGAAGAAATAAAAAAGGGCTTTAATGAGTAAAATACAGGATCTAGGGGAATTTTGAGAGTAACTACAAACTTTTCCTGTTGTTAGGTAAGAAGTGCAAATTATGAAACAGATCCATTTGTTCAGGAGTTTCAATTTAAAGTTCGAGATGAAATGGCCCATGTAACCGGACGTGTACTTCCAGCACCTATGCTCCAGTATGGAGGACGGGTAAAGCCTCTTGGTTTTTTAATGAAATATAGGTACTTTGTAAGAAGTACAAAGTACTTAGCTACTTATCATAGCTAAGTCTGGAATTTTAGAAAGTTTTTCGTTATTCCAACAATATATTTTTTTAAATTTCAAAGTAAATGTCCTTGCTTGAATTTAGTGGAATTTGGGGGGTTTTTTAATATTAAAATTATAAACAATATTGATTTAAAATAACCAGTTTCTTATAAAATATCAGATTTATATTAATTCAGCAATTTGAAATACTTATTTTTGACTCATCAGATACACCATAAAGTTTTTGTTCTTTTTTCTCCTATAGAATCGGACAGTGGCAACACCAAGCCACGGAGTATGGGATATGCGAGGAAAACAGTTCCACACAGGAGTTGAAATCAAAATGTGGGCTATAGCTTGTTTTGCCACACAGAGGCAGTGCAGAGAAGAAATTTTAAAGTAAGGAATGTCATTACTTTGGTTTCAGGGCCTATTTGTATTTAGATTTTAAATTACTCATGTCTTGTTCTACCAAATGTTCCTTCAACATGGACTTTTTTTCATTCTTCTTTGGTAGTAGTGGAGATCGAACCCAAGGCTTCACACACATCACTGAGCTTTTTAAAATGTTTCTTCTTGATACTTTGATGAAGATTCCTAAATGTGTTAGTCTTAGTAAAGTCTTTGATTCATGCTTGTGGACATCCTAAAAGACTAGATTATATGGTATAGTAGCAGCATCATTGTCTTTTAATGGCAGATAGAATAGGTTCAATTCCCAGCTTTGCCACTTTATTACAATGAATAATTTATTTAATCTGTCTCTGGAGGATTGCAAGTTCAAATCCAGCGTCAGCAACTTAGTGAGGCCCTGAGCAACTCAGTGACACCCTGTCTCAAAATCTGGAAAATAATAATAAAATGGGCTGGGGATGTGGTTCATTTGTTAAGTGCCCCTGGGTTCATTCCCTGTCACCCAAAACTAACAAAACAAATGAGGTTCATTGCTCCTCCCATCATTACTCATTTATGTTAAATACAGAATTTTCTTTAAATATGATATTGTCGGGGCTGGGGATGTGGCTCAAGCGGTAGCGCGCTCGCCTGGCATGCGTGCGGCCCGGGTTCGATCCTCAGCACTACATACAAACAAAGGTGTTGTGTCTGCCGATAACTAAAAAATAAAATATTAAAATTCTCTCTCTCTCTCTCTCTCTCTCTCTCTCTCTCTGTCTCTCTCTTTAAAAAAAAATATTAAAAGTTCTCTCTCTTTCCCTCCCTCCCTCCCCCCCCCCCTCTTTAAAAAAAAAAAGAAAGAAAGAAAGACCAAGGTATCTTCTCAAGGAATCAGGATTTTCCTTTAAAATAAATACATAAATAAATAAGATATTGTCCTTTTTTATGTAGGTGAAAATACATTAAAATGCCTTCTTTGTTTGTTTTTAAATTTCCTTTTCATGTTTTTCATCTCCTGAGGGCAAAAATCTTTCCTGCTCTCTTGGTCTGATAGGTCATACTGTGGAAGTTCTGGACTATATTGTAATTATGGTTCTACTATTTAGCTAACATTTAACCTTTGCCAAACACTTATTTCCCTGAAACTGTTTTCTAATCTATGAAATAAAAATAATACCTGACCTGCCTCTCTCAATGGATCTTGTCAAGATCACATTAGAAAACATATATTAATTGAAATTTTCAAACTTTTACCAATGGTCTTGGGTAATATGCTAAGTATTTTACATGTATTATCTCAATTAGTCTTCTTGCCAATCCTATAATGTAAGTAATTGTTTTACAAATAAAGAGGTAAATGTGTCTGAAATTTCATAACTAGTAAGTAGCAGAACTACAGTTGAAATTCTCCATGCTAACTCTAGAGCTGAGCTCTTAACCAGGACACTCTGTTCCTAATGCCCCTTGTAAACTACAAAATACCATATAATGGTATAGTATGCTTTTAGTTTATAAAATACAAGAGTCCCCATTTACACATTGTTTCACTTTCTATGATTTCAGTTTCCTACCATCAAATGTAGTCCAAATATATTAGATAGAAAATTTCAGGGGCTGGGGATGTGGCTCAAGCGGTAGCGTGCTCGCCTGGCATGCATGCGGCCCGGGTTCGATCCTCAGCACCATATACCAACAAAGATGTTGTGTCCGCCGAGAACTAAAAAAATAAATATTAAAAATTCTCTGTCTCTCTCCTCTCTTACTCTCTCTTAAAAAAAAAAAAGACTTTAAAAAAAATTTTCAGAAATTAGTAGTTCAGCACATAAGTTTTGAAGATATACTTTTTTTTCTGAGTAGTATAATAAAATCTTGCACTGTACTGCACCTTTCTATCATACCTCACCTGGGATATGAAACATCCCTTTATCCAGTGAACCCTGCTGTACATGGTTAGTTACTTAGTAGCCATCTTATTGACTGCTCTGGTACTGCAGTTCTTGTGTTTAGGTAACCATATTTTATGCTATTGTATTTAAAATCATGTATTATCTTGAACTCATTAGGGATTAGATTCATGGACTCTACCAATGAGCTATGTCCCCAGCTCTGTTTATTTTTATTTTGCGACAGGATCTCACTAAGTTACCAAAACTGGCCTCCAACTTGTGATTCCCCCTGCCTTAGCCTCCTGAGTGGCTGTGATTAGAGGCATGTGCCACTATGCCCACCAAATAACCTTGTTTTTCATAATAATGCCCCCAAAGTGTAAGAATACTGATGCCGGCAATTTGGATATGCCAAAGAAAAGCTGTAGCCAGGTGTAGTGGCACATGCCTATAATTTCAGCAACTCAGGAGGCTAAGGCAGGAGGCAGGAGGATCAAAAGTTTGAGGCCAGCCTCAGCAATTTAGCAAGACCCTATCTCAAAATAAAAAATAAAATGTGGTAGTGATGTAGCTCAGAGGTAAAGTGCCCCTGGGTTCTATCCCCAGTACAAAAAAAAAAAAAAACAACTAAGTGATCCCTTTAAGTGAAAAAGTGAAATTTATCAGTAAGGAGAGAAAAAAATCATATGCAGTAAAATTTTTTTTCATAAATGTTAAGAAAGGAAAAAACTGCAGAAATTACATCCTCAGTGCATAAGTGCTTAGTTAAGATCAAAAAGGCATTAAATTATAAGGTCTGTACTATCCATAGATTCATATATTCACTGGAGGCCTTGGAACATATTCCCCGAGAATAGAGGAAGATTTCTATACATTATTGACCTGATGTTGCCCTTGACATCAGTAATCCGATGATTATGTGTATATGGAACACACAAATCTTCACTTCATCCTCCATTCATTTTCTATACTTTTCATTACTATTTTGTAGGTATTAATGACTAGACAAGTTTTATATTTAATGGTTTCTTCTTCCAGGGGTTTCACAGACCAACTGCGTAAGATTTCCAAGGATGCAGGGATGCCCATCCAGGGCCAGCCATGCTTCTGCAAATATGCACAGGGCGCAGACAGCGTAGAGCCCATGTTCCGGCACCTCAAGAATACATACTCTGGGTTACAGCTCATTATTGTCATCCTGCCAGGAAAGACACCAGTGTATGGTAAGGATATATTAAAACTGCATTTTCAGGTGGTAGAGTGTTGCCTTACATGCATAAGATCCTGGATTTGACCCAAAGTACCATAAAAGAAAAAAAATCTGCATTTTTCTTCAGGTACTTGATATTCATTTTAGGCTTATGTATCCTATAGCTTTCAAATACTAAAACATATTTTATGGTACAGTAAGTCGTGCATTGTTACTTTTAAATCAGTAAACTAAATTGTTCAAGAAGAGACCTGAGAAATAATTTTGTAGCTGAGCAGGATATGGTGACACACACCTGTAGGCCCAGCTGCTTGGGAGGTTGAGGCAAGAGGATCACTTGAACTCATGAATTCAAGACCAGACTGATCAACCTACCAAGAACCTGTCTTAGAGGAAGAGAGAAAGGGAGGGAGGGAATAAGGAAGCAAGCAAGGAAGGAAAAAAGGAAGAATAATATATGTTCTCATACAGTTTTTTTCTCTCAGTACTAAGGATTGAACCCAGGGGCACTTTGCCACTAAGCTACATTCCCAGTCCTTTTTATTTTTAATTTTGAGACAGGTCTTGATAAATTGTCCAGACTGACCTCAAACATGCAGTCCTTCTGCCTCCACCTCCCAAGTCACTGGGATTACAGGTGTGTGTCACCATACAGGGTTTCTCATACACTATTACTGGGAAGCGGAGTATTTCCATAGCTCCTAATTTGTCTTCTTGCCTGTGGGGGTGGTTTACCAGCTAAGCAGGACATGGTGACAACACCTGTAGGCCCAGCTGCTTGGGAGGTTGAGGCAAGAGGATCACTTGAACTCATGAATTCAAGACCAGACTGATCAACATACCAAGAACCTGTCTTAGAGGAAGAGAACAGATTCCTGCTTGGTAGAGCAGATTCCTGCTTGGTGGTGTGAGCCTCCTGAGAAGATAAAAAGTCTGAAATATTCAGTAAGGAACAAAAGACAAAGTCAGAAATTAGATTTAAAAGGGTGGTGTCTGATGGGTCTTCCAGCCCTGATAGTAACTGGAACTGAACAACTGAAAAAGGCCCCAATCCTTTATTTAAGGGGAAGTAGATCAAAGGTGGCAGGGATCTTGAAGTAAACAGGTTGTTTGGTGCTTGAAAGGTTACACCCATCTCTAAGTGGCTATGTTTGATCCTAGGGTTGTGAGCTAAAGCAGGGTACCAGCGTGATCTGGGCTTTCTTTCCCAGAAAAGCAGCTTCCCTGCCTTAATGGCTCAAATAATATCCATAATTTATACACAGCTTCCAACACTTGCTTGCATTCCATGTAGTCTCTTCCTGAGCAGATAATATAGAGAATTCCTATATACCACCCTGCTCCCTGCAGTTTTTCCTACATAGATATTATTAACTTCTTCCCTTAAAGGGTACATTAAATAAACCAACAGTTTTACATTATGATTCACTTTTTGTATTGTATAATTCTTTGGGTTCTGACAAATGCATTATAATCACAGTATCATACAGAATAGAGTCACTGTGCTAAAAATCCTGTTCATCCTGCCTCTGTCCTGAATTCCTGAAGATGCTAATCTTTTTGTATCTCTACAGTTTTATTTTTTCTATAATATGATACAGTTGAAGTATGGAGCCTTTTCAGATTTGTTTCTTTCACTTAGCAGTATGCATTTAGGTTTCCTCCATCTCTTAGGACTTGATAGCTCATTCTTTTGTTGAATTAATACTTCTTTATGGGGGCTGGGGTTGTGGCTCAGTGGTAGAGCGCTTGCCTAGCATCTGTGAGGCACTGGGTTCGATTCTCAGCACCACATATAAGTAAATGAATAAAGTAAAGGTCTAAACATCTAAAAAATATTTTTTTTAAAAGTCTTTATATGGATGTACCACTGTTTATCTACTCACCTATTGAAAGACATCTTGGTTGCTTCCTGATCAATAAAAGATAAAGAAAAGAAAGTATAAACAGAATGGAAATGTCCATAAAACAGAAGTTGGATAACAACCACTTGGTATGCATCTCATGCCTCTGAGTACAGTGTAATTAGTCTGATTGTTTAGGTATTTCTGTCATTCAATCAAAAGATAGAGGCGAGGGCTGGAGTTGTAACTCAGTGATAGAGCACTTGCCTGTCAAGTGTGAGGCACTGGGTTCAATCCTAGTACCACATAAAAACAAATAAAAGCATTGAACCCATGTACAACTAAAAAAAAAAAAAGTGGAGGCGACCAAAGTTCATACTCTAAGCAGCAGCTGGAATTGTTTCTAAGTCCTATTTTCTATGTGGTCTCCCAATCCATTTGAGATGCTTTTTTAATGTTGCTTTCATTGTAATTTTCCTTTTATTTTCAGACCCTCACAGTCGGACTCTGTTTATCGTCTTCTTTCTACTGTTATTTTTCATACCTCACTTTCCAACCTTTACCAAGAAAATGAATGTACATTCTTCCTGTTTTGTTGTTGTTGTAAGTGAACACAATACCTTTATTTTGTTTAGTTTTTTTTTTTCTATGTGGTGCTGGGGATTGAAGCCAGTGCCTCATGCATGCTAGTCAAGCACTCTACCACTAAACCACACCCCAACCCCACATTCTTCCTTCAAATTTTAGTTTAGAAGTTTCTTCTGAGGGGAGAATTTGCCTGACCTTCACAAATCAAATTCTTTCTCTTTTATCGTCAGCACCTTGTACCTCTCCTTAATATTATTTTCACAATTGTATTGTTAAATTTGAGCAGTTATTTAATTAAAAGCATGTTTATATAACTAGGCTATGAATTCTTTGGGGGCAGGAACAATGTCTGCATTGATTCATATACAGATCTTTGTGCAATACCAGTATTAGGTGCTCATTAAAAATTTGTTGGATGAATAATACTGTTTGGAAGGTAATTTGCTCTTATTATAAAAATGTTTTATAAAAATAACAAACACATATACATATATGTGTGTAGGAAGATAATAGAAATTTATCCTGAAGAAAATTATTTATTTGTTTGTTTATTTGTACTGAGGATTAAACCCAGGGGTGCTTAACCACTGAGCCCCATCCCCAGCCTTTTTTATATTGTATTTAGAGACAGGGTCTTGCTGAGTTGCTAAGGGCCTTGCTAAGTTTCTGAGGCTAGCTTTGAATTGCCATCCTCCTGCCTTAGTCTCCAGAGCTGCTGGGGTTATAGGCCTGAGCCACTGCACCGCACCTAGCTCCTCAAGAAATTTATAATAAAGTAAAGATGAAGAAGTTACATATTTTGTTTGAAATAGTGAAAATCTGGAACAACCTAATATATTAGTATAAGTCTGGTTAGATCCATTGTGGCATTGGAAAACAGAATAACTGCTACTAGATTAATAATAAGAGCAATCTATATATGGAGATTGAAAACCATACTCTTAAGTGAAAATGACAGATTGTAAGACAATGTGTAGTATGTTCTCAGTTTTAATTTTAAAATGTTTTCCACATTACGGTACTGGGTGTGGTGATACTATTACAGGGCTGGGGCCTTCCAGGAAATAGGTAATGCAGTGGACCCCTGTTCAAACCCTGATTCTTACGATCAAATCAGGAAGATTTTAGACACATCACTGAGAGTGACAACATGAGTTTATTAGAAAGGATAGGAAAGGAGAAATGGGGAACTTCTTAACGGAGAAAGTGGTTCCTCTCAGAGAAGAGAGGGACAACACATTTCCCTGCCTTCAGTTTTATTGGAGGTTCCAGGGCAGTTTCAGAGAGTCCCTCCCAGGTCCACCTCTTGACTTTTTTTTTTTAAGTTGTTGATGGATTTTATTTTATTTATTGATACGTGGTGCTCAGAATCGAACCCAGTGTCTCACACATGCTAGGCAAGTGCTCTACCACTGAGCCACAACCTCAGCCCTACCTCTTGATTTTGACAGCAGGATGATATCACACTTTCAGATCCCCACTGCCATAAAACTCTAAGTCACTTTGGCTCTTGCTGACCATCTCTAATTGGAACCTGTTCTTATAGATTTTATGGTTAGGGAAAATTATCTTTAGCTCCCTGATGTTTAGGATCTGGACCATGTAAGGGTCACAGAAATAACCCCCTTCAGACTAACTTGTGTTCTTCTTATCCACATTTCCAGCATGCTTTTCTCCTGCAGATAATAGGTAGTTTGCTGAGGAATGTAACATATTCTGTGGACTTAAGCCAGGAAAGGCTACAGGTAAATTGCTTTTTAAAAGTGAAAGTTTGTGGGGGTCAGCACAGTAGGCCTATGTTATAGACTTATTCATTTGACTTCATGTTCCCACAACTCAGATCTCTCTGTGTATTCCATCTGCACATGGTTACTCAGAAGGCTGAGTCAGGAGGATCCCAAATTCAAGGACATCCTGGGCAGTTTAGCAAGATTCTAACTCAAAAAATTAAAAAGGCTGGGGATGTAACTCAGTGGTAAAGCACTTACCTAGCATGTTTAAGGCTCTAGGTTCAATTCCCTAGTACTGAGGAGGAAAAAAAAAGTTATGTAAACTGAAATCCTTAGGGTAAAGATTTAGACTTCGATTTCCTTTATGGAAGAGGCAAAGAACAGGAATCTTTTATTATTTACACTGTAATGCCTCATCACTTTCAAACTAAAGGCTGGAGATTAAAATTGATAGACATAAACATACTTTGACTATAAGTACATTAGTATAAATGAGAAAATTACTGGAAAAGAGTACAATAAAATGATAAAGGATTATGTGTTTTTTGCTTTATAGTTTTTTTTTTTAGTTATTGTAGTGATACTATTTTTATGATGAAAATTATTTTCCTCAACCTCTTAAGAAGTTCATAGTTGAAACAGACTACTCTAACAAAAGGAAGATTAATGGAGAAAACCATGCAAGTTTATTAAAGTATATAGTGCGTATCACATGGGGTAAAATTAGTTCACGGTAGTGTTTATGGAGTTTGGCTTACATAGAATATCTAACAAAGAACATTAATTTTAGAGAACTGACAAAAATAAATAAATTAAAAAGGAAAGCAGTCCCAGGCTTCCAGAAGTGGGAAACTATGGGGAGAGACGTATATGGAAAACACAAGTGGAGTAAACTCCCCTCACATATTCCTCAGGCACTATCTTTTTGAGCTTCCAAGGGTTGTAAAGAAAAATTTACATCCTGTCTTTAGGCAAAAAAAGTGAGGGAGGATAAACCATTGGTATTTGTAAATCTCTGACTTGCTATCAGAGAGGGAAGGCAGGGAACTCTTCTGCATCTTAATTGTATCCACCTCAACAATCTTTTGTATTTGGAAGAGATATGGGGTTTTTTTCCAATGCTAAAAATATACTTTTTTTTTACACAAAGAAGAAAACAGTCAGAAAAATTACCACTAAATACTTAACCTAATCTTCAAGATAGTATACTTCACGTTTTATTAGCATGGTAATTTGGAGTATCCTGTAGTACAAGGATGTATTGCAGGGGGAATGCATAATAACTTTATTTTTCAATAAGTGGATTTAAGTCCTTGTTCTAACTTGAGGTATTTTATTTATTCCACAGCGGAGGTGAAACGTGTAGGAGATACACTTTTGGGTATGGCTACACAGTGTGTTCAAGTGAAGAATGTAATAAAAACATCTCCTCAAACTCTCTCAAATTTGTGCCTAAAGATTAATGTTAAACTCGGCGGGATAAATAATATTCTTGTACCTCATCAAAGGTAAGCTAATCACTTATAAAAATTCTCATTATTTTTCCTGTCTTCATTTTTCTATATATGGCCATATGTAATTACTGTAAGCTCTGACTTAGAGATAACCTTGATGGTTTCTGCCATGGGATATGTAGACATTTTGGCAAAAAAATTAAAATAGTTTGAACTGGCCCACTCTGGCCCCTATTTTCATTTAGTGTACAAACTACCTCTTGCCTTGTCAGAAAATATTGAGAACTTTATTTCTCACTGGAGAGCCTAGCTTAAAAAAGAGCTTTTCCTTTATTTAATAATCATCTTCATCCTGATTTCATGAGGTTAACTGTCTTGACTTATATGCATACGTAAGCATTAGAACAAGTTTGGTCCATGTGTATTTGGAAAATAAAAAAAGCTCCTTTTTTCCCTGCCACCCTCCACCACCTTATCCCTATTAAATATGAAATGAGATTCATAAATAAGAGGGATGTGTTGAGTTTTATCAACAAGTTTAATAACTAAAAAACAGTCTTTTGAATTTTATTTTATTTTATTTTAAAGAGAGAGTGAGAGAGGAGGGGGAGAGAGAGAGAGAGAATTTTTAATATTTATTTTTTAGTTCTCAGCGGACACAACATCTTTGTTGGTATGTGGTGCTGAGGATTGAACCCGGGCCACACGCATGCCAGGCGAGCGCGCTACCGCTTGAGCCACATCCCCAGCCCACAGTCTTTTGAATTTTAAAGGATATAATTTTAAAATAAAAGGAAAGGCTCACTACTTTGTGACTATTATATGTTACTCAAATTTATACATTTGGCCAGAGGATGGGGAGTAGTCAGCTCCCATAATCTTTCCCATATAAAGTCTAATGATTCTTTTTCTCATTGATGTATAAGCAGATTTTTTAAATTTGAGAAAAATTGGTGGATTAATATTTATAATTACTCTGATTACAGAGAACATTAGCATCAATTGCCCTTTGCAACCACCAGCACTTACTGCTTAAGACAAAAATTGTTCTCACAAAAATGCTGGGCAGCCCTGTTGTGACAGTTTCTACTTTATTGACTAGGGATTCTTGAATTAAGAGGATAAAGCACTTGGTAGTCGAGGCCTATGAGGCTGTCTATTCAGGACTTCCTCTGTGCTGACAGTGGCTTGCAGTTATGTTGCAATCATGTGAAACAGATAAATGGATGATGAATTATCTAACCCCTTTAAAAAATGTGTTTAAGACCTTCTGTGTTCCAGCAACCAGTGATCTTTTTGGGAGCAGATGTCACTCATCCACCTGCTGGTGATGGGAAAAAACCTTCTATTGCTGCTGTGAGTATCATTAGGCAGGTCTCTCTCTCCCTCCCTCCCTCCCTCCCTCTCTCTCCCCCTCCCCCCCCCCTCTGGTCCAGGATTGAATCTAAGGATGCTTAACCACTGAGCAACATCCCCAACCATTTTTATTTTTTATTTTGAGTCAAGGTCTCACTAGGTTGCTTACAGCCTCATTAAGTTGCTGAGGATGGCTTTAAACCTATGATACTACTTAGGCAGGTTTCTTTTATCTAAAGTTTAGACCAATATCAACATTTTAGTTTCAGCTTTTTGAGTTTTAATGATATTTTCTTTGTAGCTAACTTTCATAAATGTTCCTTCAGGTTTTTTTTTTTTATTTTTTTAGATGTTGATGGACCTTTACTTTATTCTTTTATTTTTATGCAATTCTGAGAATTGAACCCAGTGCCTAATACATGCTAGGCAAGTGCTCTACCACTGAGCCACAACCCCAGCCCCTCCTTGACTTTTTGGGCGTGGAGTTTTTGTTTGTTTGTTTTGTTTTCGTTTTGTTTTGTTTTGTTGGTGGTACTGAGGATTGAACCCAGGGCCTTTTGCATGGGAAGCAAGTTCTCTACCAGCTGAGCTATATCCCCAGCCCACCTCCTTGAGTTTTTGAAAAGAATGATTATTCTGGTTTGAAAACTACAAGTTCTATATATATATTAAGTCAAGTTTATTAATTATATTACTCAGCCCAGTATGGTGGCACACACCTATAATCTCAGTGGCTTAGGAGCCTGAGGCAGGAGGATTATTAGTTCCAAACCAACCCCATTACCTTAGAGAGGCTCTAAGTAACTCAGCAAGACACTATCTCAAAAAATAAAAAGGGCTAAGGATGTGGCTCAGTAGTTAAGTGCCCTTGGATTCAATCCCTGGTACCCCCACCCAAGAAAAATTACCTGTTTTAATTTGTCTGTGCAATCTCTCTGTGATTGTGCATTTTCAGGTACTTCTATGGTTCTAAGAGTTTGTTTATATATTTCAGTATTGTCTTTGTTAGATGAAAGATGTATTACATGGATAAGGATGAAGGGAATGAAATGGTTTAAGTTTTATTTTTGAAGCATGAATTTGATATAGACTATCCTGGAAGAAAGAATAGGGAGGCCCAGTAACTAGCTTGAGGCTATGATCTGAATAACGTTTTAAGTTCATACTTTGAGATCTCCTTTGCTTTAAACACGTAACAATATGAAACAGGACATAGAAGGGGACAATTGAGATAGCCAGTTTGAAAACCAGATTAACATCTCTGAAGACCTAATACACAACACAATTGCACCCCAAGAAGACTGACTACAGATTCAGGATGTCAAATCTAGGAGTTTGCAGTAAAAGAACTCCTCATTTTTTCTAATTTGTTCTTTTTAGATATACATGATAGTAGAGTGTATTTTGACATATTATACATACATGGAGTATAACTTCCCAATCTCACGATTGTGCATGATGTGGAGTTACACTGGTCTTGTATTCATATATGAACGTAGGAAATTTATGTTTGATTGATTTCTACTGTCTTTGCTTTCCCATACCCTCTCCTTTCCCTTCATTCCCTTTTGTCTTTTTTTTTTTTTTAAGAGAAAGTGAGAGAGGAGAGAGAGAGAGAGAATTTTTAATATTTATTTTTTAGTTCTCGGCAGACACAACATCTTTGTTTGTATGTGGTGCTGAGGATCGAACCCGGGCCACGCGCATGCCAGGCGAGCGCGCTACCGCTTGAGCCACATCCCCAGCCCTCCCTTTTGTCTTATCCAGTGAACTTCTATTCTTCCCTCCTACCCACCCCTTATTGTGTGTTAGTATCTGCATATCAGAGAGAATATCCAGCCTTTGGTTTTTTGGGATTGGCTTATTTCACTTAGCATGATATATTCTTATATACTGGCAGATGCCATAACTTCATTCTTATTTATGACTGATTAATATTTCACTGTGTATATATACCATATCTTCTTTATTCATTTATCCGTTGACAGGCACCTAGATTAGTTTCATAGCTTAGCTATTGTGAATTGAGCTGCTGTGAACATTGATGTGACCACATCACTATAATATGCTAATTTTAAGTCCTTTGGGTATACACCAAGGAGTGGAATAACTGGGTCAAATGGTGGTTCCATTCCAAGTTTTTTGAGGACTCTCCTACTGCTTTCCAGAGTGGTTGCACCAGTTTGCAGTCCCATCAGCAATGTATGAGCATACCTTTTTCTCCACATCCTCACCAACATTTATTGTTACTTGTTTTTTTTTTTTTTTTTTTTTTTTTTTTGGTAGCAGAGATAGAACCCAGGGGAACTTAACCACTGAGCCACTGACCGGCCCTTTTTGTGTTTTATTTAGAAACAGGGTCTCGCTAAGTTGCTGAGGGCTAAGTTGGCTTTGAACTTGCAATCCTTCTGTCTCAGCTTCCTGAGCACAGTGGCATATACACTCAGCTGTTACTTGTATTCTTGATGGTTGCCATTCTGACTGGAGTGAGATGGAATTTCAGTGTAGTTTTAATTTGCATTTCTCTAATTGCTAGAGGTGTTGAACATTTTTTCATATATCTCTTGGCTGATATTTCTTCTTCTGTGAAGCGCCTATTCAGTTCCTTTGCCCATTTATTGATTGAGTTATTTGGGGGTTTTTTAGTGTTAAGTTTTTTTAGAAACTCATGATTTTAAAATTTATGGATCCTAAGAGTTCTAAGATAATGCTAAAATATTAAGTCTGACTTCTAGGGCTGGGGTTGTAGCTTAATGGTGGGGCGCTTGTATAAGGTGCTGGGTTTGATCCTCAGCACCACATAAAAATAAATAAAATAAAGGTATTGTGTCTATCTACAACTAAAAATATTTTTTTTTAAAAAGTCTGACTTCTAGAATGGGTTGTTAAAGTAGAAGAGATATGAAAAGAAGTCAGTGGTTTGAATTGGTCCCCCTTTTTACTTATTTTCTTTTTCTTACTCTCTTTATGCATGTCTTTTTGTCCTTTTCTTTCTTGGCTAATCTTTACCAAAAACAGTTAGAATCTAATTGTTAGACCAGGCATAGTTGTGCACACCTGTCTTCCTAGTAACTTGGGAGGCTGGGGTAGGAGAATTGCAAGTTCAAGGCCAACCTCAGCAATTTAGGAAGAACCAGTTACAAAATAAAAGTCGTGGTGTGGCTCAGTGGCACAGACCCTCTGTGTTCAATCCCCAGTACTACAAAATAAATAAATAAACAATCTAATTGTTAAATATAAAGTGTAGCCTACTTATAGGAAAACAGGTTTTTGACATTGCAGTAGGTCTTTTATTCACTAAGAATTATCTATTTTTATTATTCTTAAAGAAAATAGTGATGCATAGTAAGGTTATAGTAAAATGTAAATGAAATCCACATAGTTTTCATTATTTTAATTTCTATTTTTCTTTACTTTTTCCAACCTAGGTTGTAGGTAGTATGGATGCCCACCCAAGCAGATACTGTGCCACAGTAAGAGTTCAGAGACCCAGGCAGGAGATCATCCAGGACTTGGCATCCATGGTCCGAGAACTTCTCATTCAATTTTATAAGTCAACTCGGTTCAAACCTACTCGTATCATCTTTTATCGGGATGGTGTTTCAGAGGGACAGTTTAGACAGGTTGGTTGTCTGGGATCTCCTCAAACTATGGTGTAATCAGATACTATACTTACCATATGGTATCTGGTTCTGAAGTTGAAATCTTTCAACTGAGAGTTCCTAAATTCAAAATTTGATTCTTCAGTAGACTTTCCCTTTTAATATGTTCACTACGGATGTATAATCTTTGATTATTCTGCTAATAATTAAAATGGATAATTAAAATGGAATAGGAAGTATCTTAACTATAAGGTGATAAAATTAAGAAATTCTCAATCTAAATCATTATTTTACTTTGAAGGATGTAATAAAGAACAGTTGACTCTGTTGACTCTTTCCATCACATTTCTCTAGGTGTTATATTATGAGCTACTAGCAATTCGAGAAGCCTGCATCAGTTTGGAGAAAGACTATCAACCTGGAATAACCTATATCGTAGTACAGAAGAGACATCACACTCGACTATTTTGTGCTGATAGGACAGAAAGGGTAATCTTATTTAATTTTATATTTTTTAATGTGGTACTGAGGATCTAACCCAGTACCTCACACATGCTAGGCAAACGCTCTACCACTGAGCTACAACCTCAGCCCCACAAAGGGTAATCTGTCATAATGTTGTAAAGCACTTATTTAGGGCCTTCTGCCAGTAGTGGGGTTCAGCCATTAAATTTTGAATAAAGAAATATCAAAATAGGTTAATTATTACTTAACTTTCTAGAATTTCTAGTAACTCCAAATGTTTGAAATATCATTTTACTTTGTTGTTATGAAGAAACTTTTAGAAAAAATAGGTATATTTATTTATCTGTTAATTTTGCAGTACTAGGGATTGAACCTAGGACCTTGCATATGCTAGGTAGAGCATTCTGCCCACATCCACAGCACTTATCCCCAGCCTTTTTATTTTTGAGACAGGGTATGGCTTAAATTGCACATGCTGGTATTGAACTTGAAATTCTCATGCTTCAACCTCCTGAATATCTGCGATTATAGGCATGTACCATCTTCTTTTATTTTTCTTTTGGTGCTGGGGATCAAACCAGGGCCACTTGCGTGCTAGGCAAGTGCTCTGTCATTGAGCTATACATCCCAAACCCTTTCTTTTTAAAATAACTTGTAAAAATTAGCTTTTTTAAGAAGTAAAAATTAATATTAACTAACTTTTGAACAATGTTTCTTTTAAAGTTCACAGGATAATCTTCTGTATTTTATAAAGTGTGATATGTATTTTTATAATTAGAAGGAAAGGAAAGTGTACACACCCAGGGAAATGTGTCTTCTTATCTATATGCAATGTAGGCAAATAGCAATTTTGCTGCCCTCATCCCATCTTCTCCCATCCTCAAACATTGGAGCAAGAGAAATCTGAGGAGGCAAATATCATTGTACCTTTGGAAAAGGAATTCAATAGAAAAAACTAAGAGAAGTATCTTGTCTTGTGTATGTATAACAATTGTGTATTTTGGAAAAGTGCTCAACACTTTTATGCCTGTTTTCTTTCCCAAAAGATTGAATAATATTAATTTTTATCTTTTATTGGTTGTTGAGAAGATTAAATAAAATGCACTTAGAACAGCATTTGGCATATACTGAGTACTCAGTGAAGTGTTAGCTAGCTGTACAGTGGTAGTGATGGTGGTAGTAAGAGAGAAGAAGAAATAATAATAGCAATAACAGTCATTGTTTTAAGCCTTTTCATTCATTCTGATTGGTTGATTGATTGATTGTAGTGCTGGGGATCAAACCCAGGGCCTTGCACATGTTAGGCAACTCTCCTACCACTGAGCTATATCCCTAGCCTAAATATTTTTTATAAATTTAACTGATTTAATCCTAACAAACACTAGAAGATAATAACTATCATCCCTCATCTTGTATAAGAGAAAACTATGACACATAGAAAGAAGTTAAATAATTTCCCACAGTTATAAAGCCAGTAATTGGTAGAGGTCGCACTTAAATCAAGGCAATCTGGTTACAGAGTACTCTTTTTTTTTTGGTGGAGGGGGGTTCCAGGGATTGAACTCAGGGGCACTCAACCACTGAACCACATCCCCAACCCTATTTTGTATTTATTTAGAGACAGGGTCTCACTGAGTTGCTTAGCGCCTCACTTTTGCTGAGGCTGGCTTTGAACTTATAATCCTCCTGCCTTAGCTGCTGGTATTACAGGTATGTACCACTGTTCTGGCTCCAGAGTACTCTTAACCACTGTACTATATACCACGTCTCTAATAGCAGTAGTAATAGTTTTATTAGGGCCTCCAAGTTGTTAAAGACCTTTGTTAAGTATATTTCTATACCTAGAAATTTAAATTAAATTGAATGTTTATGAATATCTGATGTTTAGTCATGCCATTCATTTGTTTGCTTTTCTTTGCTCTAAATAATACTACTAGAAGGGCTGGGGATGTGGCTCAAGCGGTAGTGAGCTCGCCTGGCATGTGTGCGGCCCGGGTTCGATCCTCAACACCACATACCAACAAAGATGTTGTGTCCGCCGAGAACTAAAAAATAAATATTAAAAAATAAAAAAAAAATAAAATAATACTACTAGTAACAGCTGAGAGTTAATTACAGTTTAGGAAATAGGTACAGAAAAGTAAAATACCATGCCCTAGATCATCTAGAAACTGATAGAACAATGATATAAACCAGACATTCTGCTTTCTCTCTAAATAGAGTACCACTTTTTATATATTATGTGTAGCTAATTTATTAGATTTAATTTTGGGTTTTGTTGTTTTTTAGGTTTGGGTTGTTATGGTTGTTTTCTTCCCAGTACTGGGGATTGAACCCAAGGGTGTTCTACCACTGAGCTACATTACCAGCCCTTTTTTATAAATGTTGAGATAGGGTCTCACTAAGTTGCTGAGGCTGGCCTTGAACAACCATCCTCCTGCCTCAGCCTCCCAAGTAGCTGGGATTATAGGAATGTCCTATCCCAGCCAGCTAGAGTTAATTTTTTTTCAGTATTAGGCATAACTGAGTAGATTAAAACTGTTTCCTTTCTTTTATGCTTGATAAAGAGTAACTGGTTGATCATACAGCAGTAATTCAAGCCACCACCTGAGAGCAGTCCTTCACATTGCAGAAATAATATCTGAGTCAGTAGAGTAGTTTCTGATTTCCTAGCCATGTAATCCTAGACTTATAGTTAATGATTTTAAATGTGTTGAAGATAAGGAGATTTAAGTGGATGTAACATGCATTTAAAATGTTAAGAGCTTTTCATTATCAGGAATTTTGAAAAATTTTAGTCACATCAAAACCACTTAGAGAAAATGATGGTATCCCTTCTGTAAGAAAATGTTAGTATGTAAGAAAACTGATAGTATGAAATTTTGAAAATTGGGCCTTTGCAGTCTTTACATATTTTAATTGGGCCTTTACAGTCTTTACATGTTTTAATTCCAATTTGGCTCTTTATTATATGCTCTTGGGCATTATTTTATATCCATGAACCTTAGTTTCTCCAAATGGTAAAACACTTAACTTGCATCAGGTTTTAGAAATAATATATTTAAAGTACCTAAAAATGGGCTGGAGATGTGGCTCAAGCGGTAACGTGCTCACCTGGCATGCGCGGGGCGCTGGGTTTGATCCTCAGCACCACATAAAAATAAAAAAAAAATAAAAGATGTTGTGTTCACCGAAAACTGAAAAATAAATTTAAATAAATAAATAAATAGATAAATAAATAAAATAAATAAAGTACCTGATAAATACATGGTTAACAATTGGTGACTATTGTTGATGTTATTGTTAGTATGTTTTCCTCTAAATATTTAGTGTTCTCCAAGGAAAATGCTTACGTAAATTACGTGCTTAAGAGTACCCACTGTAGGGGGCTGGAGATATGGCTCAAGTGGTAGCATGCTTGCCTAGCATGCGTGAGGCGCTGGGTTCGATTTTCAGCACCATATAAAAACAAAATAAAGATATTGTGTCCACTAAAACTAAAAAATAAATACTTTTTTTTAAAAAGAGTACCCACTGTGTACAGGTACCATAAATTGGAGCACTAAAAGTTAACTTAAATTTTTTTAAAAATGTCTTCCATCCCTGTTGGAATCAACTCCCAGGTAAGTAGTAATAGACTATGTAACTCTTTGTTGTTTATCAGCACTTACTTTTAATAACATTTAAGAATAGAAACTGAGAGGAATGTAGCTTAGTGGTAGAATGTGCACCTAGCATGCACAAGGCACTGGGTTCCATCCCCAGTCCTAGAGAAAAAAAAACAACTAGGAACCGCATATAAGGTCTGCCCTATGACTGCTTAAATAATATTTCAAGCTGAAAGTAGTGAAACATGAAATCAGCATATATGTATATATGTGTACACACACCCATTTTTAAAGGTGCTTTTAAATACATTTTTTACCTTTGTCTTGTTTGTTTGAACTTTGACAAAAAAAAATCTAGGTCGGAAGAAGTGGCAATATCCCAGCTGGAACAACCGTTGATACAGACATTACACACCCGTATGAGTTTGATTTTTACCTCTGTAGCCATGCTGGAATACAGGTAAGCCTACATATACCTTGGGTAAAATGATCTAATTCAAAACTTCAATTCTTATATGTATTTCTTATTTCTTATATCTTAGCAAAAAGAGAAAGAAATACTCTGTATTTGAATTTGTTTCCACATGAAATTAGATGGAACTTTCAGTAAATAAATTTCTTCCTTCCTCTTACTTTGAGACTTACTTTTGTGAAAATACCAGAAGATAATTATTTTGATAGAGTGACCTTCCCTAAAGTAGGCTCTTAGTTTAACCTAAAAACTTAAAACAAATTTTAAAGTACCTGATTGTTCCATTGACATATGCCTCTTTTTGATGATCATATTTCATAGAAAAATTCTTTGGTAGATATTGAGCATGTAAGAAAGTTTAATGGTAGATACTTTAAGTTTCAGTTAGATCATTTTAAATCTTTTTTTCTCTTCAGAAAATCTTTTCATTAATTTGTTCACTTTTCTTAGTAGAACATAATCTTTAATTCACTGCTTCTCAAACTTAACAGCAGAGAGTAAACCCACATTACCAGGATATTTGAGCAAACATACCCCAAAACTATTTTCAGTTTCTTCCCATTTATTAAATGGAAATTTCAAGACGTGGGGCTACAGTTGTAGCTGCTCAGTGGTAGAGCCCTTGCGTAGCAGGTGTGAGGCATTGGATTCAATCCTCAGCACCACAGAAGAATGAATGAATAAATAAATAAATAAAGGTATTTGTTTTAAAATGAGAGTTTGTTGGGGAGGTGGGGCTTTGCTTTCAGATAGTAAGAATGATTTAAAAAAAAAAAAAAAAGAAAGAGAGAAAGAAAGAAATTTTAAGATGTACCTTACTGTGCAGCTGCATCTCACAGCCTTATATGTCCTATATATTAACCTATTTCAGACTCCAGGCTTTAAATTATTGTCCTACACATTTACCTGTGTTCTTTTTTTTTTTTTATGGTACTTGAAGATTAAATCATGGGCCTCATCCATACTAGGCAAGCACTTTACCACTGAGGAATAGCCCCAGCCCTTTTTAAAATTTTATTTGGACACAAGGTCTTGCTATGTACTTAGCCCTGAATGACTTTACACTAGTGAGCCTCCTGCTCAACTTCCGAAGTAACTGGGATTATAGGTGTGTGCCATTGAGCTCAGTTTATCCATGTTCTTATATCTCCTCCTCTTTATGTAATCTTGTATACTTTTCAGGCTGAGTGGTAACAGTCAATAAGCAAAAAATTAATACCTTCTAGGGATAAAACTTTTGTCTCTAGAATACGTATTTTAGCCTAATGTTTGACTTTATATTAACTACTTTTATTTCTTTCTTTTTCTTTTTTTTTAATAAAGGGTTTATTTATTTATTTTTTTAGAGAGAGAGAGATAATTTTAATATTTATTTTTTTAGTTATTGGCGGACACAACATCTTTGTCTGTATGTGGTGCTGAGGATCGAACCCGGGCCCCACGCATGCCAGGCAAGCGCGCTACCACTTGAGCCACATCCCCAGCCCCCTTTTTTTCTTTTTTGATGCTGGGGATTAAACTCAGGAGCACTCAACTACTGAGCCACATGTCCAGGCCTATTTTTGTATTTTATTTAGAGACAGGGTCTCAACTGAGTTGCTTAGTGCCTTGCCATTGCTGAAGCTGGCACTCAGCCACTGGAGCCACTGGAATTACAGATGTACATACACCACTGTGCCCAGCTCTGTTATAGGTTTTAAAAAAATATCATAGATGAAGGAAAAAAATTCTCTGCTCAAATACCTTTTAGAAATACTGGCTTGACAAGTTTTTTTTTTTTTTTATTCCAGAACTTTTAGAGACCATTGATATTTACATGGTCATTATGAATCTTCAAGACAGGAATTTCTCCAGTATATTTAACCAGAAACTTTAGGGAATATTTTTCCTTTGGAACACTAATTTGAAACTTCTTTTCTAGTTCACAGGGACTAAACACTGTTCTTTATATATCTTCCCAGCTTTATTACTATTTTCAAACTAATCTGAGATCAAAAAAAAAAAAATAACCTTGGCCACACTTGTTGGTGCATACCTAGAGGCCGAGGCAGGAGGCTTGCAAATGTGTGGCTAGCTGTGGCAACTTTGTGAGATTTAATGGTAGACATAGATTATGTTCTACTAAGATTTAATGGTAGACCTACTTAGATTTAATGGTAGACAAAGATTATGTTCTACTAGGAAAAGCGAACAAATCAATAAAAAGATTTTCTGAAAAGAAGACTTAAAATGATCTAACTGAAACTTAAAGTGTCTACCATTAAATCTCACACACACAAACTCACACACACACACACACACACACACACACACACATGAAAACAATCTTGGTTTTTACTAGGTAAAATTAAAATCCCAAACATTTCTGTCCATATAAGAATCACATTTTCCTAATCATTCCTTTTAACTTCACCAGTGTGTAACAGATCCTTTAATGACATCTTAGCCAAATTTCTTTACTTATTAACACTTTCAGTTATTAATACCATTAGTGTTTACAGATAAGTTCCATCCTACTCCCTCTGTCCCCAGTTTCCTTTGAGGTAAAATTTCAATTTGTTTTTAAAACTTAAATTTAGGTGCTGGGGATGTAGCTCAGTGGTAGAGTGCTTGCCTGGTATTCATGAGGCCCTGGGTTCAACCCCTAATACCACAAAAACTTAAAATTAAAAAAAAAGGGGGGGGTTAGGGTACTAGGATTGTGGCTCAGTGGTAGAGTGCTTGCCTAGCACATGTGAGGCACTTGGTTTGATCCTCAGCACCACATAAAAATAAATTTAAAAAATTAAACAAAACACAAAGCTTGGTTTCTCTCTTCCAGTGTCTACCTATCCAGCACAGGCTGGAGCCCGGTCCCAACAGTTGTGAGAAGTGGAAATCATGACCTGACTCAGATACCATTTTCCCCTATTCCTTCTAGGGCTCTAACACATCTGATATTATTGACTTTCAACACATTAATAGCAGTGAGGTAGCACAAGACTTTCTGTAATCCATTCTGGTTCTTTCTTCATTTTGTAGCCACCATGGAGCTGAGAACCCTCAAGGGCAACATTGTCTTTTTTTGGCTCCATCAGTGATAATATGCCCCAACTCCTTTAGATTAGCAATCAACATTGCTTCTGCATCTCTGCTCTTTTCTCTTTTCTTTCTTTCTTTCTTTGTGTGTGTGTGTGTGTGTGTGTGTGTGTGTGTGTGAGAGAGAGAGAGAGAGAGAGAGAGAGAGACACGACAGTTAAACTCAGGGCTTTGCACATGCTAGGTAAGAGCTCTATGTTTTTATTTAGAGACAGGGTCCTCCTAAGTGCCCAAGCTGCAATCCTGCGTCAGCCTCCTGAGTAACTAGGATTACAGACATGCCCCACTACATCCAGCTTCCATCTATCCTGTAAAATTTAGTCTTTAATGGATTTATGACTTTGAAATCACTTCTTACAAATACAACTTTTCTCATTTTTAGACCTTGAAGTTTTTACTGTATTCTCTTACACACCAACCCTATTCTAATCAATCACTAAACCCTTGTAGAATGTATCTTCTCTCAAGCCCTAACCTTTTTTTTAAATTTTTTTTTAGTTATAGATGAACACAGTATCTTTATTTTATTTATTTATTTTTATGTGGTGCTGAGGACTGAATCCAATGCCTCATATGTGTGAGGCAAGCACCCTGCCACTGAGCCACAACCCCAGCCCCTATCCTTAGCTCCCCTGCTTAGTTTCATTTCCTATTATTACTTTCATGTACAGTTTCAAAGTGATCCTAAAAGCCCTCATCTTCTCCATCAGATTAATTACAACGTAGATAACAGGCTTCCTATACCAGTGATCTGTATGCATTGAAGGTGAAATCTCATCTCAGGGCAACATGAAGACTCGATTCCTGATGTATTCTTCTCTGTTCACTTCTATACCCTCAGTCTCTATCACTCTTTCTTCTTATCTTCCTTCTTTCTCTTTTTTCTTCTCCTCTAACTAACTGGTTTCTTCTCTCTTTTATACACATATACACATACATAACATAATTGCAGCCATTCTGAAATGCTTCTAGCTAGTTCTCATAACCATGTCTTGCCCATGCTCTTCCCTAACTTATTCCTGCTTGTGCTGTAAGACTTATCTAAATATTTCATCAACTCCTCTCAGAAGCCTTCTTGACTGCTTCTCCCAGACACATGTGCCTCCTCTGCACTGTTTCAGTACCCTAGCCTACCTCTTTGTCAGACTTATTAAATAACATTGTAACCATGTTTTTGTCACCTACTCCCCTGCAGTCTATAAAGTCCCAAAGGCAGAGGCTTTTCAAGCAATAGATATTTATTGCATATATCCTGAGATAGGTGTTGATACTGGGTATAATGAGTGAACAAATAAACCCAATTCCTTCCCCTTTTAGTTTAGGGGGATGTATTAATTGATGAATCTCACAAATATGAATTTATAAATTGGAATAAATGCAAAACAGAAAAAGTGAAGAATAGGAAGAAAGATTTTAGTGGGGACGTGATTCAGTTTGAGAAATGACATAAGGTTTCCCTAGGAATGACATTTAAGGTAAAATCATGAGGAATGAATAGGAGTTACCCGAGCCAAGAACAAGGGGAAGAATTCCCATCAGAGGCACATACACAGGCCCTTTTGGTGGAACACAGTTATCTGTTGAAGGAAGCAAAAGGACACTACTACTATTGTTGCGTGTGAGTAGGTCAGAGGTAGGCTAGGCTGGACTGTATAGGCTCTGTTGGACAAAAATAAGGTGTTATGATTTAGGCATGAGGTATCCCCCAAAAGCTCATGTGTAACAATTCAAGGAAGTTTAGAGGCAATATGATTGGGTTATGGGAGCCTTAGTCTAATCTGTGCATTGATCCACTGATGAATTAACTGGGCAATAACTGTTGTCCCTGGTGAGCGGAGCTCTCTCTGCTTCCTGGTGGCCATGTTCTGAGCTGCTTTCCTCCACCCTGCCCTTCTGGCATGCTGTTCTGCCTTACTTTGGACCCAGAGCAATGGAGTTGGTCATCTGAGACCTCTGAAACTGTGAGCCCCAAATAAACTTCCTTCCTTCCTTCTTGTCAGGTCTTTTGGTCGTCGTGACAAAAAAGCAACTACAACATAAGGATTTGGATTCTATTCCCCAATTGCATTAAAAACAGAAAATTAACATAGTTAGGTTTTTAAAATTATTGTTGTTATTTTTTAATTACTCTTACTGAAGTACTAGTAGTATTGGGAACATTAGTTAGAAGTCAGTGACCATAATCCATGCAAAAGATGATGGTGTTTGGGACTAGAATGGGGATGGGAGAGAACTGAATGACTTCCATGTACTGTAGCTAGAGCTTTGCCCTTCCTTTTCCATATACCTAAAATGCTCTTCTCCCGATCTCACAAGCCCTCCTTAATCATTCAAAGCTCACTTTTATGTTTCCTCAGAGACAATATTCCCTGATCACCTAGTCTAAAGTTCCTTCAGATAGTCTTTCATACCAGCCTACATTTTATTCTCTTTATAGACCAATTTCTGATGGTTTAATTTATGATTATATGTCTCTCATCACTTTAATGTGTGTCTCATTCATTACTGTGTGCTCACTACCTGCTACAGGATGTGGCAGATAGTGTTCAGTAAATATTGAATATATGAATATATGATATATATTATAAGCATATCATTTGAAGGAAGTAGGATTTGTTAATTTTTGAATTTTATCCCCCCAAAAAATCTTGCATATTGTATAACAAATGGTACTCACATATTTTTGTTGAAATGTGGTCTAGCTTTTCTCTTTTGCCCCATGGCCAACACCATTTCCATATTTTATACCTTCATCGTCTCACACCAGAACTAATACAACAGCATTCTGTCTGCTCGCTGTGCTTTCAGCCTCTTCTTATTTCTAATCCTTCCTCCATATTATTGCTATTGTTAAAGAGAGAGTGAGAGAGGAGAGAGAGTGAGAGAGAGAGAGAGAGAGAATTTTTTTTTAATATTTATTTTTTAGTTCTTGGCGGACACAACATCTTTGTTGGTATGTGGTGCTGAGGATCGAACTTGGGCCGCACGCATGCCAGGCGAGCGTGCTACCGCTTGAGCCACATCCCCAGCCCCGCTATTGTTATTTTAAAAAGAAAAACAAGCCCATCTCATTATACCTAAAAACTCTCCTAACTGCAGTACTTTCCCTGCCACTCATTGGTGAAATTCCAAATTCCTTAGCTTGTCATTCAGCTGGATTCTAAATTTGAAACTTCATCTTTTTCCCCTTATCCCCTGTGCTCTGCTCATACTAGTCTATTAGCTATTCTATAAATATGCCATGAAATGTTATGCCCCTTGTACTTTTTTTCCCCTCCAGTATTGGGGATTGAAGCCAGTGGTGCTCCAACACTTTTTTTTTTTATTTCGAGACAGAGTCTCACTAAATTGCTGAGACTGGCCTTGAATTCAAAATCCTACTGCCTCAGCCTCCTGAGTAGCTATGATTATAGACATGTACCACCATGCCCAGCTTTTTTTAAGGCTGTTTATTCTTCGATGTCTCCTCTCCCTAACTGCTTAAAAAAAGCTGGGGGTGCGGGGCGGGGAGTGTCAAATCTCACACATTCCCACCTAGTGAAGCATCCCCATGTTTACCCCTATATTTACTTTCTTTGGTATTCCTATAAAGGACTACATATGACCAGTAGTACCATAACCATTTATTAGTTGTTTTATAATTGTTTATACTCTATCTCCTACTCTAATAAGTAATGTTTTCCAAAAGAAAAGAAATTGTTTACTTTGTTGACTTGTTTTTCTTTGAATACATAGTAACTGGAACACAGGAGCTCAACTAAATGGTTTGTGTGTGTGTGAATGTTAAAATGTACCTAAACTTAGCCAGGCACCAGTGGCACATATCTGTAATTCCAGCTGCAAGGGAGGCTGAGGCCAGAGGATCATGAGTTCAAAGCCAGCCTCAGCAACTTAGCAAGGCACTAAGCAATTCAGTAAGACCCTGTCTCTAAATAAAATAGGAAAAAGTGCTGAGGATGTGCCTCAGTGGTTGAGTGCCCATGAGTTCAATCCTCAGTAACAAAAAAAAAAAAAATGGACCTAAACTTAAATTTACCATTTTGGCCATTTGTAAGCCTACAGTTCTCTGGCATTATGTATATTCACATTGTTGGATAACCATCATCATCATCATATATCTGCAGAAAGTTTTCACTTTCTCTGTCACATTACACTACTAAATCCCTCATTTTTTCCTCCCCCTAGCTTTCAGCAACCAACATTCTACTCTCTATTAATTTTACTAATTTAGGTACCACATATAAATGAATCATACAATATTTCTGTTTTTATGACTGGTTTATTTCATTGAACATGTCTTCAAGTCTATCCATGTTGTATTATGTGTTGAATTTTCTTCCTTTTTCAAGTTAAATAATGTTATGTTGTATCTATGTAATACATTTTATTTACCCATTTCTCCACTGATGGACACTTGAGTAGCTTCCCCTTTTTGGTTATTGTGCATAATGTACTATGAACATAGATATACAAACATCCATTTGAGTCCTTGCTTTCACTCCTTTTCAGTATATATCCAAAATCAACTAAAATTTTTAGTTGATTATTAAATTATAATACATTTTACTAATTAATGTGCCAATCATTTTTATATAACATAGTCTCTGCTGAAGATTTATTTAAAAGGTTAGAAATCAACAAAATATGCCCTTGTCTTCTTCAAAGGGTACCAGCCGTCCTTCACACTACCATGTTTTATGGGATGATAACTGCTTTACTGCAGATGAACTTCAGCTGCTAACTTACCAGCTCTGCCACACTTATGTACGCTGTACACGATCTGTTTCTATACCTGCACCAGCGTATTATGCTCACCTGGTAGCATTCAGAGCCAGATATCATCTTGTGGACAAAGAACATGACAGGTAACATAAAACCATAGTAAATATACATTCTAACCCAAATCCAAATGTGGTCTGATTTACTTAGGAAATGTCTTTTAGTGCTTCCATGTATAAGTATCTCTGTTTATAATAAGGTACTGCCATTTAGAATTGAAGTTCCATAAGCCATCAGAGAAGAATCAGTGAGCCATGTGAAAAGTGATAATCCAATTGATTGCCCAAGATAAGATTTTATATTGAAATATGCTGTCTACACAGTGATTTAGTTGATTTACCGTGTTAATCCAAGGGAGATATTATTGGTAATAATAAAAGTGATATGTATATATAAAGGTGGTAGTGAGGGGAGAATAAAAGGGAAAGAAAGTGATACACATACACAGAGAGAGAGAGAAAATGAAATGATGTCTAGGATTTGCTGCTAACTAATTCTGGGGAAATAAGAGAAGTAAAGCAAAATTATGCTTGAGCTTAATTACTGAAACTGGGTGATGGACACAGCATTTATTATTTTTTACAGATAGTCTTTAGTTTTTAGTTTTTCTGAAATTTTTCTAAAAGTAATATTTTTCAAAATTATTATATCAGAATAGGTTTGTTTTTATGTTCATTGCCACTTCTCTTATAGTGCTGAAGGAAGCCACGTTTCAGGACAGAGCAATGGGCGAGATCCACAAGCTCTTGCCAAGGCTGTACAGATTCACCAAGATACCTTACGCACAATGTACTTTGCTTAAGTCCAAGGAAGAACTGAAAGATGCGTCGACACAACGTATGTTTTGAGTGAGTTGATTGAGTAGGGACACCTCCAGCCATACAGAAGCCAGTGCTGTGTGGATGTCTGCTTCTTATGTTGATAGAAGGAAATTGTTTACTTCATCGAGGAACGCAGCACCATTATGCAATATGAAACCAGCCAGCTGCTTTTTGTGCGGTCTCCTGTAGGAAGTATCGCGATTGTTTTGTTTTCACTTCTTATAGTCTAACCCTTTTAATGCCTTTACCTCAAGTTGCTTGGCAGCACAACTATCTTTGCAAAAAAAAAAAAGTAAAGAAAAAGTAAATGATGGTTTAAAAACACACACCTATATGAATAATCAAAGTGATTGTTCACAACTATGTGTGCAAAAAAATTAATGTGTGTTCATATATTCTTGTAAAAGGAGTCTGTGTATTTTTAAAATATATACATGTATACTTCATATGCATATATATCTGAATCTAGATAATAGATATATATGTGTCTGTGTATATATTTTGTAGTTCATTCCAATGGGGAGCTTTCTTTCCCTTTTATTCTTCCCTCACTACCACCTTTATTTTCCTCTCTACCTTCCTTGCCTTCATCTACATTTTTTTCATTAATGCTATCAGTGACATTCAGATGTTCATATGTATGATTCATTTGAATGTGAAGCATGGCAAATTGTAGATTTCTATTTTATTTTGCACACCTTATACCTGTCTTCTATCTCATACACAGTTCTGAGTCCTCAACTCTTGATACTGCATTTTGTATGAGTGTGTGTCTCTCCCTCCTGCTCTGAACTTATATTTGCCATTTGTGCAATGTGTACATAAGCAGTAGCAACCCAAATGATTCCTTTTCTTTAGTGAATTTGTTGAAGCTGCTATAAATATAAAACCTTGTCAGAAGTTGTCACTTTTTCTCTCTGATAAGCGATATGTAATTCTAAAACCTCCTGTTTCTATGAGTTACCCATGAAAATCCCTTAAATCTTTTATAAATGGTAAATATTTTGAAAGATTGGAACTCTGTAGGGTTGAGGCCTCTGAAATTGTGTGTGGTGGGGGAGAGAGAGAGAAAGAGAGAGAGAAGGGATTGTTGTGGAGGGGTGCATTTTGTTTTTTGCTAGTTTACTTGCTGCCTCTCATACCTTAATGTGATTTTCATATATATATATATTTTTATATATATGTATGTGTGTATATATAAACATATATGTATGTGTTTTGAAGTACAGCTTCCTTTTCTTTTATATTTATTAGAATAGTGCTTTAATAATTATAGAACTGTATTGGCAACATCTTTTATAGAAATATAATCATGCTTATTTTAAGAACCGACAACATGTTTTTGCTATCTTTTAGTGCAATAAGCAGTTTTAAAGGACAGTTGTGTCTGTTTGACATCTTTACAATGGATAGTAGGAAAAACAGGCACCTCCATTATTTTAAAAGGGCAAAGTAATCCAGCCTTAATTTCAGAAAGAAAGTTTCGTAATTTTCAATTTTAATGCATGTCTTTTAAAATTTATAATGAAAACGAAGGAAGTAAAATTATTTAAATGAGTCTGACCTTGAATATCAGAAATAAAGTTGAACTTTGATTTAGTGAAGAGCTTAAGATTTAAAAGATTTTTAAATTATTTGAAAATAGATCATGTTTGTTGAAGAATCATATGGGCATAGTACCCATTTTACTTACTAAAATGAATCAGGAATATACAGAATGGTATTTTTAAAAGATTTTTCTGCTGATTTATCACTAGTGTAACTTTCTTTTCAAAATTAAGGTGATGGTGACAAAGGAATTTAAGACATTGATCATTTTAAATGAGTTAAAATACTGAAATGTGAGGAAAACTTTTTACGGAACACTTGTTTTATTGATTTCACTTTAAGATACTTAAAAAGTACTATTAATCTTTCAAAACCAAGTTTATCAGTACCATTGGAGTCAGGGGAGCTTTGCACTTTGTAACTCATAAAAATTGCATTTGAGGGTTTTTTGTTTTGTTTTGTTTTTTAACACTGGTTCAAAGTATAGGTATTACAGATCGTTTCCAGTGGGCATTGGTGTTGGCCTTTCAGAATTCCATCTGCACATGAAAACTAATGGATTTAGACCTTTAGTTTTTCTCACACCTGTAATCCACTATTATTGCCAATTTACTGTATTTTGAGCCTAAAATCTGAGCCCATGTCCTCCAACAGGCATGAAGTCTTTTGTCCCTTTGCCAGAAAACTAAAAAAGTACTGTATTTTGTATGATTATTATTTTGAAGTATCTGAAATGCAATTTACAACACTGTTTCAAAGCACTTTACATAAGATAATATTGTATAGTATATACATTTTTTTTCTTCAAGCCTTCTCTCATCTTCCCCCCAAAAATTCTTTTAAAACGTGTTTGGGTTTTTTGTTTGTTTAATTTTTGTTTTGTCTTGGTTTGTTTCTTGAGACAGGGTCTCACTGTGTGGCCCAGACTGGTTTCAAACTCAGAGGCTCATGTAATCCTCCCACCTGAGCCTTCCCAGTAGCTGGGACTACAGGTATGCACCACACCTGGCTGTTTTTTATATTGAAGTTTCATGAATATAGTCAAGAACATAGGAAAGAAAAGAAAATAGTATATCCTAAATGTAAAAACTTGGTTTATGCTTGCTTAATATAAATAAAACCATCTTCCTTTGTCTGTGGCATCTGTACATATTCATGTGAGAGACTTTAGGGAGCAACTGTGGATACCATGTCCCTGTTTACTACTTTACCTAATTTTCAGTCACTTAGGCTCACATTGGCTAAAGTGAAGCCCTTAATTTAAATCTATTTGGAAGGACTTTTTTAAGAGGAGAAATATTTTTTCTAAAATATAAAGTTTTACCTTTTGAATGATTTCTTTTTTAGAGTGCTCTTAAATTATTCAGCATTGCTGGTTTAAGATTCTTAACTTGGAAGAATATGTCTAGTAAATTTCTATTTTGCTTACTAATAAGTTGGTATACCAAACTTAATTATAAGAAACCTGTGCTTTGAATTTTAAGATATAAGACTAAGTGGCAGTCACCTCTTGAAAACTGTTCTAGTTATTTTTGCACTCTGGATAGAATTCCTAATCTTTTCTGTTTAAAAAAAAACAAAAAACATGAAACTCACAGTGACGTTTCTACCCTTGCACTTATTCTTTAACTATATGATGAATGTTGATTTTGATCTGCTGTTTTCTGTATTGTATCTCATGAGAGTGACTTTAAAATGTCAGTCACGGAAACTGATATAATGATTTTATGTGAAGAATTATGAGTTTGGACTCAGTGTATAGCTCAGTGGTACAGTACTTGCTGAGCATGTGCAAGGCCCTAGGCTCAATCCCAGCACCACAAACAAAAAACAGAATAGTTAGAAATTTAATATATATTCTTGATGGTAAAGTTGTCTATGTAAAGTGCCCTATGTATGTTATTTTTTTTTAGAGAGAGAGAGAGAGAGAGAGAATTTTTAATATTTATTTTTTAGTTCTCGGCGGACACAACATCTTTGTTGGTATGTGGTGCTGAGGATCAAACCCGGGCCGCACGCATGCCAGGCGAGCGCGCTACCACTTGAGCCACATCCCCAGCCCCCCTATGTATGTTATTATATTACAGTATCACATTACTGGCATTGAGGACCACACATTTATAATACTGTAGCTGCTATATTTATTCCAGTCAACATTTACTGCACTAAACAATAAGGAGATGAGCAGGATTCAAGGCTACTGTTAAATCCTTTTTGTTGTTTTTCTAAGATTTGAGGACATGAGATATCAAGGTAACACAGGGTGCTTCCATTTTAGTTTCAATTTATTATTAGAATATTCCTATTTTAGACACATAGATTTTTACTTTTATACTTTGAAAAAGGGTACTTCAGCCTCCTCAGTACTGGTTTTTGGCACATTTTCACAGAAATACAGATGCCCTTTTTTAATAGTTACCTTTTAATAAGTTTCTTGGAAAAACTATATAACAAGTTCCATGAAAATATTCTTATTTATAACCTATTAATTTATTTCTCTGCTTAGAAGAGAGTGTAGAATAGATTCTAGTGGGCATGGACTGGGTGTTTGGGAAGGCCCCTCAACAAAGATTCATCTCTATCCAGTCTTCTAGACCAATGGGAGTTTTCCAAACTAGATCCTTTGTGATCCACCGTGACCTAATGTTGACTTGTATCTTCTCTGATGGATTTCAGGATGACAGACATGACTGATTGGGAATCATGACAAGACTTATCATATGCTTAGGGAAATAAAAGCTGAGCTGCTACTTTGTAGAAAGGGCTGGCAGAGGATCCCAGCATCAGAGAAAGAAGTGAGCAAGCACTCTGTGCCAATAGTAAATCTGAATTCCAGAATAGACATCAAGAAATGGGTGGATCTTTTCAGAGGCTCATGACTTTGTGGAGGGCAGTGATTTTTATGAAATTCAATAGCCGTTTGGACATGGCTAGAACATTTTGTAGTCTTCCTATCGGAAACTTGATAATATAACTGACAACTCTGCATAATTTTCATTGTGTCATTAAATCTGAGTTAAATGTTTACCTAAATCATCCTCTTAGATTTTCTCCTAATGAAGAAAAAAAAGACTGCCCTTAACAGTACCTTGCCACTTAAATTATATGAGCTCATCAAGCTGCAAAAAGAAATCATTAGTCCAGCATCTTTATTTCAGCTTTTTTTTTTTTTTTTCATGGGGGAGGGAATACTGGGGATTAAACTCAGGGGCACTTGACCACTGAGCCACATCCCCAGCCCTATTTTGTATTTTATTTAGAGACAGGATCTCACTGAGTTGCTTACTTAGCGCCTCACCATTGCTGAGGTTGGCTTTGAACTCTTGATCCTCCTGTCTCAGCCTCCCGAGCTGCTGGGATTACAGGGGTGCACCACCACGCTATTTCAGCTTTTTTATCCATACAGATTGTTAGTTCTTTTTGAGAATTTGTGGATATCTTAAAACTTCAATAGTAATAGTTGGGGGACTTTATATCAAGTGAGGTGGTGTCACCCTGATTTAGGGTGTGTCTTTGTTTTGCCTTTTCCCTCTCATTTGATCTTATAAAGCGCCTTTGTGAGCTATAGAAATCAAAAAATAGGCCAAGCATAGATTGTAAAAATCATTACAGAATTCACATAATTTTCAAAAAAAAAAATAAAGGGGATTTTTAAAATTTCTGTTTATACTGGGAACATTCTTGTTCAGTGACAATATTAGAAATGGTACTGTGATTAATGAATGAAAAGTTAAGTCCCAGAAAGGGGATAGGGCTGGGGAGAGTGAAAGAGATAGATCTCATAAAGGGAAAAATATTTTTACTTTTTTCCTACTTTTAAAAATGGTACATTTAAATTTATAATTTACAGTATTTCATTTTTAATAGTCAAGGCTTATTCTACTATTATCTGCTGCTAGCTTAAAATTTTTTCCTTTACCCATCAAAAACAGTGCTCTAAATTTTTACACTGTTGATTAAATCTCCAAGATCTTTTTGTTAACAATTTTTATTTGAATTAAAGATAGAAAAATAATAAATTTAATATGGAGGGTTGAAATTTACCCATGACAAACCCTACTGAAGTATTAGGTAACAAATATGACAGAATTAGGGTCTTCTCAAATCATCTGTCCAATCATTGGGCTCCCTTCCTTTTTGAAACCAATGTCTGAGGTAACCAAAATCTAATGTAGCTATGTTATAGTCTCAGTAAAGCAAAGATATTCTTCAGTAGACTCTGAATTGAATTTTTAAATCATTTTTTAAAACAAGGCGGTTCTTAGAAAGTGCCTTTTCTGAAGATGGTGCTGTAGAATTTTAATTTTCAGTTCTCATGACACTAAAAATTTGGAAGACAAATTATTTTAGAACTTCAAGAGTATGACATTTTCATATAAATAATGTTATTCATTGTCCTAAATCTGGTCAGGGGAACAAGGAATGCTTTTATGCAGAAAAATATCTAGGTAAATGCTCACCAAATTTATCATGTAAATTTGAAAACAAAAATTTTAACAGATTAACCCTTTTAGTTCTCACCTGTGTTTAAGGTAACCTATAATGCATATAAAACAGCAAATCTACTTAACTTCTTACTAAGACGATGAGTATTGTAGCAAATATCCTAAGGAAAAGAACCCTGCCAGGAATTATATGTCATAGGCTACCTTTCCATTTTTTTCAGCATAGATTGCTAGCTGTAACCTTTTCTAATTATCATTATTAAGGAAGAATGCTTATACAGGGAGAGCTAAGTCATCATTGAGATCAGTTTAAGAAAGCAAGCAAAATGATTATGTCTCTAGGGAAATTTTCTTTTTTTTTTTTTTGACTCTGAAGTGGGTGTTTGTTTTGTTTTTTGGCTTTGTTTGTTTTGGTTTGGGTTTTTTGTTTTGTTTTTGTTGTTTTTGTTTTTTGTGGGTGTTTTTTTGTGTATGTGGGTTTTGGGTTTTTGTTGTTGTTGTTGGTTTGTTTGTGGTACTGGGGTTTGAACTCAGGACCTTGAATATGCTAGGCAAGCGCTTTGCCACTGAGCTACATCCCAGCTCTGCACTAAAAATTCTTTCTCTCCACCCCACTGCACCTAAGGTGGGGGAACCATGAAAAATGACTACAGTACATTTAAAAGGACATGATGATAAGTTATTTAAAAATAGAACATGGGACTGGGGATATAGGTCAGTGGTAGAACTCATTTGTAGAATGCATATTGAGCATGCTTGAGTCCCTGGGTACATTCTCCCAGGCACTGTAAAAAGAAAAAAGGAAAAAAATACACACACACACACACACACACACACACACACTGTATGTGTATTCACACATGTGCAAATTGGGGCTTTGGAGGAGATAAGCAAAAGAAAGGAAAATAGAAGGACCATTTATACTTACTAGAAATCTGGTAATCTAACAGAAACCAATTTTTCCCTGTATTAAGAAGCAGTAAACAGCAGTAAATTATTACTTAAAAGTTCTGGTGAATTTGGTGAGCTTTCCTCCATAAAATAAGGAGACTAAAAAAAAACCATAAATACACACCTCAGTAACTTTATATGCTGCATTATGTAATGACAGTAAAATAACACTGACCATTTGGAGTGTATTGTGTCTTTGCAAATATACATGCACATTAAACTTTTTCATTTTTATAATGTCTTAATAGCAATTATGAGTTTATTTTTTTAAGATTAATTTTTCTATTGTGATGATTATATTTATTGGCAATTTGTGCAACCTTTACATTTTGCTTCAATGTTGGTTTAAGGTACTTTATTTTTATAGATATTTCTAGCTTTCCTCTTTCTTTGTAATATTAGCAGAAATTAAGATGGCGTGTTAATATACCAAACAAACTACTAATTTAGAGTTTGGATTTTTACCAATAAAACCATTAACATTATTTTATAACTTAGACTATTTAACGTTATTTATATAGTGGGCATTAAAGACAGTCTTTAGGTAGATTTCTATGTGTGGAGGGGAAGTGGGGCTTTTAGATCTTATTTCTTTTTTCTTAGTAGTAAACTAACACTAACATGTTGGATTTATTTACCTGTTTGCAGTTTTTGGAAAAGTTGTTGAATAATTCATTGTTTAATTTCTTTTTTTAACTTCGGGTACATTGTTCAGCATTAAGATTATGATATCATTTTTATAGGTCAGGAAAATAAATAGCAGATGATCCTGAAGTCATTAATAATTGACTTTGAAATGGGATTTTTTCCTCCATAATTATATGGAAGATTTATTACTCCTTTCTTTTCCTAGCATACTTTCTTTCCCTGCTTAGTACCGAGAATTTAACCCAGGAGTGCTTTACCACTGAACTATATCCCCAGCTTCTTTTTTTTTTTTTTTATTTTGAGATAGCCTTGCTAAGTTATTAAGGGCCTTGCTATATTGCTGAGGATGGCCTAGAATTTGGAATCCCCTTGTCTGGGCCTCCCCAGTCACTAGGATTATGGGTAGGAGCCTGGCTCCTAGCATACTTGTTTTTTTGTTGTTGTGGGAGGGGATTCCGGGATTGAACTTTGGGGCACTAGACCACTGAGCCACATCCCTAGCCCTATTTTGTATTTTTTATTAGAGACAGAGTCTCACTGAGTTGAGTAGCGCCTCGATAAATTGCTGGGGCTGGCTTTGAACTTGTGATCCTCCTGCCTCCACTCCCAAGCCACTGGGATTACAGGCGTGCACCACCTGCTTCCTAGCATACTTTTAAAGTTGATTCAAACAGTTGTGGTGCCACATGCCTATAATCCCAGCACCTGGGGAGGCTGAGTTAGGAAGACACAAGTTGGAGGCAATTTAGGAAGATTCTGTCTCAAAATTTTTAAAAAGGCTGGATATATCAGTCATCAGTCAGTGGTAAAGCACCCCTGGGTTCAATCTCCAGTCCCCCTCAAAAAAAGTTGATTCAACTCCTGAGTACCAGTTTACATAGCCAGAGAGTGTCACGGATATAACCTGATTCTGTAGAGTATTTCAGCTAATTAAAGTTTTTACTAGTAATGTATGAATGTGAATTAATCAGAAAGCAATGAAAAAATGATTATAGAATATTAATTTCAAGCATATATGGTCACTCCAGATTCCTAGTGAATAAATCAACATTATTTCTATTGGCATATAAATATTTTTAATAAAGTGCATGAGAAGAGTACATTCCCTTAAGAAGGTAAAATATTTTCATTGTATTTTTGCTCTATGAGTTTGCTTGGTAAGGAATTTTTTTTTTTTCTGTAAGAAATTAAAAGATAACTTTTGGGCTAGGGGTGTAGCTCACTGGCAGAACACTTGCCTAACATGCATGAGGCCCTGGTTCCATCCCTAGTACCACCAAAAAAATTTTTAAAAGATAACTTTTATCTCAACCTCTTAAGTTTTAAATTCCAGACTATTGGGGCTCAATGTATGACACTGTACTGTACTCTATTCTATTCTTCCACTGAGAGAGGGAGGGAAATGGGAAAGTTTACTGGAATTATAAATGGGAAAATTTTATTTTTATATTATATAAAATGTTACAGCTTAAGATGAGTCAGCATATCATTTATTTTGTCTTTTTCCCAGTTACATAATTTACTTTATAATATACTACTCTGAGTTATTTCCTTCACCCCCACATCAAGTACTCATTGAAGATTGGGACTCATTATAGGAATTTGTTACTAGTAAGTAAAAACTAAATATGTTTCAAGCAGACATATATTTTTCTGCAAGCATAAGTTGCCCTTTTAAGGATATTGATTGCACTTATAATTTCAATAGTTTTATTTATTACATTTCACATTGTCTTAGGTTGACAGGCGCATAATTTTGGTGGACAAATTACCTCTATTCCTGTATTTTCCCTTTTCCTTCCGCAAGTTCATGGGAACCTGACACACAGAGCTTATTTTAACTGGTTAGCTTCATAAGTCCACACACCTGGCCTCAGTACTGTATAAACAGAGGGAAGTATTGTAAGGCTTGTTTATATTTGAATCTCGCCTCTTCAGAAAGAAGTATTTGTGAAATAACAGGCAATCCAAAAAAAAGAACTGCCATGAAAAGTCTCATGAGTAGAAAACAGATGGGAAAGTTGGTCATTAGAACTTTGCATTTGTTGTATTCTTTCCAGAAATTGACTGTGTGGACATCTGTAACTTTATGTTTGACATTTAAGAGGCTGCAGCAAAAACTAGAGAGGGAAATTAGTTTGATGTTTAGTGTATAAAACTTTCATCTTTACTTCATGACTTTCGGTTGGAAGAACAAACAATCCCTGAATTTAGCTCTTTAATAGTCTTTTCAAACCAAAGAAGGAAAGACTCTTTCTGTAAAAATGTTGCATATGTGATTCTACCTTTCTCTATTATAAGAATCTGTGACAAAAAAAAAAAAAAATCTGTGAAGACAGGGCCTTTGTAAAGAAACAGACTAGTGGGGTTGTGTGAGTATGTAGTGAGGAGGAATAAGGAGATTTCTTTGCTGGAATTCTTGGACAGAAACCTTACAGTTGTTTAATATTTGCCTCACACCCACATATTAATAGAGCGACTCTTGCTATGTGGACCAATAAAAGAGACCTAAGAAGAGCTCTTCTGAACTCTACCTGTGTTAAGTGGTGTCCTAGACCCAGAGCTGCATCTGGTATGGGCAAGTTAGATAAGTCTTAGAAGGTGCTTCTGAATTATTGTGAAGGATTAAATGAAATACTTATCCTCAGGTAGAACTATGGTATCACTCTCAATGTAGCTTCCCACTCTCCTTCTTTCTTTAGAAAACAGCAGTCTGGGCCTTTCCAGACAAGGAAGTCTTACCTAGATAAAAAGTGTTTCTGGCAAAGGGTCTGGGGAAATACTGGTAGGATGTAATGAAGAAGGAATTTGGGGCCACACACAGTGGTGCACGCCTGTAATCTCAGTAGCTTGGGAGACTGAGGTAGGAGGATCGCAAGTTCAAAGGCAGCCTCTGCAAAAGCGAAGCACTAAGCAACTCAGTGAGTCCCTGTCTCTAAATAAAATACAAAATAGGGCTGGGGATGTGGCTCAGTGGTTGAGCATCCCTGAGTTCAATTCTTGGTACTCCAAAAAAAGAAGGAATTTTGGGGTCAACAGTCCCGTCAGGCTAATGGATACAGTTTGGTCCCAGGGAATTAACGAGAGTAAACTTTGGTTTTAGTAGCAACAAACTTGATTTCCAGTGGTAATTAATTGCAGATATCTCCCTGTTTCACAGACCGGGAATGATCTCATGTTATCGATGATGACCCTGCAAATGTGCATGTGTTCTTTTTCAAATTTAAAAACCAGAAATATAGGGGACTGGAAGTACAGCTTAATGGTAAAGCATGTGCTTATTAGCATGTCAGAGGACCTGGGTTCTATCCCAGGATCCAAAAATTAAAAAACACAAAAGTACAAAACCAGGAACAGCAGGCACTAACTGTATTCCACTAGTATATCCTGCCAAGATTCTCTATAAAGTTTTCCAGGAGCTTTCTCATGTTTTAGCCCAGGCTGCAACACCTTCTTTCTCTTTAGGGGAAAAAAAAGAAGAGAAGAAAAAGGATTTAGAGGCAGTTTATGTGGAATTCTACTATAGGTCTTTAAAATACTCTGGGAAGGGGGATCACACGCCAGGAGTTATAACTTCATAGAATGTTTTAGCATTTTTGTTTGTTTCCTGGCACTGGGAATTGAACCCAGGAGTGCTCTACCTCTGAGCTAATTCCTAGTGCTTTTATTTTTTTATTTTGAGACAGGATCTCACAAGGTTGCCCAGGCTGGCCTTGAACTTGGGATCCTTAGCCTCAGCCTCCTGAGTCACTGGGATTGCAGGTGTGTTGGTTTATTTAAGTACCACAATTCTTAGTTGTGATACTATCAGTGTTTTTAATGCCATTTATGAATCATAAAGTTCTTTGTCTCTCCCCTCATATACACTCACATAGACATACACAGTTAAACATAAAAGGGGCAAAATGTAAAACAAAGACATAATAAGAATCATTAACATGTAACCATAGTTAATATAGATAAAAAGAAATTCTAACTCAGTTAAAATTTTAAAAAAAGATTGAAAGTATTAATGCTGCAGGTATTGTCTCTAGCCATATGTTTTTTTTTTTTTTGCTAGCTATAGTGATAATGTGAGAGAATTTATCCAGAATATAATATTTTATAGCAAAGTGATAAAATTATTCTCAATTCTTTTTCAGAACTTGAGGTTGAACCCAGGGGTACTCTTATCACTGAGCTACATCCCTAGCCCTTTTTCTTTTTATTTTGACACAGGGTCTTACCAAATTGTCAAGACTGACCTTGAACTTAGGACCTTCCTGTCTCAGCCTCCCAAGTAGCTGGGATGTCAGGTCTATGCCACTGTGGCAGGCTAGTTTATGCTTTTAATAAATCTTTTCCCAATTCAAACTTTTAAAAGTTCATGACTTTTATTCTGATATATTACTTCTTAAATGTACATGAATTATATTGAATGAATCACTATTTAGCCTATTCATTCCTCTTAATTTGCATATTCTGACTTCAGTTGTAGAGGTACTCAACCCATTTCTTAGTCATGCCTGAGCTGTAAAGGAGAATGCCTGAAGTATTTTCAAAAGCAGAAACATTTAAAAGGTGATAGTTGTGTGCTGGGGGTATAGCTCAGTGGTAGAATTGCTTGCCTAGCACATGTGAAGCCAGGGGTTTAATCTCCAGCACCGCAAAAATTAAAAAATAAATAAAAATAGAATATCACAATTAGGAAAAAAAGCTATGGGGATCTTATGCCTTTGCTTAGAATTTTATCATAGTTCTACCACTGATGTGCTGTGTGCTTTGGCAAGCAATTTCCTTAATCTCATGTGCCTATTTCCCCTGGTAAATGATAGTGATAATACCTGCCCTCACCTACCTCACTAAATTGTTGTGAGTATAAGATGATGTTCGTGAAAATGTTTGGGATCTCCAGAAGAATAGCTTCTCTGAAATTCATAATGATAGAATAGTGTACAAAGGTTACAAATGGTTCCTTTCCAGTTTGCCTCTGTGAAAGTGTCTTTAACATGGATCATTTTATGAAACATATAAGAGAAACATAGGCCTTATCATAGTGTGATGTTCCCTTATAAATGTGTCCTATTCTGTTTCTTCTGTGTCAGATACCCAGCACACAGACTGAATTTTTCTTTGTAATCATCCTTGGCAAAAGCATAGCTTTTCAAAAACCAAATTCCTTATAGTGGTGCTATGGCAGCTGCAATTGCATTTTGAGTTAGAGATGTGGTGAGACCATCAGAGACTCAAATATCAACTTGGCCTGTTGTCTTCAGGCACTTTTGCTACACGGTGACCTCACGGGCTGTTGTAGGACCAGATGGTTTTCCTTTTGTTTCTTGGCAGATTTTCAGTACCTTTCTTTGGAATAGAGGGTCTGTTTTAAGAAAGAAAGTGTGCTAACTTTATTTTTTGCTTTGCAGAATTGAACTTTGCTTTACTCTAAAAATTCCAATCATCACATATCTGTGAAAGTTAAAAATATATATATAGTGAACCATTTTTTCTTTCTGTTAATTTAATTCTTATCACCTATTGGTGATATCAGGTTTCTGATCCAGTTATCCATGGATCATGGGCAGGGCCTTACATTTCAACAGGTTATGCTTTTCTTTGTGGGGAGTGGGATCCTGTTTCTAGGAAATTACAAAGGGCACATCACTGCAGATGTAAGTAATTCCTTCTTGCAAGGGACAAGTTTTTTTTTTTTTTTTTTTTTAAGAAAAAAGGATGCATTTTTGGTACACAGGGTAAGGACACATTTAGCATTTAGGCTTATCTCTGTAGATACAGCCTTCCCTTGCTGCAGGCAGTTGGACTTTTGTAACTCATTGTTAGAAGGTGATATCTGTGATTAGTTTTATAGGACAATGGGAGTTTCAAGTACTGGAGATGAAGAGTTGGGGAGTTTTATGCTTGAAAAATGAACAAAAGTACATCTTCTGCAGTGAGATAGCTAATGTTGATAGATCAGGAATACTATTCAACAGCTTTTGCTGTAGTGAGTAGCTTCAATGTCTCTCTTCAGTATGGATGCATAAAAATATTACTATATGTTCTGAATAAAGATCATTTGTATGGACAGTGTATGGATGCATTTGTGGGTTGTGAAAAAGCAGTGGTGTGTGTATGTACGTATATGAAAATATTTTGTTTAGAACACTATTACTTAAATTTATATGGAAATAATAACATGTTATTTCTTTAGTGCTTGGGAAACTAAAAATGCAATAGGACCATTCATTGTAATCTGCTCACTCTAGAGAGCATTTTTATTATACACCATGCACACACAAACGTACACCCAAAAGCATTACCAACTGCTCTCACTTTAGATAACTACTGCTTTTTTAAAAAACCTTAAATAATGGAGGATGATAGCATTCTTTTTAAAGAGGCTTTTCTGAAGAGTAAAATGTAAATATAGGACATGTGGGGAGGGTGGAGCCACTTGCAGATGGACAAGTAGCCTTTTAAATTTTCTTTTTTAATCATCTTGACCGTGTGTGCCTATTTGTATTGCAGATGTGAACTACTATTTCGGGGGGTCTATAATAGTATGTTTTGAAACTGAATTACTACATAAACTCAGAATAACCTCTTTCTCCATCCACCTTTTTCACACTAAATATTCTTGCCAAATATTTCTACTGATATGAAGGCAAAATGATGGGACTCTCAACCCTCCTTCCTCATCTTCCCTACCTGTTGCAGCTCTGTCTTATGCCTGGCCTAGCCTTATAATTTTCGTTGGCTTTTCATAAGTAAGAACAATTAATTATAATATTTAAAGACTGCATAATTTCAAAATGTTTGTAAGCTGCCTTTTTAGTTGTATGGTTATACAGCACCATCAGTTAAGACCAGGAAGTGAGTCTGCATCTGTAACGTGCTGTGGGGCCAGATGAGGTATGGAATGATCCTAAACTTGCCTACATTTTAAGAGGAATTGGAACTTTTTAGAAGTGGATGAAAAAGCAAGTGTACAATATATACGTAATTACTGTATGATTAGGAAAACCAAATGCTGAATCCTATCACTGTGTACTTGGGGGCCAGGCTATGGATTTGGCTGTCATTTTTACCCTTGAAGATTATACGTAATTATGATAAGAAGACAAATAAAGTTTTTAAACAAAAGTGTTTGTTTTCAGTATTTAAGATTTGGTAGTAAATTTTCTACTTTCAGTTAAACTATCTTCCAAAAAAAATTACTACAAAAAAGTCTTATGGGTGAGACTTGGAGGGTTGAGGAAGCTAATTTTTAAAAAGTTCAGTCACTTGTAATAATTTGTTAAGTAAATAGTCGTGATTCCTTCTGAGCCAAACTGTCACTAAAATGTCCCGTGACAGAACAACTCCTCTTTTTTCTGACATTCTGCATAATGGAAGAATTCTATGTTGTATTTGTTTTTAATCCTTGACTCATAAAAAAAAAAAAACAATGATTTTAGTGTTGCTTAGCTTGAGTTTAAAGTGTAACTTCCACTAACAACTGCAATAAAAAGAAAAGCTTTGCTCCAAACTTGGTATTGTGTGGTCATCATTACAGCTGTTCAGACCTGGGTAAGGGGAACCTGTGTGAGACAATGGAAAGAATTAGGCTTTAAAAGAGTCCTGAAGTCCTGCATTCAAACCTTAACTATATGACATTCTGGGCAAGTTTCTTGATGCTTCTAAATCTCCATTTCTTCCAGTATGAAATAATATAGTAGAGCTGTTGGGCATTAAATGAGACACTACGTGGAAAGTATTTAACAGTGCTGGATATATGGATAGAGCTCAAGTTGTGAAGAGATTCCCCACCAAACTGGGATCAATTCAAGTCATGCAGGTGGTAGGAAACATGGGATCTTGGATCCTGTGGTCATGGACTGGGCCCCAGCCAGACCAGCCAGAGGGACATCCAGGAGCTACAGGAAATAGGAACCTAGCAGGAATCTGAGAAGGAGGCAACTTCCAGCCACAGCAGCTTCTGTGATGACCTCCAGTTCAGGACAGTGCTCTGCAATGGGCAGGAAAGAACTCTGAGGAGATCCCAATTACACAAGTGTCCTACAACACACAGTTCCAGGTAGTGGAACTAACCACCTTGCCCATTCTTCCTGTGGCACCTAGGGGCTGCAGAATGCCAGCGGGACAGGCATTGCAGCAAGGACTACAGGCAGTCAGAGCCACAAAAGCCTCTGGGAAAGGTGTTACTGACATCCAAGAGAAGGTGAAAGGTTTGGACCCTGGTCTGCCATCTAGAGACTGACCATGGGGACCTAGAAGTGATCTCAATCAGACAACATACCGCACAGCTGGCACCCCAGGAAGAATACATCAAACCAGACCTAGTCTGGCCTCCTGCTATGAGGTAGGGCAGAAGACATAAGATAGGTAGAAAAGAGACATAAAGGACCAGAGAGGGGCCAAGAAAGTCCACTTTCCCGTGGATTAAAAGTCCAGATTTAAGGCCACAAACAACACTTATAAATCAATTATTATTGTTTGCATGCACAAATATGTAACAACAAATCCCACCATTATGTACAAAAATAATGCACCAATAAAAAATATGAAAAGAAAAAAATCTAAACTCACCAACTCAAACTCAACGTATCAATGTTCAGATTTTACTTATATTTTTTGCAGTTTACAAAATGCTGATTTCCATTAAAATTTATAAACGTTTAAAAAAACATTTTAAATCAATTATTACACTTTATAAATACACCAATGTAGTACTCTGAGTACTACATTGAGTTTAAAGTGTAACTTCCACTAACAACTGCAATAAAAAGAAAAGCTTTTTCTTTTTATTGCACATAAAGCAGAATACTTTAAAAACAAAGTAGACTCAGGGTGTACGTCAGTGATACAGCACTTGCCTAGCATGAGGCCATTTGATCCCCAGCATCATAAAAAAAGAAACGAGAAAAGCCAGGTGCATGGCACACACCTATAATCCCAGCAACAAGTGGGGAGGCTGAAGCAGGAGGATCACAATTTCGAGGCCAGCCTCGCCAACTCAGCCTCACCCTGTCTCAAAGTAAAAATGAAAAGTGATGGGTGGGGCTGGGGATGTGGCTCAAGCGGTAGCGCGCTCGCCTGGCATGCGTGCGGCCCGGGTTCGATCCTCAGCACCACATACCAAGATGTTGTGTCCGCCGAGAACTAAAAAATAAATATTAAAAAAAAAAAAAATTCTCTCTCTTTCACTCTCTCTCCTCTCTCACTCTCTCTTTAAAAAAAAAAAGAAAGAAAGAAAAGTGATGGGTATATAGCTCAGTGGTAGAGCGCCCCTGGGTTCAGTCTTTAATACACACACACACACACACACACAGAACAAAAGAAACTGTCAGGAGGTAAAAATAATTTAAGAACATTGGACTGGAGATGTAGCTCAGCACATGCTTGAGGCCCAGGATTCAGTCCCCAGCATGGCAAAAAAAAAAGAATAGGTGGACTGGGGTTGTAGCTCAGTGGTAGAACACTTGCCTAGCATAGGTGAGGCACTGGGTTTGATCCTCAGCACCACATTAAAAAATAATAATAATAAAGGTTAAATAATAATAATAATAAGTTTTTTTGTAGTTGTGTTTGGACAGAATGCTTTGTTTATTTTTATGCGTGCTGAGAATCGAACCCAGTACCTCACACATGCTAGGTAAGCACTCTGCCACTGAGCTACAACCCCAGCCCAGGTTAAATTCTTGACGAGGCAAAAAAAAAAAAAAAAAAAAAAAATGGAAAAAGAGGAACCAAGGAACTGGGAGAAGCCTCACAGATTCAGAAGTGGATACATAGCACCGTGTTTTTTTTTGTTTGTTTGTTTTTTGTTTTTTTTTTTTTTTTAAGAGAGTGAGAGAGGGGAGAGAGAGAGAAAGAGAGAGAGAATTTTTAATATTTATTTTTTAGTTCTCGGCGGACACAACATCTTTGTTGGTATGTGGTGCTGAGGATGGAACCTGGGCCTCACGCATGCCAGGCGAGCGCGCTACCGCTTGAGCCACATCCCCAGCCCCCATAGCACCGTGTTATATGCAAGAGAACACCAAGATTTGGGAAACCAGCTCCCAATCTGCATGACTGTAGAATTCCAATGAGATCAATTCTCTGCATTTTTTTATGCTCTACCACTGAGCTACATTCCCCTTTTTTTACTTTGAGACAGTGTCTTGCAGAGTTGTCAAGGCTGGCCTCAAGTTTGTGATCTTCCTGCTTCAGCCTCCCAAGTCACTGGAATTATAGGCGTGTGCCACCCCTCCTCACTTCCTTCTCTTCATGTTATAATTGGAGTTATTGGATTAAAATCAGAAGTCTCAAATTGGCAGCCTAATTCCAGTCTGCAAATAATCCTTGACTGGTGTTCAAAATATTATTATAGTTGCCAACATTTAAAAAACCAGAAGTTCTTATATAAAAATCCAGATTGTGTCTTCTGTTGAAAAATGAACTCTGATAACTCCACAGTGATCCATCAGTATTCCTTCACAGCTGCCATCCAGGAATCTCTGTTTGACTTGGTAGTGGCAAGGTGTGGACGTGCTCCCTGCTGGGGGTTGCTCACAACTTCAAAGTAGTCCAGGCCAGATATGAGAAACTTGTGCCTTCCAAGCCAGGCATGGTGCACCACCTGCAGGCCCAGCTACACTGGAGGCTAAGACAGAAAGATCCCTTGAGCCCAGGAGTTCAAGACCAGCCTGAACAACCTAGTGAGATCTTCCCGCAAAACTAACAAAAACAAAGTGCTGGTAAGGACAGAACATATTGCTGTGCTCAGCCTGATACAATGTCGGGTTCTCAACTGAAACAGACATTTCACTCTAAACACTCCTCAGAACTCAACAGCTTGTAAGGAAAAGATGCCCAGAGCACTACACTTAAGCATCAGAAATGAAGAGGTAATGGGCTGGAGTTGTAGCTCAGTGGTAGAGCACTTGTCTTGCAAGTATGAGGCACTGAGTTCAATCCTAGCACCACATAAAAACAAAAGGCAGTGAGTCAATCTACAACTAGAAAAAAAAAAAAAAAAAGAAATGCAAAGGTAAAACTCAAGGGTGTTCTGGTTACTTGCTCGGGAACAGGATGGCAAGAGGCATATATGTTGAAGTACTTTGCATGGTTTCCTTGTTTCAGCTGTTGGATTATTTGACAAATTCCTCTTGGCTGCTGACACTTGCATATGTTGCCGATTCTTTTAGGAAATTAATTGATCTGGCAATGCCAGGAAGGGCATGATCAATTTTACAATGTTGGGTAAAACATCCTAGGGCCAGCGGTGTAGCTCAGTGGTAGAGTGCTTGCCTATCCTATGCAAGACCCTGGGTTCAGTCCCCAGCCCTGCAAAACCCAAAATAAACAAATGAAAAATCCCATCATAAAAGTTGCTTCTACAGTTCTGCGGTCTGTAAAGGACTTTGCAATGACTTTATAGAACAGAACTTTTCTTGTGTTTTTCTCTATTAAAATATTTCCCTTTATTTTTTTTTTTTTTAAACTCTGAAAGGCACTCTTCTTCTTCTTTTTTTTTTTTTTTTAAGAGAGAGTGAGAGAGGAGAGAGAGAGAGAGAGAGAGAGAGAGAGAGAGAGAATTTTTAATATTTTATTTTTTTAGTTCTCGGCGGACACAACATCTTTGTTGGTATGTGGTGCTGAGGCTCGAACCCTGGCCGCACGCATGCCAGGCGAGCGCGCTACCGCTTGAGCCACATCCCCAGCCCAAATATTTCCCTTTAGGAATGATGTTTAGGTTGAACATTTCTTTATAATTATGAACAAAATAGACATCTGCGGTTTAGGATTATGAACCCTAATGTGATGTCTGATTTTCATCTGCAACACATTTTACTTTTGTTTTTTATTTTTTCAGTTGTAGATGGATACAATACCTTCATTTTATTTATTTATTTCTATGCAGTGCTGAGAATCAAACCCAGTGCCCCATACATGCTAGGCTGCAAGCGCTCCACCAGTGAGATACAGACTCAGTCCCATTAAGATACTTTTTATTAAACAATTTTAGAAATAGCCTAATTCAAAAGTACTTGAAATGGCTAAATGTATAATATTACTCTACTACCATATATCTTGCTAAACAGGATTTGGATATTTGCTGCAAAAAAAAACAAAAATAAAAACAGAATATAGGAACAGTTTTGAGGGAGGATAGAATAAATAAGAACAGGTAGGAAGGAGCCTAAAAGGGAAGGGAAAAAAATGTAAATTTATAGTTCATTTTTACAGTAGTAGGGATTAACCCAGGGCTTGTACTTGCTAGGCAAACACCCTACCACCAGGTTATAGCCTCAGCCCAGAAAACTCTAATTTTAAATCTGGAACTTCTATTGAACACACTCACCTTTAACCCCCAAGCCTGTTTTCCTCCAACCCTGAAGTCTTAAGGGAAAAAAAAAAACTTGAAAGTATTGAGTCTAGATGATTAATGCCTGCATACATTGCTTACAAAACATATTTTCTTTAGACTAAATAAAGCAAAGGGAAATTGTGTTGGAGACTTACGTATGATATGGATCTATTTCAAACATTTAGCTAGAGATCCTGAAAAATCCAGACACCGAGATCCATCCTTTGTTCCATGATTGAGAGTTTACAAAGTTGCTTTAAAAAAAAAAAAAAAGCCCAAGACCCCAAAATCATATATCACATGCTGCACTCCTCCCTTTGAGTATGTATCCTGCTCTATTGCTGGCTTTCCTGAATAAATCTCCTCGATTTCCTAAATAAATCTGGGTACCTCTTTTTTTGTGTGTGTGGGAGGGTGGTATGGGAATTGAACTCAGGGGCAATGGACCACTAATCCACATCCTCAGTCCTATTTTATATTTTATTTAGAAACAGGGTCTCAGTTGCTTATTGCCTCACTTTTGCTGAGGCTGACTTTGAACTCACTATCCTCCTGCCTCAGTCTCCCTAACGGCTGAGATTATAGGCATGCGTCACCACACCCAGCTGTGAGCCTCTTTTGATGTGTCCTGAAATTCCTTTTAGTGGTATAAGTCAAGAACCTGCCAAGATGCCAGGCATGGTGGTGCACATCTGTAATCCCAGTGGCTCAGAAGGCTGAGGCAGAAAGATTGCAAGTTTGGGGTCAGTCTGCATAATTTAGTGAGACCCAATCTCAAAAATTAAGAACTGGGGATGTAACTCAGTGTATTACAGAAGAAAAAAAAAATCTGCCAGGGTCAAATTGAGATCCCCTTTTTCCTTCTGAGAAAGGAATCTCTTCAGACCCCTATCTGGTGACAGATGCTGTACCAGACAGAATTTCAGTAAGCACCATTTTTCACATTGTTTTCACTTGCTGTTTGTATGTGTATGGGGTGGGGTACTGAGGATGGAACCCAGGGGTACTATACAAGGGACTGACATCCCTAGACCTTTTTAATTTTTATTTTAAAACAGAGTTTCACTAAGTTGCCCAAAACTGGCCTTGAACTTGCAATCCTCTTGCCTCAGCTTCCTGAGGAGCTGGGAGTACATGCATGTACCATGAGCCCAGTTTTACCTGTATTTTATACAAATGTAGAATTAAGATTATATAACCATCTTTATAATTTTTTTCTAATTTATTTGTGCTTTTATAAAAAATTAGATTATAAAATTTTGCCATCTGTGGTATCCCTTTGAATAGTTAAAAAAAAAAAAAAAACATATATAGGGCTGGGGATGTGGCTCAAGCGGTAGGCGCTCGCCTGGCATGCGTGCGGCCCGGGTTCGATCCTCAGCGCCACATACAAACAAAGACGTTGTGTCCGCCAACTAAAAAATAAATATTAAAAATTCTCTCTCTCGCCCTCTCCTCTCTCTCCTCTCTCACTCTCTCTTTAAAAAAAAAAATTCTCTCAAAAAAAATACATATTAACAGATGTTAGCTAAATCATTAATAAAAATTATGACTGGGGCTGGGGATATAGCTCAGTTGGTAGAGTGCTTACCTCACATGTACAAGGCCCTGTGTTCAATCCCCACCACCACAAAAAAAAAAAAATTATTATTACTATTGTCTCATTGGGGCCCCTTTTTTTAAATATATTTTTTAGTTGTAGGTGGACAATTCCTCTATTTTATTTTTATGTGGTGCTGAGGTTCAAAACCAGTGCCTCATGTGTGCTAGGCGAGCACCCTACCACTGAGCCACAACCCCAGCCCCAAGCAGCTAATACTTGTAATTCCAGCAACTTGGGAGGCTGAGGCAGGAGGATCACAAGTTTGAAGCCAGCCTCAGCAACTTAGCAAGACCCAGTCTCAAATGATAAAGAACAAAAGGGTAGGGATAACAAAAAAGAACAAATAGAATTTCTTTTAAAGAAAGAAAAAAAGAAGGGTAGGGGACTTGTGGGGATGTAACTCAAAGGTGGAACATCCTTGGGTCCCTTGGTACTGCAAAAAAAAGAAACGGTTTACATCATTTTTCTTTTTCACTTCTCAAATTTCTTGCTTCATAGTCAATGTTTCTGGGATCCTCCATAACACTTATGAAAGCTATCTGGGGATATAAAAGCTAGGGATATAAAGCTAGGGATATAGCTCAGTTGGTCGAGTGCTTGCCTCACATGAGACAAAGCAATGGGTTCAATTCCCAGTAATACACACAAAAAAAAAAAAAAGAAAGAAAAGAAAGAAAGAAAAGAAAGAAAGAATGCTGTTTGGATGCTCAGGTTCCGCAAATCTAAAGAGTGAAGGTAACCCACTGAGGAAGCTACAAGAAGACATAAGCCAGTCATGCATACTCTTTTCTTCTGAGATGTTCATTAACAGACCTGGCAGCTTTATCTAAAAGCACCATTCCCAGGACAAGGCACATATTGAACAGAAGAATAATATATATTTCTGCTGCACATGAAGAGGGGGTAATGCTGTTCGTTCATATAATGTGTATGTCCTGTGCAAGGTTTCCCTAGGGCATATGGTGCCCCTTCTATACTATAGGAGTCCACACAATCACAAAACAGTCTTGAAACTGCCCACAAGTTTTTGCAAAAAATAAACCCCCTACTCTGGTTCAATAAATACATAAGTCAACCAGTGAGAGCTAAAAGCATTCCCACATGAAGAAAGGGTGTGTTCTTCTGACGACCTCTAGGCTACCCCGCCAGGCTTCTGCTCAGCTGATATTTCTTTCTTTCAAATGATAAATGTCATCTGGTGTAAATTTCCTGTCAGCAATAGAAAGAGAAGAGTTTTGAGTCTGACATCACTTGGAGCTTTCATCACCCGCTCCGTAGCAAAAAAAAGACCTTCCCGGTAAACGCACTAGGGCCATTGCCAAGAATTCGCAAAAATCGTCAGAAATTCTTCAGCAGCACATTTACACGCTGCAGCATGGTTTAAACTTACTGAAAGTACTAAATATCACAAGGACAAAGCAATTTCTCCGTATTTCTAACACGAAATACTGAAACACAGTGCCTTTTTGGTTATGGTTGTGCTGTACTGGGGCTTGAACCGTGGGCTCTGCCTGGGCTAGTCAAGTGCCCTGCCACTAAGCAACATCTCCAGCCCACTTCATTTTATTTCATTTGAGTCTTGCTAAATTGCTCAGGCCGACCGTTAGCTTGCATCCTCCTGCCTCAACTTCCAGAGTGGCTGGGATTACAGGCGTATGCCATCACACCCCCAACGTTTATTTTTTTCTACGCACTGCATTTTTCATCTTGTCGATACGTAAGATTGATCAAAATTAAAATGTTCCGTTCCTAAATCACGCCGCTGCGCCGTCCAGCGCCCCCAGTCTCCTGCATCCGCGCCCCGACTCCCAGCCGTTTTGCTCCCAACTGGGGGCCGCCGGCGCTCCGCTCGGTGGTTGCCTAGCAACCGGAGGCCAAACAAAGGAGAAGCTCGGAGAGGGGGTTTCTGGGCGAGCAGGGAAAGGAGGTGAGAGACTGGGCGAGAGCCGGCAGCGGGGCACACACGGAGGCCCAGCCACCCACTTCTTCCCCAAAGAGCCAGGGTATTCATTGAAACCCCAAATGAGGATCCTGTGCAGGGCAGGGTTCGGCTGGGCACCAAACTCCGACCCCAGCTCCTCCCACCCGCCCCTCCTCCTCCGACCCAGGGCAGCGGCAGCGAGCCAGGCACCTGGCCCAGAGGGTTGGAGCGCCCCCCACCCCTTGACGGGTGCCAACTTCGGTGCGCCCTGGAAAACTGGGCTCCTTCTCCTAGTCCGCCCCCAACCCCACCCCGGCCTGGCCCGCAGCCGCGGAAGAAATAAAAGAAAGCTCAGAGGGAGGGTTGCTGGAAGTAGGGGTGGAAACTGGATTAGGGGCTGTTTTCCTGCCAGCCCTCTTCCCCTTAGGCACTTGCCCCCCCCCAACACACACACACACACACACACACACACACACACACACACACACACCAGGGACTCCTTTCTCTCCTTTCACCTGCTCAGGAATTGCAGGTCCAGGGCCTAGGATCTGGGGGTGGAGGGGTGGAGGGAACCTAATAGAAGTTAAGCTCAGCGGGGACTGTCCCCCAGTAGGCTTCCTGTAGAAAGGGGCTCAGAAGAAAATAGGAGCATGGCCCTTGGAGCAGGCAACTGAGCCATTCCACTGACGTCTCCTGCACCTTGCTTTTCCCAACACAGGTGGTGTGTCTTGGAACAGGTCGGGGGTTTGGGACTCACCACCCCGCACCATGGCCACATTCAGTGTCAAGCCAAGTCAGCGCTTCCAGCTGCCGGACTGGCAAACTAATAGCTACTTGCTGTCCACCAATGCGGAGCGGCAGCGAGATGCTTCCCATCAGATCCGTCAGGAGGCCCGGATCCTCCGCAATGAGACGAACAACCAGGTGAAAGCCCCAGCTGGGTACCCCGCCCCCAACCACTATGCCATTGAGCTACATTTGCAGACCTTTTCATTTTTTATTTTGAAACAAGTTCTCATTAAATTGCCTAGGCTGACTTTAAACTTGTGATCCTCCTGCCTCAGCCTCCCCAAGTCTCTGGGGTTACAGGCATGCACTGATATCTTCTTTATCTTGCTCTCTGTCTTCCAGACTATTTGGGATGAACATGACAACAGAACTCGACTGGCAGAGAGGATTGATACTGTCAACCGGTGGAAAGAGATGCTGGACAAGTTGCTGACTGACTTAGATGCTGAGATTGACACCCTGACACAGGCAGGGGATCAGGGCTGGGTACCAGGACACTCTGCTGCAAAGATCTCCCCTCCTTCCCACTTCTGGGTCTGGAAACCCTTGATGGGCGCATGGATGGCATGGTCATCTGAGTCACTCAGAGTTCTCTGTTAAAAGTGGGGATAAGAGCTGCCTCCCAATGCATGACTCCTCCAACCTCCTGAACCCCCTCTTTTCTAGATGAAGGAATTAGCAGAGCAAAATCTGCAGGCCAAGAACCTACCAATGGATGTGGCCATTGAATGCCTGACCCTTCGGGAGAGTCGGCGAGACATTGACTTTGTGAGGGATCCTGTGGAGACTGAGCTGCGAAAAGAGGTGGAGGTCATTGAGGCCACCAAGAAGGCATTGCAACAGAAGATCAACCAGGCCTTCGAGCAACTCTGGTGAGGCAGAGACTGTCATCTGTATGTTCACATGCACTTGAAGGCTTCCGTGAATGTGGAGCACAGGTTTGGGGGTTCATAAGTAACTGGCTCCCATTCATCCCCTTGTCCCTCCTGTGCTTGTCAACTAGTTGATTGTGGCACTTTCCCCGCTGCCTGGATACAGTCTCAGAATACTTGTCAAGAACCTGCTCTAGACAATCATTCTAATTCATGCAGAAGCAGGGGAGCTGAAGCCCATTTCCCAGCACCCTAAGTACCTTATTGTCGTGTTCCTGGTGACAAAAACACTCAGGGTCACTCCAGGGGAACTGGGCTGCACAAAATACCCACACAAGAGACAGAGATACCTTTTTCTTTGGAGGTCCTGTGACGGCTCCTTTGACCTTAAGGGTCTACAGAAAGAGAGAGCCAGCAAGCGCTGACCCTTTTATTGAAGAGAAGCCATTCAAATGAGGCAAGGGGTCAAGTTTCAGGGGACTGAGTCTAGCTTCATGATGTCTGCTGTCAGCAGATTGACCGACCTCTAGGAAGGCCACACCCAAAGGCAGAGCAAGAGAGGGGGACACACAAAGGGCGTTGCCAAAGAACATTCTATCCCAAACAGGGCAAAGAAGTAGTATCACAAAGGAACAGGTGAGCGTAGCTCGATCCATGGGGCTGCAGGAAGGCATGCCTATGCATGAAGATACATTCTGCTACCTCGAGGATCAGGGCAGTGTCCAGGCCACTAAAAAGTGACCAGGGAAGGAAAATGCTAGTCATTCAGCGTGATGGCCTCCCACACCTTATCATATGTATGCATGAGGCTTTGTGAGTGCAGCCACATACAATGCACCCCATGGGTGTGTGTACACACTTGGGTGTCACTGTTCTGTCTGTGGGAGGCTCATCCAGCTGTGCTGGTCTTTAATCTCAGCTGCAGCAGCAGCTCCACTGTCTTCTGCCATGCACAGTCATCTCAGCCTCCCCATCCTTCAGTGTCGAGGTACAATGAGAGCTGCATGTGGGGCCTTGGGAGGCTCCTGATGGAGTCTGCTCTGTGTCCAGCCTCCTGCAGGAAGTCCAACAGCAGCTCAATCTTGACCATCGGGGCAAAATGGAGACGCTGGAGATCGACAGAGGCTGTCTCTCTCTCAACATAAAGGCCCCAAACATCTCTCTGAAAATTAATCCTGCACGTGTCCCCAAGGGGTAAGAAGTGTGTTTCCATCAGTGCTCGCCCCCCCCATTTATAGGATGCACACTGCAACATTATTATTTCCTGTCACCTGCAGCTCCACCACCCTCCAGCAATGGGATGACTTCAGTCAGTTCAACAAGAACCGAGCAGAGGCTGAGATGAAATCAGCTACGGAGCTGAGGGAGGCCATCGCCCTAACTATTGCGGAGGTGAGTGAGCCCCCACACATGCTGCTGCTCCACAGCCAACAGATGGAATCAGTGTGCCCTCAGCCTGTACTTTCTGTTGCCTGTTGACCACATGGCACCCCTCCCCTCACTTAAGCAGCAAGAACTTGAGCTTCTGTGCCCTACCCTTGCATGGTATACTTCCTGTCCTGCAGACCAACAATGAACTTGAAGCCCAAAGGGTTGCAACAGAATTTGCCTTTCGGAAACGGCTGCAGGAAATAGAGAAAGTGTACAGCGAACTTAAGTGGCAAGAAAAGAACGTGAGTCTTCACCGGGGCCTGGCCTCCTACTATGGGGCAAGGAGCCAGACTCCCTGCCAGGAAACCCTGGACTGGGTGATCAGCATGAGTTCCACTGGTGAAGACCAGTCACTCTTTCCCCACAGACTTTGGAGGAGATTGCTGAGCTGCAAGAGGACATCCGGCGCCTGGAGGAGGATCTGCGCAGAAAGATTCTAAACCTGAAGTTGGTCCACACCCGGCTGGAGTCCAGAACCTACAGGCCCAATGTGGAACTCTGTAGGGACCAGGTTCGAGGGCATAGCCCCCCTTGCTGAAGTTTGCTCAGGATCACCCCCAGCATATATTCCTGTGGAGCAAGGGTGCTGGCCTAGGGCAGCCCTTAGGTCATAGGCTGAAGGACAGCATGGCTAACCTGGAACTCACATGATGCCCCTCTGCCTCCAGGCACAGTATGGCCTCACTGATGAGATTCACCAGTTAGAGGCAACCATCCATGCCTTGAAGCAGAAGCTGGCACAAACACAGTAAGTTTGGGAAGTGGGCAAGAGGTATGGGGAGAGACTGAGAGTGCCCATGGGTGGGGGCCTCTTGATACCTGCTGGTTCCCCTGGACTGTAAGCTGGTGGGTGTTGTCCTGGCCTCCCAGCCTCATGCAGGAGTGGTGGGTTGTTGATACTTCCTCCCCAGGGATGCTCTGGATGCTCTGAACAAGCACCTGGCCCGGCTGCAGGCTGACATTGCTTGCAAGGCTAACTCCATGCTGCTGGACACCAAGTGCCTGGACACGAGACGCAAGCTTACTGTGCCTGCTGAGAAGTTTGTACCTGAGGTGGACACCTTTAACCGCACCACAAACCGCACCCTGAGTCCACTCAAAACCTGCCATTTGGAGTTGGCATAGTATAGACGGAGTGGGGGGTAGGAGTTTGATGGGAAATGGGTGGGGGAAGAGAATGAGACCTAATAAATATGTAGGCTCTCAAGTCAGTTCATTCTCTGCTACTCCTGCATGCAGACAGAAAGTGAAAGGGTTCTTTTTTTAAAATGTTTTTTTTTTAGTTGTAGATGCACAAATACCTTTATTTTGTTTATTTTTATGTGGTGCTGAGGGTGGAACCCAGGGCCCCACATGTGCTAGGCAAGCGCTCTACTGCTGAGCCACAACCCCAGCGCTCCCACCCACAAAGGTTTCTTGACCCTCCTCTGTGTGGAGGAGCAAAGATGCAAACATCAGCTCCTCAAATTCCACATTCTAAATCCAACTCCTTCCTTTTCAGGGAAAATCTCTCAACACCCCCATGGGCTCTAGCAGCTGGCCCCAACCCAGTTCTGCCCTAGTTGGAACCTTGCATACTTTTTTTTTTAAGTTGTTGATAGATCTTTATTTTATTTATTTATCTAGGTGTAGATGGACACAATACCTTTATTTTATTTTATTTTTTTATGTGGTGCGGGGATTGAACCCAGTGCTTCATACATGCTAGGCAAGCACTCTACCACTAAGCCACAACCCCGGCCCCTATTTTATTTATCTATATGCTGTGCTGACACTCAAACTCAGTGCCTCACACATGCCAGGCAAATGCCGCTGAGCGCCAGCCCCAGCCCCATCCCTTGCATATTAGCCTTTTGATGCCCAGGGGAGCGCCGAGGAGGCTAGGATCACAGCAGGAGGGCATGGAGGACCGGGTGGGCCAAGAGCTAGGGCTGCCCGGAGAGGGCCGGAAGCAGGGGTGCCCGCCCATGGGAGGTAGTGTCCTGGAGCGACTTGATGGTCTGGCTCAGTACCTGCCCCTCGGAGACCCTGTAGTGGCCGTCCCGCCCCACTGTGAGGCCATTAACAAGTACGGAGAATATCGGGCACCAAAGCGAAGCTGGCGGAGACGGAGACTGCGCGGTGCTGAAACTCTGACCGCTAGGTGGCGCTGTGGATGAGGGCGACACGGAGGCTCCAGTCCACCAGGGGGCGCTGTGAGCCACGGAGATAGAAGGACGCGGCGGCGGCGGCGGCAGCACCGGAAGTAGCGACTGTCCTGCGCGCGGATGGCGGCGGCGGCGGCGGCGGCGGCGGCGGCGGCAGCAATGGCAGCGGCGGGCAGCGGCGGCGCCGGTGCTGCCCGTTCCCTCTCGCGCTTCCGAGGCTGCCTGGCTGGCGCGCTGCTCGGGGACTGCGTGGGCGCCATCTACGAGGCGCAGGATACAGTCAGCCTGCCGTCGGTGCTGCGTCACGTGCAGAGCCTGGAGCCGGAGCCCGGCTCGCCTGGGAGCGCGCGGACAGGTGGGCGGGGCGGGCTCTTGGGGTCTCTGCCGGCCGGCGGGGGCACTCGGGAATGGGCGGACTGCGACTCCCTGATGTGCGCTAAGACCAGACTGCTCAGGCGGTGGGCCAGACTCTATGGCTCGCAGACACCTGGAGCTCCGGTGCCCTGTACCCGCTCCGCCTTTCTGTCCCCAGTTCCGTGGTGCGAGCCTTGCCTGGCGTCGCGCTCCTGCACCGCGCCTCGTCCGGTGCTTCCAGTCAGCGCTTTCCACCAGTACGCCTCAGCCCCGCGCCTCTCAAGCCTCCGCCACCTAAAATCTTAGAAGAGAGCCACATTCCTCAGTGTGGCCCTCTGGCCCGCCCTCGCCTGTCTGTCTAAGAGTCTTGGCCTGGCTTCCTTGGGTCCGCTCACCCGTGCTTCCCCCGCGCAGGCATTTGTTGGGTGTGCTCTGCTCCTCCCTAAAAAGCTCTCTCTCCTTCCTTTCTCCGTCACCTGTGTTGTCGACCAGTGACCCTGGTTCCCAGCCCAGGTGTCAGGTCTGAGGTCGAGCGCAGGATGCGGTTCTTCTTGAAGAGCAGGTGGGATTAGAAGGGAAAAGGGCTGCCCTCAGAACCCTGGGGAACACCCATGTGTGACAGGCAGGTAGAGGGGGGGGGGAGTTAGGGAAGGAAACAGCAGGAGATTGGAGAAGCAGCAGGAGTGTGTCAGAAAACCTGAGAACAGAATTAAAAGATGAAGACACTCGTCATGGTGTCCAGAGAAGTGAAGTAGGGGGAAGTCTGGACTTAAAAGTGCATTTCCTGTGGGTTAAAGAGGAAAAGGGGGCAGAAAGTAGTATGGGTAGGTGTGAAGGAGAGGAGATGAGCTGTAATTAAGGTGAAGACATGATGGAGAAAGGGGCTTTTATTTCGTCTTCGGTTTAATGTTAAGATGAGGAACAAGCATGTTTTCGGGTTAGAGGTGTTTTAGGACCCTTTGAATACAAGTGACAGAAAACCCAATTAAAATAATCTAAGCAAAAAGGGAGTATATTGGCTGACATAACTGAGAAGTCCAGAGAGGTAGGTCTGCCCTCGAGCAGAGCTGGATCCAGGGATTCAAACTGGCACCTCCAGGCTCAGTTCTTCTCCAACATCCAGATGAGCTTTCTTTGGGTGAGTCCACTCTCTGCAGTCTTCCCACTGGGATGGCCCCCAGCAGCTCCAGCAAGGAATTTCTCTTTGCTACAGCCCTCTGAAAGTCCCAAATTGAGTCTCATGGCCTAGCTGCCAACCTGCACCCATCCCTAAACAAGGGATGGCATGTGCTTTTTGATTAGGCTGGAGGTGGGGTCAGCTCCTCGCCTGAGTCCCATGGCTGAGAGTGGAGAAAAGTGGTTTCCTAGGGAAGAGCAGGGTGTAGTGACCAATGAGAGAATAAATGTGGTTCCACCTCAGAGGAGAGGTTGAAGAGATGAAAGAAAGGCACAAAAGAAGAGCAAGGCCCCTGAGAAAATGGACTGGGGTGGACTTCACCTTGGACTGGGAGACAGACTTCCTCAGAGGGGAGTCTAGAAAGTGCAGCTGTGGGTCAGGTAACTGCTAGCCACTCTTCTGGTGAAGTAGAAGGTAAGGGTTACCTAAGGGGGAGAGGGTTTGGGCTTGGGATATGCTGAGGGGGTAGACTAGGAATACATGGAGTGGGAGGGGGGCTTACTGGGGAGTCCACTTCATTCTCTGTAATTGTCTCTTCTTAGGTAAGGCCAAAGCCCTGTGCCTCCCAAGCTAAGTGTGCCATGTTAGAAGTGCCAAGCAACCCTCACAGGCAGCCTGCAGGAAAGTAGATGGGGCAGGATGGAGGGAGGGGAGTGGCCCCAGCTGGGAAGGACTTGAACCAAGCGCCAGGCAAGGGAGCCATGGGATAGAAGGTATGCCAGAAGGAAGGCATCAGGCTGGGAAGGGCTTTGGCACAAACAATAAATTGGGACTTCATTGTGAAGACAACAGAGCCATTATGAGCAAGAGAGTAGGAGGAAGGTGGTGGTCTACTTTTGGGCTGAACTCTGGCTGCAATTTAGGTTGCATTGAAGAGTGGGAGACATAGGGGAGAATTTAGGGTCTCTGTGTGCAGCCCAAGCAGATCATATCAAAAAGAACTGCAGTGATGGCAGACAGAAGGGAGCAGAAGGTTTCTTTCAGAAATCAGCAGGATGTGACTGACTTGGAATAAAGAAATGCTGAAAGTCCCAAAGTTGAAATCCTGAGCCTCCCTAGAGCCCAGGAAACTGAAGGGGAGAGGCTGATGTAAGGTCAGGGTTGATGTGCTACCTTATGAGGAATAAGCAGGAGACTTTCACCCCAGAGTGTGCAGCTTGTTCTCACCGTTCACTCTCCCCACAGAAACCTTGTACTACACTGATGACACAGCCATGGCCAGGGCCCTTGTGCAGTCCCTGCTGGCCAAGGAGGCCTTTGATGAGGTGGACATGGCTCACAGGTGAGGGGGATGGTCCTGGGGTGAACAAACCACATGGGCAGAGTCACTACGTCCGGAGAGAGCAGTGAGGTCTGTGTGTGCTTAGGACATACACCTCAACAGGACCTGTTTCTTGGGCCGACACAACTTCCCAACCTGAAAATACCCCCACTGCTAGTACAGCCTTGTGCCTCTGTTTCCAAACCAGCCTGGACTTTTCACAGCCCTGAGGCATCCTAGAAACCCCAGTTCTGCTTCCCTTCACCCCCACTAGGTTTGCCCAGGAGTACAAGAAAGACCCTGACAGAGGTTATGGGGCCGGAGTGATCACCGTCTTCAAGAAGCTTCTGAGCCCCAAGTGCTGCGATGTCTATGAGCCTGCCCGGGCCCAGTTCAATGGGAAAGGCTCCTACGGCAATGGAGGTGCTATGCGGGTAGCAGGCATCCCTCTGGCTTATAGCAGTGTCCAGGATGTGCAGAAGGTATTGGGGGCAGGCTGGCACCTGGGCTCCCCTTCCTCATCCGCAGCATGTGTGTGACAACAGCCCCCCTCTCCCTAGTTTGCCCGGCTCTCAGCGCAGCTGACCCACGCCTCCTCCCTGGGTTACAATGGCGCAGTCCTGCAGGCTCTGGCTGTGCACCTGGCTCTGCAGGGTGAGTCCTCCAGTGAGCACTTCCTCGAGCAGCTCCTGGGCCACATGGAGGAGCTGGAAGGGGACGCCCAAGCCGTCCTGGATGCCAGGGAGTGAGTACGGGTTGGAGGCAGGGCTGAGGTGTGTCTGAGCATGCACATGGCAGGGATTGGGGAGCCTTTGGGATGGCTGCAAAGCCAAACCTGCCTTCTTTCATTTCAGACTTTAGGGAAAGGTGAGAAGAAGCCCCTTTGCCTTGACTGTTTTCAGGGCTCCCGGGATCCCAGAGAACAAAATGACCCACTCACACCGGGCCCCCTCCCACTCCTTGTCAGGGACCTGTGCTGAGTTGGAGCCTGATACACCCCTCCCTACTCACACAGGGTCCTCCCCCCGCCCAGTGTCTCCACCCTGCTGGTTCTGAAATCCTTAAAACCTTTCCGTGAACCCACAGGTTGGGTATGGAGGAGCATCCATACTCCAGCCGACTGAAGAAGGTTGGAGAGCTTCTAGACCAGGATTCTGTGACCCGAGAGGAAGTGGTGTCCGAGCTAGGTGCGTGGACCCTGGTGTCAATTGGTTCCCCCATACCTGTCATTCTTTATGGCCAGTGGGGCTCAGGGCCCAGAGGGAGGGGGCATGGAGTTGGGCTTCCTGTTATATTATAACCCTAGGCTGCTGTGACAGCCAGAGCTACTCTCTGTAGGATCCCTAGCAGGGTTGTGAGCACAGCACTGCCTTGCTCTAGACCTAAAGCACCTTCAGTGTCCTGAAGTAGATCTGTGTCCCCAGAAGTGGCAGCTAGTTGCCAGTTTTTACAGCTAATGTGATAATGGATATTGTTTATCTAGCACTGTCACTGTTTAGTAGGCACAATGTAGAGTGCTTGATAGACAGGACCTCACTTCACCCCCCCAGTAGTCCTATGAGAGGGTGACACCTTTAGTCACTACACTGAGGGGTCAAATCCAAGAGCAGGAATCTTGGTGGTCAGGTAACTTTCCTAATCACCAGGTAGTTCTTGGAAGGCAGGGTTTTAATCCAAGTCATCTGACCCTAGAGTCTGTGATCTTGATCACAGCCCTCCTTGGAGCTCAGGGTGTTGACTTGTGACAAATGGCTGGAAGTTTGGTGGCAGGAGCAAGTCAAGTTCTGTGATCTGACTTCCTGCAGGGAATGGCATTGCTGCCTTTGAATCTGTGCCCACTGCTATCTACTGTTTCCTTCGCTGCATGGAGCCTGACCCCGAGATCCCCTCTGCTTTCAATAACCTCCAAAGGACTCTCATCTATTCCATCTCACTTGGTGGGGACACAGACACCATTGCCACCATGGCTGGCGCCATTGCTGGTGCTTACTATGGGATGGATCAGGTGCCAGAGAGCTGGCAGCAAAGTTGTGAGGGTTATGAGGAGACTGACGTCCTGGCCCAGAGCCTGCACCGAGTCTTCCAGAAGAGTCTGTAAAGGCCACAGCTGCTGGGGCTCTGCCGTGTCCAGCAGGACCAACTCTAGCTCAGATTGGAAACCAGAGGCCCTTCAGCTGGCTCTCCTGCTTCAGTCTCCCTGCAGTATGGACCGAGTGCACCTTTGGGGGAGGTCACAGGAACAAGAAGCAAGGGATTGATGCTTTCTTGGAAGTCAGGGTTCTGGCTTGCTGCAAGCCATAGGGCACCCCTGGGGTCCTCAGATATGAGGGACCAAGACAGGTTTTTATTTTGGAGGGTGTTTTTGGCACTTTCCATTTTTATCTAGAACATGGGACTTGGGGAGGTGGAAATGATCTGCAGTAGCATCATTTCTATCTGTTGGGTTTTAGCCAATTTCAGACATCCTGCCCTTGACTGGGCAGAGCCCCCCAGTAGGTCATTTGGATCAAGGGAGACACCTGCTTCCAGTTGGTCTGTGTCCACACCTGGTGTTTGGCTGTCACGGGGCTTGTTAACAGCTTCCAGTGGAAGTCATGCAATAAACAGTTTTTAGCAAATCCCAACAGTTTCCTATGACTCTTGGTGACCTGACCTCAAGCCTTGTGCTTCTCTGTTGGCTGTACTCTTCTAAGGAATGCGACCCCAAGGCAATGAGATGCTTGCTATGTTGTCAGGCATGATGCCACTTCTTGCAGCTAGCCTCACTGTTGTGTTAGGAAAGGCAGAGCAGTCATAGTTTGGTGGCTTTTCCTGTTAGAATTTACTCAGAGTAGCCCTGGCAGATGGGCCAAGTGTTTTGCCAGAGACAGTGGGCAGGAACAAGCCAGATTTTCCTGCTGTCTTGTCCCCAAACAAGACCCAGACTCAGTTGGGCCAGGAATGGGAGCAGAGGGCACCTGTCACCAGACTGCCAAGCTTTGAGTGGAGGGTGCATCATCCCAGGTGACCTATGTGGACTGAGTGCTGTATATCTCCTTAGGGCCTGGCCAGTGGCCTTGTCCCACCAGGAAGTTTTGCACAGCATCCATTTTAAAGAAAGGACAATTAAAAGACACCACTCCTAAAACTGTGGGGATGTTCTCTGAGCATCCTTCCAGGCTTGGTGGTGTGCCTCTCCATAGCTGGCTGAGCTCTTGGGACTGTCGTGCTGGTCTGTTTTCAGCCAAAATGGGGTTCTGTTAGGCTGAAGCATACCACAGGACTTCTCAGGGCATGGATTTTTTCAGTTCCTAGAGCCAGAAAGAGATGAACATGCTGTTGCTGAGCCTGGCAGGTTGTGAACAGGTGCCTTCTCCCCAGGACAGAACCCCAGCCCTGTCTTTGGCATTGACCTGGCACAAGCCCCACCTTCAGGAGCAAAGACTCATAATCTTTCATTCATAATTTGTATCAGATGTTGAAACTTGGCCCTTGGGATCCTGAGCTAGTTGTCATGCTCCACTGCCCCTGAGCATTTGCAGGAATGTTCCAGTGAAGTTCAATCTGTTTCCCTGAGGTTTAGCCATTGCTCTCCTTGGGCATTTTCCTGGTGCAGAGCCTCAGCAGCATAGGATCGATCATCCAGCATTTCTGATGTGACAGAATCGCAGGTTGGGGAGCTGGTGAGGAATGCACACTCCTTGAGGGCCCAGAGAAAACCCTGATGCCTTCCCAGACACCTCTGCACCAATGCCAAGTTCAGCAGAGTGCCGTTTTGTACAATGGGTTTTATTGAGGTTGTGTCAATACAGTCAATACTGTTGTTTTTCTTTTCAAAAAGAAGTCCCATTTTCTTTGATTCCCCAGTGCATTTTTCCCAAATCTGTGACACAGAGCACATGATAAGTAGAGAACTAAACTTCCTATACCAGGTTAGAAATGAAATTACTAGTTGAAAACATTTAAACCTAATCTTAAAAAAAAAAATTAAGAATCTGAACATAAAAATGCACAAGGTAATGTAGTTTTCAGTTAAAACCTGACTTGTTTATCAAAGCCAGTCAGTTAAGTGGACACCTGTATCTCAAATCCCATAAATATTTCAGAAATGTCAGCCACCCTTCCCTAAAGGCTTCAGGAATGAGATTTGGCAGAAGTACAACTCTGAAACTGCTGTTTGGGTTTTTGTTTTGGTTCCCATGGAACTTGGTTCCCTGGGCTGCCAATTGAAGCTGATCAATTTCTGCCAATCAGATCCCAACATCAAATTATAGTGGCTTTGACCCAGGAAAGGAGGTCGCACAAAGGACCCTCCCAGGTTTGCTTTGAGACTCTTCTCTTGGCTGTTAGGGAGAAAGAACTCCACCATGAACCCAGTCAAAAACTTTGTTCTTAAAGTCACTTGGGCAAATTTGGGTTTGCATTTCTCCCTTTGAAAGCTAAAGTGAGCAGTCAAGTAGCCTGCAGTGGAAAAGTTGTGGGCAGGGTGGAGATTTGGCCAGAAGCCTAGGGAGCCACAGCTTAGCAGTCAGCAGTCATCCTCCACCTTCGACACACACATCCTGGAGTGGTCAGATCAGAATACAGCAAGATGGTTTGTCGAATGACCTAGGTTTACATTTGGTACAGGGAAGTGAATTGGCTTGGTGAGGGCTGAGAGGCCTCGGACCATGGTAAAAGTGACAATCCTTACATAAGCAAGAATGTCCACCATCCCTGCCCCAGTACTAAACTTCTCAGCTTGAACTGGGGCTCAGGAGTTGAGAGGGGGAGCCTATTTCCTGCAGAGGTGCTGGGGAGAATGGCACAAACACCCAGAGCCAGCTCATTCCACAGGGACCTGTTGGCACCCTTTCTTTTAGAACCTTGGCCTCCTGGGCCCTAATCCTGCTTAGAGCAGGAAATTGAAACCGGAGGGTAGAAGGGAGGAAGCCCCACAGATTAACCCCTCTGATAGGCACACAAACCCACCATGTGGTTCTCATTAAGGAAAAGCAAGTGGGAGCCTTCTTCATCTCCAAGTTTGTGTGCCTCTAGCTCAGAAGGCCAAATGAAAGGTCTTTGCCTTGGGGACACTTGGTTTGAGGGTGGCAAGGATCCCCTCACAATTTGTTCCAGAAAACCAGCTCAGGTAAAAGGAGAGTGGGAGGAGTGTTCATGTTTGCCATCAGTCCTGCCAGAGTTTGGTCTGCCGCGGCAGTCCCTAGGAGCCTGTTCACTGCCCTCATGCTAACCAGGGCAAAGCCAGTGAGGGCAGCTGGGTAGATGGAGATGAGTGTAAAGAGCAGGCATCCTGCCCCAGGCCCATGCCCCCACCCCACACAGACCATCTTTCCCCATACACAGTTGGAGCAGGGAATGTCCCTGCCATGGGCAGGCCTGATGCCACAGCATCACTCTGGGGTTGCATTCTTGGCCGAGTATCCACACTGACCTCCTTGATGGTCCCTGTCTTCTCCCTTTCTCCTAAAGGGAAACAAAAACTTCAGAAAATCCACTGTCATATGCTGGAGGTCCTTGGGGAGCTGGACGAGCCCCCCCAACCAAGGACTGGAAGGGAGCCCATGCTCCATTCCTTGAGCAGGTGTCATCAGTGGCCAGCAGGAAGGGCTGACTGACTCCTCTGGTAGATGGCCAGGGAGCTCAGCCCCTTCTCTGCTCCTTAGGGGCCCAGCAGCATGCAGAACTCATGGGGGCTAGGCTGAGTGTCCTGGGTCCACCTGCAGACCAGGCAGGACAGGAACAGGGTGACCCCAACCCTGCACAGATGGCTGGGGTAAAGACTCAGGCCAACCGCTTCCAGAAACAATATCAGCCAGCATACTGTAGGGGAAAGCAAATCAAGTCTCCTGGGTCACGGTCACCTCCGCCTCTGTTCAGCCTTTGGTTTGTTCTTTAAATGGAGGTCTTTGTAACTGAAAAGGTCACTCTATCACTAAAGAGGAGGCGGCCAGGGCAGCAGGGCCCCACTGTGGGTTATGTGGGGCAGAGCAAGAATCCTGAAAAGGACGAGTGGATGTACTCGGTGGAGTAGAGGCCATTGGCCTGGTCCGAGGGCATCTGCACCCAGACCTGGTCATTGGGCCGCAGCTGGAGCACAGCCCCGCCAGATGCCTGGTCCAAGTAGCCCTTCTTGTATTCATCATAAGTGTAGGTGGCTGGCACATTGTTCTTGTACAGGGCCACCCACACATTGGTGCCCTTGACATGCACATGGTAAGCAAAGTAGTAGACGCCGCCCACAGGACAGGTGAAGATGCCCGTGGCTGGGTTGTAGCCACTGTGGCCATTGTAGAGAGTCCGGTCAAACTTCACAGGCATGCCCGAGGCAGGAAAGGGCGAGGTGAGCACAGCAGTGAAGGCTGGCGTGGCCTGGGCCGACAGCTCCCCCAGCCCAAACCGCGGCTTGCCGCCTTTGCCCAGCACGGCACCTTCCACACCACCATTGGGCAGGTGCAAGCCTGCGATGCCAGTCTCATCGAAGGTCCCAGGGGCACCAGGGGGCCCTGGAGGCCCTGGTGGCCCAGGAGGGCCTGTGAGTCCTGGGGAGCCAGGAACTCCAGGGGGCCCTGTGGGCCCAGCAGAGCCAGGTTCCCCTACTTTCCCTTCTCCAGGGGGCCCTGGCAGGCCTGGTTCACCCTTTAGGCCTGGCAGACCCTGGGGCCCAATAGGGCCAGCTGGGCCCTGGAGACCTGGGATTCCTGAGGGGCCCCTCAGACCAGGCTGCCCAGGGAGGCCCAAGTCACCCTTCTGCCCTAGGGCTCCTGCCACCCCTGGTCCTCCAGGGCGACCCGTGAAACCTGGCTCACCCTTGGGCCCAGTTGGTCCAGGGGGGCCGTGAGTCCCAGGAAGTCCCCTCTCACCTGGGAGCCCAGGTTTCCCAGCCAGACCACTAGGTCCTTGATCACCCCGAATGCCAGGCACCCCTGGGGGTCCTATGGGTCCTGTCTCCCCCTTAGGTCCAGGGGGCCCACGTCTACCAGGAAGCCCTGCAGACCCAGGAAGTCCAGGGGGGCCCCCAAGGCCCTGTGGTCCCTGCTCTCCTGGCTCCCCATCTTCCCCTGGCTCACCCCTGTCCCCCAAGAGTCCTGGGACCCCAGCTGGGCCCCTATCCCCCTTGGGGCCTGGCAGTCCTGGCATCCCATAGCCAGTGGGGCCTATCAGGCCGGGGGGACCCCGGGCCCCTGGTTCCCCTTTGGCCCCTGCCGGGCCTTGTGGCCCTGGCACCCCTGCTACCCCTGGCACCCCCACACCATCTATCCCAGGGGGTCCTTTTGGACCTATAGCTCCTGGCTCCCCCCTAGGGCCTGGAATCCCAGGAGGCCCAGACTCACCCTTGTCTCCAGGGGCCCCAGGCAGCCCATCCAAACCAGGTTTGCCTAAGCCAGCTGGACCAGGGAGGCCAGGGGGTCCAGGGGCACCTCCCTGCCCAGGGACTCCAGGTAGCCCTGGCTGGCCCACTCCATTATCCCCCTTGAGGCCTCGCTCTCCTGGGGGTCCAGGCTCTCCCTGGGGCCCTGGCTCCCCCTGGAATCCTGGGGGGCCTGGTACCCCCTGAGCACCTGGTTTTCCAGGGACAGTAATGCCTGAGGGACCAGGGAGGCCAGGGGGCCCTGGTGGCCCCCGGAGGCCCTGGTCCCCTCGTATCCCTGGCTCCCCCCGAAGTCCTGGCTGTCCGGGTGGTCCAATCTTGCCTGGGAGCCCTGGAGGACCAGCCTTGCCCATCCGAGAGAAGCCAGGGGGACCAGCAGGGCCAGGCTGCCCATGGAGCCCTGGCTTTCCAGTGCCTGGTTTTCCTGGGAAGCCAGGAGGACCAGGGGGGCCCCGAGGCCCAGGCTTTCCAGGAGGGCCTGGCTCTCCTTTCAGGTCCATTGGCAGCAGCGGTAGAGGCATTTCTGAAGGAGACAGAAAGAGATAAGGGACAGTGAGGACCTGGACAGCAGAGATGGAGGACCCCATCTACCCATTCTTCCATGGCGCTATGAAGCACCCTGGGCAGGAACGAAGCTATCTGCTCATGAGGACCACTCCCTGGACTATCCTTCTCTGCTCTCATGGAAGACGGAACTCAGGTGTTGTCCAGTGGCCATCTTGGGGGCTTCAGGTTGTTTTCCCCCAGGGGTCCCAATACCCAGCCTTCCCCATGAGCTTAGAGGACTCTCATTCCTGCATGACCTGGGAGCAGAATGGCCACCAGGTGGCACCAGCAGCTCAACTTAGAACCAGTTAGAACCGAACCCACAAGCCTGGCACTCTCATGTATACCTTCTGACCCATCCCATCTGAAGACCACGGGCACTGGGCCAGCTACAGCCCGATTCCAGGCCCTCCCAGGCTGACAGGCCCTGGGCCAGCCTCAGAAAGGAAAGCAGAGATGGGGAAATCTGTGGCAGGGACTGAAGGGCTTCAAGGGTCTGGGGAGGTCAAGGAGCTCGCAGGGAGAGTCAGGAGCTCTTTGAGACACTGAGGGGCAGGAGGTCTCACCCAGGAACTGGCCTTTGCCCTCTCGGAAGGGTGGTCCCACGGGTCCTTTCTGCATGGGCTGCACGTACTTCACAGGAGCGTAGCCTGCTGCCCCACCAGCCCCGCCGCCAGAGGTCGCCCGAGGCCCACACCCCAACAGCAGCAGCAGCAGCAGCAACAGCAGCAGCAAGGAAGGTAGAGGTGTCAGAGCCCCCCGCATGGCGTCCGTGGGCGTGCTGCAGGGAGAAAGGGGCGCCATCAAGCCAGCCCCTGGGTGGTTGGGAACCAGCCCCAGGGACTCACAGAAAGATCTGAATTTATTTATTTATGGTACCAGGGGTTGAATCCAGGGGCACTTGACCACTGAGCCACATCGCCAGTCCATTTCTGTATTTTTTAGAGACAGGGTCTCAAAGAGTTGCTTAGGGCCTCGCTAAGTTGCTGAGGCTGGCTTTGAACTCTGGATCCTCCTGCCTTATTCATCTGAGCTGCTGTGATTATAGGTGTGCCCACCTTGCCCAGCTCAACAGAATTTCTCATTACTTTTTTCTTTTTGATGGGTAACAGGAGTTGAACCTAGGGGCACTTTACTACTGAACTACATCCCCAGCCCTTTTTATTTATTTTGAGATAGTGTCTCCCTAAATTGCCCAGACTGGCCTTAAACTTTTTAATCCTCCTGCCTTAATCTCCTGAGATGCTGGGATTATAGGTGTGTAATCCTACACCCAGCAAAAGACCCAAATTTAGATATTATTCATAAGTGACTCCCAAATTGACAGGGGTCTGCAGGAATTAGGTCCTAGACTTCTTCCGAGCCCGCTGTAGTTCTCCATCCCAACTACCCAGATTCACCCAGCCTCCATAAGACCACAGCCTCCCCCAGACCACTCACTCTCGGCACCCAGATGTGCCTTCTAGAACGCCAATCTGACTTTGGCAAGTCCTCTGCTGAAAACCCTTTGATGATAACCCCCACTACTATTTGCTGGGCCAGGCACTGGATTGAGACCTTCCAAGATCTGAACACATTTAAATACCACAAAACTTATAAAAACTCTCATCCCCATTTTCTAGAGGATAAAACTAAAGTAAAGGAGTCTGGGGTTGTGGCTCAGCGGTAGGCACTCACCTAGCATGTGCAAGACGCTGGGTTCGATTCTCAGCACCACATATAAATAAATAAATAGATAGATAGAAAGATAGATAGATAGATAGATAAATGTGTTGTGTCCAACTACAATTAAAAAAATTTTTTTTTAAAAAAAGTAAAGGTCTCCAAGAAGCAGAGCTGCGATTTGGCAGGTCCATCCAACTCCACGTTTTGTTGATGATCTTCTGAGCTCCCTGAGCTCCCCCTGGCTTCAGGGTAAGTCTGTAGTGCTTATTAGTGCTTAGCACACAGGCCTTAGCATTTTTTTGTTTGTTTGTTTTGGTCCATCAAAACATTTTATTTGTATGAATTGTGAATTTTACATCCCAGGATTTTGCCTCCTGTGTGTATTAATCTTGCAGCTGAGGTTCAATACAATGAAACTAAACTGGAGGGACAAGAACTGATTATTCTGCCATTTTTCTAGGTCTCTGAGCTGCACGTCAAATCAGGGACTCACTCCACACTTGCTTAACTACTGCCTGTGAAGTTCAAAATTTTCCCAGCTGTGTAATCCTCAATGATTTCAGACTCACCAACGTAATCATGCCTCATCATCAAAGGTAGAAACCGGACAAATGACTCTGGAACACAGTCTAGTAAGAACCTAGCTTTTGCCTCTTCTCAACATTGTTGAAGTTCTAGAGAGTTTCAGCCAGAACATTCACGAGTACCACTGTGAGGACTCAGAAAAATGCAGAAAAAGCTCCAGGCCTTTTTAATCTGTTCTGTGCCTGTATTTCTTTCTTTCTTTTTTTTTTAAAGTATTTTTTAGCTGTTGATAGACCTTTATTTTTTTTTTAAAGAGAGAGTGAGAGGGGGGGGGGAGAGAGAGAGAGAGAGAGAGAGAGAGAGAGAGAGAGAGAGAGACACCTTTATTTTTATTTATTTTTATGTGGTGCTGAGGATCAAACCCAGTGCCTCGCCTCACACATGCCAGGCAAGTGCACTACCACTGAGCCCCAGACCCAGCCTCCTGTGCCTGTATTTCCAACCCCATGACCTACTTTTCTCCCCACCTCCACCCCAGTAACCCAGAATTTACAGTTCCCAGATCCCAGGGAGCCTCACACCCCTGGGCCTTTGCACCTGCCCTTCCTCTGCGTGCAATGTTAAGTTCATCTCCTACTCATCCATGTTCAAAGCCCAGGGAGGCTGTCACCTCCCTCTGTAACACTTCCCAACAGTTCACCTCCCCCGCTCCATTACAGCAGTTAGCCGAGCTAAGAGAACAAGGGCTGTGTGGGGAGAGGGACAGGCTCTGGGGTCAGCAGCCAGCCTGAGTCTTCCACTCACCCAGAAGTAAGGGAGTCTGAGCAAGTGGCTGCCTTATCACACACAAAATTTATATGTGAAGCATGCCACAGTGTTCTTCACAATAATCCAAAGTAGAGACCACCCAAGCATCCATCAAGTGAAGAATGGACAGCAAAATGTGCTAGGTCCATATGATGGATGGACTGACTGACTTAGAGACACAGTCTCACAGTGTTGCTCAAACTGGCCCTGAACCCTGGACTCAAGCAGTCCTCTTGAGTAGCTGGGATGGGACTACAGGTATATGCCACCATGCTGGGCTCAAAACAAGTTAACCACCTGCTTCTCAGGGCCGCTGTGATAAGCTGATGCCTGGTTAGAGCTGGTGCCATCTTCCCAATAAAGACTATGTGGCATTTTTCACACCCAAGGAAAGTCCCCCTTCCTTTCTGCTTTGGGTTCCCCTCATCCCACCAGGGACCTCAGCCCCTGTGCTCAGAGTGGGCAGATTCAAGCTCATTCTCTCAAAAGGCCCATGAGACTCGTGCAATGGCCACTCCTGTGCCACAGTTCCAGGGCGTAGAGAGGAAGCTTGGGGCTGGGGAGCAGCTCAGTGGAGGAGCAGTCACCCAGCACACACGAAGCCCTGGCTCGTATCCCCAGCATAAGAAGAGAAGGAAGGAGAGAAAGAGAGAAGGAAAGAAAGAAATGGAAGCTTAGATCATAAAAATCTTGCCCAGGACACACATGACTTGGATGTGCCAGAGCAGAAGCCTCCTCCAGTTGCCCTCAACACAGGTCACCTGCCTTATCTTTTTTTTTTTTGGGGGGGGGGTACCAGGTATTGACTTCAGGGGCACTCAACCACTGAGCCACATCCCCAGCCCTATTTTGTATTTTATTTAGAGATAGGGAATCACTGAGTTGCTTAGTACCTCACTGTTGCTGAGGCTGGCTTTGAACCGTGATCCTCCTGTCTCAGCCTCCTGAGCCTCTCCGATTACAGGTGTGCGCCACTGTGCCCAGCTCACCTGCCTTATCTTGCTATAACTAATGCCAGGACTAACTGAGGTCACACTGCACAGGCCTGGGAATGCTGATGGAGGGTCCTGCTGGACACTGTGCTAATGTTGGACGTTTCACCCTGTGCAAGCCTGTGATGGACACTATCCTTGTTTTAGATATGAGGAAATGGGGTGAGGCGGTCCCCCATTAACAGCACCACAGGCAGAACCTAAACCCAGGCAGCCTGACTGGAGCCCAGCCCCTCATCACCATGCCACGGCACCTCTCCAGAGTACAGCAGGGCAAGGCCCTCCTGCCTGGGTCACCTGAGCTGAGGGAGTGGCGGGGGTGGGAGCTGCTCACACATGCACAGAGCCAGATTCTGTCTGGCAGGTACATGGAGGACAGAAAAGTAGAAGTGGGGGGCACAGCAAGGAGCAGGAAGTAGAGAGAGAAGAGGGAGTAGCTTCTGGCCTGGATAGGCCAGGGCCAAAGTCATGACACACCACCAGAGGACTCAGGTCTGCCCTGGCTCGGGGGAGGTGACGTGATGGAAGGTGCCACCAGAGGGTGTCCAGGCAGGCAGGGTGCCAAAGGAAGAGCCCAAGGCTAGCTGGGAGCAGGCCCCCCAGCACCTTATCTACCTTTCATTCCTCTTTGGTAATGGGGACCCTCCAGGAAGTGTCCCTGAGCCACCCATCCCTCACAGCACCTTCCACAAACTATGTGTGTCTGTGTGCGTATAAGAGAGAAAGGGAGCACGTGCACGCACCCGCCTCACTGAGATCGGGGACCGGGTCTGAAGCCTGCCCCCAGAGCAGGTATTTCAGCAAGTGAGGAGAGAAGTGAGGGTAACAACTGAGACAGAGGTACCAGGCACAGCCCAGATGTTTAGCAAACAGATGATTCAGTTCCCCCAGCATCAGGGGAAGAGGTGCTCCCATGTGACTCCACCCTACAGACTGGGAGACTGAGGCTCCGAGAAGCTCAGTGATGTGAGCGTGCAGTTAGGGCACGGAGCTGGAAATGGGGCTCTTGGTCATTAGGACCCGCTGCCCTGGGGGGGGGGGGCGAGGAGAGAGAGTACCTGAGAGCTGAAGCTGCAGGGTACTGGCCAGCGGAAAGGAGAGGCTCTCCCAGCCCCAGAGGTGCCGTGGGTGGGGAGGAGGGGACTGCAACCTTCAGAGGGGAGGGGGCATGTGCACAGGTTTGGGGGGTGGAAATGAGCCCACAGCAGTGAGAAGGGTGTGCAGAGCCCGTCCTGGCACTGCAGAAAGAAATGGTGCTCTTGGAATTGCACAACAACAGGGCAGTCACAGTGGGACAGGTCACCCTGCCAGTCACCATGAGGTCCATGCCCACCTGCCTCCTGTCCAGTCACTCCCTCCCCACCACACTTGGGCCTCTTCCGGTTCTGTGGCCCAACCACTCTCCCCCTCAGAGACCTGCACTTACTCTTGCGCACTGCGGAAGCACATCCCATGCCTCCCTCTGCCCTGCTGCCTGGGAAAGCCTATCATAGCCTTGTCCCCTGGAGCTCTCCTACTCTCCCTGTCCCCATGCTCCCCCAACTCCATGCCTGGCTCTGGGCCTGGATGGCACATGGCAATGCTCCAGTGTTTGACAAACTCAATTCACCATGAAGTTTAAAGAGCACACCGATAACTCACTCTATCCCTTCCTGGGACTCACAGACACATGTCACATATGCCTCCAAGCCAGAGGGGTCATCTGGGCTAGAATGGGAAAAGGTGAGGACATTATATTCCCTCAATCAACCAACTTCACTAAGAACAACCTGCTCTGTAATAGAGGAGCAAAAGGTAGAACAACTGGATTCATTTGTACTTTGTTCTTGAATGAGCAATTCAAGCAGAGGGGCAGTGGGCAGGGGACAGGTCGTGAGGCTCAAACAAGCTCTGTCCATAACTGGCTGTGTGACCTTGGGCAAGTGATCACCCTCTCTGGTGACCTCCGGAAGTGAAGACAGGAAGGGGGCAGGGCTGGCAGGGGCTGGAGTCTGTCGGAGGTGGGACACTTTCAGGAGACGCTGATTCAGGGGATTGAGCAGTGGCGGCGGCGGGGTAGACTTGGTGTTTGGACAGCTGCAAGTCCTTAACGGGGATTTCCCCCCTTTTCAACAAATCCCCGTAAAACAGCATTTCGTCCAAGTCAGCGTTTTGTGGCAGCCTGGCCTCCTCCCAGGGAGGCCAAGGAGACTGGCTGGAAGCAGGGGATGCTCCTGGGACTTGGAGACCAAGGGGGTGGCAAATGGGCCTCCGCAGAAATAAGTGCCTAAAGCAGATCCCTCCCCTGGAAATGGTGAACGGTGACCTTTCCCCCCAGTCCCTCTCCCGCCGGCTCTGATCGGAGTGGGTCAGCAGGGGGGCCCGGCGATGCCGCCGGACCCGGAGGCCTGCCCACCCCCAGCCGCTCCCCGGAGGCGTCTGGGGGTGCGCGCGCAGGTTCCCGGGGACACCGCAGGGTGGCGCGACGTGGCCCCGCAGCGCAGGCGGAACGAGGAGCGCGCAGACCCCGGGCGGCCCCGCCCGGCCCGAGCCCCCAGCCCACCGCAGCCGGGCGGCTGCAGCAGGGGCGGCGGGAGCCAAACCACAGGTATGCTCGAGACGCTTCCTGTGGCGGAGACTGTCTGCGGGATCCGGCTGCCCGCGGCCGCCCGCCCGGTGCCTCCCGTCTCCGCCCGGCCTCCTCGCTACTCTTCCTCTCTACGCTCTCTCTCTTTTTTAAAAAATTTTAAATTTTTTTCCATTTTGGGGACTGGGGATTGAACCCAGGAACACCTAGCCACTGAGCCACATCCCTAGCCCTTTTTATATTTTATTTAGAGGCAGGGTCTCGCGCAGTTGCTTAGTTACTGAGGCTGGCTTTGAACTTGCGATCCTCCTGCCTCAGCCTCCTAAGTCTCTGCGATGACAGGCGCGCACCACCAGGTCCGGCTTCTCTCCCCGCTTTCTCGCTCTGACTCACCTGCAACACCACCGCCCCCAACACCTGGCCCAGTCTCTGCCATCTCATGAGATGGCAGCATTTCTAAGCAACATCTCTCTTTCATCCCTTCAAAGACTCAGATGACCTGCCACCAAAGGATAGGAACTTGTGCAACAAACGCCATTTTCTGGCCTTGCCATTCCTGAGATGAGCCCCAAAGTCTGCTTAGGACTAGGGCGGCACTGTTGGTCTGGGGGCAGCCAAGCTTCTGCAAGGAACATCACCGCCCCTCACCCCACGTGCTCCACAAGGCCCCTCACCAGGGCCACCCTGTCCTGGACCCTGCTCTCCTCCTGCCTTAAGGGCTTTGCCTCCCATTCTCCTCAGCTCCCTTCCTCTGCCCATGTGCAGACCCGGGCCCACCTCCAGGAAGGAGCTGGCTGAGCCCTGCCTTTCCCTCCCCTGGATGTGTCTCCTGCAGCATCCCCTCTTGCCAGTTCCCCAGTCCCCTGGCTACAGTCCCATCACCAGCCTCCCCTGAGCCTTAGACTCCGCTGTTCACCTGTCAGCCCAGCATGGCTGCCTGCCCTCCACCCACGCTGCTGTCATCTCCTCCTCACTCATTACTTACTTCTCCACCCCGGTGCCCACGCCAAAAATCTGAACATTGCTTCTGACCCTTCCTTTCTTCCAGGGAAGTAAGGAATCTTTCAATGCCTTGGTCCAATTAGAAAAGGGCACCCTTGCTGGGTGTGATGGCCCATGCCTATAATCTCAGCAGTTTAGGAGGCTGAGGCAGCAGGATTGAGAGTTCAAAGCCAGCCTCAGCAATTTATCGAGGCCCTAAGCCACTCAGTGAGACCCTGTCTCTAAATAAAATACAAAAATGGGTTGAGTACATGGCTGCTCAGAGGTTCAGCACCCCTGAGTTCAATCCTCAGTCCCAGAACCAACCCCCCAAAAAAAGAAAAGGCTACCTTTCCTCTTAGCCAACTCAGCCCCTACTTATTATCTTTCTTGAATATTCTCACACAATAACCAACCCACACAACTGTACATGACATCCCTATTCCTTTCTCACCAAAGTACCCAGTCTAATCCTGTGGGCTTTACCTCCTCTTTATTTCTCTCATTTCTGCTCCTTCCCCACACCCTCTGCCCTAATACAGACCAGTCAGTAAAGGCTTCTTAAGTTGCCAGACTTGTTGGATGTGGGGATGCACACCTGCAATCCCAGTGACTCAGGAAGCTCAGGGGTGGAAGGATTGCAAGTTAGAAGCCAGCCTCCGCAACTTAGTGAGACTCTGTCTCAAAACAAAAAGTAAAAATAAAAGAGACTGGGTACATGGCTCAGTGGTAGAGCACCCATGGGTTCAACATCCAGCACTCACACACAAAAAATTTAAGTTGCTACATTCTCACTTGGATGATTATAAAAGTCTCTTACCCAGCCCCACCCCAGCTTCTCTTTTCAACATGTCCTGCATTGACCTCAACAATGCTTCTCAAACTCCAGCCTGTTTCAGAATCAAGACGATCTGTGAGAACCTAGATTCCTGGGCCCCATCCTGAGTCAGTGTGGGGGGGATCTCCATCTCTAACAATCTCCCAGGTGAAGCTGCTGCTGCCTGTCTGTGACCATCCTTTGACACAGCTCTGCCCATGGTTGTCCTCTGCTCCGGGTTCTCCAGTGACTCCCTAGTGGGGCCAGGGTTGACTGTCACCATGTTGTTCTGCAATTCATGTGGCTTTCTCAAGAAGGAGGCCTGTTTTAGACATGGCAGGCTGTGGACCAGAGGAAGGAGCACGCAGTGAGGGGAGATGGGTGGCGGGCACAGCGTGGCAGGGCCCTGAGGTCGTGGGAGAGGAGCTCTAAGAGCTGAGTGAGGGGAGGGCAGGGGATTGGCAGGATTCAAAGGCCACACAGATGTGTGCTGTGACCCTTCCTCCATGTTGTGCTGATGAATTCAGATCCTTACCTGTGTGACTCTGGCATCTCGTGTCCCCATATCTGCCCAACCATCTCCACTGGGGACCGCCTATCTCTGTCCTCTCCCACATCCTTTCTCTAGATCTCTGAGTCTCAGTCTCTGTAATTCCTGAGCTGTTGGCTGCTTGCCAACCCCTCCAGACAGCCAGCACTGGTGGGCCCCGCCACTCACACTCCCCTTGGGTCCACCTGCCCTCCTGGGACAGCGCCTGAGTAGCTGCACATGGTCTGGCAGGGACTTGGGGGTCTGGCACCCAGGAGCAAAGCCCCGTCTGCTGGATCACAGTGAGGCTCTCAACCCCCCACCCCCAAGTTGAGCTTGTGGCCAAGAACTGCTCCCAAGGCAAAGGGCTGCCTGGAATCTGGGAGCTGAGGTGGCCAGGCTGGGGCGGGGCTGCCTGGGGACCCCCTCATCACCCAGGTTGATGGCAGGACAGAAGTGTGCCCGCTCCCATCTTGTCTGTCCCTACCAGGTTTCAGTACCACTCAAGGGCCCAACATCCCTCACCCTGGCAAGTGAGGTGCCCAGACACCAGGGGACCTCAATTTTGGAAGCAAAATTAAAAGAAGGCTGGAAGGAGAGGTCAGAGTCCAGAAGTCCAGAGGGACAGGTGACGGTGGCACAGCTCTAGCTGAGAACAGAGCGAATGTCTGGAATGGAGGAGGCCATGCCCTCCCCCCTGGGGGACACCCACATTTAGGGAGTGAGAGAAGCCCCGGGCTCCACCCCCAGAATCCAGGCACCCAGACTTCCCACTGCCCCCTAACCTCCACCACCTGCGTGATCCTCTCTGCCCTTCCTTCCTGCTCTCCTCCTCCAAGGCGACACTGACACATTTGAGACCCAGTGCAAATGCCTCCTCCTCCAAGCAGCCTTCCAGGCCTCTGTCCCTGGAGCACCGTCCCCTCCTCCCTGAAGCCACCCTGCCTTGCAGGGCCGAGGCTGGCACTCCACAGGTGCTCAAGTCTGCAGCTGGCACTCCGGTGCTGACCATCCCGGCCCACTTCAGCCCAGCCCCCCGGGGCGACTTAGGGGAGGCCCTGTCTCTTTGTGGCTCTTCCCAAGTCCTGCTTCCTTCTCAGCTCTGAGTCAGCGAGGGCTGGGACAGAACTTCCCTCCCTGTAGGTGGCCACCTTCGCTTCTGCTCTGAGTCTAGACGCCCCACCAGGGAGACAAAGCATTCGAGGAGGTGAGGACAGCCAGAAGGGGCAGAGGAGCGAGAAGAGGCCAGGAGTGGGCAGGTCCAGGACAACCACGGATCCTCAGGCCAGCGGCCAGGACAGCTGGCTCTTCCCCACCAAGGGGCCCGGCCTCGGCGGTGCCATCGCTAGCCTTCCAGCAAAGGCCGGCTGTGAGCCTCTGATCAGGACCGACAGGCTGCAGCCCGTCCCAGCCCCAGGCCTGCAGGCGGGCCCCTCACTGCCCCTCGCCCTCGCCTTCTGGTTCGCATTTGCAGCCTTTTCCGGAGCACCACCCGCGCCTGCTGCTCCCCAGCCTGCCAAGATTCCTGGGCCTCCACGGCTTCCCCGCATGGTGGCGGCAGGCGGCAGCAGGAGGGGCCAGGCTGGGCAGGGAGGGGGTCTGGCGGGAGTGTGGCCAGGCCACTGCACCCAGACCGGGCCAAACAAACAGGGCTGCGCCAGGGAGCAGGGAGAAATAGTTCAAAAATGAGAGAAAGCTGCTTCCGAGTTGGGCCGGAGTTTTAAAGAACAGGCTGCAGGGAGCTGAGGTCACCTGCAAGAGGGCCCACCACAAGGATACCCTGTGCCTGGGAGGAGCTTCTGGTGCAGCAGGAGAGAGAGAGGTTAGACAGCAAGAAGCACAGGCCTCATCCAGCCTGGGATATCAGAAAATCCCACCCCCAAAATCTAACTTACCTTTCAGGTTGGAGGGGCCTGGTAAGGTCCCAGCAGAGGCAAGGCCTGAGGATGAAGGAAAGCAGCAGTGAGAAGACACCAAGAAGCCAGGCAAAGTGGTTCACACCTGTGATTTCAGCAACTCGGGAGGCTGAGGCAGGAGGATCACAAGTTTGAGGCCAGCCTTGGCAATTTAGTGAGACCCTGTCTCAAAACAAAAACTAAAAAGTGCTGGGGTTATAGCTCAGTGGTTGAGAACCCCTGGGTGCATCCCCAGGATCAAAAAACAAACCAACAAATAGATGGAAGCCCAGGAAGCCTCTGGCCCGGACCCAAAGCCACCCCAGACCTGCTGCCTGCTTTCCTGAAGTCCGCTGGAAACTCAGCCCCAACCTCACCTGCCTCCTCAACGCGCCCCCAGAAGTGCCTCCCCCGCCAGTTCTCCATTCCCTCCAGGCGCACTCGGCAGCGTATGCCTGCCCTGGGGATGACCACGTTCTGTCCGGAGGCCCAGGCTGAGGACACCTCTTCTGTGTGCCAGGGCCCACACTGCTGAAGGCCCTCCTCTGTGTCGAACCTGGTTTTGGACAGTCTCTACTCTGGGGGACAGTCCTTGCTAGGACAGCTCCTACCATATGGGGACCCAGGGCTGCATGTTTCTGCCCTGTGCCCTGACCTACTGAGGAGGAGCTGGGGACCTCAGAAACTCAGAGCAAGGAACACTCCCTCCTCCAGGAGCTCTCCTGAAGACTGCACGGAGGAGGGGGATCCTGAAGGAAGCTACCTGGCAGATACAGGAAAGCCAGAGTGCTGTGGGGTCAGGGAGGACAAACAGGAACTGACGTTGGGACAGGACAGGAAGGACCCTAAGTGCACGCTTGCTCCAGAAATCCTTGGGGAGCCATGGAAGGTTGCTGAGCAGGGAGGTGATGGGGTTAGAACCCTGGATGGCCAGGTCCGCATTCCTGCCTCTACCAAGCATGGTGCTGGGCTCGGTCAACAGCCCCAGTCCAGGTCACACTGTGTACAGAGAAGCTGGGGCTGGAATCCAGACCCAGACATGACTCCTGGGTGGCTGGGGAGGGGATGCCCAGCCAGCCCACCTGGCAGGGAGGCCTACGGATGCGTCACTTTCTCCCCCAGCTGCCTGCTTGCCTCTGCCCGCTCCCATGGAAACTCTGACACCCGCCCGCCCTCCGCTAGCTGCACAGGCAGCCAGACACCAAACCAGCAGCTCCTCGGCCTTCTCTTCTCTCCACCTCGGCGGACCCTGCCGCCATCCCTGCTCTAACGCCATACCTGAGGTGCTCAGGAGGCCACTTTCTGAGCTGGGTCTAGGGATGAGGCTAGGCAGGGGGTCCTTACACTCAGTCTCCCCCCAGCCCCTCCCCAAACCTGCAGCCCGGGAAAATGACCAAATGACCAAGGTGAACTTAACCGGCTGGAGGTGGGGAGAGGTGATGGGACCAGGCTGAGGGAATGGCATGGGGTGCAGAGTGAGAAGGCCCTGCACATATTGAGGCCGTGGAGAGATGAAAACAATATGGCCAGCAAGTGAAGCAGCTCCCCACCGCCAGCACTCGCTCCCCACACCATGCGCTAACACCCTTCTGGGTATTCTCCTGGATCCTTTCATTTAATCCTCACAATTACCCAGTGACACCAATATTTTGTCTTCCCTTTTTACAGATAGGGAAACTAAGGGACAGAGAGGTTATGTAACTGGCCCAGGGTCACACAGATCGTGAAGGGAAGAACCTAAATTTAACCCTGGCTCTTGGCTACAAATCCTGCAATCTTAGCCACCAGCTGACTGTACAGATGATGAGCGTGAGAGGGCTGCCTGGGGTCAGGCAGAAATGCCTTGAATATCAGGGGCAGCGACCTGGGCCCATCCTAAAGCCGGCTCCCTTTCTCTATCCATTTTTAATAATAATGATGGCCTCTAATGGTCTTAATGGTAATGGTCTCTAAACCACACTATAGCACCAGACACACACCAGGCATTGCTCTATCCAACCCCCTATAGCCCTCAAAGGGTAAACTGTTGTCCCATTATACTGAGGAGGAGCACTGAGGCCCAGAGAGGTGACAGGACAAGGAAATGAAGTCGGGAGGATCTGCCCAGACCCAAGGCAGCCAAGCCCTGCAGTTGGGCTTCCTGAAGACCTGGGCCTGTTCCCCACTTCCGCTCTTGCCACACACCTCCCCCGCCTGCTGCCTCAATCCAGATGGCACCAGGGGCAAGCAAGGCTGGGCACAGAGTTACTACAAAGGGGCTGCCTGGGCCTTCTTCAATGGGACTCTGTTCTTCACCTCCACCCCCAACCTTCTCTAATCCCCTTCTTGAGTCCCTCCCTGGCGACATCTCCCCTTTGCACAGGGCCTGCCACTGCCTTCTAAATCCCAGGCCAGAGGTAGGTGAGACAGCCTGCACTCCCCACTCCCAGCGGCCTCAGAGAGCTGCAGGACTCCCAAGGAGGCTGGCCAGGGTCTCAGCCCACCTCCCACTTCAACTCTCCAAACCAAGCTGCTGGGGGCTATGAGTGAACAGCTGGCTCCTCCCAGACGGGGTGGGGGGGCAAAGAGTCCTTTTCTGAGCCCCCACAATGGGCAGATTCTGGGCCAAGAGTCTTATTTTTTGAGGGGGGGGGCGTACCAGGGATTGAACTCAGGGGCACTCAACCACTGAGCCACACCCCCAGCCCTATTTTGTATTTTATTTAGAGACAGGGTCTCACTGAGTTGCTTAGTGCCTTGTTTCTGCTGAGCGTGGCTTTGAACTTGCAATCCTCCTGCCTCTGCCTACCAAGCTGCTGGGATAACAGGCGTGCACCACCACGCCCTAAGAGTCTTCTTTTTTAAATCATGAGTTAAGAGAACCACTCTGGAGCCCAGCTGTGTATGTTCTTATCCCAGTCATCTACCTGTGCCTCAGCTTCTTCATCAATGAAATAGGAACAAGCTAGACACAGTGGCACATGCCTGTAATCCCAGCTCAGGAGGCTGAGGCAGGAAGATCACAAGTTCAAAGCCAGCCTCAGCAACTTAACAAGGCCCTAAGCAACTTAGTGAGACTCTGTATCAAAATTTAAAAAATAAAATAGGCTGGGGGTGTGGCTCAGTGGTTAAGTGCCCCTGGGTTCAATCCCTGATACCAAAAAAAAAAAAAAAAAAAAAAAAAGGAACATTTCCTACTTCACAGAGCATTTCTTTTTTGTTTTTGTTTTTTATTTTTTGTTGCTGGGGATCAAACCCAGGGCCTTGTGCATGCAAGACAAGCACTCTACCCACTGAGCTGTATCCGCAGCCCTTGCAGAGCATTTGTGAGGATTAAACAAGTAGTGCACATTGGACCTGGAGCAGAGCTTGGCGTATAGGATTATTCAATAAATGCTCACCTTACTATTATACATATCATCACCATGACACCTCCCGGCAGCCTCATTTTATAGATAAGAAAAAAAAAACACCTCATTTTATAGATAAGAAACTGAGGCTTAAAGAAGTCATTTGCCCAAGTTCACCAGTTAGCCAGAGAAGACATCGGGAGCTTGGTCCCAACTGAGTGCGTCCCCAGAGATGCTGAGGACAGCCCCCTAGCTCCTCAGAAGAGACACGGTGTTCCTGGGGGGCCCTGCATCCCCCACCCACCTCCTGACTGACTTCAGGGGCTCTGCCCGCCCCCAGCCCCTGCAGCCTCTGCAGGAGGGGCTCCGCATTCCTGGCTAAGCGGCCGGATTTGCTGTGCTCCGGGAACTATGAAAAGAATGTTCGCCACGAGCTGACGAGCTGAGCCGTGGTCGCCTGTCAGGGAGCGTGGCCCGAGGGCCCACGCAGAGCTCTGTGGCAGCCAGCACAGTGGGAGAGGAGGAGGCTAAACTGGAGGGAGAACTTCCGGGTTGTGAGGGCTGCAGACATTGGATGGGGGAGGAGGCCAAAGGGTCGGCCTCTGGGATCTTCCAGGGGAGGAAAAAAGGACCCTGTGCCCTCAACCCAATGTTCCTCACTGCGGCTGCAGCCAGCGCCAGGCCGCTTTACTGGCCCATCTCATGGATGCGAGCAGGACACGGGAAAAGATCATTTGAGGTCACACAAGCAGCCAGTGGCAGCACTGAGACAGAGGCAGGGCCCTGGGCTCAGGCCACCTTCCTCACCGAGGCTGCCCGCTGGGTACTCTGAGGTTCTTAGACTCTAGAAAGTACCATCTGAGCCCTCTTGTTCTAGGTTCTCCTTGGGCCCGACTTTCCTTTGTGGGTACTCCCACGCTGCCCACCCACCCGAAGAAATACCTTGTGCTACAAAAATGCCTGGCACGCTGTCCATGCTCAGGAACCAAGCCTCCATTCCTTTCCCCACCGACAAGCACCGGGAGAGCGAAGCAGCCCAGGAGGTCAGTGTGGAGAACAAGAGCCATGTTCTCCAGAGGTCTGGGAGGGAATCCTGGTCCAGCACTCAGCAAACAGGCCGCTCACCCACCTCGCTGAGCTCCACTTACCCCTCTGTTAAATGGGCCACCAATCCCCACCTTGCAGCACAAGGATTAAGTGAGACATCTGAGCATAGAGCCTGGTATACAGTAAGTACCCAAGAAACTCCTATTGTTTCCACTTCTCAAGGGGACAGAAAGAGGTATTAAAATTAGAGAACTTCAAGTGACAAGGTTTCCAGCACCTCAGGTCCTTTGATGTGCCCTGTGAGGAAGGGCAGCCTTTGTGAGGACCCTGCATCCAGGGTCCTAGTCTCTGGTCTCAGTTCTGTCACTGGCCGCTCAGTGACCTCAGGTGATCTTTCCCCGGAGTTTCCTAATCTCTTCCTTGCGATGGGCCAGTAATGTTGGCCTGACTTTTCTCATGGGGCACTAGCTCTCACATGTGGGCCCCTCTGCCCTCCAAGAGCAGGAAACCCACCCATCCTGGTTGCAGGGGACAGCTACCCTTCCGTTCAAAACTTTCCAAGAATCTGAATGGAGGGAGGGCCAAGTCCTCCCTAGTCTGTTCCCAGGGTCCAGAAAGGTGGAAGGTACACTGCTCAGAAATGTGGGTGGAAGTTCTGGGTGCTGCCCTCCATCACCAGTGTGACCTGGGACTACCCCTCACCTTTCCACATGCAAAATGATCCTGGTATTCCCATTGTGTAGATGGGAAACTGAGGCACAGAGATGGAAAGTGACAGGTCTGTCCGACTCCCAGGATGAGCACTTCTCCACACTGTGCACACCACTTTCACTTGAGAGCTTCTGTCTACACCCCACCCACCCTGGATATGTGCATGGAGCAGAGTGGATCTGGAATTCTCTTCCTGGGAGTGTGATTTCCATGGCTGGTGTCTGGGCACATAGGTGCCCACTCTGATCTTATATACCACCCAGGCTTCTCCATACACCCATGGACTCCCAGGGCCCACCCCTGAACTCAAGATCACCCAGCCCCCAGTCATTCCAGTTTCAGATCCGAGAGGCTAAACCCTCATCTCTCCTGTACCTCCCTCCTCTGGGGATAGATCACAGCCACCCTGAGCAAGGTTCTTGACTGACCTACTCCTCATCCCAGTCAACTAGTCGCTCCCCCCATTCCTCTCCATCTTTTTCTTCTCATCCCCATGGCAACCACCTACTTAAGCCCCCTTCACCTTCCTCCCCAAACCCTGTCTCCCTGACTCTGAGATTCCCCCAGAGCAGCCACAGTGACCTCCGGACTGTATCACTCCACAGCACACACCCTGTTCCTGGACAAGGCCCTTGGAAGTCTGCCCTCAAGTAGATGGATTCCCTCACACTCCCCACTGTGTGATCCGGCAGTCCCCATCACTCACTGTCCCTGAGTCTGCTCAGTGGGGAAGACCTCCCACTCACCCCTCCACCCCAGGCACCTGTGAAAATTCTCATTGTCCTTGAAAGCCTTCCAGAGAGTCCTCTTGGATTCAACCCCCCACACCCCTGCAGTTTGGGGTGCATGGTGCCTTCCTCTGGTGCCTTGAGACCATAGTGGCACCCCACATGAGAGGCCATTGGCCTCTCTGTTCTTCTACCCTACTCTATATCCTTGCAACATGGATGGGACCACCTCATCTGAGGCCCCACAAAGGGGCCAAGCCTGCCACTGGGGTTCTGGACTGAGCTGGGGGGCCTGAAGGATAGGGAATCTAGGCTCAGCCATCCTTTGGCCTGGCTCAGGTCCAGGGCAAGGGAAGTAGTGGGGCTCAGGGTCTCAGGCTGCCGGCCCTGTTTGGAATCTTTGCCCTCCCTGTTGCTACTGGACACATGCACCTCTACTCTTCCCTTCCCCTTCCTCTGAGCCAGAGTGAAAACACTCATGTTCACTGCAGTAGACAAAGTGAAATCGGAGAGAGACCCTGGTGAGCGAGTGGGTGTGAGCATGTATATGCGAGCTATACTGTCTGAGAAAGTCTGGCTGGGCCATGTGGGGCCTGATGTGTCTGTAGGAGTCTGGGCGCGCGTGTGCGTGTGTGTACATGTGCACAGGTCACTGTTTTAGCGTTTGTGGTGGTGTGTATTTCAATAGAGTGTGCTCACGCGAGTCTAATGAATGTTTGATTCAGTGTGTGATTATTGCGTGTGACTCTCAGTGTTTACCAGCCCAGTGGGAGGCCAGCAGGGGCATCTATGCCCTGACAAATTGCCATTTCTCCTTGGTGTCTCTCCCAGATCCCTAACCCCTTCCCTGAGGACACTCTCTGCTCAGGGGAGTGAGGATCAGTCTATGTTAGCTCAGTCCTCAAGAGGGACACTCAGCTGCATGACCCTCCAGCATCTCTGCCCCACGGCCCTCATAGCTTCCAAATATCCACTGCAGCTTCTAGAGGCTGCCTTCGCTAAGGGCAGACAGGTAGAAGGAAGGCTTCTAGGTTGCCAGGTCACTCTGCTGTTTGGGGACCCTGGGACAGCTGCTGCTCTTTGTCAGGCATCAACTCCCTCGACCCCTACAAGTCTCAGCCTCTGGCTGGGGCATCCCTCAGAACCTCAGTCTCCAGTTTGGGGTGGGGCTATCAGGAGGGACTCAGGGGACAGAGGCAGAAAAACGGAGTTACTGAGAGGTCCGGTCCGAAGCAATTCAGAAATGGCAGAAAGACGGGAAGAACGCGGAGGCTGGGGGGGGGCGGTGTTCTAAGACCCCTCACCTCCCCCTGCTTCACCACGCTGCCAAGGAAGTTTTACAGGTGTGACGCGAGACTCTAAGGGGTGAAGCGACACGCCCTGAGCCACATCGTCCGGGATTCCACCCGGCACCATCTCAAGCTGGAGCCCTCGCTCTGGGAAAGGAAGGGAAGAGGGGGCTTTCTCCAGGTTTCTGGCCCGGGGCGAGGGCGGGAAACGGGGCGCAGGGAGTGGGTGGACTCCCGCATCCTAGCGCCCTGGCCCAAGCCCGCCATCCCGTCCCGACCCCGGGGTCCGAGGCGCCGGCCCTGCCGTCCGGTGTCGTCTCGGGAAGCCTGGCCGGGACCTGCCCGGAGCCCCCAGCCCCTGCCCGGTGCCCACCTTTACCTGCAGGGCGGCGCGGGCGCTGCTCCGGCCCTCGAGGGCGGCCGGCGGCTCGGCGGGCGGCGGAGTCGGGGTCCGCGCCGGCGGGGCTGCGCGTAGCTGTGCCGGCCGCCCCTGGTCGCTGCGGAGTGGGCGGGCGCGGGAGGGGCGCGGCGGGGCGGGGCCTCGCCCTCCTCTTTCCACAGCCACGGCCAAGGCCGGCGCCCCGCCCGGCCCGCGCCCCGGCCCGCGCCCCCTCCCCACCGCACGCGCTCGAGGATCCCAGCGCACCCCGGGACTAGCCTCCACGCGCCCTGCGCCGCCGAGCCTACGTCGGGGCCCCAGGTGGCCCCTGGGACCCCTGCCCTCGAGGGAGGGCTACCTGTCGAGGGAAGACAGAGGCCGCTGCTGAGAAGGGCTCAGGGTGCGGTCCATGCGGGGAAGGGGCAGCACAGGGGCGATGGCTCTGTGAGGGGTCCACAGAAGACCCCCGCAAACCGTGACCCAGGCTGAGCCAGGACTCACAGGAAGGGTCAGTCGATGGGCTAGTCCCATTAAGGAGCAGGACCAGTGTGGTCACGGAGGCAGGCAGTGGCCACTCCGGAGCTGGTTAGACTTCACTTCCCTGGAAATGGGGAGCCAGCCATGGAACACTCTGGAGTGATCAAAATGATGCTCTCAGAGCCCCCAGGCTGCTGTGTGGAGAGTGGAGGAAGACAGAGGCAGGGCTACCGCTGAGGAGGCTGCTGGAATAGTGGGGCATGGCCCAGTGAGGTGGAGGTGGGAGGAGGGAGGGTCAAGCGTGAGGGGAGCTGAGGAGGCTAATAAGCAAGGTCTGAATGTTGGGGTGAGAGGCCTAGAAAGAGGGAGGTATGGAAGACAGCAGGCAGGTTCTGGTTAAGCATAGGGAGATGGGGTGGAGGAGAGTGGTGGGATGCACTGAGTGGGACTTCCATGTATCCTGAAGGGAAGGGAGAGTTCCTGGCTAGAGAGTAGGAGTCCTCTTTGTTCAGCTGGCATCTGATATCCTGGAGGTGAGGAGCCGGCCCAGGGAAGCAGTGCTGGACAGGGTTCCTGCACAGGTCAACATGTCAGCAAAGGGCATGCAGAAGAGGAGGGCTCTACAGAGCAGACTGAGAACCCAGGGCCTCACCCAAGGCAAGCATGCTACCTGAGCTACATCCCCAGCCCTTTATTTATATATATATATATTTTTTTTTTTTTTTTGAGACAGGGTCTTCCTAGTTTGCCCAGGCCGGCCTCCAATTTGCAGTCCTCCTTGGCCTCCAAGGATCTGGGATTATGAGTATACCATTCTCAGCTAAGACAGTGTGTTTCTAGAAGGTCAGGGAGGCCCACAGGGCCAGGTGTCACACCAGAGTGTCCTTTGGGACCAGCAGTTAAGGATGGTGGTTGGGGTGGGAGCCAGGGCCAGTAGCCAGCATGCAGAAGCTAAAGGAGCAACTGCAGGGAGGAGGTAGAGGCAGGGAATGCAGAGGGGAAGTTGCAGTGAACTGAGGCTGGGGTGAGAGAAGCGGACTGTGTGTGTGTGTGTGTGTGTGTGTGTGTGTGTGTGTGTGTTCTAAGTGGGTAAGAGCAGAGCCCTCAACAGGTCCAGAAGAGTAGCAGGAAGGGCCCAGGCTGTCTGTCTCTGGGTCAACTCCCCCCACCCCTCCTGCTGCATGCCCTCCAAAGGCCTCCCACTTTGCTGTCCCCCTGCCAAGGTACACACCAGCCCCACCACTCCTCAGTGGGGCCTCTTGCCCTCACCCACCCCCAGAGCCTGGGCCTACTCTATCCCACCTCTCAGATTGTGGAAGTTGCCAGAGGTCTTTGGGTCTAGCCTCCTGGCCAGGACCAGCCCAAGGGAACTATAGGGAAGCCAGGCTGGAGGACTGTCTGAGGAAGAGGAGGGGGCCTGGCTAGCAGGGTAGCTAAGAGGACACTGGCAGAAGGTGGATAGCTGGGACCCTCCTCCAAAGCTGGTGTGAAAACCAGTCCCTGGCTGGGGATCCGATGAGGACTGAGGTTGTGGGGGCTCAGCAGCCAGGACTAATGATGGTATGGATTCTGGAGCAGACTGCCCGGGTTCACATCCAAGGGCCACCAGTCACCAGATAGCTGTGTGCCCTTCAGCAAGTTGCTGAACCTCTAATGCCTCGGCTTTCTCATCTGAAAAGCTCTATCAGCTGCTGTGAAGATCATAGTGGTTAATCTTAGTGTAGAGCACTCAGCTCTGGGTGAGCTGCCCCTGGAGAGCAGAGGCAAGTTCAGTGGAGAGGGCCTGGTGAAGCAGGAGGGCAAGGAGAGGCACACACACAGCTGGGAAGGGCTTCCACAGGCTTCATGCACATGCCCGCACTTAAATTCAAACTCGGTGTGTTCCCCACTCAGATCCCACCCTTGAGTCTCCTGACTTGCTCCCTCCTCTTCTCCTGAGGCACTGGGCAGGCCTCAGTAGAAAGGCTAAGTGGCATACATGTTCCCAGCTCGCCCGGTCTTCCTTCCCTTCCCAGTGCCCTGCGAGTTGGTGAGGCTCCAGCTCCTCCTTTCAACCAGTTCTGGGATGCCAAGCCTGGGTCCTGCCCATTGCCAAGTATGTGGCCCCCGGTGTTCACTGGCTGTCAGGTTCCAATAGAGGCTGAGATAGCCTTGCCATGACTTTGTGGCTGTTGTCTCCTTGTTCACCAGATTTTTGCTCAGTAACCCTCAAGGTAGGAAGTCAGTGTCCTGGAGGGAGAAGTCATAGACCGATACATCAAGGCTCACCTCTGGGCTAGACCAGTCCAAACTCCCAACAGGACTCCCACTCCACTGCCAGGGGCTTATCCAGTGGTGTCTGGATATCAGTGGGTCACTTCTACCTGTGGTCACTTGCTATGTACCCTAGGCAAGTTGCTATTCCTCTCTGAACTTGAATTTGAGATTGGCTAGGAAGGATTCAAGGACTGTTCTAGGTCTGTGCAGGGGTATCAAGTGGGGTGAGCGGGCCTGACATAGTGGCTTCTACTTGTAATTTCAGCTACTCATGGGGCTGAGGCAGGAGGATTGCAGGTTTGAAGCCAGCCTCAGCAACTTAAAATAGAAAGGACTGGGGATGTAACACAGTGGTAGTGCACCCCTGGGTTCCATCTCCAGAACCAGGAAAAAACAGCAAAAAAATGGGGTGGGTGGTTAAACTGAACCAGATGAGGAGCTTTGTAATCTGCTCATGCAGCCCCTGGCAGCACCAGTATTGGCACCAGCCTGGTGGTTCAGGGGGTGGGCTGCGGAGTCAAGCAGACTTGGGTTTGGAACCCAGCGCTGCCTCTCTGTGACTGTTGGCAAAAGACGTCATTTCTCTAAACCTCAACTTCTCTTTATAAAAGGGGGATGACAACAGTGACAGTCCCTAATGACAGCAACTGACGCTCCAGGGCTCTTACCCATGATGGGCACTATTTTGAGCACTTTTTAAATTTATTTTTGTTTTTATTTTTTATTTTTTGAATTCAGGGGCACCCAACCACTGAGCCATACCCCTAGCCCTTTTTTGGTGGGGTTCTTTTTTTTTTGTCTTTTTTTTTTTTTTTTTTTTTTGGAACTGGGGGTCGAACCCAGGGCTTTGCGAATGCAAGGCAGACGCTTTGCCACTGAGCTACATCCCAGCCCCCCCAGCCCTTTTTTGTATTTTATTAGAGACAGGGTCTCACTGAATTGCTTAGCGCCTCACTAAATTGCTGAGGCTGGCTTTGAACTCATGATTCTCCTGTCTCAGCCTCCCCTGAGCCCCTGGGATTACAGGTATGTTCCAATGCCCCTGGCCTTGAGCATTTTTTAAAAAATATATTTTTTAGCTGTTGCTGAACCTTGGTTTTATTTATCTATATGTGGTGCTGAAAATTGAAACCAGAGCCTCACACATGCTAGGGAAGTGCTCTGCCACTGAGCCAAAACCCCAGCCCCTATTTTGAGTAGTTTATGTGGATTGACTCATTTAATCTTTTTTATTATATTTTTTAGTTATGGGGGGCCACAATATCTTTATTTTGTTTACTTATTTTCATGTGATACTGAGGACCAAACCCAGTGCCCCACATGTGTGAAGCAAGCCCTCTGTCACTGAGCCACAACCCCAGCCCCCATTTAATCTTTTAGATGGGTATTATCAGCTGGGTATGGTGGCACACACCTATAATTGCAGAGCTGGGGAGACTGAAGCAAGAGGATTACAAGTTTGAGGTTAGCCTCTGCAACTAAGTGAGGCCCTAATAAAAAGTGCTAGGGCTGGACACCGTGGTGTACACCTGTAATCCCAGCAGCTCAGGAGGCTGAGGCAAGAGGATCACACGTTCAAAGCCAGCCTCAGCAAAGGAGAGGCTCTAAGCAACTCAGTGAGACCCTGTCTCTAAATAAAATACAAAATAGGGCTGGGGATGTGGCTCAGTGGCTGAGTGTCCCTGAGCTCAATCCCTGATACCAACAAATTGATTAATTAATTAATTAATTAAACAAATAGTTCTGGGGATGTGACTCAGTGGTTAAGTGCCCCTGGGTTCAATCTCTAGTAATGGGAAAAAAAAAAAAGAAGGCCTGGTGCCATGGCTAACCCCTATAATCCTAGTGATCCTAGTGACTTGGGAAGCTGAGGCAGAAGGATAGTGAGTTCAAAGCCAGCCTTAGCAACTTAGCCAGAACCTGTCTCGAAGAAAAAAAAAAAAAAAAAAAAAAAAAACCTAAAAAGGGTTGGGAATGTGGTTCAGTGGTTAAACACTCCTGAGTTCAATCCCTCGTACCAAAAGAAAAAGAAAAGCTGGTATTATTGTCCCCACTTTGTAAAACTGAAGCTCAGACCTGACTCACCTGTGGTCACTCAGCTGGGAAGGGAGTGAGCTGGGGTTTGATTCAGGAAGCTCCCCACGTCTTCTGCTTTAGCACTGTCCCCCTGGGCTCCTTAGAACAGACAGTGAGCTCTCTCCAGCACACTGGGAGACAGGGGCAAACCAGGCAGAAGGCCTTCACCAAGAACTTGACCATGCTGGCACCCTGATCTTAGACTTCCAGCCTCCAGTATTATGAGAGGTAAATGTTGTTTAAGAAAAAAAAAAAAATGTTCAGGGGCTGGGATTGTGGCTCAGCGGTAGAGTGCTCCCCTGGCACGGGGCGGGCGGGAACCCGGTTTGATCCTCAGCACCACATAAAAATAAAGGCATTGTGTTGTGTCCATCTACACCTAAAAAGTAAATAAATAAATATTAAAAAAATGTGCAAGGCCCTAGGTTCTATCCCTAGCATAACAACAACAACAACAATAAAGTTAAAAGTAAAGAAGTTAAGGGGCTAGAGATGTAGCTCAGTGGTAGACACTCACCCAGCACGTACAAGCCCCTGAGTTCAATTCCCAGCACTGTAAATAAATTAAAAAGTAAAAATGCAAATCTAAAAAAAAGCAACAAATTTAATATAAGCTTGGCACATAGTAATAACTCCATAATAATCAAGCATTTAATAATAATGTCGGTAGCCATAATTGCTAACATGTAACAATAATAGATATTAGCAATATTGCTGATATTCCACTGTTCTTCCATTCTTTTTTTTTTCTTTTTGCATGGGGGATTTAACCTGGGGTGCTCTACTACTGAACTACATATCTCTCCAGTCCTTTTTATTAATATATTTTTTTTTAGTTTTAAGTGGACATAATATCTTTATTTTACATTTATGTGGTGCTGAGGATCGAACCCAGTGCCCCATGCATGGTAGATGAGCACTCTACCACTGAGCCACAATCCCAGCCCCTTCAGTCCTTTTTTAAAATATATATATATATATATATTTTTTTTTAGTTATAATTGGACACAATACCTTTTATTTATTTATTTATTTTAATGTGGTGCTGAGGATTGAACCCAAGGCTTTGCATGTGCTAGGCGAGTGCTCTGCCACTGAGCCACAACTCCAGGCCCTCTCCAGTCCCTTTAAAAATTTTTTTTTTCTTTTTTTTTTGAGAAACAGTCTCATTAAGTTACCCAGGCCTCAAACTTGCAATCCTTCTGTCTCAGTCTTCCGCGTAACTTGGATTACAGGGATGTGCCATCATGCCTGGCTCTCCCCCAATTCCTTCTAAATTTCTCTTTCTCTACCAATAAGAAAACTCTCAGGAGGCTAAGGCAGAAGAAGGATCACAATTTTTTTTAAGAGAGAGAGAGAATTTTTTAATATTTATTTTTTAGTTTTCGGTGGACATCATCTTTATTTTATTTATATGTGGTGCTGAGGATCGAACTCAGCGCCCCACGCATGCCAGGCAAGCGTGCTACCACTTGAACCACATCCCCAGCCGAGGATCACAAATTTTAGGGCAGCCTAGGCCACTTAACAAGACTCTGTCTTAAAATAAAATAAAGTTGGTCATGGTGGCACAAGCCTATGATCCCATCAGCTCAGAGGCTGAGACAGGAGCATCTCAAGTTCAAAGCCGGCTTCAGCAACTTATCAAAATAAAAAATAAAAAGGGCTAGGGATGTGGCTCAGTGGTTAAGCACCCCTGGGTTCAATCCCCAGTACCAAAATAAAATGAACTGGGATGTCGCATGGTGGTAGAGCACCTGCCTAGCATGCACAAGGCCCTGGGTGGAGCCAATACCAGTTGGAGCCTGTGCAGAACCTAGAATGGGACTCTCCTCTTGCCATCCTTCTGTCTGTCTGGCAAGCTAAGGGGAGAGATGTTTGCACAGATGTGTGACTGGGGGCATACAAATAGTCTGAGGAGGGGGTGTGGTGCTGGTAAATTCCTGCTCCACCAGGGTCCGCCCTGACTCCCCACATCTGCTAGAGGACTGGACTCTTGGTTATGAGATTCCTGGGAAGTCCTTTCCTCTGTCTAGCTCTCTTCCTCTCTCTCCTTTGTGGTTGCCAGGGGCCTCTCCTCCAGAGCTAGGGAAATGCAGTCCTCTTCAGCAGCCCCCACCATTCTCCCCACTTCTACCCCCAGGGGATCTTTCAGCTCCATCTTCAAAAATCCCAGTAATGCAGTGGAAATTAAAGTTACCTTAACTATTCTAATCTTATAACAATTTTGCTTCAATCAACATCTAAATGTGACCACATGTGCCCAGACCACCCAGTGGCCTGGCTGGTGGTGGGAGGTGAGCTCTTGGGGAGCTGGAAGGCTGAGGAGGACTGCTCTCAGTCATGGGCTGGCTCTGGAAGGGCTTCCTGGGGGAGAGGTCTGCTGGTCATTAGGTCCCTCCCTCTGCTTTCTCCTGGCCCACCCACACTGAGCGGCCTTTCTCTCTTCCCCTTCTCCAGGCAGGCCCCATACTCTCCCCAACGGACTAGGGAGTTGCCTGGGGGCAAGGGAGGTTAGTGAGGTTGCAGCCTCTATGGGAGTCACACAGGGCTCCTCACTCACAAGAGCTTCCTTCAGTGCTGGGTTGTCCTGAAATACATGACAATTTCTGTAGTAGGGGCTCTGCATTTTAATTTTTGCACTGAGCCCCATAAATTATGTAGCTTGTCCTGTTGGAGGGTCCCCTGCACACACCTCTCTCTATGGGCCCTCCCCACCCCATACTAACAGTTAACAAGCAGTCAATAAATATTCATCTCCTACTTTGTGCTTTGTTTTGGGGGTGGGTACCAGGGTGAGGTAAGAGCAACACTCTACCACTGAGCTCCTCCTGTTTTGTTTTGTTTTTTGGAGACAAGGTCTCACTGAATTGCCCACCTATCTCAAATTTGGGATTACTGCTGCCTCAGCCTTCTGAGTAGCTGGGATTACAGGCACTACCACTATGCCCAGGTTAAAAAGTGGTGTTATATGCTTGGGGCTACCAAGAGAACAACATAGAAATGCCCCAACTTTGTAAAATTATCCCCTCCACACACTTAGACACTCATATATCCATATAGTTTTGCAAAATATGTCCCCCAATTAATAACTGTCAATTAGGGAATAATTAATATGTGCCAGGACATTTACACACATTGTCTTGTTTTTATCCTCAAAACAACCAGAAAGGTAGGCACTACTATTTCCATTTTCCAGGTGAAAAAACCTGAAACTTGGGGCTGGGATTGTGGCTCAGTGGCAGAACGTTTGCCTGGCATGTGTGAGGCACTGGGTGCAATCCTTAGCACCACATAAAATCAATCCATCCATCAATCAATAAAGGTATTGTGTTCATCTACAACTAAAAAAATAAATTATATAAATGCTAAGTAAACCCCCTGAAACTTAGCATTTATATAATTTGTGCAGTATCACATCACTAATAGCAGAGCCAGGGCTTGTCCTTGTCCCTCATTTTCAGCCTCTCCTCTTCTCCCCTTGTATTGTATTTGGTTGTATTGTATTTGGTTACTTCCCCAGGAGCAGAAGCTCTCTGCAGGTAGGGTTGGGGTCTAGATCATCTCCCAGCCCCAGTCCCCAGCACAGGTCTACGTTTTTGTTCAAAGAATTCACCCACAGGGGAAATAGTTTGGTGGTGGAGCAGTTGCCTAGCATGCACGAAGCCCTGAATTTGATCTCCAGTATCAAAAAATAAATAAAAATTCATACTCAGCCTCCCTGCCCATGGGACACAAGGAAGCAAAGGAAGCAAATACACACTGAAACACAAACCATACTTAAATGCATACATGTGTAACATGTAGTGGATACAGTACAGAGCTGGGTGTTCAATTCCTATTTAGGTTCAAACCCTGATCTCCCAGGTACTGGCTAATGTACTTCAGTTTCTACATTGGCAAAGTGGAAATTGTGATAGAGTTCTTGTTTATGTTCAGTGATGAAACACATGTGAAGTTCAAAGACCAGCACTGGCACATAGCCACTCTGATAAATATTAGCTTTTTTTTTTTTTTGGTACTGGGGATTGAACCCAGGGACACTTCACCACTAAGCTACACCCTACACCCCCAGTCCATTTTTTTTTCTCTTTTAGTTGTAGATAGACACAATGCCTTTATTTTATTTGTTCATTTCTATGTGGTACTGAGGATAGAACCCAGTGCCCCACACATGCTAGGCAAGTGCTCTGCCACTGAGCCTCAGCCCCAGCTCCCCTTTTATTTTTGAGATAGGGTCTTGCTAAGTTGCTTAGGGTCCCGCTAAGTTGCTGAGGTTGGTCTTGAAGTTGTAGTCCTCCTGCCTTGGCCTCCTGAGTCACGGGAATCATAGACATGTACCACCAGGCCTCACAAATATCAGCATATTGCTATGGATAATTTTGTACATACTCACACAACCTCTCATGTTCGTGGGCACTGTCTTCCCAACCCCTTCCAGTCTAGCTTAGTTGAAGATGGCCTTGTGGCTGACAGGCTAGGCCCCTGAGCCATCAGGAAAAGGCAGTTGCTTCTCTGCATCCACCTGGGCTAACCTGGGCCAGCCCACAGGAGTGGTGGGGCTGAGAGTACTGCTCCTCACTAGCCCTGGGTTCCATCAGAGAAGACTTCCTAGAGGAGACATCCAACCAAGCTGGGTAAGGGAGTCAGGTAGAAGCAAAAGGGTGCTGCCGGGTGTCTTAGCTCCCTCTAGTGTTCCTCACAATACCTCCTCACCCCCCACCTCTGCTTCAGCTCCCTCCACTCCAGTCCCCACAGGAGAAACTTTCCTCTTCTCCTGCCAAAGTGTAAATTGCCCCCAGGAATGTACTATGTCCCATGGCTCTCCTGGCAGTGGCCATCAGATGTCCTGGGCTCAGGCCTGGCCCTACATCAAAGGCTCAGGATCAGTAACAGTGTCTCCTCTCCTGCGGCTCCCTTCCCCTCGGCAGCCCTCCCCTCCACCTCCCCACTGGCTTCCAGGAAACAGCACATGGTAGCACTTAAGCTCTGGAGGATGGAGGATGCTTTTCCGACACCCCCACCTCCCACCAGCCACAATGAACTACTTGTTAGGAGACTATTTTAATTTTACTTAATGTGATTTCGGCTCCTGGGGTCTCTATTGCCACCCTCTTCTTGGACCTGGATGCCCAGTACAAATGTAGGGGAGGCCAACCTCCCAGGAGAAGGTGTAACCTGAATATGGAAATTCTACCCATGTTGGGGGTCTGGGGCAGGAAGAGGACTGGTACATCAGGGAGATGGGTCTGGTGCTCTGGATGCCACCAGAGTCAGGAAGTAAGGGGACTGGCTAGGGGAGGACTTGGAGCTAGCCTGTACAACTCAGGAAGCTAGTATAAGAACCTGGGAGTGTATGCTGGCCAGACATCCTCGGCCAACATGTTTTTCCAATGCCCTGAGTTCAGTAGGCAGGACCTAGCTTGCCAGCCATGTGAGCTTTGCTTTCAAATCTTGTCAGGGTGACTAAAGGAGGGGGATACTTCAGGGCTCTGGCAAGCCTCTGAGATTTGCTTCATTAGGTGCCTCTTCTAGCAAATTCTGAAAACCAGAGTCTAGTGGTCACTTCCTGGGACAGTAGGATGGTGACGTGGAGACCCCTGGTGGTCAAAGATTGTGAAAGGTGACCTTTCCAGAGCTTTGCCCAGCTTGCTCCAAGCTCATGGGCTACCACCATGGATTCCTCTATCCCTAGAACTCTGCCACAAACTAGGCTACCTGGAAACCATCCTCACTGGTCAGTGTCTACCACACTGGCCCCACGATCCAGCCCCATCTTGCTGGGAAGGAGTGTATGGTACATCAGGGAAAATAGGAGTGGTGTTTCAGCCATAGTCACGGGCCAAGAGACACATACCTACAACCTATCAACTACAGGACTGGGGAGCAGGAAGTAGGTTTCTAGGGTTTGTGTGTTTGGTGCATTTGGAAAGATGATGATGTCATGTTCCAAATAGCTCTGCAGTCCCCAGACCTTTTCCTTCCCTGGGCCCTTGGGAGCATACCACACAATCATGGGGCTGTGGGTGGCAAAGTCACTAAGGGGGCCTTATTTCCACAGCTAGCCAATCTGTAATAGTGCCCATGTCTAACTCTGAGAAAGGAAATGCTCAAAACCTCATGCTATATAAATGGCTGCTAGAAAGTAGAATGTGGCACAGGGAGGAGGGAAGGGAAAGGGTGGTGCAGCTGTTTTTTGGCAGAGTCCAGACATTACACAAAGCTTTCCACATCTGGGCCCCATCGTTCATTTCCTCAACCTCATTCATCCATCCATTCAGCTTGGGTGTGACTAGACCCGGCTTTATCCTGGGCACTAAGGATACAGTTGACCAAAAGAGGAGGCCTCAGATTTTTCTAAAGGTATTTATTTATGTAAGAAAATGCCTTTGATTTTATTTTTTAATTCATCATTTGTTTTTTATATGACAATAGAATATATTTTGACATATTATACATACTTGGATTAGAACTTATCCTAATTAGGATCCCCCCTCTCATGGCTGTACATGATGTGGAGTTTCACTGGTTGTGTATTCATATATGAATTAGATAGGAAAGTTCTATCTAATTCATTCTACTTTCCTCTTCTCTCCCTTTCCTTCCTTCTCATCCCCCTCCCTTCCCTTCATTCCCCTTTGTCTAATCCACTGAACTTCTCTTCTCTCCCCATCACACACAGGTGGCTGAGCATCCTCATCAGAGAGAACATGGGACCCCAGATTTTATCTGAAGGGAAAAAGATTGAGACTCAGAGAAGAAAAGGATCCTAGAGGATAAGCCTCCCTATACTTGTTCACATAGAAGTGACCGTAACTTTTCAGAGCCTAACCTAGTTGGAGGCAAGTCCTGTACAACCTTCCCCCTTTTCCTGGGGTCTCAGAACCCGGTGCTACCCTTGCACAACCAAACCACACTTTGAGCACAGTGCACCTACAACTGGTTCCCCCTCAACTCAGACCTGTCCACTAAACTTTGGAAGGCTTAGAGCCCCATTTTCACCCAACAACTTATCTGAACTCAAGGCCTTAGGCTGTCTCCAAGAAGAGTGCTACCAAATATGGCCTAACGCACCCTCTGCTTCCTACCTTTAAAAACTCAGTAAGACTGGGAGAAGGGGGCTGGGGTTGTGGCTCAGTGGTAGAGGGCTTACCTGGCATGTGTGAAGCACTGTGTTCAATCCTCGGCATCACATAAAAATAAATAAATAAAATGAAGGTATTGTGTCCTCCTATAACTTTAAAAAAATTACATATTTAAAAAAAAAACTGGGAGAGGGAGCTGAAGACCTGCTCCCCTTTCCCCCCAAATGTTAACCAGGCCTCAAAAAAAAAAAAAAAAATCAAGAGCATGGGCTTTGAGTTTGGTCCAGCTTTAAACCGTGGCATCTCCACTTAATAACTCACGACCTTGGACAACTAACTTGTGGTCTCCTCTTTGAAAATAGAATTACTGTCAACTAGATAACATATAGTGTTCAGTACAGTGTCCAACATGCGATAAGTGCTCAGTGTTACCCCAGCACCATGGTTTACATGGTCTCTCTAGTCAAACCTTGCATGGCTGAGCAGAAAGAAAACAGGACATGATTGGGATTTCACTCAAGAATGTGTCTTTATTGAAGAATTTGTAAGAAAAAAGGATGGATCCTCTGTAAAAAGAGGAGATGTTGCCTCCAAACAGCAGGGAGGAATGAGACCTGGGTGGCTTCCCAGAAGTCGGTGTTTCTGGCATTACTGGCTCCTGTGTCCTGGCAAGCACTACAGCATGTCACACTACAGCTAGCAATTCCTACCCACCCTTCTCCCAACCCTCCACCCTCTACCCCACAAGCCTGGATTCCCTGCAGACATTTGCCAATGGCTTTATGAAGGCCCAGGGATAGATGTGCCAGGCTTCTCTAAATGGGATCAAAGTGGGTTTTGCTTTGGAAAATTCACACAGGAATGTAAAATGGTCTGAGCTCCTTCTAGTCCAACCAAAGACAATTACATCCAGCCCCCTCTGAAGGGAAAGGGAGCAAAGAATTTCTCCCTTCTGAATGTGCACACTTGTGGGGTAACTGGACTGTATCAGTCTGCTCTTTATTAGCATGGAGAATGGAAACAAGATTTTAAGAATATATAACATCTATGTTAGAGTCACTGAGTTCCAGAGGGCAGAGGGAGCACTGGATCCTTTTTTATTCCAACAAACGCTCCTGCTGGCTACCCTCAAGTCCTGAAAATGATCATTCTTCTCCAGCTGGGAGATTGTCTTCGATCCGCCTGATGAACCTCATCCGGATTTCTGTCACACCGTCTCCTTTCAGGGTGTCCTGGACAAACTTGGCCTCCACAGCCATCTGGACCTAGGGGACAGTGGGAAAATGAAGGAGCAGATGCCTAGCCAAAGACTCTGGGGAACCACTGGGGATGGGGCTATAATTGACAACACCCACAGCAGTCCAAAAAGGAGGGCTGGTTTTCTACAAGGACAGGGTCTAGTGTTCCACTGCAGAAGACAGTGGCCCTAACCCATAAGGAGAAACTCAGGAATGAGGCTGGCCAAGTAAGTCAATTTGGGAAAGGATATGCCTAGACTAGGCGGCTGACAGCACCAGTTCCCAGCCTCATAGGGAGGATCATCATCATCTAGAGATGTCCATCTTGAATCCTATATAACCAACATGGCTACTGTAAGCAGAGAGGGCTGGGTTAAGCCAAAGCCCCTTCTCTTTCTCTCTCTCTCTCTCTCATTCAAGACCCTATTGCATCGCAGGTGTTGCAGAAGGTAAACTTGGAATCTCACCATTTCCAAGGCTCCTCGCAGCACCCCACATAAGAGATTGGAATAAATAAGGGACGAGTGGTTATCAGGGAGTTCCACAAAGTCCACCAAGGGGTTATTTTCCAAAATGAGGGAGAATTCATCACCAGCTGGACTCCAATTAGTGATGCTTGGAGTGATGCCCAAGTACATCTTGAACGCCACCTGTTCAGGGAACACACAATAGCACTATGGGGAAGGACAGCAGAAACTGTACAACAGTGAAGGCATCAGGCCTGCAAAGGAGAGAAACAGTAGCTCAGGAATAAAACTGGTCTCTGAAAGATGATGACACCTTAGGAATCAGGGCAATAAAAGGAGAAACATCCACACAAAATTCCACACCCCTATCCCTTCAATCATACAATTAAGCAACAACTCAGCATCTATTTGTGCTTCTCAGTGGAAGGGAGAAGCAATCTTCTGACAGGGGCAGCTACCCTGAACCAGCATCTGAGTGCCAAGAGGTGCTGATCCCACTCCCTGTCCTCTGTCTGTGCTACCTGAACCCACTTCCTTGAAGGTGAATACAGGTCACCGGGACAGAATTACTTTCAAGATCTCCTTCTCTACCCATTTCCTAATTCCAAAGCTCTCTCCACTATCAATTCTCATGAAGGTTTCAGGTATGGCCAATAAAGAACTTACAATTCAAAGAACCCTCCCTGAGGTACCTGACATCACAGAGCTGTGGAAGCTCTAGCATTTATTATACCATAATATAGAGTATAATATTAATAATAGCACTAATGTTAATAACAATAAACATTTACTGTAAGCATAACACTATGCTAAGTGCATTCATTTTACCTGAATGCTTGTGTCCATAATTTTACTTCTTACAACAATCATGTGAGGTAGCTCTTTTCATTTTAAAGATAACTGGTAATTAAAGATGTTAAAAGCAACTTACACAAGAACCCACAAATAATAAACACGGGAAACATCCCCAGCCCTTTTTATAGTTTTTGCCTATTTACTTATTTATTTGTTTTGATGGTACCAGGGAATTGAACCTCGGGGTGCTCTATCTCTTAGCTACATCCCCAATCCTTTTTTTTAAAGCTGTAGTTGGATACAATACCTTTATTTGTTTATTTTTATGTGGTGGGGGGGATCGAACCCAGGGATTCACGCATGCTAGATAAGCGCTCTACTACTAAACCACAGCCCTGTCCCCCAAGTCCTTTTTATTTTGAGACATGGTATTGCTAGGTTGCTGAGACTAGCCTCAACGTTGCAGTCCTCTTGCCTCAGTCTCCTAAATTGCTGGGATTATAGTTGTACACTACTGTACTAAGCCCAAAGTCCATATTCTTTTTTTTTTTTTTTTGTACTAGGGATTGAACCCAGGGGTGCTTAACCACTACTGAGCCACATCCCCAGCCCTTTTAAATATTTTCTTTAGAGATAGAGTCTTGCTGAGGGTCTTGCTAAGTTACTGAGGGTGGATTTGAACTTGCAAGCATCCTGCCTCAACTTTCCGACTTGCTGGGTTTACAGGCATGCGCCACAGCGCCCAGCCCAAAGTCCATTTTCTTAACCTCCATGCTACTCCGCTGTACCTTCACAGAGATCATCTGGCTTTAATTTCAGTGAGGCTTTAATCCACAGGAATGATCCCAATTACTCTTCCTGTTTTTTTATAATCTGCTCTTCCCAAACCATGAGTAAGGTTTCTTTTAGGAAATTAAGGGCCTGGGGCAGAGAAAATGGTAAGCAGTGCTTCCCAATGGCAATCTTTCAGCTTGGACAGGTGGCCTAGGATAACGACCTTGGCAATGACATCCGCAGTTTCCCGAAAATCATGGCATCTCCCAACATTTGACCGTGCCAAAAAATCTTCAATCAGTCGAACTCCAATGTTATAGCCCCTGGGAAGGAAATTAAAGAGACTATTATGGGTCTAAACATCTTACGTCTGAACATAGGCTATTATTGGTAAAGGGGAAATGGGGACAATCTCAAAACATTCCAATAAATGAGCTCAGTGTAAACTGTAACCCAGATGCTGGCTACAAGAGAGAAGACCCTGCTCATGGCTCTAAGTATAATGTAAACTCAGTGTGCTGGGGAGCCCCATTTCGTTTCTCCTGCAAAGGTGCTCACTCACATTTTGTCCAGCTGTTTATTCACATCTTCATCATTTTCATAGTCCTTGCACAGCTGGGTGACAAGAGCCCCATAGGTCAGGGTGAAGAGCTCAGAGCTCTAAAAGAGATTCAAAAGGCAATCAGGTGAGAATCTGGATCAGCCTCGATGCAACTGTCAGGATTCAATGGAAGATCACATGGTTGCTTGTGGGGAAAAAACCTCATCCCCTGTGGACTGGTCAGGGAATTTGGGACCCAAGGTCAATATACCAAGGCTGAAGATAGACCCACTGCAAAACAGGTGTAAAAGGTACCTCATATACTGGGCAGTCATTCTTGCTTCTGCCAACCCAAGTCTCTACCACAGCCGCTAAGCCTAAGCACAGGTCACCAGAATCCAATGTGGAAGCTGACACATTCACTTAAGATTCTGTGAAAGAGACCTGAAGAAGACATTCACAAACTAGCTTCAGCTCTGAAGAACGCCTTCCCAAACCTTAGAATGAATGCCCCAAGCTAGAGCTAAGCTGCACTCCCAAGGCTGCATCCAGGAGCAGCCAGGGACCCAGCGGCCAGTCCACAGGGAAGGAAGGAAGTCCTAAAGAAACCCGTTGCCCTTAAGACAACGCCTCTCCAAAGTCACAGGCACAGGAAAAAATAATGTTCCTCCTAATACACAGCTGGAATGTTTCCAAAAAAGGGATAAGTCTAAAAGAAATACAATCTTTTATACACTCGAACACAATACTCACCTGAACTGGTTTCCATTACAACCTCAGTTAAAAAAATAGAAACTCTTTCTCGAATGAAGAACTCTAGTCAGGCATGATGGGCATGCTTGCAACCTCAAATATTTGGGAGGCCAGCCTCGTCAAATTAGCAAGACTCTCAGCAATGTAGTGAGACCCTGTCTCAAAATTAAAAAATAAGGGCTGGGGTTGTGGCTCAGTGGAAGGGTGCTCACCTAGCATGCTTGAGGTACTGGGTTCGATCCTCAGCACTACAAAATATAAAACATAGATACTGTGTCCACCTAAAAAAATACTTTAAAAAGTTAAAAAATAAATAGGACTGAAGATGTAGCTCAGTGGTAAAGTGTCCCTAGGTTCAGTCTCCAGTACTACAAAAGAAAATAAATAAAAGGGGGCTGAGGATGTGGCTCAAGTGGTAGCCTGCTCACCTAGCATGGTTTGATTCTCAGTACCATGTAAAAATAAAAAATATAAAAAATAAAGAAATTGTGACCACCTAAAACCAACCAACCAAACAAATAAATAAATAAAAGAATCCTGCCACCTACCTAAGAAGAAACAGAGAGATGTGAAAGGTAAAAGGAATGGCAAATACCAAGACCACAGAATGAAAGGAGCAGGGAGGGAGGCTTGGGTCAGAGTTGAGGCAAAAAACCTTTCTGTCTTCAAGTCTTCTGGGGAAGAAAGTCCAAGAAATGCTTAGGCCCAGCTCTCGCAGCACAATGCTCCCCACTGCATCGCCATGGCCTGGTGGCAGGGTCTGCCAGTGATAATGATTTGAATGCTTCTCCTTACATCCTGCACATTCCTTTTCTTCATCTCATCTTCTAACCAATGACAACTTAGTAAAGCAGAAAGGGTAGGACTTAATCCCGCTTCAGAGAGGACACTGAGATCAGAATGATTTAATTTTCCCAAAGTCAAACACAGCTAGTTATTAAGAAAAATAATGGGGGGGGGGCAAAAATTCCTAGCCAATTTCATTGTATCCACTGCTCCCCACAACTGCACTGTGTGTGTGTGCGCACATAGGGGTGCTAGGAATTGAACTCAGGGCCTCCTGCATACTAAGTAAAAGCTCAACGACTGAACTACACCTCCAGCCCCAAAAGCTGCCATATTAACAAGCCCCTCCCTCAACAGAAACAAAAATAAACAGAAAATAAAAAAGCCTTAACAGCACTAGAGTCAAAGAAAATCAATTTCACAATCTGGAAGCTCTTTGAACTGAACTAAAACAGTCAGATCAGGGTGTCTCCAAGAGACCATTTACCAAATATGGCAATTAAAGGGAAGCTATTAAGGAGGGGAATGAATTTTCAGTAAAGTTAAGTTTGGCACTAGAATGGCCTGGACATGAATGGATGGAGACCATCCAGCAGTTACCAGTCTAGAGAATTGGCACCACTGCATTAAATCAGGAGAGCTTTCCTTTCATTATTAATAAGCCCTTGGACGGCGACTCCAAGAGCCTCAGCCCACCACGATGCCAAGTAACATGCATATCATGATAATATCAAGCACCTTACACATACAGCTACTCTCAATTTACTGATAAGAAAAATCAGGGTCCTGAACACATCTGTCCATGGTGACAAAATCAATATGCCTGGGATCTGTGATCCCTGACTCAGGTTCTCCACGCCCTCTCTCAGTCTGCAAATCTGCCTCATCTTCCAACTGTGAATCAAGCCTTTTTGGAATAGTAACATAAATATATAACTTAAAGGTCTTCATATTTTTAAAATACTGAGGGGGTTATGATATAGAAAGAAAATCATTCAACATTTACTATATACCAGACAATATAGCCAAATAAATAAAATAATATGGTTTTGGCCTGGGGTTTTGGTAGAATGCTTGCCTAGCATGTGTGAGGTACTAGGTTTGATTCTCAGAACTGCATATAAATAAATTAAAAAAAATAAAGGTCCATCAACAATAAATTAAAAAAAATAATTTTACAGATGGTGATAAATGCTACGAAGAAAAATAAAGCACTAAAGTAGATTAGGGAGTGTTTATGTTCATTTATCTTGGGGAATGTTAGTTTTTATTTGTTTAATTATTTTTATTAGTTGCTCAAGACAAAACAATGATCTTGACATTTCATACATTTGATTCAAATAGGGTATGAATTCTCATTTTTCCACTTGTATAGATTGCAGGATCACATTGGTTATACATCCATGTGTATACATACAGCAATCCTAGTGTCAGTTGTATTCTGCTGCCCTCCTTATCCCCTGCTTGTTTAATTATTTTTTGTACAAGAGACTTAACCCAGGGACATTTAATCACTGAGCCACATCCCAGTTCTGTTAATTTTTTTTTTTTTTTTTTGAGAGAGAGTTTTGCTAAGTTGCTTAAGGCCTCGATAAATTGCTAAAGCTGGGGGCTGGGGATGTGGCTCAAGCGGTAGCGCGCTCGCCTGGCATGCGTGCGGCCCGGGTTCGATCCTCAGCACCACATACAAAGATGTTGTGTCCGCCAAAAAAACAAACAAAAATAAATAAATATTAAAAAAAAAATTGCTAAAGCTGGCTTTGAACTTGTGATACTCCTGCCTCAGCCTCTGGAGGTTCTATAGGCGTGCACCACTGTGCCCAGCAGGTATTAGTTTTTAATAAGTAGTCAGGGAAGACTTTGCCAAGGTGACATTTATGTAAAGACCTAAAGGAGGTATGGGTAATTCATGAAGATAGTTGGGTGAAAAAAATTCTAGGCAGAGCCAGGAGCGGAAGTGCACAACTGGAATCCCAACGCCTTGGGAGGCTGAGGCAGTAAGATTGAAAGTTTGAGACAAGCTTTAGCAACTTAATGAGGACCTCAACAACTTAAGAGAGACCCTGTCTCAAGCAAATAAAAATAAAAAGGACAGAGGATGTAGCTCAGTGGAAAAGCACCCCTGAATTAAATCCCCAGGGCCCGCCCCCCCCAAAAAATTAGGTAGTTGGGCCAGAGTTGTGGCTCAGTGGTAGAGTGTGAGGCAATGGATTCGATCCCCGGCACCACATAAAAAATAAAATAAAGGTATTGTGTCCATCTACAACCAAAAAAATATTTTTTTAAAAATTAGGTGGTTAAGTGTAAATGTCCCAAGATGGGAGTATGCCTGGCAGGTCTGAGTGTTTGAGTAACAGTGTCAGTAGAGAAAAATGAGCAAGAGAAAGAAGAGGAAATCAGAGAAGAAACGGGAGCTATGGAGTCTAAAGATCTGGGTTTGGGATCTTATGACCCTTAAAACAAATGTTCCCATAGGGCCATAAAAGGTCAGCTAATTCAACTAGTCCAATTTCTTCACTGAACTTAAGTACCACATTCCCCTCCATCAACAGAAACATGAATCTCTGGGCTGGGGTTGTAGCTCAGTGGTAAGTGCTTGCCTAACATGGGTGAGGCTCTGGGTTCCATCCTCAGCACCACATAAAAATAAATAAACAAAATAAAGGTTGAATTCTTAAAAAAGATTATATATATATATATATATATATATATATATATATATATATGAGAAAAAAGAAACATGAAGCTGCGACACTTATAATTTGATGGCTTTGAATTATATTTAATAATAGCAATGATCATTAACTCTTAAATTTTTAGAATGTCTTCAGAAGTTCTTATCTCCTTGACCCTATGGGACCCAAACTAGCAGAACCAATATTAGTTGTACTCATTTTATAGATGATCACTAAATAACTGAGATTTAAATGTCTTCTTATAGTTGAACACTGTCCTGTAAAAAGTTTGTTTTTCTAACCAATGCTTTTTTCAAATGTTAGTTTTTCCCATCTGTAAAATGATGCCAAAATTATCTGTCCTTCAGGGTAACTGTGCAATTCCAATGAGATAATGTACACAGAGTATCTGCTGCATAGTAAGTACTCAAGAAAACACACTGCTATATTTTTATTTATTTATTTATTTATTTATTTATTTATTTATTTATGGTGCTGGGGACTGAACCCAGGGCCTTATGCATGCGAGGTAATTGCTCTATGAGCTATATTCCTCAGCACTATTATTTTCTATGTGGTACAGTGCCAGAGAGCACCCTGAAGTATGTTCCAGGACAACAAGTAATAAGAAGAGAGATTTTGAATCAATATAAGAAACTTTCTAACAATTAAAAAAGCACAAGAAGGAAGATCTAAGTCTGGACTTACTACCTCACAATCACTTTGCTTTGTAAGCCTCAATCTCCTCTCACAAAAACAGTAACACTAAAAACCTTGTCGTGCCAGTCATAGGGTTGTTTGGAGGATCTAATGACATAATGGACTTAAAGTTATGTTTCACAGACCAAAAAAAAAAACACAGGAATTACGGCAGTCAACAGGATCTCCAAGTACTTCAGTCACAACCTGAGCAGAGTAAGTTAAACTAAGCCCTACCCTAAGGTGAGCCACTATGTGATAGTTCTCAGAAGGCCTTGTAGTTAGTGCCCCCCCAAAGACATCCAATATCCTTAAGGTGGCTGATATTTAGAGTTAAGGCTCAAGAGTCAAACTATTTTTTTGTCAAAACAGGTAATCCAATGTGAATCCCTTTGAGCAGCTGGGGTCAGAGGTCCGTAAAAAAGATTAGGTCCAGCTGGGCATGGTGGCGCATACACGTAATCCCAGAGGCTCAAGAGGCTGAGACAGGAGGATCTCAAGTTCAAAGCCAACCTCAGCAATGGTGAGGCACTGAGCAACTCAGTGAGAGCCTGTCTCTAAATAAAATACAAAATAGTGCTGGGGATGTGGTTCAGTGGTTGAGTGCCCCCGAATTCAATCCCTGCTACAAAAAAAAGATTAGGTCCAACCCTCTCTTATTCTCTGGCCTCCAGTCCTGGAGACTCTAAGTACTGTTAATTTTGCACTCACTCACCTGAGCTCTGGAGAATAGAGACACTGGAGCCAACCACTTATATAAAAGTATGAAGGCTAATAACTTCACTAACAAGGATGCTAGATGACATTGTTACCTTTGTTCTAGGTCACTGTTACAGTGCTAGCTTTACACACATTCTCTCAATTAATCCTTAGAACACTATAACATTAATAAGTACTATTATTAACTTCTTTATTTAAACAAAAACAAAACAAAACAAAAAGATAGTGAAGCTGATGCTCAGAACAACAAAGAAACTTGCCCAAAGTCACAAAGCAAATAAGTGATGAAACCAGGAATCAGTTTCAGGCAGTGCTATATCCCTGTGTTGTGTACACGTCTGTCTCCCTTGCAGAGTACATGATTCTCAAGGTATGGACTAGGACATTATCTCTGCATCTCCCACAGCACCCAGCACAGGGCTTTACAAATAGTTGGGGCTCAGGTAAAGTCTGATGGACAATGAACCGTTTCTGATAATACAGACAAAAAAGCAGAGATCTAGTTACTTGGGCATGCCAACCATTTAGGTCTCAGAAGACTTAAGTCAAAACAGTAATTAGCATAAGGCTGGGCTGATTGGGAAGAAAGCCACTAAAAGGGCAGAGTCCCAAAGCAGAGAAGACAGGAGCATGTCAAAACCAGGCGGCCACAAAGAAAATCATGTGACAAGTCCTGAGTAGGCACCAGTAGGAACTGAATGAAAGGACACACTCAAGCCTTCATTTCATTCATTCAGCAAATAAATATTGATTGCCTACTACAAGGCATCATTCTAGGTGCTGGGAATGGAGCACAGAACAAAACAAATCTCTGCCCTCCTGGAGTTTACATTTCCTGAAGGAGACTGACAATAAATAAGCAAATACATAACTTACAGTGAAAAATTATTTAAAATGAAATAGTGCTTTGCAGAAAACCAGAATAGAGAAAGAGGATAGAGAACCAGCCAGGTGTCCCAGGAAGGCCTCTCTGAGGATATAACATCTGGGTAACTGTGAATGGAATGAGGAGTGGGCTGAATTACTGTGGGGAAAGGTACACTTGTCTGGGTACAAAAACAGGAGTAGAAAGGGCCTTGAGGGGAGGAGTATGCTGCTGCCCCTCTCCAACTAGCTCACTTCATGAAATGAAGAATATTAAGTTGGGGGAGGTGGAAACTACAAATTCATGCTAAAATTATATTAAAGATATATTCAATAATTATTTCGGGTGAAAAAAAGTGTACAAAAATGAAAGCAAGATATGAAAACTAAGGAATGTCTCTCTGCTCATATCATAGGAAAAGGAGGTAACAAACATTTAGGATACTTCTTGAATTTTACACTATCTCATTTAATCTTAGGTAGCCTCCCAAGCCCCTGGGATTTTCATAGGTAAGGAAACTGAGAAATTAATCCAGTAAGCCAGAATTCCAACCAATATCCATGCATTTTCCTCTACTTGATACTATTTCCTAGTAAAATATTCTATTCTTATAATAAACTCTTGGTGTTTTCCCCAAAACAGACATTTTATCTCTCTTTTTTTTTAAAAAAAATATTTTATTGTTTGGTTATAGTTGGATACAATACCTTTATTTTTTTTATTTATTTTTATGTGGTGCTGAGGATTGAACCCAGGGCCTGGTATATGCTAGGCAAGTGCTCTACCGCTGAGCCACAACCCCAGCCCTTCTCTTTTTTTTTTAAGTGCTGGGGATTGAACCTAGGGCCTTGCTAGGCTACATATCCAGCTGAGCTACATATCCAGCTCCCAGATTCTTTTTTTTTTTTTAATTACTTGGTACCAAGGATTGAACCCAGGGGGTGCTTAACCACTGAGCCACATCCCCAGCCCTTTTTATTTTTTGAGACAAGGTCTCACTACATTGCTTATAGCCTCACTAAGTTGCTGAGGCTAGCTTCAAACCTGCAATCCTAATGTTTCAGCCTCCCAAGCCCCTCCCTGGGATTACAGGAATGTGCCACCATACCCAGGCAAACAGAAATTCTTAACCAGTGATTCATGGAGTACTGTCAGGGGTTAAAAAAATCCCCAGAAGGGGCTGGGGATGTGGCTCAAGCGGTAGCGCGCTCGCCTGGCATGCGTGCGGCCTGGGTTCGATCCTCAGCACCACATACCAACAAAGATGTTGTGTCCGCTGAGAACTAAAAATAAATATTTAAAAAAAAAAATCTCTCTCTCTCTCTCTCCTCTCTCACTCTGTCTTTAAAAAAAAAAAAATCCCCAGAAAATATAAATAAATGTTTCAGATTTTTGTTGTTTTTATTTTTTTCTGGGCTGAGGATCAAACCCAACTTGCTAAGCAAGCACTCTACCAGTGAGCTACATCACCAGCCCCTGTGTATATTTGTACATTAAATATATCTGGGGAGAAGAGACATTGCTATCATCAGCATCTCAAAAGAGATCTTAGAGGGATTGAGATTGAACCCAGAGATGCACTACCATTGACCTACATATCCTGCCCTTATTTATTTATTTTGAGAGAGGGGCTCAATAAGTTGCTGAGGCTAACTTCAAATTGTGATTCTCCTGTGTCTGCTTCCTGAGACACTGAGATTACAGGTGTGTGTCACCATTCCTGACTCCTGCTGCCCATGTTTGATGGCTGTTGCTGGTATAATGAAAGGTGTGGGAAGATTTTAATCATCCCATCTAGAGTAGAGTGTCAACCTACAATCTCTCACCTATCCAGCATGCATCCTCAAGTACTGAATTATTTTTTGGTTTTGGTACTAGGGAGCAAACCCAGGGCCTCCTGCACACACATTCTCTCACTGAGCTACACCCACAGCCCAGATGCTGTTTTAAATTCCCAAAACTGTGGCATAAGCAATTCTGAAAGAAGAATATGCCACAGAAAAGGAACACTTACCAGGAAGGCCCCTTAGCTTGGAGAAAAATGCTATCTACCTTACTCTCCAGACCCAGCTCAACTTTATGAGACCATGTGGTGTCTCCCTATTCCCAGGACCAGAAGGAAGAAGCCACCAAGGCCCTTCCCACTATCATACAGCCCCTCCACTCACTACTTACCCTGGCCCACTTCTTACTCTACTGGATAGAAAGTTCCTTTTTAACAAGACCAATATCTAAGCACTTCTCGCAATGTCCACAGCAGTGTGAGAGAGAACACAGCCTAGCAGTCCGAAGCATTACCTTTGGAATTAGACAGGCATGGGCTCAAATCCTAACTCTTCTTGGGTGTAAATGTGGGCAGGTTACATAACCCCCGAGCTGTAAAATGGCATAACATTTTCCCCCTAGTAGTGTTACTCTGCGGATCCAGTGAGGTGGTGTACGTCAAGCAGGTGGTCCGGTGCCTAACACGCGTAGGAGGCCAGTCAGTGGTAATTACTGCTATTTACTGCCGTCGCTGTTGTTGGTTCAGCGCACAGCGGCATTCAGGCCCCGGGGGAGCGGTCTCCTCGCGCGAGCTACTCCAGCGGTCCTCCAACCTGCTTCAAGCCCGGGACACCCCTGGACTGACCCACCGGGCGGACTCCCCGTCCCACAGGTCTCAGAAGGTCTTTCCCCACCGCACCCGCACTCGCGCCAGGCCCCTTCCCAGGGCGCCTCCATTCCCCTGCCCGCCGGAGTCACGCGCGATAATGGTAGAAAGTTACCATTTTCTTGCTTTCGGTACCACGGTTCGCCTGCCTCGACATTGTGCCGGCCGCCCCGCCCCGCGTCGCCTAGCCGCGCCACAAGCCCGCTCGGCGACCCCAGACGCAGGTAGACCCTGTCGCGGCCTCTCGGACTCTGGGACTGACGGAGCCGTCTCACTGCGCCTGCGCGGCCTGCCGAGAGGCACCACGGGAGTCGTGGTCCGACCGACGAGGGTAACTCCACCCGACAAACGTCGGACTACAGCACCCGACAGTCCTGCCAGCCGCCACGCCTCTTGCACACATGAACTACAACTCCCAGAATGCCGCGCTCCCGGTTCTCTGAGTATGGCTCCCAGGGCTGCATTCTGGCCGCTGGGTGGCGTCCGCCGCTTGCGGTAATCACGTATCATCTGTGCACTGTCCCCTTTCCTCCCCTTTCCCTCCCCCACTCCGGTCTCAGAGATGCTCTGCAAATTCCTCTCCCCGCTAGATCTTGGAAAGTCCCTCTTTCGAACTAGCTTTTTCCGCTGTTGCTGCATCTCAGCTCCAGAAGCTCCTAAGATGTCCCCGGAAACTAGCTATGGTTCACAAACAGATCTGACTTCCTCATTGTACAGATTTTTAATGACAACCTACTCCATGTCAAGCATTTCACTAGTGGCTTTCTCTTCACTTGCCATCTGTTCCCATACGCAGCCATCACTCGCATCCTATCACCTATGGCCTCGTGATGGAATATCCAATCTTTTAGATAAAGTTCAAGTCAACTTCTCCCCTTTCCTGCCCTAGAAGAGCTTCACTCTCTGGTTCCCACAAAAGAAAGATCACCAGCTGTGATGGCAGTAAGTCCTGAGTTCTAATCCCAGGTTCGCCATCTGAAGCCAGTTGCTGGATCTCTGTCAGTTATGAAGTTTAACAAGGCAAATATGCAGAACGCTGGGCACACAAAGGATACAACGTAAATGCATATTACCTTCCAGTCACCAGTTATAATCACAGCCTGACAAATGTTGGGAAATGTGCTGGATGAACCCTCATCCACCACCAAGGGGAAGTCCTACAGCTGCCGACCACAGGTCTTTGGTTTCAGCACCAGCCATCCCTCCTTAGCCATTAACTCTGACTGGGCTGGGGCTCTTGAACACCCTCTCCTCACTTCAGCCTGGTGACCTGACTCTGCAGCATCTGTATTCTAACCCCTAGCTTTCACATGACAACCAGTCTGTTTAGACACCAGCCAGCCAGGCTGGGGGACCCAGAATTTCCCCAGTCCCTTCCTCTGAGTGCAAGATCAATCATTTTTATACCCTTCTTCCTGTGGCACAGACATTCTGGGGCCTCCCTAGGGACAGTGACCCCTGACTCTTCCTTCTGTGTCATTCCTCTAGGGGAGAGGGCCAAAGGCTGAAGACTTTGGGAAGCAACCTGAAGGTTGGTTGAGGAAGGTGGAGGAAGCAGGGGCCAGCTACCCCCCCCCCCCCCGTAGGCCAGCATAGCTGGAGAAGAACCCCCTACATTCCCAAGAGAGAGGACAGCTGAGGTGAAAGCTGCAGTTGGCCAGCCTGTCTGTCGGTTTGGGCTCCTCCCTTCTGGCTGCCTTGGCTGCCCACAGAAACCTGAGTCACAGTCACGGCCAGCCACCCGACCCCACCCAGCCTGCTGTCAGGCAGGGTGGTTGTGGAGAGACTGGAGGTGGAGCCTCATCCAGCCAGTCTCAGACTCAGATTCTCCTTCTCTGCCTGTGATTCCTCTTGAGGTTGCTTTCTCTTTGGGACTATTCTCAAAGTGTCATCAGTCCAGAATTAAGGGTGGGGGTGGGGACCATCTATTGATCTATGGAGTCTCCTCCTTGCTCACATTGGAACTTAAAGCTCCTTGGGAGTGTAGCACTAGACCTTGGGTTTAATTCCCAACACAAAAAGAAAAAAGAAAAATATTCCTTATACAGATGATCTGAGGGCTCTCATTTTCAAATTCCAATCCCTCCCCATCACTTCCAGGGATCAGGACATTTAGCAACATCAGGTAGCTGCTCCCCACCCTCATCTCTTTCTACCTGAAAAGAACACTGCAGGGTGGGCTATTCTTCCCTATCAGGGGCTCTAGACAAAGACTCACCTCACAAAGAGTTGAATCTACTTAGTTCTGAATCTGAGTTCCTCCTCACTTCAATCCTTCTCTGTTCTTTCCCCTCCCCAAGAGCTAGAAGGAGGGATGCAGCTTGTGTCACCATTGCCCTAGACCCAGTCCCAAGCAGTGAGCCCTAGAGGCTAAAGCTCTCCAAGAAAGCCAGTTTGGATTAGAGACCCCTTTCTTGCAGCAGCACCTTGGGGGTGGGGTGGGAGTGAAAATCTCATGTCTGTTCTTTCCGCTGTCCCCCAGATGGCCCCACCCACTTCCTACTTTGTGGGTGTGGAGGTGGCATCCAGAGCCTCAGCCTGAGATTCATATCTGTGAGTCAAATCTCCCAGTGATTTCCTTCACCTCTTCATCAAGTTCATCCTGGGATTTTGTCTTGCCAAACATAAGAGATTCTTGTTGCTGCCCTCCCCCTAGGGGGATTAGGAAGGAGACCTATTTCTGATCCCCACTTAGGGATCTGCCCCCAGCCCCAGCCCAGCCTGGTAGTGAGACTAACTCGTGCCTGTTTCTGTGGAGGAAGAGGGGACTGCCCTGGGCTGCAGAGGCAACAGAGTTCCCTGCTCCTCACTGAAGAGGACAGGGTGAGTGTTGGTGTTTCAACACCTGATATTGCATGATACCACATTTCCCATTCTCTGGGATGTCTAACATTTGTGGGACCAAGTGGAACCCCCAACTACTGTCATTTAGTCCCAAACTCAAGAGATGACAACCATATGACATCCATCTTTAACTCTCAGTTGCTGGGGCCTGAGACCTGCTGGGGATCTGCTGGAGACAAAGGAAAGGCATCTACTCCATCTGTCTACTGTGATTACATCAAATCAGGGGCATTCTTGCTCTCCTGGCTTCCCCTAAGCCATCCTCCCAGGCTGCCTGCGGGTACATCAGTTGTGCAGGAAGCCTTCCGGAGCTAGCCTAGAGAACTGGCCCTCAAGTTGCCTAACTCCTAGATGCCCTGCAGATATCCTGCATCAGTGTCTTGTGAGGGGCTGCGGGAATCTCAATCTGGGAGGGAAAGGTTTGTCAACCTTGGCACCTATTATGGTTTGGATGTAAATTGTTCCCCTGAAAGCTCATGTGTGAGAAAATGCAAGAAGGCTTAGAGGAGAAATGACTGGGTCATGACAGCCTTAACCCAATCAGTGAATTAATCCCCCTGATGGGATTAACTGCGTGAAAATCGAAAGCTGGTAGGGTGTGGATGGAGGAGGTGGGTCCCTGGGGGCGTGCCTTGGGGTATATATTTTATATCTGGGCGAGTGGAGTCACTCTGCTTTCTGACCATCATATGAGCTGCTTCCCTTCACCACTCTCTTCCACTGAGATGTTCTGCCTCACCTCAAGCCTCGAGAAATGGAGCTGGCGGTCGATGGACTGAGACCTCTGAAACTGTGAGCCCCAAAATAAACTTTTTCCTCTCTTAAAATTGTTCTGGTCAGTTGTTCTTTTAGCCACAGTAGCAAAAAAAAAAAAAAAAAAAAAAAAAGCTGATGGGGCTGGGGATGTGGCTCAAGCAGTAATGCGCTCGCCTGGCATGTGCTGGGCGCTGGGTTCGATCCTTAGCACCACATAAAAATAAAATAAAGATGTTGTGTCCACCGAAAACTGAAAAATAAATATTAAAAAATTCTCTCTCTTTCTCAAAAAAAAAAAAAAAAGCTGATGAAAACGGCACCATTGGCATTTTGCCCTTGATAATCTTCATTGTTGGGGATGGGCCTTTGGGGTTGTAGGATGCTAAGCAGCACCCCTGGATGTCACTCACAGATGACAGTAGCACTCCCAGTGTGACAACCCAAACATCTTTAAGGCTTTAACTGGGTGTGGTGGTGCATGCCTGTAATCCCAATGACTTGGGAGACTGATTGCAAGTTCAAAGCCAGCCTTAGCAATTTAGCAAGACCCTCTCTCAAAAATAAAAAACTTTAAAAGATTTGGGAATGTAAACAAAGTCTTTAAACATTGCCAAATGGGGGTGGTTACCCTTGATTGAGAACCACTGACACAGGCTAATAATACCACATACTACCTCTTTTCAGTGAGCTCTCCCAGTTCTTTTTTCTTTTGTATTACTGGGGATTGAATTTAGGGGGGCTTAATCACTGAGCCACATTCCCAGACCTTTTTTATATTTTATTTAGAGACAGGTTCTTGCTGAGTTGCTGAGGCTGGCTTTGAACTCACGATCCTCCTGTCTTAGGGCTGGGATTACAGGCTTGGGCCACCACACCTAGCCCAGAGCTCCCCCAGTTCTAAGGCCTGCTTGCCCTTCTTCTGTTGAAGAATCGCTTGATCTTCATCAGCTCCCAGGATCTGCGTTTCCAAGTTAGTGGCACTTAAGTCCTCCTACATAGGCTATCCCTGGCCTATGTTTCATCTTCAGTACCATCTCCCCTGTTATTCCATTTTTTTAATTTTTTAGTTGTTGGTGGACCTTTATTTTATTTTATTTACATGCAGTGATGAGAATTGGACCCAGTGCCTCACATATGCTAGACAGGCACTCTACCACTGAGCTACAACCCCAGCCGAGCTCCCTGTTATCTTGAGCTTTAGCCAATGTGGGTGTCTCCCCATGCCCACCTATCTATCTGTAGTCCTGCAATAACCTCAAGACCAGAGGTGAAAGGTGGGGAAAGAACCACCCCAGAGGGTACTCCCCCTGTTGGGTTCTGTTCCTGAAATTTCTGGAGTCTATCCATGGCCTGGCTCAGAGTGGCTTGTTCAGCCCCGAAAGATGCAGGTCCTGAGGCTTTTGACCTCACAAAGGACAGTCATGGATTCCATTATCCAAATAGTCCCCTCACCCTGCAGATGGTACAACTAGCAAAATTATGGGGGATCTGTTTCCCATTTTTGCCTTCAAATCCCCCTGCATCATCAAAGTCATCATAATCATATTTATTAATACTTCCTTTTCTTTCTTTTTATTTTGGTACTGGGAATTGAACGTAGGGGCACCTTACCACTAAGCTACATCCCCAGTCATTTTTATTTTTTATTTTGAAACAAGGTCTCGCAAAGTTGATGAAGGTCTTGCTAAATTGCTGAGACTGGCCTCAAACTTGTGATACTCCTGCCTCAACCTCCCATCATTGGGATTACAGTCATGTGCTACCTTGCTGAGTTTATTGAGCACTTCCTATATGCCAGGCTCTATGCTAAGCAGTTCATAAATTGCCTTATTTAATTTTAATTTTAATTTTTTGGTACTGAGGATTGAACCCAGGGGCACTTAACCACTGAGCCACATCCTCCAGCCCTATTTTGTATTTTACTTAAAGACAGTTCTCACTAAATTGCTTAGGGCTTCACTGAGCTTCGCTAATTTGCTGAGGCTGGCTTGGAACTCTGAATCCTCCTGCCTCTACCTCCTGAGCAGCTGGGATTTCAGGCGTGCACCACTGCGCCCAGCTGCTTTATTTAATCTTTATAACCACCCCATGCTACTTCATGGCACTATTATTTTCCTGATTTTATAGGTGAGCAAGTTGTATTTCAGAAAAGTTAAATCATTAGCTTAAGGTTACCAGCTTCTGTTGCTGGCCTTCTATCATCATCTTTCTCTAATGTCGCTCCATCCCCAAGCCCCCAGCCATTCCCATGTTCCAGGACAGGAAGCTCCCAGGTTGCCTAAGACCCTGGTCCTTTTGTTCCCCACCCTCCCTTTATAGCTGCTCTCTGAAATTGTTTAGAAGAAGAGGACCTGGGGCTGGGGATGTGGCTCAAGCAGTAGCGCTCTAGCCTGGCGTGCGTGCGGCCCCGGTTCGATCCTCAGCACCACATACAAACAAAGATGTTGTGTCCGCCGAGAACTAAGAAAAAATAAATAAATATTAAAATTCTCTCTCTCTCTCTCTGTCCCCCTCTCTCTCACTCTCTCTCTAAAAAAAAAAAAAAAAAAAAAAGAAGAGGACCTGGAGGGCAGAGGTTGGAGCTCAGTGGTAGAGTGCTTGCCTAGCACAAGTGAGGTACTGGGTTGGATCCTTGGCACCACATAAAAAAATAAATAAAATAAAGGCATTGTGTCTATCTACAATTAAAAAAGATTTTTAAAGAGGTGGGGGATTTGGCGGGAAAGGGGGCCCACAACTCACTGGGCCTAATCTCTGGACAATGAAGAACCAGAGAAGTGACCTTCTGGAGGTTAGGACAAAGGGCAGGGACAGGGTGGGCAGAGTCCAGCTGCCCCTCCTCCTTCCTCCCTTCAGTCAATCCCTGCAGCGGCACCATCATCGATCCACCTTCCCAGCAAGCTCCCCACACTGTCCCAGTCTGGGCCTAACTTGGCTTCAGGCCCTCACCTCTAGCATGGACAAGGGGATTGGGGAGCTCACTCCAGAGGGCTGGGAAGCAGACCTACCTTGAGGAGGGGTGTCAGGAGGGATTCACCACTTCCTCATCAATAAGCCCAAGGGGAGAAATCCTGGGAACGGGGGTGGGGGTGGGGTATCTTCTGGTTAGGGTGGGGGAGGTTCAGGGCCAGGACCACCCAGTTAGGAGCAGAAACGACCCAGCAGATTAGAGACCTGGATAAAGCAGCAGTGCAGGGCTGTAATTACCCACAGAGGAACCGGGAAGACACCAACCCTAGGATGTAGGAGGAAGGGCGGCAGCAAGGCGCCCAGGTCTCTCCCCATCCCAGCCATCACCAGAAGAGAGAAAGCGTAACCCTTGAGAGCTCTCTTTGCTACCTGCCTTCAAGCCACCCGACGTCTCCCGGATGAATTTAGATTGAGGTGGGTTTGGAAAAGAATTTAGACCCGATGCGGCCCACTCAACCCCAAGCCATAGCCCCCAGGATCCAGGGTAGGATTGCGAGTTCCCAGCCCCACTCCCCACTCCTCGGGTCCCAGTGGCGGGTGAGTCACCCGAGCGCTCCCTACATAGACTTCTCGCGCGGTGGCGCGTACCAACGCCGGACCGCAGGGGGAGGCAGCTCGGCCGGCGTCCTCCCAAAGCCGCGGCGCCCCCTCTGCGTTGGCCACGGAATGGAGGTCCCGAGGTTTTGAGCGCCGCGACCCAGGGCGGGGCAGGCAGGGTGGGCCTGTGGTGGCTCTGTCCCCGGACTCTTCAGGGACGTCTCTCCCTGCATTGCATTTGGTACGCTCCAGCAGAAGAGGCCAGGCCCAGCCCAGGCGGTACAATAGGGTTGGGCCGCGGCCGGGACTGGGCCAGCGCCGGGCACAGAGCAGGATCTCGGCCGGAACCCACAGACAGTGGGCGGCCGGCGACCCCGAACCTCGCAGGCCACCAGCCTCGACTTTCCGGGAGCGTCGCCGCCTCCGAGTCGTTGCCCGCCTGGCGGGCCCGGCGTGATGCTCCGCGGGACCCCTGTCCTGGCTTCGGGCCGCCGCCGTCGCCGCCGCTAAGACCCCAAGACCCCCAGTGACGCCGCAGCCATGGAGAGCGGCCCGCACGCGGAGCCGGGTCCCAGTGCACCCCCAGGTATGCCGGGAGTCACACAGAGGCGAGGTGGGAGGGAGGTCCAGGGCCGCCTGGAGGCCGAGGATGAGGCCGGCTGCTGGGCGGGTACCCCTCCCCCGCCGCGCCCTCTGACCACTTGGAAGTTTAAAAATAAAGGCTGCGGTGGTGGCCGGGGCTCGGGGCCACCGACGCATCTTCTGACAGCTGCCCCCTCCCCCACCCCGGGTGCCAGGACACACTGGGAGGCGGGATCCACGGGGACCAGCTCGGGAGTTTTGGAATGACCCTTCCACCGCAGCCCAGTGCCATCTCGCCTTCCCTACCCCCACCCCTCTTCTCCATCCACCCCAGGCCCAGAAGATCGTCTTCTAATTGAGCTGGGGCATCTGTCCCTCTCCCCATCCCGTGTGTACACGTGTGGCCCTAGCCTGAATGTGTGTTGGAGGTCCAGATTCTCGGGCCTGGCGCCCTGCATACCGAAGCCTAGGTCCTAGTCCCTCCACTCCCAGGCCCTGGCCCAGACCTCTCCCCCACCCCATCCGTCCAGCTGCCGCGCAAAGGGCCTGTTGCTGCTGCGAGCCGGCCTGGAGGGGAGGGCAGAAGAGGGGGAGGTCTCTAGTGGCGGCTGCCAAGTAACCCGCCGGATAAAGGCGAGGGGGAGGGGGAGGCGGCATTGTTTGGGGCGAGGGCGGGAGCTGGGGAGTGGGCCGCCTCCCCAGCAGCCAGGCCTACTCCGGAGCCCACCCAGCCTGATTTGGGGAGGAGGGGGACATAAGTAAATCTGCTTGTCCTGCCCGCCCTCGTGCCCCGCAACTGTGGGCCTGAGTCTCGCATTGCAGAATGAAGTGAAGGTTCCTGGTCTGGACTCCCTGGACCTGCCACATCATTCTTCAGCCTGAGCTTTTGGATACCTCCCCCCTTTCTTACAGAACACACACATACACGCACACTCACACTCGCACTCTCCAGGCTCCAGACAACCAAAGCTCCCTTACCCACCAGACACCCCACCAACTACCATTGCCTAGGACTTCTGCAAATCCCATTCCATCTAGGAGCAGCTGATGAGGGGGTGGGGACAGGTTTCTGGTTGGCCTGGTGGTGGAGGGAGGGCTTTTTCTCTTTCTTCCTGGAAGGGGAGGGAAGAACATGATTACTGAGGACCCAAGTTTTGTTCCCACTGACTCAGGGGGGAGGTGGCCCTGTCCCCACACCTCCATGGAGTCCTAAGCCTAATCCCAGTCACCTCCCTGCTCCCTGGGGCATGGGACCTGGATGAAACAGTGTCTGTGGGTGCGGAGAGAGCCCGAGACAAGGTGGGGCTGCTTGGCTGTGGGTGGGCTCCTCCCCATGCCAGCATTGGTGTGTGGAATGGACCCTGTAGGTGTGGGAGCTAGGAGGCTAAGGAGAGGAGGCTACTGTCAAACTGGTGGGTTTTAGGAGGTGTGTAGACTGCTGGAATCAAGGGTGTCTGCATCTGTTTTGACTCTTCTGATCCTGGGAGGGTATACCCAGGGAGGCCCTGCCTGGTCCATCCATCTTCTTATAGACCCTCTGTACCTAAGAGTTCCCTGGCACTGGAGTATACATGGAGTGGATGGAGTGGTGACCTAAAGGGCTAGAGAGGTGCTAGATTATAACTAGGACACTTGGGTGGGGGTATAGACTGAATGTGAGGATATGATGGGATTCTGAGCTGCTTCAGGGTCATAAGTGAGGGCAGGGAGCTGCCTACAGGGTCCTGGATTGGGAAACTCTTGTTTACGCAAGGGTCTAAACGGAATTATATGAGAACTTGAATCAGGATGGTGGCTAGTCCCTACACAGAGAGAAGCTGAAGGTGACAGGAGTCCCAGTGAGACAGGGCTTCCTGGGAATAAATGTCATGCCCATAGCATGTGCCCTGGGAGAGTCTGAGACGTGGGCCTGAAACTCTGAGTGCACGTGTCAGGCCCCTTGCCCCCATGTGCACTTGCACAGGGAGCACTAACAGCAGGCAGCATGGGACTGGGGAAAGTATGGCTCCTGCTTTGGGGATAGAAAACCTGGGTGGAAATCCCAGTTAGATGGTTACTGACTACTGGACTAGAGCAAGTGATGACCTCCTGGAGCCACAGTCTCTGCCCCTGGAAAATGGGGTCGTGTTATCAACCATGTGGGGTGTGAGAGTTAGAGATGATGAACCTGAAGGAACCTGGCACACAGACACCCACAATAAAGTGTTATTACCATTATTGTGGTTAGGCTCATTGGAACTGGTGCCAGGAGGGAGGGATGAAATATGGGGGAGGTGGGGGTGGGAATTGGGAGGTAGTTTGTTTCAGAGTGTAGACTCTGGAATCAAACAATTTAAATTCCACCTCATAACACTACTGGGTGATTTCCGGTAAGTTGCTTAGCCTGTCTCAAGTTTTCCCATTGATAAAATGAGAACAATGTTAGAAATGATCTCATAAAGACATTAGGATCATTAAGTGAAATGAATACTTCAAATTCTTAGTCTAGGCCCTTGCGTGGAATTAGTTCTCAATAAATGCCAGCACTTTGATTTTTGTTGGTATTATTTCTAATTCATTCAGAGGCCCGAGGAGGAGAAGATGTGATGAATTAGAACTTCAGGAGGCAAAGAGGTCAGAGGGCCAGGGGAGGGGAGTGCTACACAGACATGTGACAATAGGAGTAGGAGAAGAGCCCCAAGAGGTGCAGACATCCTGCACTGTGCTGACGTGCCACTGTGCAGCTTGGTATTGGCTTGGCTGACATAGAGAACAGAGTCCCTACCCCGGCTCAGCCGGAATGGGGGACATTCCTAGCCTGGTGTAGAGGGGAAAGCAGGGGATGTTCACCTGGAGGGAAGCCATGTGTAGTGGTGATACAGTGGACAGTGTGCTGTGCTTGTGGAAGGCTTCGTGGAAGAGGAGGTATTTGATGTGGACCTGAAAGGACCAGTAGAAGCTGGGATTGGCACAAGGGGCCACAACTCTTCATACATCAGCTAGCCTGACTGGCACCTCCCACTGTCCCTCCTTGGGCTGGTGAGTCCTGAGGCCTCTGATGAACCCCTAGTCATGCATATGCAAATGAGGAGGAGGGGTGTTAGGTCAGCTTGGCTCTCCTCCCCAAGATGGGCACCTGCTCTTGGTGGGGCAGAGGTGAGGGAAGGAGCTGGAGGCTAAAAACCAGACTATAGTGGTGGCATTTGAAGGCTATCAGGCAGGTCTCAGGTCTGACCAAGCCTGGAGGAAAGCAGCTGGAAACCATGTCCTTGGGTCCCTGCTGGGCCTTGGGGCCAGGGAGAGAGCCAAAGAGCCGGGCTCAGATAATGCAGCTTTGTTGGCTGGTGGTTGCTCTGCCTGGCACCCCAGGGCACAGCCTCCAGTGTTTCCTCCATCACCTCTCAGCTGTGGCTCTGCCCTGAGGGGAGCAGAGAGCCTGGTAAGGGGGTGGGGATCAGTTTTGCTGCCCTCCCTCAGTGCTCCTCACCAACTGTAGGAGAAGATGTGACACAGACTCCCTGGTAATCCAAGTTATCTCCCCTCTATTGTCTCCCACTCCTATTTGTTAAGGGCCTTCACTGTGCCTGGCATAATGCTCATCACATTATGTGCATTGTCTCATTTTTTTTTTCTCATTATTTCACAAGACAATCCCATGAGTAGAACTGATATTATTCCCATTTTACAGATGAGGCCCAGAGAGGCAAAGTTACTTGCTTCCAGTCACACAGGAACTGGCAGAGGCAGAATTTGAACTCAGTCTGTGCACCAAACCTCTATATCGATTTATCATTGCTAAGCTGGCTAGTGACAGGGTCTAGCCCATTTCTCTTCCATAACTGGTCTCCTGAGGGCGTCTTGGTCTTGGGGACTGCCTGATCTTTTCTGTGGCAGGTAGAGGTAGAGCCAGCACAGCCTCTGAGTTCCCTGTGAATCCTACTTAGTTGGAGTCTGAGTAAGTTGGACCAGAAGGCAGTCACAGCCCTAGTGGCAGTTACAATCTAGCTCATGGGCCATCCCTAGATCTTGGCCTAGGGCTGGACCCTGCCCTCTGCCTCTGGGCCTGTGCCTGGGTTTCCCTGCTCAGACTCAGGGAGGGACTTGGTGGAGCCCAGGCTGCGGGATGGGGTCATTTCCTGCCGCCTAAAATAACAGGAAGTGGGTGCTCCTGATTGGAGGCTGGAACAATGGCCGCCAGCTGGGCCAGAGCGCTCCTTCAGATCTGCAGTGTCTGTAGGGCTCCTGGCTTTATTGGGCTTTCTCATCCACGGAAGCCTCTGCCTGGCCCTGGTGCCCTGTAGCCCAACTGCTGGGGCAGGCTGTGCCCTCCCAGTCACTCCAGGCCAGGAGTGATGCTGCCCCTGAGAGTCTCCCTGTCCCAGTCCCACATTTAGGCTTCCCCAGCTTTGTCCTTCCTACCCATCCCTCATTCTTCTAGCCCAGACATCTCCAGAAAGCAGGGAAACCCAGGAAGCTGCCCCATTGGATAGCAGACTGAGGGGTAGAGACTGTCACCCCAATGGCTTCCAGACCCCTTTGCTACCCACCAAGCTGCGTGGCTTAAGCAAGTGTCATAATCTTGCTGAATCTGTTTCCTGATGTGTAAAGTGGGGTGTTGATAATATCTGCCTTATTAGGCCTGAAGACGGAATGAACTAACGAGCTCAGTGCAGTTTGCTGGGCCTGTCACAAGCCCAGCATCCCTGTCGCCAGTCAGACTTTCCCCAGGCCCAGGTGAAAGGGAGGGCAGACGTGACCGGGACGAGGCTGGATAAATATATGGAGTATCTGTGCATATATGTGTCTCTAGGTTTCCCTTGTGCTCAGAGGGGGTACCTGGCTCTGTGTATGTCTGTCTGTCTGTCTCAGGATGTGTGTGTGTCCCTGTGTGTTGTGAGAGAAAGCAGGACATGTGTCCACTGTGCAGCCAGGTATGCTGTTGGTGCCTTTCCCGTCTCTGGTGTGTCCTTGTCCGTCTTGCCGAGTGTCTTTGCCCTCTGCCTGCTTCTCTGTCTTCATTTGTCTGGTCTGGTGTTGTCACCTCAGGAGCCAGGAGGGCTCTGTTAGAGGTCTCACTTGTCTCATGCCTCTGCCTCCTATGTGTTCTCCTCCTGGGGTGCTGTCTGGACCCCCTCTGCTCCCCGCTGTTCAGGTACCTCCCTCCCTGTCTCCTGGTGGCCAGCCTGGGCAAGAGCCTGCCTTCCCTGCATTCCTGTGCTCTGAGCTCAGTGCCTCTCTGCCCCACCTGCACCCTGCACCCTTTGCTTTTGTGGGGGGAACCTCCCCGGGAGTCGACAAGTCACTTCCTTCTTTAGGGAACAGGCAGTGCCTCGGGGAGGGGTGATGTGACCATATACCAGAAACAGCGTGACATAAGGGTTTTGTCATTAGACAAAGCTGGGTTCCAATCCTACCTCTGACTCCGACATGAACAATCCACTTATAACTTGTCTGAGTAACAGTTTTCTCACCTGTAAAACAGGGGCCATTTGTGGTACTTTCCTTTTGGGCTTGTCATAAGACTTGACTGAGACAGGGAAAGTGCCTGTGATAGGACTTTAATAAATTAGTTTGTTTTGTGGGGCACAGTGGCGAATGCTTGTAATCCCAGCCACTAGAAGCTGAGGCAGAAGAAGGAATTCAAAGTCAGCCTCAGCCACTTAATGAGACTCTCAGCAACTCAGCAAGAGCCCGCCTCAAAATTCAAAACAGGATGGCATGTAGCTCAGTGGTAAAGCCCCCTGAGTTAAATCCCCAGCACCTCCCCCAAATTAGTTTATTTCTCTTCCTGGATTTAGGAGCAGTAGCTGTCAGGGTATGCACAAGATGCTGATATGACCATGACATTTAGGGTTTAGAGAGACATTTGGGCCCGGAGCAACTTGGGACCTGATTGCACTGTCTAGACAGCCTTTCACAGCACCTCCACCCATCCACCCAGCCACCCACCCATCCATCCACCCATCTACCCATCCATCCATCCACCTATCCATCCATCCACCCATCCATCCATTTATTCATCCATCCAAGTATTCATTAGCAGACACAAGCTCCTACTCTGTGCCAGGCAGTTCCTGTATGAGGCTCTGGGGTTGCAAAAGGATCAAGACGCAATCTCTTCTCTGGATCTCACACTGATGGGGGAAGAGGAAGGGAGATTGAGTTATCAGTGCTGTGACAAGACTGGGTAAGGCAGGGCAGCACATCCCTTTAGTCCCAACGATTTGGGAGGCTGAGGCATGAGGATCATGCCAGCCTCAGCAATTTAGTGAGAACCTGTGTCAAGATGAAAAATAGAAAGGGCTGGGGATGTGGCTCAGTGGTAAAGTGCTCCAGGGTTCAATCCCCAGGACCAAAAGAAAAAAGAAATGCAACTGTTTGGCCCAGCAGGAGTTGATTGGGTAGGGTGAGGGAGGGCAGGAGGAAGGGACTTCAGCTCCAGAGGGTGGTGTGGGGAGCTAGTACCCCAGACAAGTCACAGCATTCCCCAGGACTTGGCCCCAATCTTTCTGCAGACCCCAAATGCAGTCTCTTTGGGGAAGATAGGACTTTTTTTTGGTACCAGGGATTCAATCCAGGGGCACTTAACCACTGAGCCACATACAAATATTTTATTTAGAGAGAGACATTTTATATATATATATATAATTTTTTATTATTTATTATAATATATATTTACTTTATATATATATTTGTATTTTTTTTTTTATTTAGAGACAAGGTCTTGCTGAGTTGCTAAAGCCTCACTAAGTTGCTGAGGCTGGCTTTGAACTCCTGCCTCAGCCCCCTGAGTTGCTGCGATTACGGCCATGTGCTATTGCGGCCCAGCAAGACAGGACCTTTTTTAAAAATAATAATAGTGATAATAATAATTTTTAGTTGTAGATGAACACAATAACTTTATTTTATTTATTTATTTTTATGTGGTGCTGAGGATCAAACCTAGTGCCTCACTCGTGCCACTGGGCTACAGCCCCAGCCCCAACTCAGGACCTTTTGACCCCACAATTGCAACCAGATCCTGCACCTTTGCCCTGCTAATGCTCTTTGTGCCAAGAAATAAATACAAACTATCTGTCTCTTATCCAGTTCTCAGCAAATACTTCTGGTGGATATCAACGTAGCAGAATAAAACTGACAGTGCTTAAAACCTCAAAATCTGGCATAGACCAAAAATAAGATAAAAATTAAGTAGCCAAAGGACACATTTCTTTTCTTTTTGGTACTGGGGATTGAACCCAGGTGTTTTTTACCACTGAATTACATCTCCGGTTCTTTTTTTTTTTTTTTAATATTTTTTAGTTGTAGATGAATACAATACCTTTATTTTATTTATTTTTATGTAGTGCTGAGGATCAAACCCAGTGCCTCACACTAGGCAAGTGTTCTGCCACTGAGCCACAACCCCAGCCCCATCCCAGGTCCTTATTTATTTATTTATTTATTGGTGCTGGAGATTGAACCCAAGGCCTTGTACATGCGAGGCAAGCACTCTACCAACTGAGCTATGTCTCCCCCAGTCCTTTTTTAATTTTTATTTTGAGACAGGGTCTCACTAAATTGCTAAATTGCTGAGGCTGGCCTTGAACTAGCAATCCTTCTGCCTCAGCCTCCGGATTCTCTGGTATTAAAGATGTGCACCAACATGTTCAGTGAAGGATCACATCTGATGACAGAAAATGTAAATAATGAGAAAGGACTCAACAATACCTTATAGATAATTAACCAAGGAGTTAACTTGGTTTAATACAATTTGTTTGCGATAACACTGTCCCAATGATATTTCATGAGAGTTGGCATCATTCTGAGGAAACATTTGTATTCGGGGTCAACAGTCTGCCAGGTCACAAGAGGAGTTCCAAATGCCCTGTTTGTCTCCTGAGAAGTTTTTCTTGTTCAGTTCTGGAGGAAACACTCAGTATTATTTTTGTTAACTTCTACCTGAGTACTTTAGACCAGGAAGCAGCCCAGACTCTGTTGAGATGGGGTTGTTCTGCTTCCCTTGGAGTGTTTGTTCTTTTTGCAATAAATTGCTGCATGGACCTACTCTTCTTTAGGGTGAAACTTTCCCTTCATATGCGCCTGCATTATGCCAGGGCCACCTCACGGCACAGCAGCATTTCCCATTGTTTCTGTGGACCTGGTACAATGGGAGCTGCCGGGCATGCAGCAGTGAGCAAAGCAGAGGTGCCCTAGCCCTTCCTCACAGTCTAGGAGGGGGCTGACAGTGACAGTGCTCCAGATAAAGGCACATGAAGCCACAAATGTGTACAGTGGAGGCATTTATCCTAGTCAGAGAGGCCACAGAAGGCCTCACCAGGGAAATGATGACTAAACAAAGATCTGAAGGGTTAAGTAGGAGTTAACAAAAAGAAAAAAGAAGGGGAAAGAGCATGTGCAAAGGCCCTGTGACAAGGAAGGAGCTTGGATGATTATCAGAGTTAAAGAAAAGGTCAGTGTGGCTGGAGTTCAGAGAGCAAGAGAGAAGAGAAGGGTAGAAGAGATTTAAGATGTATGGTGGCGGGGAACAGGGACTTCAGAACTGTGCCAGGCTTATAGATCCGATTGAAGCATTTTGCCTTTATCTCCAGAACAATGGGAAGGCACTGACTGAGAGGTCTCAAGTGGTGAAGAATAACCTATTCAGATCTGCTTTAGAAAAACTTACTGTGGCCTGATGCTGATACCAGCAACTCAGGAGGCTGAGTCTGGAGGATCTCAAGTTCAAGGTCAGCCTCAGAATTAACAAGATCCTGTCTCAAAATAAAAAAAGGAATGGTGATGTAAAGTGGTAACGCAGCCTTGGATTCATTAAGCAGAACAAAAATAAATAAAATAAGAAGGAAAGAAAAGATCACTCTGGTTGCTCAGGAGAGAGCAGCAGTAGGTGTGGTAGAACAGGACTTTGCAGTCCTCCAAGTAAGAAGGGAGACGATGCTCCCTCCAGGGTGGGGTTTTTAATTTCTTCATTCCCCGATTATTTGTGGAACAGCTATGTGCTAGGCTCTGTTGGCCTTAGAATTAGGGCACTTAACAAAATAGGTAAAACTTTGTGCCCTCATGAAGATTATAGTCCAGCAGTTGGAGAGTGTTCAAATGGGGTTAGCAGCCAGGCGTGGGGCTGTGCACCCCTAGTCCAGCTGCTCGGGAAGCTGATGTGAGAGGCTTGCTTGAGCCCATGAGTTAGAGACCAGGCTGGGCAACATAGCTAGAACCCATTTCTAAAAAAGAAAAAAAAAGTAGTAATGGTGGTTGAGATTATAGAGAAAAATGGAGTAAAAAAAAATAGACAGTGGAAAAGGAGATGGAGACTTTCACTGCAGTTCATAGTTTTTTGTTGTTTTTCTTTCTTTTGGTACTGGGGATTGAACCTTGGAGTGCTTACCACTGAGCTACATGATTTTTTTTTTTTTTTTTTCGTTTGAGATAGTCTTGTTAAGTTGCCTAGGTCCTCGCCAAGTTGCTGAGGCTGGCCTCAAACATTCTGATCCTCCTACTTCAGCTTCCCCAGTCACAGGTATGAGCCACCATGCCCAGCTGTAGTTCATAGTTTTACTTATTTATTCGGGGGTGAGTGCCGGTAATTGAACTCAGGGGCACTGAGCCACACCTCCAGCCCTATTTTGTATTTTATTTACAGTTGCTTAGTGCTTTGCTTTTGCTGAGGTTGGCTTTGAACTTGAGATCCTCCTGCCTCAGCTTCCTGAGCCACTGGGATTACAGGTGTGCACCAATGAGCCCGGCTTCCTAGTTTTAAATAAGGAGTCAGAGAAGGCTTTGTGGAAAAAGATATTGGAGTGAAGATCTGAAGAAGGTGAGGAAATGAGGTCAGCAGAATATGGGGGCAGTGACTTCCCAGCAGAGAGGACACAGTAAGAGCTGGAGACACTGAGCAGGTGGAGGAGGGAGGAGGAGATGAGGTCCAAGAGGCCGCAGGCTCCAGATGGAGGGAGGATCCCCTGAGTCTCAGAGGCCATGGTGATGACTATGGGTTTCCCTCCCCACAAGATGGGGAGGTTGGGGAGGATTTTGTCTGGGAGTGACATGATCTGACTTATTTTTAAACAAAATCACTCTGGTTGCCATGTTGTGAAAAGAATGGGAGCAAAGAGTATTGTAAGAAATGATAGTAGCTCAAGTCGAGGTGATAGAAGTGGAGATAGAACTGATTGGATCTGGGATATACTTTGAAGAAAAAGCCAAAAGAATTTGCTGAGAAATTAGACATGGAGTATGATGTAAGAAAAGAGTCTGAAACAACTCAGCAGCCTGAGGAGCTGGAGGATGAAGTTGCCATTAACTGAGCAGGGGAAAACTGGGGGAGGCGCAGGGTTGGGGGAAGAGGAGCCTGAGTTTGGATGTGTTAAATTTGGGGCATCCAGGGGTGTCAAGTAGGAGTTGCATGAGCGAAACTGGTCCTGGAGGGAGAGGTCTGGGCTGGAGAAACAAATTTGGTTGTTGTCAGCAGAGGGATGGTATTTAAAGCCCTGAGTCTGGATGAGATCACCAGGGGAGAGCGTGGGGACAGAGAAGAGGTGAGTTCCATGTGCAGCTGAGCCCTGGGGCAGGCAGCTGGAGAGGTTAGGAAGTTAGGGAGGGGTCAGCAGAGGGGGCAGAAGTCCCAGGCAGCAAGGCAGAAGGAAACAGGGATCTCTGGTCTCCAAAGCCAACTGAGGGGGTGCTTGAAGGAGCAGTGAAGGGTCCACCTGTCCAATGCAGCTGACAGGACAAGGGTGGGAAAGGGCTCATGGACTTAGTGGTGTGGAGTTCACTTGAGAAAAGCCTGGTCACTAAGCAGTGGAGTGAAGGCTGGACAGAGTGGGCTCTTTGGTAGAGGTCAGAAATAGACAGATTCTTCTGGCCTGGTACTGCTTAATGAGTCCCTGCCAGGGACCAGAGGTGACATACCTTCTCACATCTATACCAACAACTCGGTGAGGAAACTGAGGTTTGCACAGGTTCTGAGTTTGCCCAGGGTCCCACATAGAGCCGGGATCTACTCAGGCATGTCTGAGTCTGCAGCCTAAGACCTTTCCACGCCCAGGGCACGTCCCTTGCTATAGGCTGAGCTCCTCCCAGCCTCCCTGCACAGGACTCATCTGGACCTACTTGGGGATTCACTTCTTGCCTGGGTGGTGGGTGTGAGTTTCCTAGGTGTAGACAACAACGCCTACCAGTTTTCCTTGCAACACCTGCAGCACGCACAGGTGCTTGGATAAGGGCAATACATAGGCCTCGCCCTCAGCCTTTAAGCTTGATACTCACACACCCAGACTTTGGCCCCAGACAGTCCTGGGTTCAAATCCTTATTCTGCCACATACCAGTTTTATGACCCTGGGCGAATCAGCTAATGGGGTGCCTTGGTTGCCTCACTGTATGATGGGGTAAGAGTCTGCCTCTCAAAGTGGCTGTGTGGCAGGGTGCTTACTACTCACTCAGTGGTTGCCACTAGTTTTGTTGCCCTTTGGCGTTAAAGAGTTTGCAACTGCCTGGGAAACAGGTTGGCAGTGACCAGGCCTCTGTCTCCAGCTGGTAAGGGGACAGCCGATGGCCTGTCTTGGGGCCTAGGGGCCTGGCAGAGTTGGAGGGATCACTGGGAGACAGGGCCTCAGCTGGGGCTCTTACTTGGAGCACAAGAAGCTGGAAGGGAAGGAATGAGCAGAAGCCTGAGACAGGCGCAGGAAGGTCCCCTGCCTAAGGGTGTGGGTTCTAGTGATAGATGCTGGGTTCAAGTCTAGGCCTCTTCATTTACCAGCTTTGTGACCTCAAATTACTCTACCTAACCTCTCTGTGCTTTACTTTCCTCTTCAGTATGAAAGCGATGTTTCCTGAGGATTAAAACAAGTTTGTGTAAAAAGCACTGCACACACATAGGAAGCTCTTGATGAATATAGTACTGTTAATGGTTAGTGAGTGACACTCATCACAATACTGTGAGGTAGGTAATGTCTGCATTTCATAGGACAGGCCTTGTGGCACAGAGAGGGTCTGTCTCTGGCCCAAGGTCACACAGTGGGGAACCAGAATTCATATTTGAATAGTCTAGCTTCAGAGACCAAAACAACCCTTAGATTCCCACCTCCCTGAGAAAGGCATCTTGATTCCAAAGACATCTTCAGTCACCACTGAACTCCCAGGAATGGGAGTTTATCTCACACACAGAGGGTCCGAATTCCCAGAACAGGGCCCTAGTGTAGTGGGCCAGGCCCTCAGTAAAAGCAAAACATGCTTCCCTAGATGCACCTTCACACAGACACTGTCCTGCTCTCTCGGGTTGGTGGTTGTGTCCCCACCCATCTCATTGGTACCCACAGGACAGCAGCAGATGGCATCAGGGCTCAACATGCACAGGATACTTTTTTTTTTCAGTACAGGGGATGGAACTCAGGGCCTCACCCATGCTAGGCAAGCACTCTGCCACTGAGCTACACCCTCAGCCCTTCTGGGTTTTTATTTTGAGAAGTTGCAGAGGCTGGCCCAGAACTTGTGATCCTTCTGCCCAAGTTGCTGGGATTATAGGCGTGCAGAGGATTTCTTTTTTTTCTTTCTTTTTTTGTACTAGGGACTGAACCCAGAGGCACTTTACCACTAAGTTACATCCCCAGCCCTTTTTGAATTAAGGGGGGGGGGGTAACCAGAGATTGGACTCAGGGGCACTTGGCCACTGAGCCACATCCTTGGCCCTATTTTTGTTGTTTTTGTTGTTGTTGTTGTAGATGGACACAATATCTTTATTTTATATGTGGTGCCAGGGATCGAACCCAGTGCCTCACTCATGCTAGGCAAGCGCTCTGCCCCTGAGCCACAACTCCAGTCCCTCCTCAGCCCTATTTTGTATTTTACTTAGGGATAGGGTCTCACTGAATTGCTTAGCTCCTCGCTGTTGCTGAATCTGGCTTTGAACTCGCGATCCTCCTGTTTCAGCTTCCCAAGCCACTGGGATTACAGCGTGCGCCACTGTGCCTGGCCTGTCCTTTTTTGTTTTTAAATTTTGAGGTAGGGTCTTACTGAGTTGATGAGGGTCTCACTAAGATTCTGAGGCTGGCCTTGAACTTGCAATCCTCCTGCCTCAGCATCCCTAGTGGCTGGAATTAAAGATATGCACCACAATACCAGGCCAGAGAATACTCTTTGAGAGTCCTGGAGGCATCACAAGACCCACAGGAAAAGGGAGTGTAGTATTATTACTGACACAGGCATTGTGCTAAGTACCCTACTGTCATCCCCACTAGCTTGGGCTCTTTATACCTGTTTAGATATGAAAACAGACTCAGAGAGGTTGAGTGGCTTGTCCAAGGTTGCCTGTGGAGAGGTAGGACTTTCCTCCCTGTCTGAGGTGGTGAAATCAGAACTGGGCCTTCAGCTGCCTGACTGCAGCTTGTCTTTCCGCTGCCCCTTGGCATGCACGTGTACACATATGTACATGCATATTTGCCAAATTGTTTGTCTTCCTTACTGGGCACTTTGGTGTCTTGTATAAGGTTCATGAAATATTCATGTCTTAAAAGAAGAAACTGAGGGCGGCTGGGGAAAAAAAAGAAAGACTGCAAAATAGATGTAGATGGAGCTGGTTGTCCGCTGCACTGGGGACTCCAGCAACACAGGCATCCCACTTGTGCCCATGCTTCTGTTCTTCCTCCCAGTCAATCCCATGTGCCCTGAACAGGTACCCTCTATGAACCAGACCTTGGCCTGGGCACTGAGGCCCAGAGGTAGAGTGGAAGGGTGAGGTTAAAGACATGAAAAACAGTCATTACCATTTGGTACATGAACAAGGGCTTCAAACTTTCTCTCAGTTTTTCCAACACACCCTCCTCCTTTCCGCCCGTGCACATGTTGTTCTCTGCCAGAACCCTCTTCTCCTTGCTTTGCCAACTCCGACTCATCCTAGTGATCTCAGCTTGGCTGCTGCTTCTTCAGGAAGCCCTCCAAATGCAGGTCCACCATCTCTGCCGTGCTGCTCAGGATGTGGTGCTTACCCTCTCCTGGAACCACCTTGCTATTTATTTGCCCTGCCGAAGGGCACGCTCCTCAAAGTCGGAGATTCTGCTGTTTCCCCACCATTATGTCATTAATGTCTGGTCCACACTGGCCCCGACAAATGAATAAGTCCACTGGGCAAGGGAGATAGCTTTGTATTGAACCGATGGTCCAGATATACAATTTGACCCTCACTCCTCTCTTGTGTTGGTCTTTCAGCTATGATAGCAAGAATCCCCCCAGAGCCAAGACCTTCTCCAGAAGGAGACCCTTCACCCCCACCACCGCCACCACCAATGTCAGCCCTGGTCCCAGACACTCCCCCGGACACCCCTCCTGCCATGAAGAATGCCTCTAGCCCTAAACAGCTCCCAGTGGGACCAGAGAGTCCACCGGGGCAGGTGATGCCTAGGCCAGCCCTCCTGCAAGAAGAATCCCCTTCTTCAGAAGCAAAAAGCAGGGGACCCACCCCACCAGCCACAGGCCCACGGGATGCCAGGCCTTCTCGAAGGAGTAGCCAGCCATCCCCAACTGCAGTGCCAGCCTCCGACAGCCCCCCCACCAAGCAAGGTATGTGTGAAGTCCCCAGTCTTGGGTCCAAACCCCTTGGCTCATGTTCTAGCACTGAGCAGTGCCGCCTGAGGGAACCCCCTTTTCCTTGGAGAAGATGAAGGGGGAGAGGGGCAGGACAGAAGGATCCCCAGGCTGACTGCTCCTTGGGGAGACATTTTGACCAGCTCATGTTCCTTCTAAGATGTAAAGAAGTCGGGAGAGAGGCACAAGCTGGCAAAGGAGCGGCGAGAAGAGCGGGCCAAGTACCTGGGTGAGTGTGGAGGCATCGTCATCCCCTTCACGGTCATCATCACCTTTAGCATCCTGTGAATGCTGCTGCTGCTGCTGCTGGAACGCTTCATGTGCACTCTGCTTGTCTCCTTTAACCCTCTCTGCCCATTTTGAGGCTCAGAGAGATGAAGTCACAGCTAGTATAGTAGCTGAGATTCAAACCCAGAGGCCTCATCGCAACCCAGATCCACGCTCTTAACCACATTACATGGATATCTGTCCAGTCAAGTCAGATGGGGATCTTGCATTGAAGAGCCCCTTTCTCCTTCAGTTCCGAGAAACCGGAGGCCAATGCTGGAGAAATAGGCCTCCCGTGAAGCCTGTCTTCAGGAAGCCCTTCAATGTGAGAGGGGGTCTGGGAGTGGAGGCTCCACCTAGGCAGGCAGGAGAGAGACTACCTGGGCTAGGGTCTCAGGGAGGTGTCTGGCCCATACCTACTGCAGAACCCCTCACAGGCCTGGCTCCTTTTCCCCTCACAGCGGCCAAGAAGGCAGTGTGGCTGGAGAAGGAGGAGAAGGCCAAGGCCCTGCGGGAGAAGCAGCTCCAGGAGCGCCGCCGGCGGCTGGAGGAACAGCGACTTAAAGCCGAGCAACGCCGAGCTGCCCTGGAGGAGCGACAGCGGCAGAAGCTGGAGAAAAACAAGGTGCATAGGTGCTGGTTGGTACTGGGCCTGCACAGCTCTGCACGCTGGGGCCTGCATGTCCTTGTACTGGAAGTTGTATGCACATGGGTATTCATGTCTCCACGGGTCCCATCTGTGACCCTGGGCCGCCTTTGCTCCCCTACATGCCACTGTGGGTCCCTGTGATTGTGCCTGTGTGTGTGTGTGTATGTGTGTGTGTGTGTGTGTAGCATAGGTTGTGTGTATGTGCCTAGCACTGCCATATGGGTAGATGCCTGACCCTGCCAGGTGGCCTCAGGCTAAAGGAGAAACATCCCCAAGGTCAGGACCCTCCCTGCCAGTGGGACATAGCTCTGCCTAGGAGCTCTAGGCAGGGAGAGTCCCACCCCATCCTCAGAAAAACAGCTCAGAACACCCAGGAAATGACTCAGGCACAGTGAAAAACTCTCTAAGAAGTCCAAAGGGATCTATTGCACATATCCTTAATCACAGCAAGGATTCATTAACCCTGGTTACCTGCAATGAGTCAGGAAAAGCTTGGGTAGGGGGAGGCACTGTCACAGGAGAAATAAGGCTTTCTCTTAGATGTGGTAGATGATTCTGAGCCCAGACTTCTCTCCAGGAGCGCTATGAAGCAGCCATCCAGCGGTCAGTGAAGAAGACGTGGGCTGAAATCCGGCAGCAGCGCTGGTCCTGGGCAGGGGCCCTGCACCACAGCTCCCCAGGACATAAGACCAGTGAGTGGCCTGGAAGGGCTGATGGGTGGGTGGGCGAGGCTGAGGCCTGGCAAAGTGGGGAAGGGGCCAACTTCCATATAAGGAGGTGGTGGCTCCCTGCACCAGGTGTGTCTGGCTTCTTGTGACTTGTGTCTTCTGGAGTGGTCTGTAAACCGAATCGTCCCTTCCACTATCAAATCAGAGATGGATTCTCTCCATTTGGTTTGCTCTTCAAACCTCTGTCATTTTAGGAGTAGTCTTCTTTCCTCCTGTCAATTACTATTAGTTGATGATACATAAAAGAGGATTTTAATGCCCTGCAGACACTGGATATTTAAAGAAAACTGTCACCCCCTCTCTTGGAAGGTAGATTTTTGTCTTTGAGTTCTCTTCATGTAGACTCATCATAGATTTTGGTCTGATTCTTTGCCAGCATGTATGTACCACTGTGTTTGGATGTCTTTATGCAATGGCAAAATTCAGTATTTCTAGCTCTTACCTTCTAACGTCTGTGCTCATGGATCTGTTTTGTGTAGCTTGACGTGTTTGCAATGGTGTATTTGTGGCCTTGTGTACCTCAGTGAGGGCTCCTAAGTCAGACAGACTGGGGCTCCAGCTTTGGCACTTGTGCTGTGACCTTTAACTTCTCAACATCTCACTTTCTTCATCATGAAATGGGGATAACAATACTACTTGCCTCCGAGATTGTAGGTAGATGTTTGGAGAATCAAGTGAGGTAACAGGTGTGTGGTGCCCAGCACAGTGCCTGGCACATGGTAAGCATCCATGAATGCTAGCTGTTATAAATATCAGCCATGGTCAGGTTGCTTCAGTGTGTTCATGCTTTATGTGCATCTGGGTCTGACACATTGTCTGCTATTCGTGTTTCTGTCTGTGCATGTCTGCACACACATGTGCATATGCATAAGTACCTACCACTCTATATGCCTGTGTCTGCATGTCTTTGTCTTTGTGTGTCTGGATGAATATGTGAATTTGTGCTAGTGATTGTGTGTGGGTTCTTCTGTTCAGAAACGTCTGCATTGTCCCAGTATGTGGGTGTTGTATCCATAGTGCCTTGGCTGGGCAGTGTCAGCAAGTGCCAATGCTGGGAGGTTGTGGGGAGGGGTTGCAGCACCCAGCCTAGGGAATGGCTTCCTTTGGTCTGGCCAGGAAGGCTGTAGTTTTTCTAGAGTCACACCATTTCCTCCCTCTGCTCATTCTCTGTCGGCTCCCCCAACCCAAGTTGTCTCTGATCACCTACCTCTCATCCTCCTCCTCCCAGGGCCAAATCTGCCTCCTCCTCCCCATCCTAGCCTGCCCACTCCTCCCTCTCCCACCCTACCCTTGGAGCATCCTGCATGGAAGGCCTCAGTGCCCCCCCTGGCTCCTGTCTGGCCCGGCCCTAATGCCGTGTCTTTTCCCCTCCAGGTGGGAGCAGGTGCTCCGTGTCGGCAGTAAACCTGCCCAAACACGTGGACTCTATAATCAACAAGCGGCTCTCAAAGTCCTCTGCCACGCTCTGGAACTCCCCCAGTAGAAGTAAGAGAAGGCCCAGCCTTCCCCCTCTAGAGCCCCTTGTAGCCCTACCAGGCCTCCTCCAGAGCCAGCCAGAACATCTGTCCCTGGAGCCCTCACAGACTCCAGGTCCCCATCCCCATTTGATCCCAACCAGGGTGTTATGCCCTTCTGGGGAGCCGGCATTTGGGTCTGGACCCTGAGGACAGAGTTGTGCCCTGCAGGAGAGGAGAACAGAGACAAAGGACAATGGCCCACAGGGCAGAAATCCTGGCAGGAGCCTCAAGAGCAAGTTGGGGTGGTGGCTGAGAGTGGGAATAGCCTGGCAGCCTTATCCCCAACCACAGCCAGCTGGCCTGGGCCAACCCGAGACAGATGGCCTTACCCCCATGTGTCAGATTGGCCTGGGTGCTGTGTGGGGGTCATTCTGGCTCCACCCTGGAGGTCCATACAACCCTGCCCCACTCTGCCTTCAGAGCCCCAGCCAAGGCCTTGGCTAGTTCCAGAGCTGTGGCTAACCAGGGTGGCACAGTCCCTGCGTTCCCACCATGCCCTGGTGCTTACATATGAAAGGAGCCATGGTAGGAGTTATTTATAAGTTTCTTTAGCTTTTATTTGGTTGCTTTGTTGCCTAGCAACCAAATCAGCTGCTGCACCAACCCCACCTGACTGATGCTTAAAAATAACCCAGCAGCTGAGGAGACAGAGCAGGATGGCCTAGGGCAGCCAGGCCCCCTAGCAGCCTTACCCTGGCACAGGACTTCTAGAGACTGGATCAGAGGAACCAAGGATCCTTGCTGTCCCAAATGCACAGGCTCATGCCTGCCCCAGACCAGTACTCTGAGAGCAGAAGAGGCAGGACCCTACAGAGGGACATGGAAGAGGTGGATTGGGTCTTCCACCAATCCTGCAGGGCTGCTTCTTATGCTCACAGTTCCGAGCCACTTCATCTGGGGACAGTGGTAGGCAGAATCCTGAAGCCATGCAGGGTGTTACCCGGGGAAGTGTTTTCTTGTCTGGGTAGGCAGTGGAGGTCCAGATCTCAGGAAGGACAAGTGTGGCCCCGTGTGACTCAACAGGAGATTCATTCTGGATGAGAATCCTTGGGCTCATCTTGAGGACAGTACCTGTCCCCTCCTATACCTCCGCCTGTAGTGACCTGCTTGGTGTTCTCCCCCCAGATCGCAGCCTGCAGCTGAGTGCATGGGAGAGCAGCATAGTGGATCGTCTGATGACGCCCACCCTCTCTTTCCTGGCTCGGAGTCGCAGTGCGGTCACTTTGCCCCGCAACGGCCGTGACCAGGGTAGGGGCAGCGGCTCTGGGAGACACCCCACAAGGGGCCGGGCAGGGGCCCGCCTCGCACCTGGGCCGCACCCCGACCGCACTCATACCTCCGCAGCCGTGCCCGTTTGCCCGCGCTCGGCCTCCGCCAGCCCCCTGACACCACCGTGCAGCGCCCCCCGGAGCGTGCACCGCTGCACCCCGGCTGGGGAGCGCGGAGAGCGGCGCAAGCCCAGCGCCGGGGGCAGCCCCGCTCCGGTTCGCCTTCGGCCAGAGGCCTCTCCGGTGAGTGGCAGTGCAGGTGGGAACAGGCTGCCTGTACCCAGGAGCGGCACTGACCTCAGCACCCCTTCTCCACTCTCTCCTACCCTCCCTGCCAGGTGCAGAAAAAGGAGAAGAAGGACAAGGAGAGGGAAAACGAGAAGGAAAAGAGTGCCCTGGCCCGGGAGCGCAGCCTCAAAAAGCGCCAATCGCTACCTGCAACTGTGCGGACACGTCTCTCTGCTGGCACCACCTCTGAGCTCAGGTGGGTGCAAGTGGTGGGCGGGCCCTGCACCACCCCAGGCCATGCATACACACATTCATTCACAAATACTTGCTGGGCAGGCACTCTAGAATGAAAGTTTCTTGGGCATTTTTTTTTTTTTTTAGTTGTACTTAACACAATACCTTTTTTAAAAATATTTTTTAGTTGTACATGGACTCAGTATCTTTATTTTGTTTATTTGCTTTACTGCTGAGCCACACCCCAGACCCTTCAGGGCAAGTTTGTATTTTCTCCTTTCCCTTTTTCTTTCTCTTTCCTTCTCTATTCTCTCTATCTTGCTCTTTTCCTTTTCCTTCCTTTCTCTCCCTCTTTCTTTCCTTTTTTTTTTTTTTTTTTGTACCTGAGTTTGAACTCGACCACATCCCCAGCCCTATTTGGTATTTTATTTAGAGACAGGGTCTCACTAAATTGCTTAGCGCCTCACTTTTTCTGAGGCTGGCTTTGAACTCTAATCCTCCTGCCTCAGCCTCCCTAGCCCCTGGGATTGAGGTGTGGGACACGGTGCCTGACCTCTTTCATGTTTTGATTACTGAAGCATCTCAATACTTAAAACAGTGCCTGACACTATGGTAAGCACTTTGGTGAGCTAAGTCAGGTTTAGTTTTTGCTCTCACTGAGAGTATAGGCTAGGGGCTGGGGTTGTGGCTCAGTGGTAGAGTGCTTGCCTAGCATGTGTAAGGCACTGGGTGGGTTTGAAACCTGGAACCACATTAAAAAATAAATAAATAAAATAGAACAAAGGTTATTTGATCTACAACTAAAAAAAAAAAAAAGAGTACAGGCTAGGTGGTGGTGCACCCCTGTAATCCCAGTGGCTAGGGAGGCTGAAGTAGGAGGATCAGAGTTCAAAGCAAGCCTCGGCAATGGTGAGGTGCTAAGCAACTCAGTGAGACCCTGTCTCTAAATAAAATACAAAATAAGGCTGGGGATGTGGCTCAGTGGTCGAGTGCCCTGAGTTCAATCCCCAGTACCAAAAAAAAAAAAAAAAAAAAAAAAAAGAGTACAGGCTAGAGGGGTTGGGGTGGGGCTGGGGCTCAGTGTCAGAATGCTTACCTAGCATGCATGAGGCACTGGGTTCAATTATGAGCACCACATACAAGAAAAATAAGCAAATAAAATAAAGGCATTCTGTCCATCTCCATCTACAACTACAAATTTTTTTTTTTTTTTTAAAGAGTACAGGCTAAGGGGGCTGGGGTTGTGGCACAGTGGTAGAGCGCTCACCTATCATGCACGAGGCACTGGGTTCTTTCCTCAGCACCACATAAATGTAAAATAAAGATATTGTGTCCACTTAAAACTTAAAAATAAATATTTAAAAAAAAAAGAGTACAGGCTAGGGCTGGGGTTGTGGCTCTGTGGTACAACACTTGCCTAGCACCTATGAGGCACTGGGTTCAATCCTCAGCACCACATAAAAATAAATAAACAAAATAAAGTTATCGTGTCCATCTATAGATTATATATATGTGTGTGTGTGTGTTTGTGTGTGTGTATACACCCAAGAGTACAGACATAAATCAAAAAAATCTCACAAGTCAGGGCAGTGTCACAGGCCTGTAATCCCAGTGGCTTGGGAGGCTGATGCAGGAGGATCACCAGCCTCAGCAAGTTAGTGAGGCCCTAAGCAATTTAGCGAGGCCCTGTTCTTAAATAAAATATAAAAAGGGCTGGATGTAGCTCAGTTGTTTTGCACCCCTGGGTTCACTCCGCAGTAACGAAAGAAAGAAAGAAATCTCACAAATGATATGCAGTTACAAACTGGAGAGTATGCACTAAGAGGAAATGATACAGTATTGTAAGAGCAAATAGGTGGGGAGTGCTGACCTAGCCTGGGGGAGGGACATTTCCATGAGGAAGTGACGCTCAGAGTGGTGTGCATGCTTGAACACTCTCTGCCCTCCAGTTCTAACCCTCATCTTTTCTCTCAGCTCCAAGTCCAAGGCCCGGCCATCCTCTCCCTCCTGGCACAGGCCTGCCTCCCCCTGCCCCAGCCCAGGGCCAGGACACACTCTGCCCCCGAAACCACCGTCCCCCAGAGGCATCACCGCATCACCCAAGGGGCGGGTTCGGAGGAAGGAGGAGGCAAAGGAGAGCCCCAGCACAGCAGGGCCAGAGGACAAGAACCAGAGCAAGAGCAGGGCAAGTGATGAGAAGGAGCCAGCAGCTCCAGCCTCACCAGCACCCTCACCTGTGCCCTCGCCCACCCCTGCCCAGCCCCAGAAGGAGCAGCCCACAGCAGAGATCCCTGCAGGTGGGCATGAAGAGAAAGTGGAAAGCGAGGGAAGCCAGCTTTGCCTGCATGGGAGGTGGTCAGGGGTATGGGCCACCAGAGATGCCTGGGGACTGGTACAAGAAGAGGGGCTGAGCTGGGGTTGTGGCTCAAGTGATAGAGCGCTGGCCTGGCAGGCGTGGGAAACTGGGTTCCATCCTCAGCACCACATAAAAATAAAAACTAAAGATACTGTAGCCACCTAAAAAACTAAAAAAATAAATATTTACTGCCCCCAGCAGGTTCAGCCTTCAGAACACAGGCCACTCAGTGTGGATGGTAGCAGTTTAGTGGTGGGTTACTTTGAGGTCCAGGAAGCAGGGGTAAGCTGGGGTGGCAGAGGTGCCTGTACGGATGTGTGCTGACTCGCTGGTCTTGGCTTCCCTCCAGGTACTGCTGTCCTGACCTCACCCCCAGCGCCGGCTCCCCCAGTGACCCCTAGCAAACCCATGGCTGGCACCACAGACCGAGAAGAAGCCACTCGACTCCTGGCTGAGAAAAGGCGCCAGGCCCGGGAGCAGCGGGAGCGCGAGGAACAAGAACGGAAGCTGCAGGCAGAAAGGGACAAGTAAGTGTGCCCTCGGGGACTGAGGGGGCCCTATGTGGCCTGGAGAAGAGGCTCAGACTGAGCCTCATTTCCCCTGTCCTTCAGAAGAATGAGGGAGGAGCAGCTGGCGCGGGAGGCCGAAGCCCGGGCACAGCGAGAAGCCGAGGCCCAGAGGCGGGAGGAGCAGGAGGCCCGAGAGAAGGCGCAGGCGGAGCAGGAGGAGCAAGAGCGGCTGCAGAAGCAGGTGCCCCAGCTGGCGGGAAGGCCTGGGAGGGAGGAGGGCTGGAGCCAGGTGCCCAAAGCTCACTGGAGACTTTGGCAGAAAGAGGAGGCCGAAGCCCGGTCCCGGGAAGAAGCAGAAAGGCAGCGTCTGGAGCGGGAAAAGCACTTCCAGCGAGAGGAACAGGAGAGGCAAGAGCGTAGAAAGGTGTGTGGGGAGCCCTTGAGGCTCACGTGGGCGTGGTCTATGTACTGGGCGTGGTCTGCATCTGGGTTGGGTGGTGCTAATTGAATGCAACCAGAGAGCCCAGCCCAGAGTTTGTAGAAGGTGGGATGAGGACTTGGGGCCAGTTCTGATTTCTGGCTTGAAAAGGGTTGTTATGAGCTGGGGGTGGTTGGTGGGAGGTTGGTGGGAGGTTTAGGATTAGGCTGGGGCTTGGGCCTAACTGTTTGGGGCCTCCAAACAGCGTCTGGAGGAGATAATGAAGAGGACTCGGAAGTCAGAAGTTGCTGAAACCAAGGTCAGGATTCTGGGTTGGGAGTAGGGATTGGGGAGAGGAGGGGAGGAGGATGTGAAAGGCATCCAGAGAAGGAGGGAGGCTGTGGGGGAGGCCCAGATGGGGAAGACTTGAGGACCACAGTCAGATGGGTCCAGATAGGCCTTGGATCTGACTGCTGTTCCTCTTCAAAGCAGAAACAGGACAGAAAGGAGGCAAAATCCAACAATTCTGACCCAGGTAAAGCCCCTGTCCCCCTTATCTCCATCCCTTTTGCTATCCCCAACCTCCAGCATCATTTGCCAGCCACTGGCCAATGACCATTCCTTCCCTGACATAGATTCTGTGAAAGTTGTAGAGGCTCGACCCTCAGGGTTGCAGAAGGAAGCTGTGCAGAAAGAGGAGCCAGCTCCCCAGGAGCCACAGTGGAGGTACTAGCTCCCAGCCCTAGGGACCCTGAGCAGGAAGGCAGCCTTAGGCTGGACCTGGGGGGTGGCCTGGGGACTGGGAGGCAAGGTGCTAACTGGGGCCCCCTCATTCACAGCCTGCCAAGCAAGGAGCTACCTGGGTCCCTCGTGAATGGCCTGCAGCCTCTTCCAGCACACCAAGAGAATGGCTTCTCCCCCAAGGGACCTTCTGGGGACAAGAGTCTGGGTCGAACGCCAGAGGCAATCCTGCCCTTTGCAGAGGCAGAAGCCTTCCTCAAGAAAGCTGTGGTGCAGCCTCCACAGGTCACAGGTAGGGACCCCTGGCTCCTGGACCCAGATCCAACCCTCCAGCATCCCTCTCCAGATCCCCCAGCCCTGCCTTCTCTTCTTAGAGCTTTGCAAGAGGCTGTCCCTGCTGCTCCCTGAAGACCCCAGGAGGCAAGCTTTTCCCTGACTCTACCCTTCCTCCTTTCTCCTAGAAGTCCTTTAAGGGGTTGCCTTGGATCCAGGCATGGCTGTGAGGGCTCCTCTGCATCATCTACCAGGATGTCTGGAGGAGAAAGAGACAGAACACAGATGGAAGTGGCCTGGGCCCCTGGGGGTGGGTCCTCTCTGTTGTTAATCTGCACCTTATAGACTGATGTCTCTTTGGCTGGAGCCAGACCCTGCCCCTCAGTGCATTTGTGTGCTCACACGCGCAGACACCCCCCATACACACACATACACTCACAGCCTCTCTGGCCTCCCCCCTGGGGTAGGGCCATCTGTAGTATTTGCCTTGGTTTGGTGGGGTACAGTGGATGTGAATACTGTAAATAGCTTGTGCTCAGATGCCTCTGTGTGGAGGGGGCAGGTGCAGGAGGAAACCCTCCTTCCAATGCTCCCTGGGGAGATCTTCCTCTCTCTATTTAACTGTAACTGAGGGAGAACCCAGGCCTGGGAATGGGGGGACACCTTGGGCCACAGGATACTGGTTGCTTCAGGGGAACCCATTCCCCCGCCCTTGCCTGGAATCAGTGTTATTGCATCTGATCAAACTTCTCCAGAAATAAAGTGAGAATAATTCTGCCAAACCTGTCTATCTTTGGAGCTGGCGGTGAGGGTGGGAGTAGGTGGATTCCTGAGTTCTAAGAAATGAAGGGGCCTAGGGCCTAGGGATACCTCTCCCTACCTGCCTGTACCAGTCCTAGACCCCCTGCTCTATAGTCTTTCAGTCTGCTCATGAATTCATTCATTTATCCATTCATTCAACAAATATTGTCACATCTACCCTGCATTAGGCCCGGGCTACACAATGTAGATGCAGTAGTAGGAAAAGATGTAACCTTTGTCCTGTGTGTTACATCTAACAGTAAGCACCATAGGCATTGTGGGCCACCTACTCGACATCCATTGCCGTCACCTCTTCCTCATTCCACACAATCCTGATTTGTTCAGGTACCCATCTTCCTCCTAGACCCCACCCTGTGCTTTAGCGGATCCAAGCCCCAGAGATCAGTCATGATTGTGGTGAGCCAAAAGTGATGGCCCCAAGTCCCTTGTGAGCTATTGATTAGGCATGAACAATTCCAGCCAACAAATGTGAAGAGAATCCACTTGGGGGCTTCTGGAAAAGGCTCTCTCACTTGAAAGGAACCACAATGTAGCAGCCACCCTCTAAGATGATCTCCCAATGTCTCCTGGCATTCACATCCTTTTGTTGTACCACATTGTACCAGGGTGGGGCCAAAATACCAGTAGAATACTGCAGAAGCAATGGTGTGTCACTCTGAGACCAATCTGTGAAATATACTGAAGCCTGTTGTGGTTGCTCTCTCTCTCTCGGGTCACTCACCCTGGGGAAGGCAGCTGCAGTCCTGAGCAATCTTGTAGAGAGGCCCACATATCAAGAAACCAAAGCCTTCTGCCAGCAACCATGTGAATAAGCTTGGAAGCAGATCTTCCAGCCTAGGCCAGCCTTCAGATGACATCAGTCCTGGCCAACAGCTTGACTATCACCTCATGAGAGACCGTGAGCTAGAACCAACTAGTTCTACTTCTCAGAAACTGTGAGATAATAAATGTTTTAAACTGTTAAGTTTTGTGATAATTTGTCACAGTGCAATAGTTAATATACATTATGAGGAGAAAACCCTGCTTGTATGATAATGAAGTCCCACTAGGCTGCTTGAAATTCTGCATCCACCTGCTAATTAAGGACAAAGCCAACATCAAGGATGGCAGAGCAGCCAGATGAGAACCTCTGACCTTGAGCATCACTGAATTAGCCAACTCCTTCCCTGACTGTTTAGTCACTGCAAATTGGTTTTTTGTTCCCTGTGCCCCAAAGCTTCTAACTTATACAGGGACAATAAACAAATACTTAAACTTGAGGGGAAGCCAGCTATGTGAAAAGAAGCAAGGAGAGTCACAGGGGAGGAGAGCATGTGGCGCACACACACACCCTGGGGAGAAGCAGGGTTGTAGGGGCAACAGAAACAGTGGGGAGAGTAGCTAGATGGGGCTGGGAAGGTGGTCAGGGGCCAAGTCATAGGCACCAGGGGGATGACAAGTGCAGGAAGGGAACAGCTGCTCTGGGCCCTCTCCTTGGTGGAGCTCTTGCACACCCCTCCCACCCCCAGCTCCTGTTTGCTCTAGGGCGGAGACTCCAAGATTTCCCTGAAGAGCAACACCCTCTGAACACTCTTAGGGAATCATTTACTCATTTATTCAATCAATAAATTGCCTGTGGAGCACCTGCTAAGCGCCGGAGGGCTCTGACAGTGAGCACAAACCAGGTCCAGAGCTCCTGAGCTTCCCGGTGGAGAAGACGGATATTAACCAAAGAATCACACAAACAAACGTGAAAATAGAAAACGTGCTACATTACATGACTTTCATTTTAAGTGCAACTAAGACTATCAACGTGGAGCAAAAAGCGAATAGAGCAGGGGTCGGACCCAAGCTCAGGGTAGCATAAGGTATCTCTGAATAAATGGGGTTTGGGCTGAAGCCTAGGAGTGAGCAAATGTTGATTGGACAATGTCAGGAAAGTAGAGAAAGAAGAAGGAGAAGCACTTTCTAGGCAGGGAAGGAGGCTGTGTGGGAAAGGGCTGTGTTTGAATATCCACAGGACTGTGAGCAAATCTGAAGGGGTCTGTTTTTGCTTACCAGAGTCCTGAGTGCCTGTAGAACAGGTTACTCAATATTTGTTGAATTAAGAAAGGTCCATTCAGGGGGCTGGGTTGTGGCTCAGTGGCAGAGCGCTTACCTAGCATGTGTAAGGCACTGGGTCCGATTCTCAGCACCGCATATAAATAAATAAATGAATAAAATGAAGGTTCATCAACATCTAAAAAAAATATTAAAAAAAAAAGAAAAAAGAAAATCCACTAAGGGCTGGGGATGTAGCTCGATGGCAGAGCTCACCCAGCATGTGATCCCCAGCAGTACAAATAAATAAATAAAAAGGTCCATTGAGGTGGAGCTTGGCATGAGGTGAGCCAGATCCTGCCAGGCCTTGTAAGGCCATAGTCAGAAGCTTGGGTTTTACTCCCGGGGCCCTGGGAAGCCTCTGAGGTTATTGAAGGGGTAGAGTAACATGATCAGATTGGCAATTCCACTAGACCACTGTGCCTTCTGAGTGGGAAACTCATGGGTAGAGACTTGATTGAAAATTGGAAGGCAAGAAGTGATTGCTGAGTTCCAGATAAGAATTGATAGAGGGGCTGGGGATGTGGCTCAAGTGGTAGCGCGCTCGCCTGGCATGCGTGCGGCCCGGGTTCGAACCTCAGCACCACATACAAACAAAGATGTTGTGTTTGCCCGCCAAGAATTAAAATAAATAAATATTAAAAAAAAAAAAGAAAAAAGAAAAGAAAATACTTGGGGGAAAAAATTGCGTCTGTATAAAAAAAAAAAAAAAAGAATTGATAGAGGCCTAGCCTTGGAGATGAGATAGAGAGAAGTGTGTTAACTAAGATTTACTTAGTCATTCAAGAAACATTTGTTCAGTACCTTCTATGCCAGGTATGAAGGTACTAGAGATTTTTTGAATTTAATTTTTTTTTTTGTGGTACTGGAAATTGACTCAGGAGGGCCTTGCACTGCTGGAATTTTATTCTATTATTATCATTTGTGTGTGTGTGTGTGTGTGTGTGTGTGTCTGTGTGTGGTGCTGAGAATGGAATCCAGGACCTTGTGCATGCTAGGCAAGTGCTTTACCACTGAACTACATCCCCAGCTCTGGAAATTGTTTTTGTTTTTGTTTTAACTTTTTTTTTTTTTGTCGATGGATCATTTATTTATTTATATGTGGTGCTGAGAATCAACCCAGTGCCTCATGCATGCTAGACAAGTGCTCCACCACTGAGCCACCACCCCAGCCCCTGGACATTTTTTTAAGTGAGCAAAACTTGACATGGTCTTTTTTTTTAATTTTATTTTAAAGAGAGAGTGAGAGAGGAGAGAGAGAATGAGATAATTTTTAATATTTATTTTTTAGTTCTCGTCGGACACAACATCTTTGTTTGTATGTGGTGCTGAGGATCGAACCCGGGCTGCACGCATGCCAGGCGAGCGCGCTACCGCTTGAGCCACATCCCCAGCCCTTGACATGGTCTTTACCCTCATGGAACTCTAGTAATAAATAATGTTTTTTAAAAGATCCAGATCTGGGCTAGGGATATAGCTCAGTTGGTAGAGTGTTTGCCTGGCATGCATAAGGCCCCAGGTTCAATCTCCAGCATCACACACACACCAGAAAAGGTACAGATCCAGGAGTGGTGGTAGGTACCTGTAATCCCAGCAACTCAGGAGGCTGAGGCAGAAGAATCACAAGTTGGAGGCCAGCCTCGGCAACTTAGTAAGACCGTATATCAAAAACAGAAAAAGAACGACTAGGGATGTAACTCTATGGTACACCATTCCTGGGTTCAATCTCCAATACAAAAATGTAAATAGAATAGGACAGGCAGTGTATAGGGTATTTGCCTAGCATTAAAACAAAACAGAAACAAATGTAGAATTACAACTATGACAATCTGAGAATACTGAAAAAGTATGCGGTGTTAGGAAAGCAAATAATAAGGGATCTGACCTAGTCAGGAGGTGAATCAGGCTGTCTCTGAAAAAGGCAATGCTAGAGCTTCTATCTGAAGGGCTAGGACTTGGAGAATGGGATTCCGGGAAGTCCTGAGGCACGGCTGCCTTTGGAGGAACGGGCGCAGGCTGCAGGGAAGCTGGTCTCCGGGTCTGATTTCCTGGTGGGTCTGATTTCCTGGTTTCCTTGCCTGTGACTAGGACTGTACTGTCTGCTCCAGGCCCTGACTGAGTCTGAGAAGGGAGGTGGAAGCCCGGGCTGCCGCTGGGGAGAGCCTCCCTTCCCCCAGCCCTGCCCTTTCCCCCAACACGGCCAGACAAGGCAGCGCTGGAACGAGCGAACAAAACACCCTGGAGCGGCTCCTCCCTCCATCCCTGCCGCCAGTGTTCCCGAACTCCGGCTTTCTAACCACCCGCAACACACACGCACCCTTTCTGTACCACGACTCCCCAGTTCCGGGGGCCTGTGGCCCTCCAGTCCCAGTGGGCTCCCCCTTAAAGGAACTTTCGCTGCAACCCCTAAAGTGTGCCCAGCCTCCCCTTGGGCGGGCATCTGGCTCCACCTAGTGGTTAAATGAGCGCATCGTCAAGATGAAGAGGAGGGAGCTGCGGAGACCGCGGTGGACCAGACACAGGGCTGGCGGCCTGGGCCCTGACCTAGAGGTCAGGAAATGCCTCCTGTCCTTCTGGTTTGGCCAGTGACTTGTCCTAGAGCTGTAGACATTCCTCTGACCTCTGTGAGCTTCAGTTTCCTCACCCGGAAATTAGGGCTTGTGATAGGGGTGAGACATTCCTTGAACTGAAACATAGGGAAAAAAAGAATAAAAGTCTTGTTGTTTGCAAGGCCTCTTCCTACCTGGAGGGGCAGCTCAACAACACCTCTTTTGTATCACCATCTAATTTGCCAAACCACTTCACTTTGGAACAACTCGTGTGTGTGTGTGTGTGTGTGTGTGTGTGTGTGTGTGTGTGTATGTGTGTGTGTGTGTTTCTGATCTGGCCAGAACATTGAGTACTAATTAATCAGTTAGACCAGGTCCTGGCTTTCAGAAGTGGAAGGAGACATATAATTGTAATAGAATGTGGGAGGTCAATGACAGAAGTAGGCACAGGGTGCTCTACCAATATAAAGGAGAAATATTTGATCCCAGAGTCAAGGGAGAGAGGATATGTCAGGAGAGGTTTTCTATAGGAGGTAATACCTGAGAAGGTTCTTTGGATTAAGGGTTGAGAACTTGAATAGCTTCCAAGGAGGAGTCTGCATCACTGAGTTCTGGTCCACAGTTGCCAAGTGTAATTGGATCCAGTATTGCTGGAAGTGGCCTCCCATGGGTAGGGGAATGGGCAACGTCTACCCCAGGTATGCAAAAAAAGTACATCATCTGTAGAATTTAAGAACCCAAATAAAAACAACTAAAAGTCAGTTTGTGGGGCTGAGACTGTGGCTCAGCAGTAGTACACTTGCCTGTCATGTGTGAAGTACTGGTATTTATACAGAACCCTGTATAAATAAGTAAAATAAAAATCTATCAACAACTAAAAAAATTTTTGAAAAAAAAAAAGGTCAGTTTGCTTAGATTGATTGCTTTATGCTTGCCTCAGTTTAAAAACTCTTCTCCCTGAAAGAAATATTTTATGCATTTGGGTTCTAAATAGTGACTAGTTACTGTTGAGTTTTTTTTTCTGTTTATTTATATTGGGGATTAAACCCAGAGGTGCTCTATCCTTAGTCCTTTTTATTTTGAGACAGGGTCTCACTAAATTGCTGAGCCTAGCTTTAAACTGCAATCCTCCTGCCTCAGCCCGCTCAATCACTGGGATTACAGATGCGAACCACCACAGCGGGCTTTAATTTTTTTTCAATTGCTATTCTGGTGATAAAATATACACAAATGGCTGGGAGTGTATTTCAATTGTAAAATGCTTCTCTAGGGCTCTGAGTTGGATCCCCAGCACATATATATTAAAAAGAAAGAAAAGTAAAACCATATACATAACCTAAACTTTACAATTGTTATCATTTTAAGTTTACTGTTCCTTGGTATTAAGTATGTTCACACTGTTGTGCATCATTACTACTTTCCAGAATTTTTCCATCTTCTCTTTCTGAAATTCTGTCCCCATTAAAAAATGACTCTTTCTTTCTTCCTCCTTCTGGCCCCTGTTACCTATTGTTCTATTTTTTTTGTATCTATAAATTTGACTACTAATTTGGTATATCATTCAAGTGCAATCATATAGTATTTGTTCTTTTGTGACTGGCTTATTTCATGTAGTGTATTTTCTCAGGTTAATCCATGTTGTAGCATGTGTCAAGATTTCCTTCCTGTTTAAGGTATATGTATATAAACCACATTTTGCTGATTCATCCCTCTATTGATGAACATTTGGACTGTTTTCATTTGGGGTGACAGTGAATAATGCCGCTGTGAACATGGGTGTGCAAATATCTGTTCAAGTCCTTATTTTCAATTCTTTTGGGCATTCATCCAAAAGTGGAATTACCGTATCATATGGTAATTCTATTTTTAATTTATTGAGGAACTGCCATACTGTTTTCCATAGCAGCTCTGCCATTTTATCTTCCCACCAGCAATGCATAAGGATTCCAATTTATCCATATCCTTGAAACCACTTTTTAAAAATAACTATAGGCATTCTAATGAGCATTAAGACATATCTTATTGTGTTTTTTAATACTTATTTTTCAGTTATAGGTGGACACAATACCTTTATTTTATTTTTACCTTGTGCTGAGGATTGAACCTAGTGCTTCACACATGCTAGGCTAGTGCTTTTCTTCTGAGCCACAACCCCAGCCCCGTATTATTTTTTTTTATTGTGGTTATGATTTACATTCAGTGACATGGAGCATATTCTTTTGTGATTGTGAGTCATTTGTATATCTTCTTTAGAGTCTGTTCAAGTCTTTTGACCTTTTTAAAATTGGGTTGTTCTTTTGTTGTTGAGGGGTTGTTGTTTGTTTGTATTTGGCAGTACTGGGTATTGACCCAGAGCCTTGCACATAGTAGATAAGTGTTCTACCACTAAGCTATATCACAGCCCCTTTTATTTTTATTTTGATATAGGGTCTTGCTAAGTTGCTGAGGCTGTCCTTGAACTTGCTTTCCTCTTGCCTCAGCCAACTGAATTGCTAGGTTTACGAGCATGTGCCACCATGCCCAGCTACAGAATTTTTTGTTGTTGAATTTTAATAGTTCTTTAAATAGTCTGGATATTAGTCTTTTGGGGATACATGATTTAAAAATATTTCCTGCCAGGTGTGCTGGTGTAGGATTGTAATCTCAGAAACTTGGGAGGCTGAGGCAAGTGGATCAAAAGTTTGAGGCCGGGCTGGGGATGTGGCTCAAGCGGTAGCGCGCTTCCCTGGCATGCGTGCGGCCCGGGTTCGATCCTCAGCACCACGTACAAACAAAGGTGTTGTGTCCGCCGAAAACTAAAAATTAAATATTAAAAAAGTTTGAGGCCAGCCTGGGTAACATATCGAGATCCTGTCCCAAAATAAAAAATGAAAAATAAAAGGGCTAGGGACGTAGCTTAGTGGTAGAGCACCCTCAATCCTCAGTGCCACAAAAGACAAAAACAAAAGCAAAAACGTTTTCTAACACTCTGTAGGTCACCTTTTCTCTTTGTTGATATCCTTCGAGGCATAAAAGTTTAATTCTGATGAAATTCACCGTACCTCATTTTTTTCTTTTTTATTTTTATTGTCTGGCTTTTTTTTTGTAATATCCAAGAAATCAATTTTGAATTTTTCCCCATGTTTTCTTCTAAGGGTTTTATAGTTGTAGCTCCTATGTTTTGATTTTTGATGCATTCCAAGCTAACTTTTACATGACAATTTGTTTTAAAGAATCACAGCTAGGCTGTGGCTGTGGCTCAGTGGCGGAGTCCTTGCCTGGCATGTGTGGGGCACTGGGTTCAAGTCTCAGCACCATATAAAATGGATAAATAAAGGTGTTGTGTCCATCTACAACTAAAATACATTATTTTTTAAAAAAGAAAAGAATCACATCTGCCAGGTATGGGGGTGCATACCTGTAATCAGCTTGGGAGGCTAAAGCAGAAGGATCACAGGTTCAAAGCCAGACTCAGCAACTTAGTGAGGTCCTGAGCAATTTAATGAGACCCTATCTCAAAATAAAAAATAATACAAAAAAGGGCTGGGGATGTGGCTCAGTGGATAAACGCCATTGGGTTCAATCCCCAGTACCAAATAAATAAATAAAGAACCAAAACTAAGCAGTTCAGAGAAAACTTGTCCAATAGCAGGATTCTTCCCCTGAACCACCAACTGGTGACCTTGGCTGCAGATGCTGGTGTTGGCTATCTGATCTTCTCATGGTTCTGGAGTTGCTCTCACCTGTTCCTGGGCTTAACTT